>NC_064614.1:352437347-353637347 GCF_023898315.1 Schistocerca nitens | reverse complement strand
TGCTAATATCACCATAATTCTCCGTGATGATTACGACGGCCGGCCCAGCCAACGTCGTGATGCCGTTTTTCCCGTGAGCGAGCTTGACTTTAATCTCCAGCGTGGATGTGGTTTGCGTCCGTTAACTCCAGTATGTAAGTGTTCAGTAGCGGAGTCTGTCACTAGTCAATACTCAAGCTACTTGCACATATGCCAAGAGTAGTTGGTCGACTCAAGTGCGCGGTACACTTCAGATTGCATATGAACACCACAAGTTATTACAAATCTGTTTCTCTTCTCAAAGGAACAGATAATGCTACGTGTGTGGAGTCGTATGCTCTACACTATTCAGACTTGGAGAGTAACCACTGGACTCAATGACGGTAATTTCTCCAACCTACTTCTCTCCACGCTCTCCAAGCAGGGCAGCCAGACACCGCGACTGCTCCAGTCCACAGCCGACTTCTGAGTCCCCATTCAGATTTTTGCAAACCTATCCGTTCTTCGCTGCATGGATCCGTGCGCGTTGGTAGCCAATCACGACACAAACTTCCATGTATCCGTGCGCGTTTGTACCCAACCACGACACAGAATTCTCCCGCGGTTACTGTTGCTGCCAAACTTTTAACATGTATCTCTACGCGCTCTGCGCCAATTCCGTCACAGTCTTCCGCAAATTTTCCTCTGTGGCGCGAAATCGTCTTTCTCTCTTTCGCATATAGCTCCTTCTCACTTCTTGTTGTGATGGCCCAGCCTCTCCCAAGGTCTTTGGTTGCCTGAAGTGCCAGCCGACAAAGGGGTCCGGCCGTGTTCCAGCCCCTGCGGCCATCTCGTTAGTTTGACATGACATAAACACCCACCTGCTTTTGCGGTTCCCTCCGTGTTCCAGCCTATACGGCCATCTCGTTAGTTTGACACCACACACACAACTTCCTTTTCTGTGTTCATTCTCTCCTACCGGTGGGCCAATTATCTCGTTTTGTTAAATGGCTATCTCTGTGTATTCGGTGTATTAGTACTGATTTTGCATCACGTAAGGTGCAAAATCTGCTACCTTACACTTGCGTCAGTCTTCTTTCAGTTCTGAATTTCTCACTAACCTGACGAAATTTTAGGACGAAAGTAACTTTCGCATGATGTCTCACTGCCAAGTAACACGCATCGATGACACTTGGACCATATATAGAAAGAGCTGCTACAGTAGACTACAGAAATTAACTGAAATAAATAAGCGTTTAGACGAACAGAAATGACACTTTTATTCAAAGACAGTTATTACGCTGAAGTCACCGAGATTTATGACGGTGCTCGGAAGATTACATAAGACGGGCTATGGTTTTTAATCGAGTGCTCTGCACCGTACTCCCGTGCTGGCCGTAAGGTTGCTAGGGAGTTCTTCTGGTAAGGCATTCTATTCCTCCATTAGAGCTGTTGACAATTGCTGGGTAGTCATTGATAAATGTGGGCGTGCTGAAATACGAGCACGTCTCCCCAATGCATCCCACAAGTGCTCGATTGGGATTTAAGTCGGGGGAACGGGTTGACCATTCCTTCGCCGAATGTCATCTCTTGTTGTAAGAATTGCGCTGCTCGGTGCTGTCTCGTATATTCATCCATAAAAATGAAGTCAGGGCCGAATGCAATCCTGAAAAGAAGCACATGAGGAAGGACTGGAGTGATACAATAACATTGGCCGGTGAGTGTACTGTATACAAAGATTTGGACAGCAGCACACCCACGCAACATTATACTCACCATAACACCTGGACGACAAAAACGACCATGTTCGACAACATGCCTGGGTGCATTATGTGTTCTAACCTCTCGCCATATGAGCGTACATCATTTCTTGCACCTTTAACCGTTTCAGTTAATGCAATATCTTCATAGCCTGAACGGCTTAATGCACATAATCCTGCGTTTGCATTAGCTTCCTTCGAGAATAATATGTTTAAGGGCAACGGTATTTTATTACCTGGCGTCCACCTTCTGCGTTTTCTGTTATCGTACCCAAAGTTTTACCAAAAACCGTCGTACTTCAGTCTACTTGGTATTTTCGTACTAAATCGCACTTGATCTTACTTTCAGTGGAATTTATTTTATAATTAATCAGTTTGTGTAATTCTCGGTGGCGATCTTCTAAAACTTCATCGAAATGCGCCGCTACACAGTCTTAAGAGACATCCATGGCGCAGCATCTTCATTTATTTTCAAAACAATTCTTTTTATTGTATCTGGGATTCCTCTAATATCATTAATATAGTTGTTATTTTGTTATTCTTTTTTCACTTCTTTCTCTGTTTTCCTATATCAAAACAAAATCAGTAGAAAAAAATGTATGTGAAATCTTATGGGACTTAACTGCTAAGGTCATCAGTCCCTAAGCTTACACACTACTTAACCTAAATTATCCTAAGTACAAACACACACACCCATGCCCGAGGGAGGAATCGAACCTCCGCCGGGACCAGCCGCACAGTCCATGACTGCAGCGCCTTAGACCGCTCGGCTAATCGAGCGCGGCAAAATCAGTAGAACAAAAACAGTTTACTTGTTATTCAAATTTAAATAAAACACATGTGCTGATTATGGTGGTAAGTTCCTATGGCACCAAACTGCTGAGGCCGTCAGTCCCAAGGCTCATACACTACTTAACCTAAAGCAAACAAACTTACGCCGAGGACAGCACACACACGCATGCCCGAGGGAAGACTCGAACCTCCGACGGGGGGAGCCGCGCGAACTGTGACAAGGCTACCCCGTGCGGCTGTCTAATGAATTCTCTTATTACTACTTTGTTTTGGGGTTTTGTTTCTGATGAAAGTCTTTGTGTGTGAATGCAGCTTGCCGCTAACTTGGTGTAATGTTTGTCTGTACAGAAGTGTGTCTGTCGTCTTTATCGCTCCTTCACTCTCACACCTGAATCAGTACAGTAAAGTCAGGGCTTCGTGTATTATGATTGGCTGATCCGTAAAAGGACAGACAAACAATTATACTACTGAAGGATTCTAAGTAATTTCTAGAATTACATTCACTCTCTCTCTCTCTCTCTCTAATTTATCTGTGTACAATTCAAATATAAATTACTTGAGATCAGCCTGGTCGAATCTCCGGTAGAGCCCTTCGTCTTAATACTCAGCGGCGGTCTTGCTAGAAAAAATCTTTACATTTGTTATTATTATTAAGCGCTGCATTCAGTTGGGAAAATCGATCGTTTGAACAATTCGTTCAGTTTACGACAGATCTAATATTTCAGATGTGGACGAAGCCTTTTTGGACGATTTATAAAACTTATAGATTGCAGGTTCTCTTCGTCACAGCTGAAACTTCCCAATTAATTACAGGCCTAGACAATCATCAATGATTCATACAGAGAACTCATTCTTCATTCACTCTGTAATAAAATGATCACAAACCTTATTTCTGATGAAAGATGTATATTGAATCCTTGTTAATTACAGGTTCCGTTTCCGTGTATTTTAAGTCTCAGGAAATTTACCTTTTTACAGGTTTATCATTTCTTTATCTATCCCGCTATCGGCACAAATTTCCCTTGTTCGCTTTAGTGCGAAGAAGAGTACCTAAACTTCTTTAGGAATCCAAAAATCCTCCCACCGATATTTCCGAAACTGTTCCCTTCTCTCTCTCTCTCTATACTATAATAACCATGGAGCATACATATCAGTACCTCTGTTGTTCCAAAGAATAAACGTACTAGAAAATTACCTTGGCGTCGACGAGCTGTCGGCGCATATCTTACTAGAAAAATCTAATCCGATACTTTTCAAACGTAAATAAATGTGGATGATTTGATTGATCACTATTAATTAGTGCGTGGTAGAGGGTAATTTTCCGTGGGGATATTACAATGCCCCTCGCAGCGAGCGAAGTTTGTGAGCTCAATTTTGATTCACCGAACACACTTCGCGAGCTATCTATTAGCGTGGATAACCCGGAAGTGATGATTGTCAGTCCTCCGACTGAAAAAGAATATTCTGTTTGAGACAGACGAAGAAAAGAAAATGTGGAAAACAGAAGAAATGAAGAGACAGGTACCGCGACTGTATTGCTTTTACGTGCATCTCGGTGTTATGTTTGCTGTGCACAACCAAGGAAGATGATCTTTCATGAACTGTTGTCAGGGTCTACCCATTCGGGAACTTTCTTAAGCAGGGAAACCTTGGAAAACCTCTTAAGCTTAGACCCCCAGCCTACGGTACATAGAAGATAGGAAAGCCTATAGAAGAACAAAAATAATTTTGAAATTTATCTCTAAAGAAAAGATAGGGATCAATTTGTATCACGATTTGGAAAAGGGTAGTTTGTGCCTCTAGCAAAAGACTTTTTACAATAAATAACGTGAATTTGCGTTTTACAATCTTGCTCCTAGTACAATATCTTGCGGTGCTAAACTCCCCCAGGTCTTGCATGTTCCCGACGTCCACATTTGTAGTCGGTCTTCTACGCGGCCCCCTTTGTAGTTGATCTTCTACGCGGCCCACAATGGGAAGAGTAAAAGGAACAGGGATACTCGAATTCACATGCAACATTCATTCCAAAAGAATTAGCAGTGACCAAAAGGAAGACTCTTCCTGTAAGAGAACTGATTAGGTTGCACCATCCAAGATTCTCCTTTTTGAAAGCAAAATCCTTATGGCTTCATGGATCCTTTTTGTTACGACGTATTTCAATGAATTCAACTCTTAATTAATGATGTTGCCAAAAGCATCATCCGATTTACTCTCGTTTGAATACTCTTTTTGACTTTGCCTCCCCACTTGTACTTAGAAGTCCAAACGCTTTAACAAATTTTCTATGACTGATTTGTTCTTCGTAATTTAAAGGATTCATGTAACTTACTATAGATTTTGGATTCAAATCATCGAATAATGGAAAGTGTAGTTCATTTTATACCAAGACATCATCCATATTCCCTTAATAAGTCATATAATTTAGCTATCCTCAAAACTTTTTTATCTAAACACATATATTTCTTCGCTTTAGTGCTGAAATGTAAATGTTATTAGCATTGAGGAATGCGGATTCGCTTCTTTCATTTACTCTCTGATTCATACTGCGTTCATCCATGCTCATCTATGGAAATGGATTTTTCAAACATAATTCCCAAACGAACACAAACCATTAAACAACTATTAATTCTATGAATATTACTTTTTTTTAATTATTCATTAATAAATTAAAAACTCTTAACTTCTAATTATAACACCTATTACTTTTAAAGTTCAACATGAATCAGTTTATCCTCGCGTTTGGTGCGAGTCTCTTATAAAGCATATCTGTGTCGTCTCTATCGATTTTAATTCTCGCGCCGACGTCAACTGTTTTGCGCGGGAAATTGTTTTTGCGGCGTTAACCGTCACTCACGATTCACTACCACAACACATCCCTTCACACGTTTACCCATCTAAGCGTTCACATGAGATTATATATGAATATTCACTTTAAACCTTTTTTTTGATTATTCAGCGTCATTTGCGGGAAACATTTCATTCTTCTCGCAGGTCAGTCAGATACTTTATACATCTTGATCACATTAGCAAAGCTAAAGTTCTATGTTCACTCAAACCACAGGTGAAGCCTATCTCCACTATCCTTTTTACAACACTCAATAGTAATAATTAGTCACTATTTCTGTATTCTATGTCATTGATTAACTACTTCACTTTAAAGGTTTTTAACACTACACACACACAGTTTATTGTTATATTTTTTACGAGCGTTCATCTCTGTCACTCAGAACACCATTCCTCCCTATCTCCTATTCTTCATTATATCTTTTTAAGTCATTATGAGGAAATAACCCTTTTATTTTGTTCGATCCCGGGTATGCTAACAGATAAGCTCCAGGATTCGGAATTTGTAGGATAAGGTATGGTCCAGTATATAGTAACTCCCATTTCTTTATACTTTTCTTTATTACGGATGATTTGGTATGTCGTTTAACTAGTACCTTCTCTCCGACATGGTATGTCTGTACCCTCTTGATCAACTTGTCATATCGTTGTTTTCTTTGATCAGCCTTTCTCGTCATATTTATGATAGCTTGTCTTATTTTTTCTTCCCAAGGCATCTCAGTTTCCTGAGTTTTGGGGATATGGTCAGTCCAGAAGTTTTCCTCTTTTGCTTCGAACATCAATTCACGAGGTGTATATCCAGTTGAGGAGTGGGGCATGTTATTGTATATTTGCTCAAACTCTTCCACATAATTTGCCCACACAGTTTGCTTATTATGGCAATACGTCCTCATAAATCGATTGAATTCTCTAAAAATCCTCTCCACCAAATTGCCTTGTGGGTGGTAAAATGATGTTAATATGTGTTTCACACCGATTTGAGACAAAGTCTGCTTCCACCGGAGTCCCGTGAATATTTTAGCATTGTCAGTTATGATCGCCTTTGGTGTACCAACATGTGGAATATAATCTCTTATCAATCTTAGTACAATTACTTTGGCTGTAGCCGTCTTTATTGGGTATAGCTTTACGTATTTCGTGCACACATCGAGAAATGCTAACACATATTTAACACCACCTCTTGAAGTCGGTAACGGTCCACACAGATCGCACGAAATTAATCCTTTTGGTTCTTGTACTAATATAGAGCATAATGGGTGCTTAGTTCCTTTTGAATCTGGCTTCGTTTTTTGGCATATTATGCACCTCTTTAAGATCTCATGCACTCTGCGCTTTATGTTGGGAAAATAACAGTATCCACTTATCTTGTCTGCACATTTTGTCGTACCAAAATGTCCCCAGGTTAAATGAGTGAACCATACAAGTTTCTCTATTTGTGCCTCCGGTATACAAACACACCAACGGACTTTGTTTGGCCTTCCACAGCGGAAAAATAATACGCCGTTTACCAGCTTGTAATAATTTACGATCTGATCCGAAGGTTGCTGTTGTAACCTTTGAATGACACTTCCCCATTGAGCATCCTTTTTCTGTAACTGGGCCATATGAACACACAGATTGACATAGTACGTCTTAAAGGGATTTTCCTGCAGCAGCAATACAGGGAATTCTGAGTAATTATTTACTTCAATCTCTTTGGTTAAACCCTGTGGTGACCTTGATAGAGCGTCCGCAATAATGTTTTGCTGCCCTGAGACATGTACGATCTTAAATTGGTATTATTGCAGAGCGAGAGTCCACCTAGCGAGTCTGGGGTGTAACAGTTTACACGTTTGTAAAAATGTTAATGATTGGTGATCGCAATATACGATAGTCTTCGATCCATATAAATAATAATGAAATTTTTTAAATCCCCAGACGACCGCAAGAGCCTCTAATTCTGTCGTCGTGTACGTTCGTTCACAGTTGGACAAAACACGACTAGCAAACGCAATAGGACAAAAGGTAAGCTGTCCCTTTATCTTGCGTACTTGGAAAAGGCACGCTCCAAGACCCACATTTGACGAATCTGTTGACAAGTAGAATTCCTCTTGCATGTCCGGATGGTACAAAAGCGGTGCGTTTACTAATTGCTTCTTTATCTCTTCAAAGGCTTCTTGACACTCTAATGTCCAGAGCCAGGGCACATCCTTCTTCAGCAAACTATTTAGAGCTGCTGCATTCATGGCCTGATTCGTTATAAATCTTCTAAAAAATGAGGCAAGACCCATAAACCCTTTTAATTGCCTCCTATTTCTTGGTGTTGGAAACTTACTAATCGCAATTAGCTTCTCCTTGATCGGTAAAATTCCCTTTGCGTCAATCATATGCCCCAGGAACTTGATTCTATTTAGTGCAAAATGGGATTTCTGTAGGTTAGCAGTTATTCCCATGGTTTTGAACACGTTCAATACCCGACTCAGTAAGGAAATATGCTCCTCCCAGGTCTTCGATGCAATAAGCATGTCATCCACAAATACTGTTATCCTGCTTCTTAGTTCTGGGCCTAATGCATAATCTAGCGCTGCTATAAAGATTCCAGCACTAATGTTGAGTCCGAAAGGAACTCAGTAAATTGGTAACTTCTTCCTGCATAAATGAAAGCTGTATATTGCCTTGATACCTCATCCAGCTTGACTTGCCAATAAGAACTCCGCAAATCGATGCTCGTCAAATATTGGACATCCTGGAACCGTTGTATCAGTTCGTCTATGTTTTCCGGATGTGTCCTCACGGGAATTATAATTTTGTTTATTTCCCTGGCGTCGAGTACCAGTCTCACAGTTCCATTTGCTTTTGGCACTACCAACAATGGGGAGCAGTATGGGCTTGCAGAGGGTTCGATCAAACCCCATTTCAACATGCGATCTATTTCTTTTTGAACTTGAGCCTTTAACCTCCAGGGAACAGGATAGAAAGTTCGACAATATGTTTCGTGCGGCTTAACGTAGAGATGGCATATGTATCCTTTAATCACTCCTGGCCTTTCATCAAACACGTTTTCATAAAATAATAATAATTCTTTGAGCTGCTTCTTCTGATCTTCAGTGATGCAGTCGGATTCATTTAACTTCTCATACACTAATTGACCGAAATCTCCTTTGACTTGGAACTCATTATTTGCGTGCTGTTTAGAATTCTGTGCAGTCCTGATTACTTGCACACTGATCCCACTATTATATTTTCTGGTAAGGCTTTCTTTTTTCAACAAGTCCAACTCAATTTCTTGTTTATTTATATTTAACCAAATTTTTCCTGTTTTAAAATCTATCCTGCATCCGTATTGACGTAGGCTGTCGACTCCGATAATGCAGTCTACCACCAAATTTTTCACAACAAGGAATGTGCTTAATATTGCTACATTTCCTACTTCTACACTAAGTAGTGACTGCACTTTTACATTCGCCGATCGAGCCCCAACGGCGCCTATTATTCTGCAATTTTGAACTGGAAAAATTGGTACTCTTCTTATATTTCTGATCTTGTTGAATAGAGCCTCCGAAATAACATTTGTGGTTGCAGCTGTGTCTAAAACCGCCACTATGGGTACAGTCTCCAAAATTACTTGCACTTCGGCTACTGCCACCTGTTCCTTATCTTCATCCTTGGGTTCTAAGTCTTCGGTCAATTCATCTGCCAGTAATCGTCCATCATTATACGTTAGCATTGGTACACATATCCTGTTGCCCCTCAACCTATTGTTGACCGCTCCTCCGGGGCACGAGTGGGTCCTTACAAGTTTGTTGGATTTTGATTCGCCTGGTGGTTGACATCATCCGTCACTTCGGTAATCACCGGTTGATTCGTAGATGTCCGTCCCCACTGATGTTGGTTATTTGAGTTTATTCCCCCCGGTTGATTCCACTTTCTATTACCGTTATTGTTCCAAGCTTGCGGTCTGAAATTCCTTTCGTTCCCCCATACGGGATTGTATCGTTTCCCATTCCTGTTATTCCTTGGATAGCCCCTCGCAAGACTATTGCTGGTATTATTGTTGAGATTTTGAGGGGTTTCTCCACTATTTATCGATCTCTGTGGGTTCCCTTGCCTACCATTTGCCGGAAGTTCTATATCCCTATACTGGAATCTGTTATTACGTGCTTTCTGGCTGTTCTCTTCTATAATGTCTATATGATCTAACGTCGTTAGGAACGACTCCAGGTCTTTATCGTTGCCGTAAATTAATTGATTCCGGATGCTAGTTGGTAATCTTGCCTTAAGTATGTTTATTATGTCTGGCAAAGGCATAGGTCTGTCCCAATATCTTGTTTTATTTATATATTTTTCAAAATACTTCCTAAGGCTTCCTTTCGAAAAAGAGAAAGGCTCTGGGTAGAGCACCTGCTGCCTTAGGCGTTCCTGTACCCCTTCTGACCAGAATTTTGCTAAAAACGCTTTTTCAAAATCTTCATAGGTCGAGCAAACAGAAGTCATCTCCGAGGCCCAGATCGCCCCCGAACCTTGTATATACCCAGTAACGAAACTGATCTTCTGCCACTCCGACCAACTTCTGGGTAGCACTCCTCTAAAACTTCGAATAAAAACAATCGGATGCACCCCCCTTTTGTCAGTGTTAAAAATCTGAAATTGCCGATGCTTTATCATTTTTTCTTCTGCATGACAAAGGCTTTCGTAATCTCCATCCGCTAAAACGTCACGCGAACAACTAGCTCGTGGCAATTTGATATTCGAGTTACTTACACATGTCGGTATTGTGTGCGAATGTGCAGTAACGGGGTCTATAGTCACTGACAACTTCTGCTGTTGGCCTGTATTCATTTGTTCTGAGCCTTGTTGTGAAACGCGTATCGACTCTTCGATCGTTTGTTTCCAATGCTCAAAATCAGCACCTAACTGCTGTCGCACTTCCTCAAGTCCTTTCGCAAACAAATTCTCTTCCTGTTTGCCGCATAGACTCTGGAATGCTACTTTAACATTTTGCTCAACGTTTTCACACATTAGCCTTTTGTTTTCTAATGTGATTTCGGATAATTTACCCGTTAATACATTAATCTGGTGGTCAATAACGTCTTGACGTTCTGTCAGATGTTCCACACTTTCCTTTAGGTTCGTCTGCGTACGTGCCAATTCAGGTAGTTGTGCAATTGCACATGACATGGCATCTTGCTTTTGTACTAACTGCGGAACCATTTCCACCTGTTCCCGTACGGTATCTATCTTAATAGCCACATACTCCTTCATTTCTACACGTACGCGTTGAGTAGATTCCTCACATTGAGCTTTAACCAATTCGATTTGTGCAGTTAATTTTCGTTCCGTCTCTTCGGCCTGATCTTTTAGTTCCTTTGTCTTTTCCTCTATCCGCTGCTCTAATTCGGAAAAACTGTCATGTAACTGCTGCTTAATCTCAGCTTTCAAATTTTCCTGCCCTTCAGTAACTGAGGCTAATTTCCTGTTAATGTCGGTTTTCAAATTTTCCTGCCCTTCAGTGACTGAAGCTAATTTTGTATTCAAATGGTTTTGCCCTTCAGTAACTGAGGCTAATTTCGCGTTAATGTCGTTTTTCATATTATTCATACTCTCGGTTATCATTTGCATCTGTCTCATTATAATTACTAATGGATCTAATCCATGTTGCATCCCTGCTGTTACATCTCCAGCCGTGTCTACCGGGCGTTCTATTGCGCTATCTGTAGCGATCGGTTCTACAACACTTCTTACTACCTCAGTATCATCGGTGCTCACAGCTGAAGGCTGTTGCGTGTTGCTCTGCTCTGCTTGACTCATCTTAAACATTGCCCTAGTTAAAACCATATAAATGTTCTACAGTCAAGATTTATATATATCTCCCTTCACACAAGAATAATTTCGTATAGTATTTATACGGTTAAATGCAACTAGGGCAGTTCAATCAAACTACGTCTTGTATGAACACAATTAGTAAATGTTCAAATCTACGTCTACTTCCAGAATACTAGCAAGTTTTATTTAAAAAATTATAGATCTGGCCTTTTGTCTGCGCCCTGCGTGCTGATTATCTGTGGATCCAAGTAATTCGACTGCGAGTATTTCTTCTCTTTTTTCCAAGTTAGGTTGTCTCGTCGTCGTTCACATGAAACAAAGAACAAAATTATTTTAACAACGTCCAAAAACGTGTCCTGTCACGGATTGGCCATTCTAATGAATTCTCTTATTACTACTTTGTTTTGGGGTTTTGTTTCTGATGAAAGTCTTTGTGTGTGAATGCAGCTTGCCGCTAACTTGGTGTAATGTTTGTCTGTACAGAAGTGTGTCTGTCGTCTTTATCGCTCCTTCACTCTCACACCTGAATCAGTACAGTAAAGTCAGGGCTTCGTGTATTATGATTGGCTGATCCGTAAAAGGACAGACAAACAATTATACTACTGAAGGATTCTAAGTAATTTCTAGAATTACATTCACTCTCTCTCTCTCTCTCTCTAATTTATCTGTGTACAATTCAAATATAAATTACTTGAGATCAGCCTGGTCGAATCTCCGGTAGAGCCCTTCGTCTTAATACTCAGCGGCGGTCTTGCTAGAAAAAATCTTTACATTTGTTATTATTATTAAGCGCTGCATTCAGTTGGGAAAATCGATCGTTTGAACAATTCGTTCAGTTTACGACAGATCTAATATTTCAGATGTGGACGAAGCCTTTTTGGACGATTTATAAAACTCATAGATTGCAGGTTCTCTTCGTCACAGCTGAAACTTCCCAATTAATTACAGGCCTAGACAATCATCAATGATTCATACAGAGAACTCATTCTTCATTCACTCTGTAATAAAATGATCACAAACCTTATTTCTGATGAAAGATGTATATTGAATCCTTGTTAATTACAGGTTCCGTTTCCGTGTATTTTAAGTCTCAGGAAATTTACCTTTTTACAGGTTTATCATTTCTTTATCTATCCCGCTATCGGCACAAATTTCCCTTGTTCGCTTTAGTGCGAAGAAGAGTACCTAAACTTCTTTAGGAATCCAAAAATCCTCCCACCGATATTTCCGAAACTGTTCCCTTCTCTCTCTCTCTCTATACTATAATAACCATGGAGCATACATATCAGTACCTCTGTTGTTCCAAAGAATAAACGTACTAGAAAATTACCTTGGCGTCGACGAGCTGTCGGCGCATATCTTACTAGAAAAATCTAATCCGATACTTTTCAAACGTAAATAAATGTGGATGATTTGATTGATCACTATTAATTAGTGCGTGGTAGAGGGTAATTTTCCGTGGGGATATTACAGCTGTCCTGATTATATTCCATTTACTCTTCGTCATTTTCTTTTTCCACTCTTCTGATAACCCTGTTATGGTGCTTTGATCTTATTTCATTCCTTTCCCAACTTCTCTAAACTACTTTTCGAATCCTAAATGCACGTCATTGTCCCTAAGCAGTTGGATTTTTTGAGGTCAACATTATTGTTTAAATGTCCGGGCACGACATTTGGCCTTTGTGTATTGCATGATTTTCCTCAATACGTATTCTCAATACATTTTTCACTCAGAGAGGAGTAGCGATGAGTCAAGAACTCACAGGTAACAGTAGAACCTACGGCAATCCTACATACAGTGCACTAGCCACCCAGGGTCTGAAGAGTTCGGCTTTTGAAGATTCATTGCTTCCCTCAGGCTTCGCGGACGCGGGATGCATGTTCTGATTCGGCCAGTTACCATTTCTTGTGCCTTGGTGGATGGATGAGGTCCTGCCACTATTCATCGCACAACCAGGGTCCGGCGTAAAAATAAACGGTTAGAAACTCGTTTGCGTATGATTAAGTGTTGGATGTGATATGTAAAAAAACCCTGTTTTGCTGAGTCCTCCTAAATGAGACTTATTTATTTTTAACATCTACAGGTATAATGTTGCGTAGCTTTCACCAGTGCCCGTTATTTCGTCTGGGTTTTAAAAGTGCATCAGTGTTAATCGGAATGTGCCTGAATTATTTTAAAGACAGGTGCAAACGAGGTTACATTTTGGCCAGCATTAATTCCATTACTACCTAATTAAGTACAGACATGGTTTCTTTAACATTTGTACCTGTGCTTTATATGTAACGCCCAAGAGTTCAACCTTGGTGATATATTTTGTATTTAAAGTGATCTTGTGTTGATTCTTTGGAATTGTTTTTGCATTTTCATTTTCATCGATCAGATGTTCAAATGTTTTGAAATATTTGTATGTTTGTCTGTTTTGGCGGACTAAACGCCCATAGTTTCCTTGTTCTGAGCCCAAGGATCTGCATGTGATCTGCTATTGGTATCTATTATATAATTTGAATGTGTATGCTGTGTATGTTTTAGAGTCTGAGCTGAACCAAGCAACTCTTTGATGCGTGGCCTTAGACCAAACCGGTAACATTGCCTTGGTTAATTAAATTTCATATCCCTTTTAGTTGCGCTGCGATGCTATTAATCAAAGCACTTACTTTCGGCATGTGGTGATTCAGTAATTTAAAAAAATTACAACATAATTACTTTTGTCGTTTTTAGTAAAGTCAAGATTTACTAAGTTAAATATTTTAGAATGTTAAAGTTATATAAACTGTAACAGTGAACTTTTTTAAAAAAAATATTTTTTCTCATGTTTCAGGTTTTATTAGCTTTCCTTGTTAGTGTCATTCAAAGGAAATTTCTTTTTTAAATCATTGGTAACATTCTTAAGTGCCTCTGGGACAAATTGTGTCTTGTATGCCCGTCACCTTACCACTCCCAGATCCAGATTTCCTACCATTTCGTTGCTGTTTATAGTATTTGGTCCGACGATAACTCTTTAGTGTCGCTGCATTAATTTCGTCTGATTATGTTTTTAACATGTAAAATTTGCTGATCCGATATGAAGTTGTGTGAAATCATTTAGGATGCGCTCAGTTCCCGCGCCTGTTGTGAAGGAACGACGCAGAATCTATAAATACGTGTCTTACTTTCGGTGTAGTTAATATATTATCAGTTAGAGATAATAACAGCTAATTTCCCTCAAGACGTGGTAACGGTGTGCATTGATATTAGTGATCTAGGTCAGCCCTAATAGAGCCGAAATCACTGCATTAAAGAGTTCGCGAAAAATATCGATGCTGGCACAGCTTGTATCACGGAGTTTCTTCTTCCCCCCGTCTGATATTAAAACTAGGAGGGATTGAGCAGTTTTCTGAGGTCATGTGCATCTACTCCATCTGACGTCGTCGTAGTAACTGAACGTAAATAAATATGAGTTCTGAATGTTGTGACTGTGAATGATCGATACCTTAGAACCATGCCATCTTCACGGATCATTATCTGAATACCGCGTGACGCTACTCTAGCTTACATATTGACCAAAATTCAACGAAGAAGAGAGTGAAGCGGGCCGCTGTGGTCGAGCGGTTCTAGGCGCTTCAGTCCGGAACCGCGCTGCTGCTACGATCGCAGGTTCGAATCCTGCCTCGGGCATGGATGTGTGTGCTGTCCTTAGGTTAGTTAGGTTTAAGTAGTTCTAAGTGTAGGGGATTGATGACCTCAGATGTTAAGTCCCATAGTGCTTAGAGCCATTTTGAAGAGAGTGAAGTTTCTTGATATATGCCATATCCAGTTCATGACTGGATCCAGTAGTGCTACCAAAGTCGTAGGATGTTGATTGCTATGTAGGGGAAGGTGGAGTAAGGTGGCCACACTAAGTGAAACTGAATTCTCATGAAACGATGGCTATTAACAGAAGCTTGTGGCATATCCATCTCGAATCTAAATACTATAAGGCATCACACGAAATATTTATAGCTACAGTAAAATTATATTTTATAGGATATATGAACGTTTTTCTGAATTCTTGCATAGTGACCACGTTTCCCTACCTAATGAGGTAAAGTGGCCAGTCCTTTGCCACCATTTCCAAATAGACCGTTTAGTTTTAAGAATATGGGTGGGATTACAGTTTTTACTTCACCATTGATTATTATTAGGAGAAGAAAAATACAAATGAGGAAGAAACGTGTTGCAGTATATTTTTGGCACAAAAAGGTCAACAAATGAGAAGTATTAATTATTCCTAATGACGTACATAGAGAAATCGACGACTAACTATGGGTTACTATTTCAGTGTAGTTAATTCACAACTTGTTCACACAGAAACAATATTAAGATATGTACAAAATTCGCAAGTAAAGTTGTCATCGTCCTCATCATACCCAGTGCACAGTTCATGAGCCAGCGTTTACAACTCCGATATCTTATCTGTCTTTCATTTTCTTTAGATCTAGAAAACGCTTCCTTGCAGTAAAAGCAGTCTGTGTCACTGTCCTCATCAGTGGAAATGTCTTCTTCCATGTCTTTTTCAAAAAGTTTCTTTTTAGCAGAAACTCTCTTAGCGTTTGGTCCCATTTTTAGCTTCTTATCTTTATTTCGTGTTGCCTTACATTGTTCAATATGGTCCTTACCTGTTTCTTTTTGAAACTTCCTTTTTTCATTAAAATCTCTTCGTCTTTCTTTTTTTTCAGTTTCAGCCACACATTTTTATAAGGGCTTGAAGTAATTATGGCAGCCTTTCCTTTTTCAGTCCCAGTTTGTCTCTGATTAACACTTTTTTTATTAGACGAAAGTTTTAAAGTCTTTGGGCTTATGTGGGGGCCTCCTGTTGGAGAGTCAGAGGGCGTTCTTCAGTGGTCGGGAACCTTCTCTTGGAGAAGGCTTATCACCTATAATCTGAAGCCAGACTGCACTCGAAGACAACTCATAATTTGATTCAGGAAATGAATCAGTAGGCGCATTTGAAGGATACACAGCAGTTTGGCGTCCGGAGGGACCAGCACTTGTATATGACTCAGCAGTTTCGCAACGAGAAGAACCAATATTTGAAGTAGCACAATATTAGGTTCTTACCCAAAGGAATATCGATAACCTTAGCTGCAGTATAGTCTTCATTGGTAAACACGTTAGGGTCTAGGAGAAAAATTCCACACTTTCTAAAACCATTGATCGGTGTCATTGGAACGGCTGCCCCAAGAAACACTTCATCCAAGAGGGCACTTCTTTGAAACCGTGTAATAGTTCTTCCTAGATTTGCGAAGAAATTTTTCACAAGCTTATGTGCAGGAGGTTTTAAAAGGAGACACGAATGCCACATCTAAAGGTTGGAGCTTTTGACTATAGTGTGGGGGCAAGCACACACTGCAGCCAAAAGCTCCAACTTTCGTATGATTTTCTCTGGTCTTATCAATGAAACCTGCGTTCTCAGTATGAGTAGAATAACCTAAGATTAACAGAACTGGATCTTGAGCGGTTGGTTTTGTACGTTTTAAAAAATGATCATACCAATCCAAAAAAACTTCACTCTGCATCCAACCGCTAGGATGGCACGCAAATTCGATTCCTGGCGGAACCGCATTTATAAGTTCTACCTTTATTCCTAACCTAGGGAAGACTACCTCCTGCGGACATGAACCTGCAAAAGTCTACAACAAATCCCTATCAACTGAGTGAGCGGCTCCGACTTGCCGTCTTTCTCTGAGTGCGAACACTTTGCTGTTCTTGGACTGAACTGTCAGAAGACCGGTTTATCTATACTATAAATACGATGAGCAGGTTGAAATAGTTTATCTTGCAATGTTTTACGGATACAGAAAAACTTGTTTACGTTCACCTTGTTAAACGCTTGTGCTCTAGCTGCAGAAGTAGGTCCTGGCTTACTAAGACTAATATTAGGATGCCGTTCTCTAAAGCTTGCCACCCAGTCCTTATTTGCCTTTTCATACTCTCTGTTGAAGCGATGTGATATTTTGTTACGCTCTGCCAACTGGAATGCTAATCGCTGCAGGTTATTCACTATAATTCCATGAAATCGCTTTTCCATTTCAAAAATGTAATTAAGGATTTCTTGCTCTTGTTCTTCACTGAACACTGCCCTTAAGCTGCCTATAGCCTTTTTACTGCCAACTACATCTCTATTTTTCCCTGTAACTCTTCGTTTTAGCGTACTACGTGGAATTTTGAATTATTTTGCTGTTGTTGAAAAAGGCATGTTCTCATTCTTTACTACTTCAATTGCCTTTTGCATTGCAACAGGGTCCCACGTTTGTTGCTCTGTTTTCCGGATGTATTTTCTTGGCACCTTGAAGCTCTTGTAAAGGCTCGCGGAAGAACACACTAACGGATATTAGTTTTGTGTACAAAACTATTTGTAATGTTTTAATTTCAGTTGTTATACTATGCATAAAATATGGAGCTAACTAAATCTCACCGGGATGAACAGATTTAAAATGAACTGTGGGGAATAGTGGACATCCATCGGGAAAAGTGGCCACCTTGGCAGCATTGCGTGAACGTTGATATCGTAAAAACTTATTACTCTACAGTAAAGTAATATGAGTGACATACCTTAAATCAAACGTTCGAAAAACCTATACGTAATGGTGTCGATTACACCTACTTTGGCCACTTTTCGGTAGAAAGCAGCACTGTAGAATACATCAGATAAGCAATGGCCACTTTTCCCAGCATGGCCAGTTTACTCTTCTTTCTCTTACCTCCCGCGTTTCCAAATAGTCCCAGACGTTAAGGTCACGTAATTTAGCAGGACAGTTCAGATGAGATAGGATTCCCGGCCGTTCATCAAAACGGGAACATATACTAGCTGATTAAAAGTACCCGAACACCAACTAGTGAACAATAATATGGACTGTGTCCACCCTTCGCCTTTACGAAGCCATGAACTCTGCTAGAGAGCACTTTCACTGAGGTGCTGCGAGGTGCCGGGGCTAGCAGTGTATTTGACACTAAATTCTTCTTGAATCTACATATGTAAATGATGCTCTAAGCCCCCCCTATTCTAACTCCGACTTTTGCTGTTGCACAAGGATAAAAAAAAAAAAAAAACACGCGAACTGACTCTAATCAACCCTGCCAGTGGAGTACAAGAGAGTTTGGCACCTGCAATAATTTAATTTGATAAATAAGTTAAATAAACGAAGGGTTCATTAACATAGTGGGAAATGATGGGTTGCTCTACCGATTAACAGAATGAAAGTTCTGTCCAAAATAACAATATGATTTATTAAGACTAAACACAAAATAATAAAAAAAACACATGAAATATTTATAATACATCAAATTGGCTCAAATTGGAGACTCATACAAACACTGTAAAGGTGAAGTTGTCCCTAAACTAGATCGTGAGGTTTAAGACGAAGTGGTATGTGGAGCCAATTCCTTGCCACTCAAATCTCAAGAGAGACACACAGCTCACCCAACAGTAATTGCTGCTACTCAAGACAGAACAAAGTTAGAAAAAGACGAACAGGCGCGCTCTGCTGAGCTCTGATTGACTAGGAAAATCCCTATCTGCCGGTGCTGCGGACATACATTACCAAACTGTCTTCTTGACTGCCAGAACACGATCTAGCGTATCGGCGGCGATGGCTGGTTGCTTCGACGTCCTCGACCGAACCGCGAGAGCCGACTACTATGAGCACCCGTACAGGCCGAACACAGAACATTCCCGCCCCCACGACAGTGGCCGTGGTTAAACGTTCCAATCAGCAACTCGAAAATCGGCGGAAAATTCCACACCATTGCCGGAGCACTACCGTTCCACCAATGGAGATTCTTGGCGCCAATTTCTGCGCTGATTTTGCTACGTCACGGAGCTATGCCCTGAGCAAGCCAATCACCATTACTATTTTGCAGAAAGCGCGGGAATTTTCCCGCCACAACTGCCTGGGTACACAAGTCATTCCCACGCCTCGCTGGTAGCCCGCCAGAAAGTGTTTTCGCTAAGATTCTGCGAAGTAACGGAACCTCTAGCCCAGCCGCTACTTCAAACCCCTCCGGGCGTGTCTTTTTACAATGTCGGCGTCTGCAAAGCATTCACTCGACATCCTCACACCCGTCGGCTTAACCCTCTCCAGTTCAACAGAGCCCGCCTGTCACCGGACCACCCGGGTGACGAGAGACGCTGCGTGGGAAGTCCGCGTGTGAAGGAATAGCAACTTTCCACCGCATGCAATTAGAGAGGAGAATCGTAAGATAAAAATATGAGAGGGGGCTCATGCCACCTCTCATTGCCCCTACGCCATTTTTAGATTGTAATTGGTGAGCGGTTTGCTCACTTAGGAGCAAGGTAGTGAGTCAATCGCCCAAGAACAATCTCGCAAACTGACTGCACATGCCGCACTCTATAAAGAAAATCACTGCAACTGAAAAATGCAGCTCATAGAGGGAGGATTATTTATAATGTAGCCAACTTCACCTTCTTAATATGGAACACTAACACTCACATCACACATCCATACCCAGGGAGCCCCTTCCAAACACCGACTCACACAGACATTCACGCTCTAAATATGGCCTGGGCATCTGAGCCAAATATGGAGCAGTTTATTCTTTACAATCAGAGTTGGAATGCTCTGCAATTAAATGCCCAAGATGTTACAACAATTCGTATCATTAAACTAACCTGAACTCACTCACACATGATACTATTTAAGTTAACAATCTCTTTGTGAGCTTTCAGAATCTAATTACAACCTCCGATTCATTCTGTCTCCCTGCAGCAAGAATAACCTTTACAAAATGTTCCCTGAACTGATGGTCCATTCACAATGACAGTGGTGGTATCTGCTTCAGTTTATGGGGACTTGAGGCACACTGTTTGCATACACACAACAATAAATAAAAAATACAAAAAAAACATGGTGTGGAGAACAATACAGTAATTTGTAATAAGAATTACAGTGTAAAACACAACACATACAAGGCATAACATACATTACAAAAACAACACTAGAGAAAGAAATTTATGAAAGAAAAGAAAGAAAAAAAAACAAGGTTCATTGGGTGTCAAGTTGTACGTGCACATTGCACAATGTTCACGACTGTGCTGAGAATGAGGCACTAAATCACATTGTTAGAAATATTCGAAGCACTTTACAAATTGCACAGTACTGACATCACATAGGGCTAAACGTCGGGTGTTGTTGCTACGTTGTTGCAACGGCAATAGGGTATGCTGGAGCATCTGCAGTACTCTGTTGAGATTGGACCAAGACCCACGCATGTGATGACGGCAGTATGGTAGGAAGACACAGTGATAGGCTCTCCTCACGTCGACTAATTGTCTCTGAGGTCTACTTGTTGGGATACTAGTCTAGGCCTCTTCTCTCGCTGGACAGTACTTTATGTTTCCCAATATTGCAGTTCGACGAGGGATGATGGCACGTGGAGAGACTCCACAAGTGTGTGAGCTCATCCATACAGGATCGAACTAGGAGTAACGATTGCTAAAACTGCTCTCTAATAGAGAGGAGAAGTTAGAAATGAGACCATACATTTGTTAGTGTGGCACGATACTGCTTTGTGTATGCAGATCGGCCAATGCTAGTGAGTTGTAAAAACCCAAACAGGTGAGTATATAGCGTCCCTTTCTGTCCTGCGGCACATGGGGCGCAGGTTCTGACACGATATGTGATCTTCTTCGTGTACTCACGACAACGAGGTCTGCCGCAGGGAATCCCTCCAAACGGCTGCCGCGTCTGGAAAGCTAACAGGCTGTCGCGTGTGGGTCGCGTGTCAGTGTCAACGGCCAGCCTCACTTTCGCTTGTGGCCCGGCGAGGATCCCGCGTAATCCCTCAGGTATACGGCCGGTGACTGTCAGCTTGTAGGACCGGATGTTCTCGCGCCCTTCACGTCAGGTAGCGCGCTGACGCTCCCTTCTTGCAGGTAGCCGATGACCTCCGGCTGGCCTCTGCATTGCCACGATCCCTGTCATCTGCACAATTCTTACAAAAATCTTATGCCTAACTTTTCCCCATGACCTTCTATGTTATAATAAATTTACATCACGATACATTGATGGTCTGTCATTTCAGACACTCTAATTTTAATTTTATAGTTATTTATCTGTAGCTATCATAACAAAAATCATGGAAATAATTTATCTTGATATTTGTGTAGAGACCGATCTCACTATTGTACATGGTGTGTGACGCTATATTGGATGAAGAACTAAATGTGCGGGCCCGCACTAATATTACTATTAATTATATAGATCGACAGTAGACATGCTCAAGAATTAACTACCATTTGCCAACGATCTACATTCTATGTCTTTTAATTCAATTATGTTGTTATGCAGGTCTAAGTTTTACTGTGCTATAAGGAACATGCAACTATGCTACTTTCGCTCGCCCGTCGTCCCTCCATCTCGGGTCTGTGGTTTGGTGACCTGAAAAATAGCATCTCAACAGGCGCGCGCCACACTTGTGGTAGAAAACCCCCACAATAATAATCTAGTTATTGTTAAATCCTACAGTTTAACTTATCCTAGTATATCGTACTTTCCCTTTTATTCATTTATTTATTTATTTATTTTTTGTTTACCTTATACAATACTCTTACATAATTCCTGTTACGTTGAGATGTCTCGCTGCTCGCCGCTATTGACGACAGTGGTGTGCGCGCCGTACGATATGGCCTCCGAGTTCTCACTACGCCTCACTGAAACTCTAGAGACTGGGTTAGCCATGGCTATACAAGACAATAAATTTATAGTTGTAACTTCTTTTTCTATGTTATGCAGTATGCGCGATCAAAGCACACCTTTCCAGAGGCAATGTAATATGACCAAGCCAGGAGTGGTTCCTGTTGCGGATTGAGTCGCCCAACACACGCCAGCTACAGAGTATGTCACGAATCTCCAAGTATAATTCCTTGGTTATTCATCTGTGACAGTCACGAGCAGCACGCTAAATCCCCAACCTGCACATTGGCATGGTAGGTTTTATGCCCGTATTTCTATCGTCTAGGGCACCATTGGGGTCAAACGCTCACAGGTTCACCCCGACTTGCAAGACAACGATGCTGGCGCAGCTCTGCAAAAACTATACTGCCCATATTCATCCTCAAAAGCACGCAATATACCACAATCTTGCAGTGCACTGACGCGTGCCTGCAAGCATTGGTATGAACGTCTCACGAACTGGTTGTGGCCGCTATGGAGCGTATCACGACTTCTCAGAACGCTCCTAAGAGCACGTTCTTGTATGCGCCCGTTTGTGCGACATCTCGTCACTCATCATTATCCCTCAACATGGACACCAGACAGGAAAGGACAAAAACATTGCTCATGGAAAGGTAGTGTCTCCTACTCCATCGGCATTGGAGATCGCGAACATAAACAAAAATAGGATAGCAGCAGTAAATTCTTATGCAAGACAACGCAGCGTGTTAATACTTTAGCAATCTTAGTCTATTAATGTAACGATTATTGTTCCCCGAAGAAAGGTTAATATATTTGCCTATTCTACTATGTACACCACTTAAACTACTATTATTCCACGAACTTCTTTGTGTGAGAGATGTGGTGGAGTCCTATGGACTAGCGCCGATCCCTTGTCAGACTCCCTCTCCTCTGACGTGCATTAGGATTTGCAGGTCTGATTTCAATCTCCTGGTTCTCCTGTGGTCCTTGATTTCGCTCTCTCCAGTTACGGTCGCTTTGCCGTTCGTTATTCCTCCTGTCCCAGATTCCTTGTCTAGATTGACCCTGTTCCCTGACGTTCTGGTTTCCGTGTCTCTGGTTTCCATAATCTTGAATTGCGTAACCTTGATTTCCGTAACCCTGGTTTCCTAACTGACGAGCGCGATTATGCGATCTGTTGTCGTCTTCCCTTGCTGGCCCGTGGTATTTGTTATTTTGCGCCTTCTTCCTGTCCTTTGCGTCTTGTTTATCGAAGACTACTTCGAGTTCGCGCAGTAGACTCTTGAAAGCATCTATGTCAGATCCACACTTGCCGACAAGTGTCTGTTGATACCTAACTGGCAATTTGGAAAAGCAAAATTTAATGATTTCTCCGTTGCTATATGGACTATCTAAAACCTGATTCTTCTTGAGTAAATCATCAAAAAATTTGGTTGCGCTCCTATGCCCGGACGCTTCCAGTTCAGGACAAAATATTATTTCCTCTTTAATCCTATCTTGCGTTTCCTTTGACCAGTAGGTCCGCAGGAATGCACCAACATATTCCTGATAAGTCCGACACGTCGCTGCCACCCCCCGCATCTTTTCCGCGGCTTGGCCTTCGATGTGTCCACACATGAATTCTAATTTGGCCTGGGTTGGCCATGACGACGGTAATGAATTTGTAAATTGCATCACCCAGCTCTTCGGATGCATCGACCCCCCATTATCTTTGAATTTCTGGAATTTTAGTATGGACAGGAAGTGATTCTGATCAAAATCCTGTCCGATCCTCGCACTGGTGTTGTCACTCGTTTCCGATACTTGCACGTCTGCTGAGTGTCCTGATCTATCTTGCTGATAACTGTGATGTGCTACCTCTGTATCACAGTGGAAGTGGCACTCAGAATTCACTCTCCTAAGTGGGCTACAATTATTGGAGCTATTACTCGCTGTTTCTGCGTGTGTATTGTTCGTTCCGCACGCTGTCACTGGGCTAGAGCACGGCGGGCTTTTCCTCGGAGACACAATTCTGTGCACTCCATCATTGGTATCCGAACGCGCAGTGCTCGTGTGCCCGTTTCGCTCTAGTTTTGCTATCCGACTCTCTACTTCTTTCATTCGTTTCGTGATGTTCGTAACCGCAATATTACCTTGAGTCTTTAAGGCCGCTAGGGATTTTGAGTGGACTTGTGTCGCACGTCGCAAGCGCCCTACGAGTTGAGAAGTTACTCTTGCGATTTTCATTGCCCCTGTTGCTGCAGTTTTGGCTAGGCCTGCTACTTTTTGTGCTACCATTGACATTTGTTTTGCTTCTCCACATTCTTTCTTTATTGTTAATAATTCCCCACGAATTTCCCCTATATGCGAAATTATTGCCTCAGTGTCCTTCTTACGCTGTTCGTCAGCTTCTTCCTTCTCCTTCTTACGTTGTTTCTCATCTTCTTCTTTCATTGATCGTAGGAAGCTCAGTATTGGGTTTACGTAATCTTTTTGATCCTCTTCAAACGTGGGAGATGTAACTCTGGACACCTGGGCGCTAGAGCTCTGACGTGGCCGAGCTAGCCCCTGTCTGCTCTCGTTCGTTTGATTATAAACTTCTGCTACCGTCTCGACCTGTGTGCCTGTCTCTGTTTCATCCTCTACTTCACTATCATAATCACGGCCGCACCGCTGCTCTGAGATCGCGTCCAAATCACCTTCCTCATCGATGACCCTGGCGTCCTGTCCTGCTAAAAATGTGCCCATCTCATCTCCGCACCTATTCCCGTCAGTAAACTGCCCCTTATCCATTATGCTATCCTCTTTTGTCTTAGCTTCGCTCGATAATAGTCGTGCCTTACTTCTCGTTATCATTCATGAAAAACAAATTTATCTAACATGCACAATAAAATTAATCTACTCCATATTTTTACACATAAACATAAAATTTCAACAACGCCGCTCCAACGCTGTAATTATACGCACGATTTGTTGTGGTACAGAAACCGCACACAAACCCGACAAGTGTGATGTGGTACAGACACACCATCAAAGGAACACAAAAGAAACAATGAACAAAAAAAATATATACACTGAAAACAAAAACTGTAATCATGCGCCGCTACTTAAAACTAAACGCGGAACTACCAGAAAAAAAACTTGGGTATTAATCAATAAAAAATTAAACAAAAAAAATTCTGAGTGTCCCTTCTAATATTACTGCTTGCTTATCAGAAGATTCCAGGAAAGATCCGAGGCTAAGGGTCGCCATTTTATGCGAGGTGCCGGGGCTAGCAGTGTATTTGACACTAAATTCTTCTTGAATCTACATATGTAAATGATGCTCTAAGCCCCCCCCCCCTATTCTAACTCCGACTTTTGCTGTTGCACAAGGATAAAAAAAAAAAACACGCGAACTGACTCTAATCAACCCTGCCAGTGGAGTAGAAGAGAGTTTGGCACCTGCAATAATTTAATTTGATAAATAAGTTAAATAAACGAAGGGTTCATTAACATAGTGGGAAATGATGGGTTGCTCTACCGATTAACAGAATGAAAGTTCTGTCCAAAATAACAATATGATTTATTAAGACTAAACACAAAATAATAAAAAAAAAACACATGAAATATTTATAATACATCAAATTGGCTCAAATTGGAGACTCATACAAACACTATAAAGGTGAAGTTGTCCCTAAACTAGATCGTGAGGTTTAAGACGAAGTGGTATGTGGAGCCAATTCCTTGCCACTCAAATCTCAAGAGAGACACACAGCTCACCCAACAGTAATTGCTGCTACTCAAGACAGAACAAAGTTAGAAAAAGACGAACAGGCGCGCTCTGCTGAGCTCTGATTGACTAGGAAAATCCCTATCTGCCAGTGCTGCGGACATACATTACCAAACTGTCTTCGTGACTGCCAGAACACGATCTGGCGTATCGGCGGCGATGGCTGGTTGCTTCGACGTCCTCGACCGAACCGCGAGAGCCGACTACTCTGAGCACCCGTACAGGCCGAACACAGAACATTCCCGCCCCCACGACAGTGGCCGTGGTTAAACGTTCCAATCAGCAACTCGAAAACCGGCGGAAAATTCCACACCATTGCCGGAGCACTACCGTTCCACCAATGGAGATTCTTGGCGCCAATTTCTGCGCTGATTTTGCTACGTCACGGAGCTATGCCCTGAGCAAGCCAATCACCGTTACTATTTTGCAGAAAGCGCGGGAATTTTCCCGCCACAACTGCCTGGGTACACAAGTCATTCCCACGCCTCGCTGGTAGCCCGCCAGAAAGTGTTTTCGCTAAGATTCTGCGAAGTAACGGAACCTCTAGCCCAGCCGCTACTTCAAACCCCTCCGGGCGTGTCTTTTGACAATGTCGGCGTCTGCAAAGCATTCACTCGACATCCTCACACCCGTCGGCTTAACCCTCTCCAGTTCAACAGAGCCCGCCTGTCACCGGACCACCCGGGTGACGAGAGACGCTGCGTGGGAAGTCCGCGTGTGAAGGAATAGCAACTTTCCACCGCATACAATTAGAGAGGAGAATCGTAAGATAAAAATATGAGAGGGGGCTCATGCCACCTCTCAGTGTCTGAATGTCTATGGAGGAATGGCAGCCCATTCTTCCTCAAGAGCCGAAACAAGAGAAAGTTACACGTTAGACGCTGAAGTCTGGAGTGAAGTCGACGCTCTAACTCATTCCGAAGGTGTTCCGTTGTGTTCAGGTCGGGACTGTGGGCAGGCCAAGCCATTTCAGATTGTTATCGTGCCTGTGAAATGTTCCTCTACCGAACGCAGTACGCAACGCTATAAAATGTGTCCTCACCCTTTCACATTTAGCATTTTCCTAAGCACAATAAGAGGACCCCAACCTAACCGCGGAAAACACCCCCTAACCATACATATATCACCTCCTCCGTATTTTACCATTGGCACTACACATGACGGCAGGTAAGGCTCTGCAGGTATTCACCAAACCTACACTGTCGGACTGCCACAAGGTATAGCGTGATATAAGGGGCGTTCAAAAAGAAATGAGTCGGAGGCATAATTACAGAAGCCAGTACCCGTAAGTTAGAAGCATTGATCCTGACTGTTGAGACACTTGTCCCACTGTGACAAAAGGCGGTGAATGGCTCTCTCATAAAATTCCCAGGGCTGCGATGTTAATCAGTTCCGCACGTACAGCTGGACATCGTCGTCCGAGGTGAATCGTTTGCCTCTCAGAGTCTTTTTAAGGGGACCAAAAATGGCGTAATCACAGGGAGAGAGGGCCGGACTGTATTGAGGGTGGCCGAGAACCTCCCATTTGAATTTCTGCAAGAGTCCGCGACTGTGTTGGCCGTAAGAGGCTTTGCATTGTCATGGAGCAGAATGATTCCACGGGTGAGATTACGTGGCCATTTTCATTTGATCGCTTGGTGAAGGGTGGTCAAGTTTTGCGAGTAATGCTGGGCATTCATTGTTGTCCCTATGATTACGTCATTTTTGGTCTCCTTAAAAAAGCTTTGACGAGCAAACGATTCACCTCAGACGACGACTTCCAGATGCGTGTGGGTTGTCTAATTAGATGTTCAAGTCATTTTTCGGAAAATATTTACATTGTGCTTTACAAGACTGTCTATCTGTAGCACCTGCAATGAATCCATATAGATTAAAGTCACCTCCAACTAATACTGCATGATCTGAGTTTTTCCGTGCTACTGATTTGGACTTTCCTTTAACGATTCTGAGGCTTTTACGGAGGGATCAAGTGGCCAGTATAAACAATCGATAATTAACTTGAAATCACATAGTCCTGCTACTCAGTTCACATAATTTCACAAGCAGATTGAAATTCTACGTCGGTAAACACAATATTTTGTCTACAGCCTTGAACTTTCACCCACCTATGGCGTCTAATCTGTCTTTTCGATATATGTTCCATGACTCGCTAAATATCTCAGAGCTTTCTATTTCCAGTCTGAACGAGCTCTCGGCCCTAATGATAATCTGAGTGCGACAATTTTCCTCGAGGGTAACAAGTTGAGGAATTTGTTACGAACACCTCGTCAGTTTACCGCTAAAATTTTGACTTAGTGTGCCTGTTGTATGCGGCCTGATTTCACTCCCTGCCTGTCGACTGGCGAGCGTTCATCAGAGAAACTCAAACTGCATCCTAGCCTAAAAAGCTCCCATGCGCTCTCCGCAAGTACTTCACTACCTGAGTAGCTGATTCCTTTGTGTAGTGCACCAGTGAACTACCAAGAGGAGTCTTTCAGCTCTACACCTACAACTCTCTTATCCCATAATGCAGGTCCAGTCATAATAATCGACAGAGTTTCTATTTAAGACCTTCCACTCGGCTCCAAACCATAGGACACAGATCGACTGTGGGTACGAACTTGCAGTCTGTGAGGTCTTGTTGCACCCCGTGAGCAAGGCCAGCGGTCTTCACCACTTCCGTCATCCGCCCACAGGAACTGAGGATGTTCCCAGAATCTAAGTGACAGGCATCATTGCTGCCGACATGAGCAGCAATTGCAGACTAGTGACATCATACAACATATACCCTCGACAGCCACAGCAATGTCTCCTCCACATTTCGGGTAAGGTGGGGGGGGGGGGGGGGGGGAGTGACTGGCAGACACACAGCGCGGGGCTCCGTAATGCGCCTAACATTTCACTATCACATCACCAACAGCCAACTTGGTCAGTCCATGTTGGGTTTGTTATTCAGTTGACGTCCAATAAGTATTCGACGTTCGGTGTCACTGACCTCTCCTTACCGACACTTTCTGCTGTTGCTGCTTCCATATTGAAAACACCCCGACCCCCTCTTATACTGGCGGATCAGATCTAATGACGTCTAGCGGTCAATTTGGGATTAAGTCAGGTGTCCGGATACTTTTCATCAGATTGTGTATATGTGGAACCTTATGAACACGTCTGCTTTCATCTTGGAAGACAGAAGTGCCCACAACATAATCATCACGAAGACGTAGAAGACGCACCAAAGCTTCGTCACTGAGTGTGTTTGAAATAAACACTTTAGGTCGTGTTCCTGTTATCCTGAATGAGTGGGCCCAAGTCATTGTACGAAATCAACCTCAAAATCATCACAGAATCACCTGTAGACTGTGTAATGTTATGTGTGCCTCACTGCTTTTTTAACTAATTTGTGGCTGATTTTATTCTGAGAAGCTCAGTAATGTATGTAAATACCGCAAATGTAAATGTGATTCAAAAAGTACTTGAAGTGCAGTGAAACGCATCTGGACAGCAAGAAACTCTTTAGAGCGCTACGATAGTATTAGAGAATCTCTGAGTATGGACTCTAAAAAAACGACAATTGATTTATTAAAAAAAAGAAGAGAACTGTTAATCTGTATCTTGTGGAAAGAGGACGTGTTGCTAGGCCGTCGCTCAGGACGTATTGTTACATTTAATGAAAATCGATATTTTAGTGATAAAACTGAGTGAAGTATGTGTAAGAGTTGCCAAACATTCGTGTATACAAATTTTCTGGAAGTGAAGAATAGAAATATCTTGTTTTTGGAAAAGGAGGAAAACTTCATTGTCGTTGCCGTCTATCAATCGACAGAATTGTAAGTGTACAAAGTTCACTAAAATACAGGTAAGGAAATGCATTCTCTATGGTTTTCATTCAATAAGTAACAACCCCTCATAATTTCTTAATTACAGTAATTAGATTATGTTCTTGTACAATAGTATGGTGCTGAACTCAACTTTCCAATTTTGATGTAGTAGGACATGTAGTTTAAAGGAAGTTTGTGTGCTAAGCAATCTCCTTTTCTCACGAAAAGCAGATTGCTGTTTTATCTTATTTACTTACAACAGTAGTTCCTTAGGTATGAAAAGCTACGAAAAGTTGGGCTCAAAGCTATCCGCAATACGGTCAAGTAACTAACAGAGTCGTATTTTAAACCTTAAAGAACAATAACTTCCTCCAAATAGTAATACGTCACCAACTGGTGCAGAAGCTGATCATTCAAGGAGGCTGCATCCAAAATTCAGGTCCCAGTTACGACTTAAAGTAAAAATCTCAATCAGAAATCAATCTCTCTCTCTCCCTCTCTCCAGAAACATATATAAATATCCATATTATTAAGATAAAAGTCAATTTTATAACTGAACTACACCCTTCAAACACTGAGGGTTAGACGCCGCATTGTGTCGTCTGAACACTCGACGCCTGGCTTCATTTGCAAAGAAGCAAAATTCCGACACCTCCCACCACAACACACGTCACAGGTCAACTATTGTCCAGTTTCCGTGTTGTTTGGTTCCCAACAACAAATGTTTATTGCACGAAATTCTCTTAGCAATGTTCGTTCGTAAACTGGTTGAAGCAGACTGGCATTACTGACAACAGCAATATTTCTGTGGGGTTTGAAACTGATTGTTGTTGACAAGACGTGACACTCGTCACCAGTCTATGTCGGTTAGCATCTTTTTACTATCATCATTATTATTCAGTACTAAATGGCTGTGAGTGGTATGACATTCCTTGTACACTTGTTCGACAGTCCACTTTGGTAGACCAAGTAATCTATGTCAGCAAGCGAGGATCATATACCTCTCGGCCGTGAGTACTACACAATTTATAGAATTTCAAAACTGACTGAGGTGCTCTTTTAAGTGTATGCTTCCCGATCATCACGCTGCTCGCACCGGTGGTATTCTGTATTCAGTCTCACATAAAAGTGGGATTTGTTTGTGGCGATTTGCCACATTTTTTTATATTCACACACTTTTAACATCTGTTACAATTAAATACGTACTGTCTTATTGCTTAATGTGTACAAAGTACTAGTAAAATTGTTGAAGCAGCAGTTACATTCGTAATATGGCTATGCAATTCCACCCACGTTCCCTTCCACTACAGTGAAAAGGAAATCACGATTTATGCCACATCTTCCCTGGGGTTAATGAACTGTTCCTGCGTCGATCAACAGAATGATGTCATAGGAGAAAGCGCCCACCAGCCTGAAGACGATGGGCTATTGAGCAACAGAGTGTATTCAGGACGAGAGAATACTCGATCAGTAAGCTGATCCTGTGGAAGCCGCTAGCCAGCTTCCCTGAAACCCAAAGTTGCGACATCTTACAGCTCTGGAAACGATTCTGAAGAAGGTCACTTGACAGGAAAACAAGGGCAAATGCTCAACTTTCGCTGCCCAGAGACAATGCCCAGTCGCTCCATGCTGTTGCGATTTCCTGTGAGTTAGTGTTGCTGTTGGGGAAACACTAGCCAGTCAGCTCATATATGTATTACCCAAATCAGACCCCTAGTCTCAGATGTTCACTGTACACAGCAATATCCAAGTTCGTACGGTACTCGGAGCGACACTTCGTGTGCTAGCTGATGACTATGGACGATTACCACTTGCAGTACAAGGTGAAGCAGCCAGCCGACATTCACAAACTTTGCCAACAGTATCTGCAGGCTTCTATCTGGGCTTAAGTCCGCATGCTGTCAACTTGGTGCCCACGCTCCGCTTGGTCACCTGGTTGGTGACTACCTTCTGTTGCTGACCATGTCCCTGGGTCAGCTAGCTGTCCAGCTACACTGCCGCTGTTCAACACCGAGAACAGGCACCCGCCGTCATCTTTTCTCATGCCAGGCACTGCAGTTTAAACACCACCTATCCCATTGTGTTGTACACTTCAGTCACGAGCGACTGGGCAGTGAGAAACTGCCTCTGTCATCCATCGCCAGCAGCTCGCCGCGGCCATGCTGACACCACAACTGCAGCCGCTAGCATCTATTGTCTTTCTGACGGGTTAGTTGCTGACACTTGCACGCAGCGCGGCTGTGGCCTACTGCCACACAGAGGACAACAACCTTCTCTCCGGCTATTATTCTGTCCCTGCAACAGACATGAATAAAACAGTGTTCTTAACGAGAGACGCTCCCCTGTATAATTCCAGCCACAACCACCTCTAAGGTCCATATCCTGGCGGGGGAACGGCATTCCATCCTGACTTGCCAACAGCCGATTCGCATGCATTCTGCTTTGTCACTAGTATGATGCTATCTCTCGGCTTCCATGTCGTCATTACGCTTCTATTGCAGACTTGGACCCTCGGTCGTTCGCCTGTGCTACGATAGTTTCCGTGTTTACCACAACTCGCTCAGCATTTTCCCCTAGCTGGCATTCTACTGGTCATTGATACAGATGTTTCGGATTCTCAGAGCTGCCAGGGTACAACTTGAACGAATTTTTAGTGCCCACTGGGTGCACTATCCTAGACCGTAACAGTCTTCATAAGCTTTTTAGACTGTTTCTGGCCAAGCTGTTTAGAGATACGATGTGGATTTATTATATAACCTCAGTTGTAAGCAAATAAACCTACAGGCATCGATTTATTGGTGTGATACTAAGAAACTGAGATTATTCTACAAAAGACTGAATACTTTAATGGGCAACAACAGAATATTCCCTCAAGTGTGTGATCAGGTGAATGTAGACTAGCTATCAAGTACGGTGATACTGCACCAATACTTCTGAAAGACTACATACAAAGTCAACGAGGTGGTTGTTACTTTACTGATATTGTTTCTGAACATCTCGAGAAAATCGGACGAAAATGTACTACCGAGCACGACAGTATCACTAGGATATGGGCACGAGTGAAGCAGAGGAATTGTGTAGTTGGTGGTGATGAAAATGAGAGTTACTGTTCGTTGTAATGGGGCTACTTTAGAGCAGCCGTTCAAATTGGTGTAAGGATTCACGAAGTGAATCAAAAACCAAGATGTAGCTAAAATGTCGCGAGACACTGTTGCAAGTGGCTGAAACGTCCGACAATTTTATGTATTGACAATATGGACAACAGCGCAGAAGAATTTTAATGACAGTGACAACGGCCTCGGAAGCCTACGCTTACATCTGTAATAACAGTTTGTAAATTTGTGAAGGCAAACAGAAAGAGAGCGTCGAGTCGCTGACAGGTACTAGATCGTCAAGTCGTTGCACCTTCCCTGTTCCCCAGACCTAACACAAGTGTCATTTCTTGCCTATTTTAAAAACAGTCTTAGTTGATGAAAAGGAAGGAAGATTTGACGTTAATGGGCGTTCGAGAACACGGTCATTACAAATGTCCCACAATTTCGTATCGAGCCACGGTTGCTTTGTTTTCTTTATTGTTATTTGAATACCTTTACAAATAAAGGTAGACCGGCAGCGGCCTATCAACACCGCTCTTCGGCCACAGTGAACACATACAGGAAACAGAAAGACAGAAAAACAAACAAATATGGTGGACAAAAACGGGAGACAGACATAGTAAAAATGAATGAAGCCGTTCACGGGCGCACTGATTGGATAAAAAACGTTCATCACTGTACACAACGGGGAAGAACGAGTTTACACACGTGAACAGAGGAGTACAAACGGAGAGACATGGAAGCACTGACGCGAAGACACACACGAGCACTGGCGACGACGAAGAGGTGTGGGTAGGAGGGAGAGGGGTGGGTGTTGATGCCAGTGGGAGAGGAGAGGGCAGAGGGAGGGGAGAGGGTAGGGGGGTTGTGGAAGCCCAGGGGAGGGGAGGGAGGGAGGAAGAGAGGAGGGAGAGAAGGGAAAGAGGGTACCCTGGAGGAAAAACACAGGGGGAGGAAGGGGAGGATCAAAGTTGGTAGGAGGGGTAGATGGAGGGGATGAGGGCATCATCAGGGAGGGAGAGTTGGTGGAAGCCACCTTGGGCAAGGGTATGGAGTGTGGAGAGATGGAGAGCAGGTGGAATGTGGGAGTACAGGTGCGGCAGCGGACGGGGGTGGGAAAGGATGGGAGAGACAAGTGGGTAAGGGGGATCAATTTTGCAGGAAGTGTAAAGGATCCGTATCCATTCGAAGAAAAGGAGGGGGTGTGGGAATGGAATTAAATCATAGAGGATCCGCATTGGGGAGGGGAGGTGGATGCGATAGGCGAGGCGGAGGCAGGATTTGAAGGGATTTGTAGAAGGTAGGAGGGGCGGCTATCCAGGCGGGAGGGGCATAGCAGAGGATAGGGTGCATGAGGGATTTATAGGTGTGGAGGACAGTGGAGGGGTCCAGACCCCATGTGCGGCCAGAAAGGAGCTTGAGGAGGCGGAGTCAGGAGCATGCCTTGGCTTGGATCGTCCGGAGATGGCGCGTCCAGGAGAGGCAACGGTCAAGGGTGACGCCAAGGTACTTGAGGGTGGGGGTGAGATTGATAGGACGGCCGTAGATAGCGAGATAGAAATCGAGGAGACGGAAGGAAGGGGTGGTTTTGCCTACAATGATCGCCTGGGTCTTGGAAGGATTGACCTTGAGCAGCCACTGGTTACACCACCCGGTGAACCGGTCAAGATGGGACTGGAGGAGATTCTGGGAGCGTTGCAGGGTGGGGGCAAGGGCAAGGAAGGCGGTGTCATCGGAGTACTGGAGAAGGTGTAAGGGAGGTGAAGGCGGCGTCATGTCCGCCGTGTAAAGAAGGTAGTGAAAGGCACCTTGGGGCACACCGGCGGAGGGGTAGAAGGTGTAGGAATCCGTGTTATGGATGGTGACATAGGAAGGACGGTGGGGAAGGAAGGAGGCGATCAGACGGACGTAGTTAACAGGAAGGGAGAAGGTTTGGAGCTTGAAAGCTTGAAGAGGAGCCACGGTTGCGAAGTCCTAGACCTTTTATGCTGGCGTTTTTCTGGAGTGATTTCGGGATTTCTGGGAGTTGCTTAATCTGATACTGCATAACCGCATTCTGTCCTAGTGAGAGTCCAGCTCTCTTTTCTCGAACAGAAACTAGTATCGGGGAAAAAAGAGACGATTTTAGGAACGTTTCAAAAAGGCTTCTACTGTGTCTCTTTGACGACTTCCGAGATTGTAATGATAAGTGACTCGCCACAAAGAAGGATTCCTTATAAAAAATATCAGCATTAAGAAGACGCGTCCGCTTACGTAGTCTAGTGGCCAGCTCTTCAGACTCTCATGCGGAGGACTCAGGTTCAAGTTGCGGTTCTGCCAGTGATTTTTCTTTGTTAGGAGGACTGGAATGGGATGCTCTTAGTTTCATGATGACGTTTGAGCTACTTGGATAAGAAGTAGCCGCTGTAAAGTAAAAAGTAAAGTCGTATGGCAGGTTCAGCCGCCTATAGGAAATACTTTTCCTATTGTTCCTACTCGCTGGCTGCTTTCCTTCGCGAAGTGTGAGGGCTGTGCTGGGAAGAGTATATACACTCCTGGAAATTGAAATAAGAACACCGTGAATTCATTGTCCCAGGAAGGGGAAACTTTATTGACACATTCCTGGGGTCAGATACATCACATGATCACACTGACAGAACCACAGGCACATAGACACAGGCAACAGAGCATGCACAATGTCGGCACTAGTACAGTGTATATCCACCTTTCGCAGCAATGCAGGCTGCTATTCTCCCATGGAGACGATCGTTGAGATGCTGGATGTACTCCTGTGGAACGGCTTGCCATGCCATTTCCACCTGGCGCCTCAGTTGGACCAGCGTTCGTGCTGGACGTGCAGTCCGCGTGAGACGACGCTTCATCCAGTCCCAAACATGCTCAATGGGGGACGGATCCGGAGATCTTGCTGGCCAGGGTAGTTGACTTACACCTTCTAGAGCACGTTGGGTGGCACGGGATACATGCGGACGTGCATTGTCCTGTTGGAACAGCAAGTTCCCTTGCCGGTCTAGGAATGGTAGAACGATGGGTTCGATGACGGTTTGGATGTACCGTGCACTATTCAGTGTCCCCTCGACGATCACCAGTGGTGTACGGCCAGTGTAGGAGATCGCTCCCCACACCATGATGCCGGGTGTTGGCCCTGTGTGCCTCGGTCGTATGCAGTCCTGATTGTGGCGCTCACCTGCACGGCGCCAAACACGCATACGACCATCATTGGCACCAAGGCAGAAGCGACTCTCATCGCTGAAGACGACACGTCTCCATTCGTCCCTCCATTCACGCCTGTCGCGACACCACTGGAGGCGGGCTGCACGATGTTGGGGCGTGAGCGGAAGACGGCCTAACGGTGTGCGGGACCGTAGCCCAGCTTCATGGAAACGGTTGCGAATGGTCCTCGCCGATACCCCAGGAGCAACAGTGTCCCTAATTTGCTGGGAAGTGGCGGTGCGGTCCCCTACGGCACTGCGTAGGATCCTACGGTCTTGGCGTGCATCCGTGCGTCGCTGCGGTCCGGTCCCAGGTCGAGGGGCTCGTGCACCTTCCGCCGACCACTGGCGACAACATCGATGTACTGTGGAGACCTCACGCCCCACGTGTTGAGCAATTCGGCGGTACGTCCACCCGGCCTCCCGCATGCCCACTATACGCCCTCGCTCAAAGTCCGTCAACGGCACATACGGTTCACGTCCACGCTGTCGCGGCATGCTACCAGTGTTAAAGACTGCGATGGAGCTCCGTATGCCACGGCAAACTGGCTGACACTGACGGCGGCGGTGCACAAATGCTGCGCAGCTAGCACCATTCGACGTCCAACACCGCGGTTCCTGGTGTGTCCGCTGTGCCGTGCGTGTGATCATTGCTTGTACAGCCCTCTCGCAGTGTCCGGAGCAAGTATGGTGGGTCTGACACACCGGTGTCAATGTGTTCTTTTTTCCATTTCCAGGAGTGTATTTAAATGTGGTGTGGTGCCATGTTTGTGTTGGAGATGATGAGACAAAGAGAGGGTGAAGCCCAGGACTGGCACATAGCCTACTCCTCTCGAAGAGCACCACGGGGGCCGCCGAGCTTAATATCCCCATCCGGCAGACGTATCATCATCAACAGTGTCGCATGCCCTCATTTCATGAGATACTGCGGAGAGGTAGGGAATTTAAATCCAGGACATTAGCGCGAAGACTTGTGATGAGGGACTTTACGCAACCACCCTCCTGTTCCCTGTGCTATAAAGGAAAAAGAGAAATTGTGAACAGTACACTGCGTACCCAGACGGTCATCCATCCGAGTACTGACCACGCGTGACGTTGCTTAGCTAAGCTAACTGACTCCTAGGTCTGAAAAATTGACGACGGCCGGGAGAGCGATGTGACGGCCCCACTGCATGGCAGAGGAAGACACGGCGACTGGCCGACAATCACGTGGTATTCAGGGCCTGATCGTAGAGTTTAGTTGTTAGGAAGTGGTCATAAAGATATACAGCGAAAGAATTTAGCGCCATTCTTTATGAAACATGCCCACAGACAAAATACACGAGGATCGCAACAATCTCTGTGTTTCATACTCGGTGTAAGTCCGCAATGAAACAATTTGTACATCTCAATTTTAATTGATTGACAAAACGGCGTATTTTTAGAAATTTGGATTAATAATATGTAGCATCGTTATCCTAATACTTTGTAATTCTAGACTGGGACTCAAGCCCTGAACGTACGTCTCAACAACAAAGCAATTTTAAGCGAGTCACACGGAACGCGCCAGGGCCACAGAATGTGTACATTTCTGCCATTTCTCTGAACTCCATTTAATTCTGCATCTATACTTGGCAAATCACTGAGAAAAGCGTGATATAGAGTTTCTTCCCGTTGGATTCCTGGATGGGGCATGGGAAGAATGATTGCTTGCTTGCTTATGTGCGAACTGTTAGTTACCTCTCTCTGCGAGACAGATACTTAGCGGGTTGGATAATACTTGTAGTTTCTGTCCTGCAAGGCTGCTCTTGAAGTTTTCTAAGTAATACCTCGTGAGACGTAACGCTTTTTTATTCGAGTATCTGCCAGTGTTTTCAGCATTCCTGTTACATTTTCTCGCCGCCTAACGATCCAGCGACTGTTTACGCTCCCCATCTTTCAGTAAGCTCGATGTCACCTGCTAATCCGTCCTGATATAGGTGCCATGCACTTCAATCATCGGTCATCTACTTAAACGAAATGCAATTTCCGAATATCCTACAAATGAATAGCACCCAGTTGCGCTTATATGGTCATTCCCCTTGGTATCTTTGCATACTGTTACTCTCGGATATTGTGTCTAATTAATCCGACAGTCAAAGAATACCACTGCGCCTTTACATTTCATGGAGATCACGACTTTGCTTTTGCCTGCGTTAAGATGATGATGATGATGATGTTTGGTTTGTGGGGCGCTCAACTGTGCAGTTATCAGCACCCTTACAAATTCCCAACCTTTGCGCAGTCCAAACTCGCCACTTTCAAGAATGATGATGAAATGATGAGGACAACCCAGTCATCTCGAGGCAGGTGAAAATCCATGACCCCGCCGGGAATCGAACCCGGGACCCTGTGCTCGGGAAACGAGAACGCGACCGCGAGACCACGAGCTGCGGATTCCTGCGTTAAGAGTTAGTCTCCAATCATTGCACCATTTTGTCGAGACCTCACCGGATATTACAGCAAATTTTGCCAGATATAATTTCCTCATACCTTACTGCATCACTCGCGAAAAATTTGAGATCGTAACCAGTACTACTGCGAAGTCACAAATACGTAGGGATTTCAGAAAGTGATTTACACATTTCGTCTCGCGCTGAGACCACTGCACTACAAGAGTGGCTCGTTGTCATAAGAGAGTATATGTCCCGGGTCTCCTGCGGAAACAGTTCTGCTGTGGTGCGGATAACAGGTTCATCATGCACTTTGCAAGTGAAATGGAGCGGCAACTACAAATGTACTCCAAAGTTGAACTACGCTGGACAGAACGATTCTTGTGTCCAAAACATCGAAATTGCACAGAGATTCATCGTGAAATTCTGGCAGTATACATTTACCAAATGCAGTTTCAGCCCGTAACGATATGGTTCGAATAATTTGATCAGAGCCTGCACAGACGTGGGTGATCCTAATCGGGAATCCAGATCTTGCACTCTGCGAATTCCATCTTTTCGACAAGCTGAAAGATCATCGAGGGAGGGAGGATGGGGGGGGGGGGGGGTAGAGGAGAGAGAGAGAGAGAGAGAGAGAGAGAGAGAGAGAGAGAGAGAGAGAGAGAGAGATTTTCCATTGACGAGAACGTTCACACCACGGTTTTCGAATGGCTCCAAGAGTATGGAACGGATTTCTGTCGTCGAGGAATTGAACGAATGGAGAATGTTCCGACTGTTGTTAACAGAGACTTGATGACTATGTTGAAAAATAGTGTCGTGTATCTGTGCCACTCTGAAGTGCAGAATAGCATTGAATAAAAGTTACTTGGACAGCCTTAATTGTGTCTAATTTACTTTTTGAAGTCCTCTCCTACGTGAGCATTAATTTATAGCAACAGTGGTATTAAACTCCTCTGGTTTATACCACATATTATTTCAGACTCTCCATCCAGGATAAAATGCTGCGTCTTGTCCGTTAAAAAAGTGTTCGATCCAGTCAAAAATCTGGTTACATATTTAGTAGGAACGTATTCTCTTCAGATGGTGCCGTTGAAATACTGAATCAGAAGCTCCCAATAACACTGAAAATACCGAGCGTGAAGAGTGCAAGCTGAGTTCTCATAATCGATATTTTCTGAAACGATGCTGATTTCCATGCAGAAGGGTAGGTATTCCATAAAGCTTGTACAATAGGTTCTAGTATTCCGCTACAAACAGAGGTGAGTGATGTAGGACGATAATCCTGCGGATCAATTCTGCTTTCTTTTTTATAAACCGGTGTAGCCTGTGCTCTTATCCAGTAGCAACACTCATCCTTAGCTTATGGTGCCAGCTCTGCTGAAAGAAGACAGTGTTGCAAAATTTCTTAGCAGCATCATAGTTGTTAGAAAGACGGAAGAATAGAGTTTAGTGTCCAGTCGAAAACAAGATCATTAAAGACCCAGTATATACTAAGACGGCAGAAGGATAAGAGGAGGAATTCGGCCTTGTCCTTTTAAAAGGACCTTTATCGATTTAGGGAAACCACGAAAAACCCTATAATCTGCATGAACGGTTGGGCTGTCATTTCTCCACAGACATTAAGACACCTCACCGAAAGTGTCACCACCAGAGTTGAAAAGTATTCGGACGCCCTTGTGTAATTCGGGATTGAGCACTAGATGCCACGAGACGCGAAAGGGGGGCCAGTAGAGACGAAGTAGCAGCAGAATGAATGGGTCAAGAGAGCTCAGTGACTTCGAACGTGGAATAGTATTTGGACGTCACCTGTGTAACAAATGCATTAGGCACTTTTAGTTCCTCTAAAACTGTGCAAGTCGACTGCTGGTGATGTGATATTGAAGTGGAAACGCGAGGGAACGACCATGGCTAAATTGCGGTCAGGCGGACCACGTGTAATGACGGGTGGTTGTAAAAATAGCATGAAATCAGCAGAAGGAATCACTCGTGAGCTCCACAGTGCTACCAGCAGTCCAACTAGCACAATCACTGTGTGGAGGGAGTTAAAAAATTGAGTACAATGGTCGAGCAACGCAACACATTTCTGTAGTCAGTGCAAAGCGACGCTTGAGGTGCCTACAGAACAGTGGATGACTGGAACCAAGTGATTTGGAGTGGTGAATCACTCTAAACCTTGTGGTAATCCGATGGAAGTATTTGAGGTTGGTAAATACCTGGACAACGTCATCTGCCATAATGTTTAGGCTGTAGTACCAACAGCGCAGTACGGAGGACGTGATGTTAACCTGTGGGAATGTTGTTCGTGGTTATTGGGGTTATTGCTCTCATGACAACGCTAAACGCAGAAGGATCGAAAACACTTCACTGCACTGTGTGCTGCCTACAGTAGAAGCACAGTTCTGAGACGACGTTTGTTTATATCAGCGTGACAATTCACCGTGTCAGAAAGGAGTATTTATGAGGCAGTGGTTTCTGGACAATAACATTCCAGATATGCACTGGCCTTCCCAGAGTCCCTAACTGAACCCAGGAACAGACCCCAGTGTTCAACATCATCCCCTTGTCCGCAATCGGCTCTTGAGGAAGAATGGGCTGTCATTCACCCACAAACACCTCACTGAAACTGTCCCCAGAAGAGTTTAAGCGGTTGTAATGATGAAGGGTGGACACACCCCATATTAAAGTCGACTAATAGTTGTCTGGGTACTTTTCATCAATTAGTGTAGTGCCAAAACCACATGTAAATTCTATACTGTTTATGACCATTATAAAGTTACAGCATGAAACCTAACCCCCTGTTAATTAACTTAATAGCTCAATTGCCTTTGTACATTTCATGTACTTCTTTAACGTACTTCTTCAATAACGTGGTGCACAAAACTCTACATTTGAAAAGCTGAGAAAATAATTTCTGAATGTATAGGAAGAGACTTAGCAACATTAAATTATAAGCTGTGGTTTGTAATCTGTTGTTTTAAAGAAATTTTCTTATTAATGAGATGACTGGCAAGCACTGGGTGGACCTACGGGTAAGAGGTGGCCGCTTCTGTCACACGGAACTGAACTCCACTTTGAATACCATTTACCGGAGAATGTAGTTCTCGGGAGAGGAGTCCACCGTACGCAGAATGCAATCTACTGGATGGTAGCAAAATTATGAAGAGAAATTAGTCATCACATGGTACTAATTTGGTGCTACGTAGCAACTGATGGGCGAATGCGCAGCGCTATAGTAATTTGTTAACTCGATTTCAAATATAGAGGTCTGGTTATGCGATGTTGCATTGTGCTCTGACGAAATTTGTTTAAATCCCGAAAGCCTAGCCTAATGAATGGTCAATGAATAAAGCAAAACCTGAAATAACCATGAAATATTAAAAGAAGATGAAGGGAAAGACCGTAAGGACAAGGATGTACGCTGACACCAGTATTAAATAATACTCTCAGTCTTATTAAGCATAAAAAAGAAGTTATGTAGAATTGTGGCCTTAAACGGACTAATACTATATGCACTAAAACAAATACACTGAAGTGCCATAGAAACTGGTATAGGCATGCGTATTCAAATACAGAGATATGTAAACAGGCAGCGCCTCTGTAAGACGAGTGTCTCGCGCAGCCGGCCGGAGTGGCCAAGCGGTTCTAGGCGCTACAGTCTGGAACTGCGCGATCGCTACGGTCGCAGGTTCGAATCCTGCCTCGGGCATGGATGTGTGTGATGTCCTTAGGTTAGTTAGGTTTAAGTAGTTCTAAGTTCTAGGGGACTAATGACCACAACAGTTGAGTCCCATAGTGCTCAGAGCCATTTGAACCATTTGTCTCGCGCAGTTGTTAGGTTATTGCTGCTACAACGACAGGTTATCAAGATTTAATTGAGTCTGAACGTGGTGTTACAGTCGGCGCACGAGTGATGGGACACAGCATCTGTGAGGTAGTGATGAAGTGGGGATTTTCCAGTCCGACCATTTCACAAGTATACCGTGAAGATCATGAATCTGGTAAACCATCAAATCTCCGAGATCGCTGCAACCAGGAAAGTCCTGCAAGAACGGGACCAACGACGAATGAAGAGAATCGTTCAACGTGACAGAAGCGCAACCCTTCCGCAGATTGCTGCAGATTTCAGTGCTGGGCCATCAACAAATGTCAGCTTGATAAGCATTCAACGAAACATCATCCATATGGGCTTTCGGAGCCGAAGGCCTAACCATATACCCTTGATGACTGCACGACACAAAGCTTTACCCCTCGCCTGGGCCCGTCAACTCCGACATTGGACTGTTGATAACAGGAAACATGTTGCCTGATCGGACGAGTCTCGTTTGAAATTGTATCGAGCGGAGGGACGTGTACGGGTATGGAGACATCCTCATGAATCCATGGATCCTCTATGTCAACAGGAGACAGTTCAAGCTGGTGGTGGCTCTGTAATGGTGTAGGGCGTGTGCAGTTGGAGTGATATGGGACCCTTGATACCTAAAGATACGACTCTGACAGGTGACACGTACATAAGCATCCTGTCTGATCACATGAATCCATTCATGTCCATTGTGCATTTAGACGAACTTGGGCAATTCCAGCAGGACAATGCTACACCCCACAAGGCCAGAATTGCTACAGAGTGGCTCCGGGAACAGTCTTCTTAGTTTAAACACTTCCGCTGGCCACCAAACTCACCAGGCATGAACATTATTGAGCATATCCTGGCTGCCTTGCAACGTGCTGTTCATAAATGTTCTTCACCACTTTCTCGTACTCTTACGGATTTATGCACAACCCCGCAGGATTCATTGTGTCAGTGCCCTCCGGCACAACTTCAGACATTAGTCGAGTCCATGCCACGTCGTGTTGAGGTACTTCTGCGCGATCGAGAGGCCCCTACACGATATTTGGCAGGTGTACCAGCTTCTTTGGCTCTTCAGTGTATAAAAAATGCCTATACCGGCAAACAGTGAATAGTTTCAAACTGCCGCACTGAAAACTAACTGCACACCACGCAATCATTAATACACGCGGCTCATAGGTCGCACCATACCTTACTCCCTCCCCCTATAAAGAACCGCGAGAAGAGACACCAAGAACCGCTCTAATTGGTCGCACCTCAACTCTGGCACGTGACCACCACTGTAGTCATGGGAACTCTTAAGTTGTAGAGATCTATTCAAATTTGCTTACAATTTTTTAACATATTGCATGTTAAACAAATAAAGTAAGTCGTTAAAATTCTTATGTTAATTTTTAGTATAAATATGGAGCACTCGTTGTTGGCGCTTTGACACAAATTATTCAACAATTTATTTGTAATATAACTTAATCTCTTTTACACTCGTCAAATGCACTCATTTTATAGCTGACGCCAAGCGCTATTAGATAATGTGTCCTACTCAACTGTGTCGTTGTTGTAACTTTTTTTGCTATTGTTATAAACTCCTAATGTAAATGTTAATAACTTAGTTACTATTTATTGTACATACATGGTAATAATTTTACTGATTCTTCTCTTTATTGTGGTTTCAACTGTATCATTACATTTTTTTGTAGTTCTACGGGAAGTATTTTCTGCGGTTTAGGTGAATAACATATTCACCTAAACCACTGAAATCACTTCCAGTAGAGCTATAGAAAACCCTGTGGTTCACTGTGATCACTGCACTGGAACCGAGCGAGGTGGCACACTGGACTCGCATTCGGGAGGACGACGGTTCAATCCCACGTCCGGCCATCCTGATTTAGGTTTTCCGTGATTTCCCTAAATCGCTCCAGGCATATGCCGGGATGGTTCCTTTGAAAGGGCACGACCGACTTCCGTCCCCATCCTTCCCTAATCCGATGAGACAGATGACCTCGCTGTTAGGTCTTTTCCCCCAAACAACCCAACCCAACTGCACTGGAGGACTGTTAATGGTCACTCCTTGGGAGTGCAGCACCAGTAGGGAGTGCCTACTCCAGTGGACTGCGTGCATTTGCAGCCCCAGGACTGAATGAAAACGCCAGAGGAGTGGCCATTAACAGTTCTCCAGTGCAGTGATCACGGCGAACCATGGGGTTAGTTTTTGTCACAGTCAGAATCTCGGCCTGCTGCTCAGCGCCCATAGCCAACGCGGTGGCTCAAATCCACATCCCTTCGCTGTAGGGAAGTCTAGGCGTGTTCCGCTGACTGGCTTGTCAGGTGTATTACTCACCGTCTCGCTCTCCGGCTGCGACCTCTCTGGTCGCGCGTCGGCCCTTGGTTACTTGTCTGGCCCGGCCACTATATTGCTACTTGCCAGCCACACACCACTCAATTAGAACTTCGGTTCTCTCATCAGTTTATGTATAAGACCTACTGGTTGTAATGTTACAAGAAGCCTATAGTTTTTCGCGGAATACTGCATTTATTTCTGAGCTTGATTAATTAGTCCACGTCAACAGCGAATTTTTTCTGAATGCTAGAACGCAGATAATACAGCTCATCAACTGGAATGGTGCAATTCGTGAAATAAAAATAAATAAAGGCTACAGTCTAAGATATTAGCGGAAGAGGGGACAGAGGCAATGTATTGGGAATGTCTATTAAAAGGGGAAAAGTCAATCATTGAGTTACCATAGGCCGTATATTAAGCAGTTTTATGGGTTAAATATATATCGATATATAGAGGATAAGAGCTGTCCTATTACTCTTCCATGGGGCACACCTGACGATTCCCACTTCTGATGAAGCATGAAAGGAGTAGGTGGTCAGCAATAATGCTCATGTAGTCTACAGCAGTCACATAGCCTTCAATTACTACCACAGGCGTCTGGAAGACCAGGTGACTATCCCTGTACTATAATACAGACCCCCAGTGTCCTGCAGCCGTGTTGCAGTAGTTGGTGTGGATGCCTGTGCATTCGGACGTGAACAATGACCTGGTGTAATAAGACACGTGATTCATCTGACCAGGTGACATGTTTACATTGATCCACCATCCAATCTCCACGATCCCATAACGTGGGAACACATAGAAGTCGTCTGCTATAGAGCCCCATGTTCAAATAAATGCACTGAACAGTGTGTGTCCAAAACCTGTACCTATAACAGCATTGTACTCTGTCGTCAGACCGGCCATAGATCACCAACTACCCTGCTTTACGGAGTGGAGAAACCTCCGAACTCCGCACTTTGTAATGAGTCACGGACGTCCAACTTCACGTCTCCTACTCGTGGTTTCGCATTCTTTCAGCCACATTTCACAAATGCTCTAGATACTAGCATGCGAATAATTGATCACCTTCGCCATTTCCTAGATGCTCGATCTCAGAAGCTGGGCCATAACCACCCGGCCTTTGTCAAAAAATGGTTCAAATGGCTCTGAGCACTATGTGACTTAACTTCTGAGGTCATCAGTCCCCTAGAACTTAGAACTACTTAAACCTACCTAACCTAAGGACATCACACACATCCATGCCCGAGGCAGGATTCGAACCTGCGACCGCAGCGGTCGCGCGGTTCCAGACTGTAGCGCCTAGAACCGCTCGGCCGGCCTTTGTCAAAACCGCTTATGCCACTGAAGTGCCATTCTGCTCCATGCACGCCTCACTGTCACTATACAACAGGCTAAATTCATGAAAACCGGCGATTCATGCTCACTAGGTAATGTTATCATCTGACGCCTGTTGACATCGATAAGTCACAGAGAGTTCTGGTACAATGTTTACTGCTTCCATCGAACAATACACTACATCTTCTCAAGCTTTTTGGATATACAGGGTGAGTCACCTAACGTTACCGCTGGATATATTTCGTAAACCACATCAAATACTGACGAACCGATTCCACAGACCGAACGTGAGGAGAGGGGCTAGTGTAATTGGTTAATACAAACCATACAAAAATGCACGGAAGTATGTTTTTTAACACAAACCTACGTTTTTTTAAATGGAACCACGTTAGTTTTGTTAGCACATCTGAACATATAAACAAATACGTAATCAATGCCGTTTGTTGCATTGTAAAAAGTTAATTACATCCGGAGATTTTGCAACCTAAAGTTGACGCTTGAAACCTCCGACATTCAGTTGCGTGTTGTAACAAACACGGGCTACGGTCGGCGAGCAGCATCTGCAGGGACATGTTTACGATGACGACCGTGTTTACGAGTGTGGCTGTAGTGCACTGTTGTGGTTTGGTCTAGCTGTCGCAGTGTCCGCATGCAGCGCTTGCTGCTATTGTTATTCTGCATTCGTCTCCGCACGCAGACCAACTGTAGTACACCGTGTTACCAGACGTCTGTGATGGTGTAGTGTTGTAGGAACTGTGACCATGGTGTATTCGAACTCTGAAAAGGCGGAGATGATACTCATCTATGGCGAGTGTCGACGAAATGCGGTCGTAGCACGCAAACGGGTCCGTAACAGGCCCGTCACAGGAGAAGCGGGTGCAGTTGGTGTGTTAGCTGCTGTTGCCATGAACCCACACATGAGTACACGGGACATTGCGAGAGCCGGTGGACTGAGTCAAAGTAGTGTCATCCGCATACTGCATCGTCACCGCTTTCACCCGTTTCATGTGTCGCTACATCAGCAATTACATGGTGATGACTTTAATAATCGAGTGCAATTCAGTCAATGGGCATTAACAGAGAATGCGTTGCAGTTCTACCTGTTTACCGATGAAGCGGGTTTCACAAACCACGGGGCAGTGAATCTACGGAACATGCATTACTGGTCCGTGGACAATTCTCGCTGGCTCAGACAGGTAGAGCGACAGCGACCGTGGACTGTAAATGTATGGTGCGGAATCATTTGCGACCACCTCATTGGTCCTCACTTCATTGCAGGGGCCCAAACAGCTGCAACATACATCGCGTTTCTACAGAATGATCTGCCAACGTTGCTCGAAAATGTCCCACTGGAAACGCGCCGACGTATTTGGTATCAGCATGATGGTGCACCTGCACATTCCGCAATTAACACTAGGCTGACCCTTGACAGGATGTTCGACGGGCGTTTCATAGGACGTGGAGGACGCATAAATTGCCCAGCCCGTTCTCCTGATCTTACACCTCTGGACTTCTTTCTGTGGGGTACGTTACAGGAGAATGCGTACCGTGATGTACCTACAACCCCAGAGGATATGAAACAACGTATTGTGGCAGCCTGCGGCGACATTACACCAGATGTACTGCTGCGTGTACGACATTCATTACGCCAGAGATTGCAATTATGTGCAGCAAATGATGGCCACCACATTGAACATCTATTGGCCTGACACGTCGGGACACACTCTTTTCCACTCCGTAATTGAAAACGGAAACCACGTGTGTACGTGTACCTCACCCCTCATGGTAATGTACATGTGCGTCAGTGAAAAAGACCAATAAAAAGGTGTTAGCATGTGGACGTAATGTGCTGTTCCAGTCTCTTCTGTACCTAAGGTCCATCACCGTTCCCTTTGGATCCCTACGTAATTCGGTGCTCTCCGATACACACGATCGAACAGCGGACGAATGGTACTCAAGCGTCAACTTTAGGTTACAATATCTCCGGATGTAATTAACATTTTACTATGCAACAAACGGCACTGATTACATATTTGTTTATATGTTCAGATGTGCTAACAAAACTAACGGGGTTCCATTTAAATAAACGTAGGTTTGTGTTAAAAAACATACTTCCGTGCATTTTTGTATGGTTTGTATTAACCAATTACACTAGCCCCTCTCCTCAAGTTCGGTCTGTGGAATCGATTCGGGAGTATTTAATGTGGTTTACGCAATATATCCAACGGTAATGTTAGGTGACTCACCCTGTATAGATGCTTAGTGTGACCGAACAGTTTGCACTGCTGAATCTGCGCATGCAGTACAGTTCAGTAATTCTATTCACTACATTTCACAAGTAGTATGATAATGTAAGTTGTGGTGCACTTTTGGTATCAAACTGATATGCAAATTAATTAAATTATGACAGCTTATTGATTTATGACCTTAAGCTATTGTTCTGCTAACTAGTTTTTCATGAAACACCTCCTCCTCCTCCTCCCCTTAACCTACTGTTATGCTAATTGATTTATGACATACTGGGGATAATCTGGCCTTCTGTGAAACTCCGCACCATCCCTCTCACCCTCTGTCTCCCTCATCCCCCTAGAAAATCCCCAACCCCTGCCCCCTCTGCCTCACTGACACAAGCATACTTTTGATATCAAATTAATTGACTGATTAATTAAATCGGCCAATTAATTAACACCTCCCTGTCTGGGAAATTCCATAGTCCTACCTTCCCCTCCCCCACTTCCCCTACTCCCCATGGAAATTGGTGAGAAAAAGCTCAGTCTGTGATGGAGAGGAGGGATCTCATGACACGAAATCCAAATCAATGTCAATAATATATTGCTGCATATTCTATATTTAATCAGGTTGTGGCAGACACAGCTGCTCACCTCCCCTACCCCACATTTCATGATGTAATACATGTAACCACCAAGGAATGGAAGAATGACACACAGTATATTAGCCACCATTTTGGGATCAGTCGTGCATGTGCCCATCATCTGGCCACCAGCTGCTTCATGTGTACCCATGTGTGCAGGTCAGGAGAGAGGCTCACACACACAGGGCTAGCCCATAGTGCAGGAGGCAGGAGACAATTTCGTCCTGTTCCGCGATCCAAGACAGAATGATGAAAAGGCATTAACCTTGATATATGGGCCTCGACTGAGGTGGTTCACAAAACTGCCTTACAGGGCACTTGAAACGATTTTTTTTCTCCCTTCCCCTTCGCTTGGGAACCAACAGGAATATAGCATTCACCTGAAAATTGGTGGAACCAATAGGAATGCAGGAACACTACAGTCACATGATCATGATGTCAGAGGGACGCGCTCACAGTCGCAGTCAGTCAGTGGAACAACCATGAAGCATCAACAGCAGCCAAGATCCTCATCGGTCTCGTCCTCACAGAAGTGTGGAAGTGAGTACTCATTACATGCCTTTGTACTATTACTGCTTATAGCGGTTCCTCCTCTTCTTTGTCAAGTCCTATTTCCTTGTTCAGCTCCATGTCTTTATGTGTCGATGCTTGTTGTTTACTCTTCTTTATTCACCACGTCCAGCATGTCCAGACCGACAGAGACCTCCAACATGTCTGGACCAGCAGCAGCCACCATCAGCTCGTTGGGATCTGCAGCGACCTCTGGTGTGTTGGGGTCAGCAGTGGCAGCAGCAACATGGGACCCTGTAGGGCACCTCACCGACAGGTTGGAGCCCGACAATGAGCTGCTATTATCCATTCCATTCATTGATTTGTGTAATGAAGACACCTGGCAAGTCCCCAACTCTCTGAAGAACTGTGCTGGGGGCTCTTCACTGCACAGTGCAGGTCAGTACTGGTCTCTGACATATGCACCATCCCAGAACATTCCAGTGTTACTTGAAGGACACTGTGTTGATGTGGTAGATGACAAGTTGACAGTTCCTCCCAGTGCTGTACTGCTTTTCACTTATAATTTAGCATCTAGCGGTTTAAAGCGCTTAAATATTGGTGTAGAATCTTCAGTGGATAGTGACTAGTGTGTTGTGTTAGAAATTGGAAATGCATAGAGAAGTGTTAAACTGCGGTTTATGGAGTTGGGAAGAAGTGAACTGTGTAATGCAGAACGCTAAATCAACCAACTGGGTATTCTCCACTTCTGGACATTTACTGTGTTGGCCTGTCGTTATCTGTAATATTATTGTATGATGATATGACACTCACAGTGAGATTTAGAGGTCGATCCATTTATCTGCAACACTTCACCATTAAAAAAAAATTTGTTCACCCTACGAATGGTGCTATCCCTTGTGCTGGAAAGACTGAACCATGGGCTGCCAGTGCTTAAACTGTGTATAAAGACAGTGTGAGCTATCTCCATATGTATAATGAGCATGCAGATGATTTGGAACGCTGCATCAATAGAAAAAGCTAAAGGAGCACCCATCAGTATGAGAGAAACACACGCTGATTTCTGTACATACAAGAAATCTTTATTTGCAATATACTTTACTTTTGTGAATATTGAACCAGTGAATTCTTACTGATGTATACCACTGCTTATGTGTAAATAAAAAAATATTATCACAAATCTTTGTTGTTGTTCTTATTCAACTACCCCATAATTATATAATGTAAGGCATAACCATTGTGGCTCAGTTGGTAAGCTACTTGTATGTATGTATGTATGTATTATTATTATTATTACAAGCATTCATTTTTCTATAAAAGCCCATTACACACCAAAAACGTGGTGTTGTCAGTATCATGGCAGGGTGGGTTAAACATCAGGATTTTGATGTAAGTGGCTGGTCCTGTGATGGTGCAGAAGTAGACCAGAAGAAGAAGAATGCAATACACCTACCCATTAAGATATGAGCGATAATTGCAAGCCTGTTGGCCTGTGGCAAGACAAATCTTCTCATGTCACTACTAATACTCTCATATGGAGTCCGTTTTGAACAAGTATGTATATTTCCAAAAACACTGTTTGAACCTAAGTACCAGATACAAAAAAAGATACTGCATCATGTAGATGGTGTGACATACTGGACATTCAGTCAAAGCAGTCAAGTGCTCTTACCAGAAATAGTAAAGCCAAACACAGTGTTCGTATTTGACAATGTTGCTGTAGAAAAGTAGGATCAAATTCTGTGATATTTCTGTTTTGGTTGCCGTATGGGTGTTGACGTATTTTGGTGTGCCAGACGTATTCCAAAACCCCAAAATAGTTGGTGAGAGATAAAGCAAATCTCATTATAGCTTTCGAACAAGACATTTGAATGTAAAACACATTGACCAGGTGCATGTAGGAAACAACATGTCATTCAATGATTTTGTAAAGATATGTGCAGATTGTTTGAATCATACAGAGTAGGGTTTCCTTGTTATTGATAAATCAAGGAAACTGAATGACGATAGGTATAGACGGAACTTACGGGAGTTTCTTTATGTTTAGCTAGGAAAAAAGTGATGAGATTGTTGGTATGGACCGCACCATGGACAAGTTCGCATGTATGTCAGACACTCAGCCTAAGAGGACAGGTATGCATAGACAGAGAATGCGTCTGTACATAGATGGAAAATTTCCATCTCTTGAATGTAAAATTAAGGAGCTAAAGAGGTATGCCCAGACCATTCTGAGACTGATCAACGAATTACATTTTAGGGATAAGGCACTAGAGACAGACATCCAGATCATTCTGAGAAAGAAAGTGGACGAATTAGCTGTAAAGGTAAAGATTGAGTGAAATGTATATAAGGTGTAGCCTGTGAAGCAGCGCTTGTCTGGGGTAGTGGAATAGGACAAATTTGTCTCCTTCTCTATGGCCTAGCTCTATGTGGGGCCTTTCTCCTGACCTGTGTGTAAGGGTATTTGCAAGGTGGCCAGTACCTGTCCGATGGACACACATGCAGCCGATCCATTCCTCAGTGCTTACAGTTATTCTATCATGGAAAGTGAGGGAGGGGAGCAGCCCTGAGTGCTACAGAGTTATTAAATAAGGGAAATGCAGCGATGTGTTATTGACAATGATTTGAATTGCATGTTCTGAGACCTTTTTCCCACAAATTTCCAGATGAAGTAGGGGAGGGGGGAAATGACAGGGAAAGGGAACAAAAGGGGATTTCCCAGAGGAGGAGGGGTCAATTAATTGATCGATTTAATTAATTAATTAATTTCATATCAAAAGTGTGCTTGTATCGATGAGCAGGAGAGGGGGGGAGGTGTTGGCGATTTCCCAGAGGTGTGAGGGAGAAGGAGGATGAGAGGGATAGGGTGGGTTTCTTTTCAGAAGGTTGGACTATCCCCAGGGGATCATAAATCAGTTAGCATAACAATAGGTTAAGGGGAGGGGTAGGGCTTACAAGAAAAATCCTTTAAGTAAAACAATAGATTAAGGTCATAAATCAATCAGCTGTCATAATTTAATTAATTTGCATATCAATGCACTATCAAAAGTACTCCAGAACAAACATTAACCTACTACTTTCATATTGTAGCACTACACCCCAGAAAGCAATGTGCTTTAAAAAGATAAACAATAAAGCATATTCCTGGGCTATCTGAATCCAGAATAGTTAATTGCTTAGGCTAAGATTCGAATAAAATTAGTTAGTTTTGCTGCTTTTTGTAGTGTCGGCAGACTTGCCAACACTACGTACACTAATTGAAAGAGGTGGCCAAGATGCACGCGCTAACTCACGAAGGATGGAGTGAGGTCTGAAATAGGAGACTTAATGAATGTGATAAAGAAAATACGTATCTTTGGAATATACTTAACTTTTAATACATCCTTGTATATATCGTTCTTGATGAGACATCTGGAGATTGTGGCGATACAAGTGACTCTTTATATACAAGCTATTTAAGGCTACTGGCGCCTTGCTAAGTCGTAGCCATTAACTTAGCTGAAGGCTATTCTAACTGTCTCTCGGCAAATGAGAGAAATGGCTTCGTCCGTATAGTCGCTAGCAACGTCGTCGTACAACTGGGGTGAGTTCTCGTACGTCTCTCGAGACCTGCCGTGTGGTGGCGCTCGGTCTGCGATCACACAGTGGCGACACGCGGGTCCGACATGTGCTAATGGACCGCGGCCGATTTAAGCTACCACCTAGCAAGTGTGGTGTCTGGCAGTGACACCACACTTTTTCTTTCAAGCAATAAGTCAAGAGATATACTAAATTAAATTGTTGATGGTGTAAGCAACTATCCACAAAATGGTTTTAGGTTACTTTATTTAGAAGGCGCCATTACCCATTTCTAGTTTACTAAATTCCTCATCATATGGCTCCCACGCTTTCGTCGTAACACAATATGATGCATTGTTTTACTGGTGAGTTGCCCCAGGATAAACAATAATTCACAGGTACAAGCGTGCAGTAAAGATGGTTACGCTACAGACTTGTGTTGAATATAACTTACGTGAAATATCCACACAGAGAATTTGTTTTCAGAGGTTACTTCCAAAGAATCAAATTCGCAAAGTTGTTTCCATTCCACCATCACATATGTCGGTTTGCACTACTGAATACTTCCGCTTCGTCGCAAAACGATTTTCCATTGCGCATGTTCTGACTCACAAAGTTGAATACAAATACAAAACTTACAAAGTACGTAAGTGTGAAAAATGCTGCGACAGAATGACACAAAGATATACCATTTTGGGGAATGAAGCTTAAGTTACTGTTCTGTTAAACTGAAAAGGTATATTACATTTTACGTGAGTGGGAAGAAGGTGGAATTCACTTCTAGTTAAATGGCACAGTGCGAATTATAGTGTTACCAACTTATTTCACAAATAGAGAAACCAGTGTCGATACGAAATTATGTGAAATAAATTGTGTGCTATTTGGACAGTGATGATGATGTCAGCACATTAAAATGTATTAATATTTATTACCATGACTAATACTGACTTTTGTACATATATAAAATATTATAAGATTATTTACTTGATCTACATTGTTCATATTGGAGTATGGAATGTGCTTTCTGGAAGTTTTTCAGGAAAGGAGCGTTAGCCAACTCAGGGGAACTTTTTTGTGTATGTGTATGTATTTCTTCTTACAGACACATAGTGGCTCCTTTTTCTGATAATGTAATATTTTACTCTCAATGGTTCTCTATTTCTCACTCAAAGGTTTTCTTCAGGAAAGAAAGGCGCAAATGCAGATTTGTTCAAGTTGGCAAGTCTTAAAGTATCGAGGTGTCCTTTGTACCTAATTTGCAAACTTTTGCCAATCTGCTCAGTGTAGAATTTTGAGCACGAATCACATTGGAGATAATATATTTCCGATTTACTACAGGGACTTGAAAAGATTTATGTCATTGATCACTTTTTGCCGTAGCTTACTATCACTAGAGAAGCTGATGTTCCTTACATTGTAACACAAGACTGTAGCACAACCATCTTCATTACACTTCTTTAAGTGTTTATCCTAGGGTAAATCACCAGTAAAGCAATACTGCATATGTTTTGACGAAGGCATGTGCCATCTGAGACGAACTGTGTAGATTCGAAACCGGTAACGGTACTTGTTGAATGAAATAGCCTAAAACCAAATTGTAGCTAGTTGCTGTACGCAATCAATAGTTTATTTCATATAACAGCCACTGTCTCCAACTATGTTTTTATTTGACAAAATTGCAATATACTTAATTATTCCCCTTTTATCGGGTTATCGATCAATACAATTGGTCTCGGGATATTGATATCAGTTCGTGACTTCATTAATTTAATTGCAATGGTGATAGACATTAAAATAAGGTCTTAGTGTGGTGCGAGGCACTCTGGCATCTGCATATGAGTGTTCCTTGTCCAGACATTATTCAAATTCAAATGGCTCTGAGCACTATGGGACTTAACATCTGAAGTCATCAGTCCCCTAGAACTTGGAACTACTTAAACTTAACTAACCTAAGGACATCACACACATCTATTCCTGAGGCAGGATTAGAACCTGCGACCGTAGCAGTCGCGCGGTTCCGGACTGAAGCGCCTAGAACCGCTCAACCACTGCGGCTGGCCCAGATATTATTGATGGCAAGTAAACATTGAGAAGAGAAGTGGCAACTACGCTCTTATTTTCGTTTAGAAAAAGTACAAGGGCCATGCACGGGCGGTACTTCTGAGATGCTCTTTTAAGCTGTTCACGGAAAATAGACCTTTTTCTGTTGTCTGCAGTTTTCTTCCTAGTGGTTAAAGAGAGAATTTAAAAGTTGTGCTGTCTCGTCTACGACATTATAGTCCTTTGACTAAGGCAGCTAAATCAAAAGTAACAGCTGTGTTACCCCCTGATGTTCATAGCCTCTTAGGCACACAAAAACGGACGTTTCGACCGTGATTGCAGCAGTTGCCTTCAGGATGACTAAACTGCACTTTAGTGGCCCCGAAGAATGTTTCGAGATGGATGGAAATGCCGTCCGTTCAGTACACTTGCACTGGCATTGACAAGTAACGAGGGCTAACTGCCAAACTAACTTACCCAGCAACTCTACATCAAATAAGTAAAACTGCGGAAATGAAAAGTTTATTATCAAGATTTATTTTACATATTAAACACAGTAAAGCATTGAAATATAATTTCTGTAGCTTTTGGATTTATTTTTGATGGTCTGGGACCTCTTCAGTAACCCCTGTCATCGTGAGGAAGTGATTCTTAATAGCTTCTGGCTAATCAGAAATCTAAACGATAGCAAGAACTTGAGATAAGTGGGTTGACAAGATAACATGGTACCAGGTGGAATATCTTTTCCGTTCTGTGTCTGCATACGGCAGATATCTGCGCGTCTCACGTCTCTGTTGGATTGAATCCATGTTGCTATCGTAATTGATGGTCTTAAGCGTTATGTGACATACCAACTATGGCAGTAAGAATTTCTTTTTGAAGTACCGAAAATTGCCTTTGTAGAGACCCGATTTTATGAGGGAGAATACATGCATAAGACTCATTTGCCTGAAAGATGTCGATGCCTATAAGAACAGAGTTAAATTTTTTTTGACTTCTTTAAACCAGGTCAAGCGAATACCGAAAACGAATTCTTACTACTTACGTATACTGGCATTCTGTTTTTCCGAAAGATACTCCACACGCCTTTTTAGGCTCCAATTACACTAACCGCTGTTACAGCAATGGCGTACCGTTCAGCAAAATTTCTACGTTTTCGACGAGTCTCGGTTTGGCTAAGACTACTGTGACGTTTAGGATCGCACCATTGGGGAGAAGTTAGGATTTACTGTCCAGCCGATGATGAGGTCATTAGAGGCGGACCACATGCTCAGATTGGGGAAGAAAATCGGCAGTACCATTTAAGCAAACCATGGAAAACATGGCTGGACGGGGATTTGAACCAATGTCCTCTCGGTATACACACATCAAGAAAGTTTTGCAACACCCCGGTTCCCAGAACTGCGGATATTGTATCACAGACACAGACAGTCCTTTAGACTGTTCAGAGATGTCACTAAACCCGCCCAAAGATGTAAACAATCATGAATGAGCAGCGCCTATTAGATGGAGGGGGTCCGGCAGCCGATCACTTCCAGTCATTCCACCAGGAAAGAGATAAAAGCTCGTGTTGTCTGTAGTTCAACCATACCTAGACGGTCAGCACCGCGGTTCAATTGCGTTCGCATTGTTACTTTGTGCCAGGAAGGGCTCTCAACAATGGAAGTGTCCAGGCATCTCGGAGTGAACCAAAGCGATGTTGTTCGGACATGGAGGAGATACAGTTTGACAGGAACTGCCGACGTCATGCCACGCTCAGGCGGCCCAAGGGCTACTACTGCAGTGGATGACCGCTACCTACCGATTATGGCTCGGAGGAACCATGACAGCAACGCCACCATGTTGAATAGTGTTTTTCGTGCAGGCACAGGACGTCGTGTTACGAGTCAAACTGTGCGCAATAGGCTGCATGATGCGCAACTTCGCTCCCGACGCCCATGGCGAGGTCCACCTTTGCAACCACGACACCACGCAGCGCGGTACAGATGGGCCCAACAACATGCTGAATGGACCGTTCAGAATTGGCATCACGTCCTCTTCACCGATGAGTGTTGCATATGCCTTCAACCAGACAATCGTCGGAGACGTGCTTGGAGGCTGAACGTCTTAGACACACCGGCCAGCGAGTGCAGCAAGGTGGAGGTTCCCTGCTGTTTATGGGTGGGATTATGTGGGGCCGACGTACGCCACTGGTGGTCAAGGAAGGTGCCGTAACGGCTGTACGATACGTGAATGCCATCCTCCGACCAATAGAGCAACCATATCGGCAGCATATTGGCGTGGCATTCGTCTTTATGGATGACAATTCGCGCCCCCGTCGTGAACATCTTGTGAATGACTTCCTTCAGGATAACGACAACGCTCGCATGTTCTCCAGACATGAACCCTATCGACCATGCATGGGATAGATTGAAACGTCCTTTTTAAGGACGACGTGAGCCGCCAACCACTCTGAGGGATCTACGCCGAATCGCCGTTGAGGAGTGGAACAATCTGGACCAACAGTGCCTTGATGAACTTGTGGATAGTATGCCGCGACGAATACAGGCATGCACCAAAGCAAGAGTAGGTGCTACTGGGTACTAAAGGTACCGGTGTCTACAGCAATCTTGACCACCACCTCTGAAGGTCTTCCTGCATGATGGTACAACATGCAATGTGTGGTTTTCGTGAGGAATATAAATGGCGGAAATGATGTTTATGTTGATCTCTACTCCAATTTTTTGTACAGGTTCCGGAACTCTCGGATCAGAGGTGATGCAAAAGTTTTTTGATGTGTGTGTGATAAGCTGCCCTTTCCTGAGGACAACTGCCACCATCATACAGTACACTTACTGGTGTGACAGCCTGTGACACTGTTCACCTTCGTGTGTGTGACATGCTGCTGCTTCGGCGTTATCTCAAGAAGAAATGGTTTATCAGAGAAACGGCAGAGTCGAAACTGTATTCGAGTAGTTCTGTACACGTCCACATTTTCCGAGTAATGTCGAACACTACTTCTAGACAGCTGTTGTTTCCTTCTCATTTAGTGGACATGCTACTCAACGCACGTGTTCGGGATTTCTAACGTAGTCTCTTGTGAGAAATTACCTGAAGCGGCAATTCTTAGAAATGTAAAATCTTTTTTTTTTTTTTTTAAGTTTAGTGCCACCACATGATGAATTTATAACTGTAACGCCCTCAGGTTTCAGAAAATTACTGATTTTATAAACGTTACATTATTTTACAATTCAGTACATTCAATAGTTTCTTTGTATCGGTATTTTTGTGCGTGGTGTTCGACATATTAATCTCAGATTAAACTTTAATGAAACTGCAGTTCGCACTGTTTACCGTTGCCTTATAGTAATATGGAACTGCTGGAAGAATTCATGCACATTACATGAGATACAGGTTTATTAACTTCTCATGTTAGGGGTTCTTAGTCGCGTAGAAATTTTTAAAGGACATATTTGCCGTTGACTATAGAAATTATTTATTTCACAAGTCAGTTTCGGCTTTGGGGCATTCTCTAGTGGTACTGCCAAAGATTTTGCTTCAGCACTTGTCAGTCTTTAAAACCTTTTTAACATGTATACACGTCGTCGTCAAAAGACCTATTTTTGACATGTATAAATGTTGCGTAATTTTGAACTCTGACATGTGCTGAAGCAAAATCTTTGCCAGTACCGGCTGAAAATGGCCCAAAGGCTGAAATTGTAGCTGTGAAGAAATAATTTCTACAATCAGCGACGAATATGATGTCCTTTATAAAATCCCACTTTTTTATTTTCCTTAGGAAATTAAGACCATTGTGGCTTCAGAAAGGACCTTCGGCAACAGAATTAAAGCAAAATAATACCGATATGGATGGATGAATGCTCCTCATTACTTTGTAGTAATTGACGGAAGGTCATCGAGTGAAACAGGAGTAACTTCTGGCGTTCCTCAAGGAATTGTTGTGGGTCATCAGCTGTCCCCTGATCTACGTAAACGATTTACGAGACAATCTGAGCAACCCTCTTAGACTGTTTGCAGATGATGCTGTCATTTATCGTTTTGTAAAGTCATCAGACGACCAGACCAATTGTAAAATGATTTTGACAAGATATCTATGTGGTGCGAGGAGTGGCAGTTGATACTAAATAATGAAAAGTGTGAAGTCATCCACGTGAATTCTAAAAGGAATACGCTAAAGTTCGCTTATACAATGAATCACACAAATTCAGCTAAATACTTAGGGATTACAGTTACAAATAACTTAAACTGGAACGATTACATAGATAATGTTATGGCGGAACGAAATCAAAGAGTGTGATTTACTGCCAGAAAGCTAAGAAAATGCAATAGGTCTGCTAAAGAACTGCTTAAACTACCCTTCTCTGCCCTTTTCTGGAGTATTACTGTGCGGTGTGGGATCTGCATCAGACAAGATTGACAGAGTACATGGAAAAAGTCCAAAGAAGAGCAACTCGGTTTGCATTATCACGAAATAGAGGAGAGCGTGCCACGGATATGATACATCAATTGAGGTGGCCATCATTAAAACAAAGAGTGTTTCGCTGCGTCAGGATCTTCTGATGAAATTTCAATCACCATCTTTTTCCTCAGAGTGTGAAAACATTTTGTTGGCGGCCATATACATAGGAAGAAATGATCGTCATAGTAAGATAAGGGAAATCAAAGCTAGCAAGGAAAGATTTAAATGTTCGTCTTCCTAGGGCAGTTCGAGAGTGGGACGGTAGAGAAATGGCTTGTATGAGGTTCGATGAACCCTCTGCCAGGCACTTAATTGTGATTGCAGAGTAACCATGTAGATGTAGATTAATAAGCTCTGCTACGGCGGGCAAACTTTGTACAAAAATAAATGCAGATCCCGTTTCACAAATCATGCTAGGAATAATTCCTATCAGCATCTCCCGAAAATCTTTAATTCGAGCTTACTGTACCCTAATTTGGGCTCCAGATTTCATGGCAGTACCTCCACGTTACTAAAATCTGCCAGAAGAACCTACAGAAAACGCACGTGTTTCGAATAAATATCAGCTAACGTACGAAAGCCGCGGAACATATTTCTACAACAGATCAGCGAGCAGTCTAGAGAAAGGTTTTTTTCCGTGTGAACGTATGGCAGGAAGCACGACGGACAAATACAGATGTGAGGAAATCGTAGATCGACCTGAGCAATTAAATTCACCTAACATCTCAGAGATTAGCGTCTGACGTCGGAGATCTGACGTCAAAGACTGCTAGTGGGAAAAACGTCAAGCACTTCCTGTTCTCGTGCTGATTGCGTAACTCTCACGTGGGTTATCGACGCGATGCACGGCCGTGTCAGCTGGTGACCGACCAGAAGACAATTCCGCGAAATGTGGAAGGTGCGGTGTGGGCTGATTCGTCAAACACAGGTAAAAGTTCGAATGACTTAGTATGACTGATCTGAATGTCGGCATGAGACTGTCGTATGGGACGATAGAAACAAAACGTTGTCGTGTTGGCCAATGAAGAAATCGTCGGTGTTAAGAAATTTTGTTAATTATGCCGTTAACAGTAATTTTCATTTAATAATGCAGCTGTTGCTTTAAGGCTTCGCAGGTATTTTTCATTCCACGCTCGCCTGGATGGTCGTTTTAACAACTGTAAACTCGAAATGCATGGAGATATATTACAACAGTATAACACATAACTCGTAACTACATGATGTCGTAGTCTTGTTGGCCCACAATACGAATGCATATAATTGCATGACCACAGCTAGTGATGAAGGGTTTTACTGCATGCTCACTGTCTTTTTACGGTTTGGATGATCTGAAGATGGTTGCAGAATGCAACCGAAACTACTTTTCGTTCTTTAATTGTGTAAGGGAGAAAACTGCGGCATAGGTATTATTTTTTTAAAAAATTAAAAATTCTTATTTCATAAAAGTTTTGTTTGTTCAAAGCTAATCCAGGTTACACTCCAAGGAATACACTCAAGTTTTAGAAGAATATTGCTGCCGACCATACAATCTCTCTATCCAGCAGAGGAGACAAGCACTATAACAACAGAGTGCGCACATCGAAGACAACAAACCACTCGTTGAACAGACATGCTCGAAAAGTCTCCAGACATAAAGAATCCCGAGAATTTTTGAGTATTGATGGAGGAAGTTCCGCTCCTACCGTACTCGGCAGAGTTTCAGAAATGACGTTTCAGTCACGTGAGAGAGCATTTCGCGTTTTAATTTCCTCGTCTTTATATAGCTGACGACGCAACTCACACGTAATACTTGAGGAAATCTCTCGTGGCAATGGCAGAAACAACAAGCGCGCAGAGTTAGCATTTATTGACGAATACTAACATGAAGAATGGCTGTCCAGAGCTGCGATTCCGGCCAGTTGTAGGAGAACGGCGAAAGCTACTTTTCACTGCTACTGAGTAACGTACCTTCCGAATATTCGATATTTTTTTCTTTATTTCGTCGAGGGCATTGCACCAAACATTTATTAATTATTAGAACGGAGTTAGCAGTCAGTTCAAGACAAAGTGAAAGTAACGATTTTGGAAGTAAAAATGTATTTAGAAACAGAAAAAGGGCCTATCGCAAATCTCGACTAGGAGCATCGGCGACTCTAAAAGAATCACAAATGCACAGGGTGAATCCGAATTCCGACTGCAAAATTTCGGAGGCTGTTCAGCTTTATTTCCTGAGAATTCTGGTATGTGGAACCTGTTCTCTGTGGTCGCTCGTTAAAGAGCATCAGTTCGTCTGATTTCTAACTCCTATTCATCTTCGTATTTCTATTGCACTGAAACTACACCACTGGCCATTAAAATTGCTACATCACGAAGATGACTTGCTACAGACGCGAAATTTAACAGACAGGAAGAATATGCTGTGATATGCAAATAATTAGCTTTTCAGAGCATTCACACAAGACTGGCGCCGGTGACGACACCTACAACGTGCTGACATGAGTGAAGTTTCCAACCGATTTTTTATACACTAACGGCAGTTGACCGGCGTTGCCTGGTGAAACGTTGTTAATATGCCTCGTGTAAGGAGGAGAAATGCGTACCCTCACGTTTCCGACTTTGATAAAGGTCGGAGTGTAGCCTATCGCGATTGCGGTTTATCGTATCGCGACATTGCTGCTCGCGTTGGTCGAGATCCAATGACTGTTAGCAGAATATGGAATCGGTGGGTTCAGGAGGGTAATACGGAACGCCGTGCTGGATCCCAACGGCCTCGTATCACTAGCAGTCGAGATGACAGGCATCTTATCCGCATGGCTGTAACCAATCGTGCAGCCACGTCTCGATCCCTGAGTCAACAGATGGGGACGTTTGCAAGACAACAACCATCTGCACGAGCAGTTCAACGAAGTTTGCAGCAGCATGGACTATCAGCTCGGAGACCATGGCTGCGGTTACCCTTGATGCTGCATCACAGACAGGAGCGCCTGCGATGGTGTACTAAACGACGAACCTGGGTGCACGAATGGCAAAACGTCATTTTTCCGGATGAATCCAGGTTCTGTTTACAGCATCATGATGGTCGCAACCGTATTTGGCGTCATCGCGGTCAACGCACATTGGAAGCGCGTATTCGTCATCGCCAAACTGGCGTATCACCAGGCGTGATGGTGTGGGGTGCCATTGGTTACGCGTCTCGGTCACCTCTTGTTCGCATTGACGGCACTTTGAACAGTGGACGTTACGTTTCAGATGTGTTACGACCCGTGGCTCTACCCTTCGTTCGATCCCTGCGAAACCCTGCATTTCAGCAGGATAATGCACGACCGCATGTTTCAGGTCCTATACGGGCCTTTCTGGATACAGAAAATGTTCGACTGCTGCCCTGGCCAGAACATTCTCCAGATCTCTCACCAACTGAAAACGTCTGGTCAATGGTGGCCGAGCAACTGGCTCGTGACAATATAGTCACTACTCTTGATGAACTGTGGTATCGTGTTGAAGCTGCATGGGCAGCTGTACGTGTACACGCCATCCAAGCTCTGTTTGACTCAATGCTCAGGCGTATCAAGGCCGTTATTACGGTCAGTGGTGGTTGTTCTGGGTACTGATTTCTCAGGATCTATGCATCCAAATTGCGTGAAAATGTAATCACATGTCAGTTCTAGTATAATATATTTGTCCAATGAATACCCGTTTATCATCTGCATTTCTTCTTGGTGCAGCAAATTTAATGGCCAGTAGTGTATCTGTACAACAGTGCAAACGTCGACGGTACGTCTCTTAACTTATCCCGTTCACTCAAGATACTTGTTGACAACAATAATGCCAGCTTCTATCCTTCCTTCTCAAGGAAGCGTTAAGTAATTCTCGTTTCTGTCACAGGATTTTTCTTTCCACGGTGGAAGTTGTACGTTACAATGATATACAACAGTACGGATAAGGTAAATTGACGAAGATTTGGCCGATATACACAGTGTATGTAGGTTCACTGAATACACAACATGCCATGCCAAGCTGTAGGCGGAGCGGCGGCAACCACATCTCAGTACGAGGGGGTTTCGGTAAGTATGGCAACACTTTTTATTCTGAATGTAGGTTGGTTTTATTCGGGATTCCAATACACCATATTATTCTCCACTCTATTGGCTACGAAACCCTGCTTTCCAACGTAATCTCCGCTCAGAACGACGGCCTGACGCCACCTTACTGGGAGAGCCTGTGTGCCCGCATTGTGCGGCACAAATCTACTGGCCGATGTCGGAAACAACCTTTTGCTGCATCAATAACTTCCCCATCATCCATGAACTGTTTCCCGCAGAGTGCATCCTCCTCTGGGTCAAACAGATGGAAGTCGGTCGGAGCGAGATCCCGTCTTTGGTGTGGATGAGGAAGAAGAGTCCAAGGAAGTCTGGTGAGCTCCTCTCGGGTGCACCGACTTGTGTGAGGCCTTGCGTTGTCATGGAGGAGGAGAAGTTCGTTTGCAATTTTGTGGCGACTAAGCCGCTGAAATCGTTCCTACACTTCAGAGTTGATCATTGCGCCATTAGGGAGGGCTTCAAACAGTATAACCCCCTCACTGTCCCAGAACACCGGCTGAGGCTGCCGCTTTGAACTTTTTTTTGGAGGAGAGGTGCTGTGGCGCCATTCCATGGATTGCCGTTTTGTTTCCAGTTGGAAGTGATGAACTCGTGTTTCATCACCTGTGACGATGTTCGACAAAAAACTGTCACGATCAGCTTCGTAACGCGCAAGCAATTCCGCACAGATACTCTTTCTGATCTGCTATCAGGAGGCAAGGAAACCAGCGTGCACACATCTTTGAATACCCAAGTGGTGGACGAGTGTGTCAGCACTACTAACAAAGACATCCAGTTATGGAGCGAGGTGCTAATCGCGATGCATCGATCATCTCGAATGAAAGTGTCTGCACGTTCCAACAGGTGTCACAGCAGTGTGCGGCCGATCGGCAAGCGGAAGATCGGATAGGTTTGTGCGAACTTGTTACGATGATGACAGACATCTCGCCCAACGATTCGACGCGCTTTTGCTCACTACCAGGAATCCGTATACATTTTGCAAGCGCCTATGAATATCTGCGATGCTTTGGTTTTTCGCCAAAAGAAACTCCGTTACAGACGCCATTTTGAAGGCTGCGTATAAGGCAGCCATCTATCGGAACTTCATGAAACTATAGGGACTGAAGGGAATATTCCACCATGTCCCACGGCAAATTCCGCATTTGCGGAAGCGAAATTGGACTAGACGTATTGTAAACCCCACGTACTTTTGCATACAAGAGTTGTTCCATTATTCTGAATTTTACGCAACTGAAACAACAAAGCAAAAAATTGTAATTGCATCACTACAGCCAAAATATCCCTTAAAACGGCTGAAGTTTTGTTGGTGGATTTCGGGAACACCTATGTATTTGCAATAAATAAAAACTGAGTTCAGCGACTGCTTGACTTGAGCAGAATTTTTATTTGATTTGATGAATGACGTCTTGCTGTAAATATGGAAAAACGTAATCTTTGAATACGATATTAGTAGTGTGCTGCTTGACAGAATCACGTCGATTAAATATTTAGCTGTAGCTTTGCACAGCGAATTGAAATAAAACGAGCACCCGAGATCGGTTGTAGTGAAGACGAATGGTTGACTTAGGTTTGTTGGCAGAATTTAGCTCTTCTATAAAGGAGATCGCGCTCAGATCATTTGTGCGACCCATTCTTGAGTAATGCTCGAGTCTCTGGGATCCTCACCAGACTGCATTAAAGGAAGGCGTCGAAGCAATTCAGAGGCGTGCTGCTCCATAGTTTTACCGGCAGCTTCGATTACAGATATGATCCGTGAACTCTAATGAGAACCCCTGGAGGAAGACGACGTTCTCCTCGCGAAAAAGCATGGAGAACCGGCATTAGCGACAGACCGCAGAACGCTTCTACTGCTGCCAACGCACATTTCGCCTAAGGCCCGAGTCGGCATAAGAGAAATTAGAGCTCGAATGGAAGGACACATACAGTCATTTTTCCTCGCTTCATTTACGTGTACAACGTAAAAGAGAACTGTTAGTAGTGACACGGTGTATCCCAGGCCAGGGGCGGTATGACTTGCAGAATGTGTCTACACATATAGATGTAGATGTTACAAACAGTATGCGGTCATAAGCAATTGAATTAGATGGAGCTGCTGTGTTGGAGAGAGAACGCTCCGGTCACTGTGGCTAGTGGAGCTGCCTGATGTGCCTCACCACTAGGATACCGCAAGAGCTTGCTCTGGCTATTAGCGTGAGGCGAAAGCAGGGACGGCAAGACTTACGATGTCAGTGTCCAGACTGTGTTTGCCTGAAGCATGGATCACTCCATATCCCTTGTCATGTAGTTACTGGGCCTCTCACGAGTACGTGTGTACTTCAGATCTGGGAAACCTGATGCCTCCAGCACCAGCTGCTATGGCCCCAACGTCTTAATAGCAGAGGTCACCGGATTTTAACAGTTGGATAAGCATGATCAGTGTGTCAAATAAGTCTCCAATTCTGTACTGGACTACACTAACCGCCGAACAGCAGACTATCCAGAACACCTCCTCCCAAAGGGACACTGACCGCGTCATCTTTATGTTTATCCCTGATCATCATATAATGTTTTCTATACACTCTAAGACACAAAAGACGACACACCACGAAGGAATTATCCGAATGAGACGGAAATCGCCGGATGAGACGTACATGTATGGACAAACAAATGACTGCAATTTCTGGAAAAAATTAGATGATTTATTCAAGAGAAAGAGCGTCACAAACTGGGCAAATCAACAACTCGTTGGTTTACCTCTGACCATTATGTAAGCAGTTATTTGGCTTGGCATTGATGTTGGATGTCCTCCTGACGGGTATCATGCCAGATTCTGTCCAACTGGATGATTAGATCGTCAAAGTCTCGAGCTGGTTAGTGTCTACTGTTCATATTGCATCAAATGTTGTCAGTTGGGGAACAACCTTGCTGGCCGAGGCGAGGTTTGGCAAGTGCGAAGGCAAGCAGTAGAAACCCTCACCGTGTGCGGGCAGGCGTTATTTTGGTGAAATGTAAGCCAGGATGGCTGCCCATGAAGGGCAACAAAATGGGGCGTAGAATATTATTGGTGTACTGCTGCGATGAAAGCGTGCAGGGGAAGACAACCAACAGGGTCCTGATATGAAATGAAATGGCACCTCAGGCCATAGCTCCTGGTTCTCGAGCCATAAAACGGGTGACAGATTGGTATTCAACCGCTGTCAGGCGTGTCTTCAGACACGTCCTCGCTGGTCACTGGGGCTCAATTGAAAATGGGACTCATCACTGATGACAGTTCTACTCCAGTCAATGAGATTCCGGCCCCAATGATCGGCGAAGATGTGGCTGGAGACGTACCAGACAGTGTTGGGGTACCAGTCTGACCATCACCTGCCATGCGGGCCCAGAAGGTTGTCATCCGCGGAGACTTACAGCACAGCGGTACGTCGACGAAGTTTCACGCCCCGTTTTGTTGCACTTCATGGAATGTCATCCTGTGCTTACGTTTCAGCAAGGTAATGCCTTTACGCACACGGCGAGAGTTTCTACTGCTTGTCTTCGTGCTAGCCAAGCACTACTTTGGCATGCAAGGTCGGCAGATCTCTCCACAATAGAAAACGTTTGGAGCCTTATGGGCACGGCCCTACCTTGCAAAAACTAGCTCGGGATTTTGAAGATCTAATGCGCTGGGCCGTAGGTGGAACAATGCATTACTAACTTGCTCAATTTGTGAAGCTCTTTCTCTTCATTAAATCATCCTATTTCTCTGAAATTGTAATCATTTGTTTGTCTGTACATGCAGGTCATATCTATTACTTTCCGTCCCATTCGGATAATTCCTACGTGCTGCGACTATCTTTTCTTTGTTTTTATTTGGGTCAGAAGCATTATAAAGGGTATAGAAAAAATTCATACATAAAATGAAACGTGTTATTCGTAAACAATAAAGGAAGAAAAAAAAACGAAACATAGTAAATTAGAAAAGGCAACAAGACAAAGATAATACGACATATTGGTATAAGTTAAATTTCAAACACATGGTGTTCCCGGTGTTTGTCTGTAGCTTCGACACAAAGATTTTGTTTTACGAGGAAAGTGACTATTATCCATTTTTGCAATATCATTGGATACTGCACATTTTCTTCTGTTTGTATAAATATCATTTGGGAATCACTTGCAAAAGTACCTAAAAAGTAAGATAAATGAGAATTCAAAAAGTCAAAGTAGTTCCTTACTCAGAAAATGAGCGCAGAAGAACAGATGCAGGAATCCCGCATCGTCGCTTTGGCCAAAGTCCTAGTGGAGCTGGTTTGCCGTTGCCTCCTTATGACTTGTTATCAGGTTTCAAGCGTGTATCTGTATCGTGTGGGTGAACCTGATGAATGTCTGTACAGTGCAGTGTAGCGTTTGTGTTGTTATAGATGGACAGAAGGTGGCGGGTCAGATCCGGTGTCTGCACATAGCCCTCATCCGACAGACGGATCAGTACTAACAGCGTGATATGCCCTCACTTTATGAGACATTGCAGAGAGGTTTGGAATTTAAAGCAGAACATTGATACAAAGACTACTGATCAGGAATTTTACACCACCTCTTACCCTTCCCGAACAAATACTGGCAGCGAAAATGGCCGTCCTCCTGGATTGGAACCGCCGTATTCTGGGTCGAACACCACCGCACATGCGTGCGTTACTGACCTCGGCTACGGCAGCGGGTAAATGTGAATTAAGAAACGTGTTATTCAACGTCGCTCTCAGCGACCCAACCTCTATCACAGTAAATCGTTTTGTTTCGATGAATGTTGTTGTAGTTTTTTTTTTGCATTAGACCCGTTCTTTTATAATAGGCAAGCGAGAGATGTGCTAGTGAATAGTATGGAATGATCGCAGTAATAAGGGTAGGTAGGAAGATGTGAGAGAATGGCAGTAAGAATCTATCTTGTATGGACGTGTCCATGACCACACCGAGATCGAAGTTGCCCGATTTGTTGGTGTATCAACGCGAACTGACCAGTGTGTCTACAAGGATTGGTGCAGTCCTACATCGCAGCCATATAATACGGTGTGAGAACAGTGGATGCCCGCGAAAGTCAAAGGTCCCGAGTTCGAGTCTCGGTGTGACACACAGATTTAATCTGCAGAGTAAATATATCATTCTGGCAACATCTCCAAGGCTGTGGCTGAGCCATGTCTCCGCAGTATCCTTTCTTCCTGAAGCGCTAGACGCGCAAGTTTTGCATGAGAACTTCCGTGAAGTATGGGGGATAGGAAACAGAGTTGTGAGAACGGGTCGTGAGTCGTGCTTGGGTAATTGCCCGCGAAAGGCAAAGGTCCCGAGTTCGAGTCTCGGTTCGGCACTCACTTTTAAGCTGCCAAGAAGTTTCATATCAGCGCACACTCCGCTGCAGAGTGAACATTTCGTTTTAGAAGAGCACATTTATACTGGGGCTTTCAACAACAAGTTCAATTCGCACTTCCTTGCTTCACACAAAGGCACTTGTGTAAAGTGTGATGTTTTTGAAATAAACTCAAATACACAACACATGAAGAAGAAGAAAAAAGAAGGCTTAAAGAGGACCATGAACTTCACTTAAAGAAGGCAGAAAAAAACCCGAGAATCGATGAAAGTGGACTCCGAAAAATTAGCTAATGACAACCTTTACAACGCGTTTACCTTTGATTTACAAAAGTCTCTTCCTTTCCCAAAACTGACATGTCAGCTAGGTTACCACAAACGTAGTGCAATTTCGGCTGCCATGAGCTATCATGAAAGGGAGAATTCATATGTTGTTGGGACGAAATGACCGGACCTAAAGGTTCACAAGAAATTGCTGCCTGTCTTGTGAATCACAATGAAACAAGAACTTCAGCAGCAAACAATGTGGTGATGTATAGTAACACATGTACAGGTCAGAACGGGAACTCGAAAGTTGCCACGATTTTAATGAAACTTGTTGAAAGTGAAGACAACAACAATGAATCATTGACCAAACGTTCATGTTAAGCGGCCATTCCTGTCTTCCCGATGACTGCGACTTTGCCTCAACAGAAAATTTCAGCTATACACAATAAGTTTCACTCCTAATAATTGGCACCATGTCATTTCTGGGTCAAGAAAAAAATCCCTTTCATGTCACTGTTATGTCGAACAACAATTTTTGTGTATTGATAACCTACCAAAATGATAAAAGACAGTGAGGGAAATCCTGTGTCGTGGTTAAACATACAATGGATTCGGTACCAGAAGAGTGAACGGTTCATAATCCTTTTAGGACACTCTTTCAGAAGAAATGCTGTTTAATAAGCTAAACTTTATGCCAGGATATAGACAAGGGCTACCTGCCAACGTTAGTAACATCGACCGAGAGAGCCCTACGGAGGTCCGCGCCCTGTCACGAACGAAAAGAAGAACGACATGATAGACCGTTTGCTACATATCCCCCAATTCATCACCACTACTACGATAGCCCTCTATCCAGTGAGAATGCTGTTACCTTCGACCCACGACCTGTTGTTGTTGTTGTGGTTTTCAGTCCTGAGACTGGTTTGATGCAGCTCTCCACGCTACTCTATCCTGTGCAAACCTCTTCATCTCCCTGTACCTACCGCAACCTACATCCATTTGAATCTGCTTAGTGTATTCATCTCTTGGTCTCCCTCTACGATTTTTACCCTCCACGCTGCCCTCCGATACTAAATTGGTAATCCCTTGATGCCTCAGAACATGTCCTATCAAATGGTTCAAATGGCTCTAAGCACTATGGGACTCAACTGCTGTGGTCATTAGTCCCCTAGAACTTAGAACTACTTAAACCTAACTAACCTAAGGACATCACACACACCCATGCCCGAGGCAGGATACGAACCTGCGACCGTAGCAGCAGCGCGGCTCCGGACTGGAGCGCCTAAAACCGCACGGCCACCGCGGCCGGCCATGTCCAACCAACCGATCCCTTCTTCTAGTCAAGTTGAGCCACAGACTTCTCTTCTCCCCAATCCTATTCAATATTTCCTCATTACTTATGTGATCTACCCATCTAATCTTCAGCATTCTTCTGTAGCACCACATTTCAAAAGCTTCTATTCTCTTCTTGTCCAAACTATTTATCGTCCATGTTTCACTTCCATACATGGCTACACTCCATACAAATACTTTCAAAAATGACTTCCTGACACTTAAATCTATACTCGATGTTAACAAATTTCTCTTCTTCAGAAACGCTTTCCTTGCCATTGCCAGTCTACATTTTATATCCTCTCTACTTCGACCATCATCAGTTATTTTGCTCCCCAACTAGCAAAACTCCTTTACTACTTTAAGTGTCTCATTTCCTAATCTAATTCCCTCAGCATCACTCGATTTAATTCGACTACATTCCATTATCCTCGTTTTGCTTTTGTTGATGTTCATCTTGTATCCTACTTTCAAGACACTATCCATTCCGTTCAACTGATCTTCCAAGTCCTTTGCCGTCTCTAACAGAATTACAATGTCATCGGCGAACCTCAAAGTTTTTATTTCTTCTCCCTGGATTTTAATACCTACTCCGAATTTTTCTTTTGTTTCCTTCACTGCTTGCTCAATATACAGATTGAATAACATCGGGGAGAGGCTGCAGCCCTGTCTCACTCCCTTCCCAACCACTGCTTCCGTTTCATGCCCCTCGACTCTTATTACTGCCATCTGGTTTCTGTACAAATTGTAAATAGCCTTTCGCTCCCTGTATTTTACCCCTGCCACCTTCAGAATTTGAAAGAGAGTATTCCAGTCAACATTGTCAAAAACTTTCTCTAGGTCTACAAATGCTAGAAACGTAGGTTTGCCCTTCCTTAATCTAGGGTCAGTATTGCCTCACATGTTCCAACATTTCTACGGAATCCAAACTGATCTTCCCCGAGGTCGGCTTCTACTAGTTTTTCCATTCTTCCGTAAAGAATTCGCGTTAGTATTTTGCAGCTGTGAGTTATTAAACTGATAGTTCGGTAATTTTCACATCTGTCAACACCTGCTTTTTTTGGGATTGGAATTATTATATTCTTCTTGAAGTCTGAGGGAATTTCGGCTTTCTCACACATCTTGCTCACCAGATGGTAGAGTTTTGTCAGGACTGGCTCTCCCAAGGCTGTCAGTAGTTCTAATGGAATGTTGTCTACTCCCGGGGCCTTGTTTCGACTCAGGTCCTTCAGTGCTCTGTCAAACTCTTCACGCAGTATCATATCTCCCATTTGATCTTCATCTACATCCTCTTCCATTTCCATAATATTGTCTTCAAGTACATCGCCCTTGTATAGACCCTCTATACACTCCTTCCACCTTTCTGCTTTCCCTTCTTTGCTTGGAACTGGGTTTCCATCTGAGCTCTTGATGTTCATGCAAGTGGTTCTCTTTAATCTTCCTGTAGGCAGTATCTATCTTTACTTTTGAATGCATTACGGGAACAGCAGTGATCAATGTCTTATAAATATTTACTATTAAAAACAGTCTTGATCACGATTTATTTATCAAGGTGACCGGTTTCGACCACTACTGTGGTCATCTTCAGACCTACAAGTTGTATACAAAGCTCTAATTAGGGGGGTACATACATTAAAGAAAATACATAAAGTTATAAAGCTATAAAACGTTGAATTATCATGGAGTAGGAACCTCTTTCTGTTGGAGAATCACTACTGGAGAAACCATTGCACGTCTTACTATATATAATGGAGGCTCCACCCACTTCTGACTGCATGATGTCATTACTAACCAATGAGTTATAAGTCGAATTATAATTTAAAATTTCTTAGTTAAAAAAACATTGTCAATAATTAGAAATAAATACATACTAAACTTCTACATCTACATCTACATTTATACTCCGCAAGCCACCCAACGGTGTGTGGCGGAGGGCACTTTACGTGCCACTATCATTACCTCCCTTTCCTGTTCCAGTCGCGTATGGTTCGCGGGAAGAACGACTGTCTGAAAGTCTCCGTGCGCGCTCTAATCTCTCTAATTTTACATTCGTGATCTCCTCGGGAGGTATAAGTAGGGGGAAGCAATATATTTGATACCTCATCCAGAAACGCACCCTCTCGAAACCTGGCGAGCAAGCTACACCGCGATGCAGAGCGCCTCTCTTGCAGAGTCTACCATTTGAGTTTGTTAAACATCTCCGTAACGCTATCACGTTTACCAAATAACCCTGCGACGAAACGCGCCGCTCTTCTTTGTATCTTCTCTATCTCCTCTGTCAACCCGATCTGGTACGGATCCCACTCTGATGAGCAATACTCAAGTATAGGTCGAACGAGTGTTTTGTAAGCCACCTCCTTTGTTGATGGACTACATTTTCTAAGGACTCTCCCAATGAATCTCAACCTGGTACCCGCCTTAACAACAATTAATTTTATATGATCATTCCACTTCAAATCGTTCCGCACGCATACTCCCAGATATTTTACAGAAGTAACTGCTACCAGTGTTTGTTCCGCTATCATATAATCATACAATAAAGGATCCTTCTTTCTATGTATTCGCAATACATTACATTTGTCTATGTTAAGGGTCAGTTGCCACTCCCTGCACCAAGTGCCTATCCGCTGCAGATCTTCCTGCATTTCGCTACAATTTTCTAATGCTGCAACTTCTCTGTATACTACAGCATCATCCGCGAAAAGCCGCATGGAACTTCCGACACTATCTACTAGGTCATTTATATATATTGTGAAAAGCAATGGTCCCATAACACTCCCCTGTGGCACGCCAGAGGTTACTTTAACGTCTGTAGACGTCTCTCCATTGATAACAACATGCTGTGTTCTGTTTGCTAAAAACCCTTCAATCCAGCCACACAGCTGGTCTGATATTCCGTAGGCTCTTACTTTGTTTATCAGGCGACAGTGCTTAACTGTATCGAACGCCTTCCGGAAGTCAAGAAAATGGCTCAAATGGTTCAAATGGCTCTGAGCACTATGGGACTCAACTGCTGAGGTCATTAGTCCCCTAGAACTTAGAACTAGTTAAACCTAACTAACCTAAGAACATCACACACAGCCATGCCCGAGGCAGGATTCGAACCTGCGACCGTAGCGGTCCCGCGGTTCCAGACTGCAGCGCCAGAACCGCGCGGCCACTCCGGCCGGCAAGAGAAATAGCATCTACCTGGGAGCCTGTGTCTAATATTTTCTGGGTCTCATGAACAAATAAAGCGAGTTGGGTCTCACACGATCGCTGTTTCCGGAATCCATGTTGATTCCTACATAGTAGCTTCTGGGTTTCCAAAAACGACATGATACTCGAGCAAAAAACGTGTTCTAAAATTCTACAACAGATCGACGTCAGAGATATAGGTCTATAGTTTTGCGCATCTGCTCGACGACCCTTCTTGAAGACTGGGACTACCTGTGCTCTTTTCCAATCATTTGGAACCTTCCGTTCCTCTAGAGAATTGCGGTACACGGCTGTTAGAAGGGGGGGCAAGTTATTTCGCGTACTCTGTGTAGAATCGAATTGGTATCCCGTCAGGTCCAGTGGACTTTCCTCTGTTGAGTGATTCCAGTTGCTTTTCTATTCCTTGGACACTTATTTCGATGTCAGCCATTTTTTCGTTTGTGCGAGGATTTAGAGAATGAACTGCAGTGCGGTCTTCCTCTGTGAAACAGCTTTGGAAAAAGGTGTTAAGTATTTCAGCTTTACGCGTGTCATCCTCTGTTTCAATGCCATCTTCATCCCGGAGTCTCTGGATATGCTGTTTCGAGCCACTTACTGATTTAACGTAAGACCAGAACTTCCTAGGATTTTCTATCAAGTCGGCACATAGAATTTTACTTTCGAATTCACTGAACGCTTCACGCATAGCCCTCCTTACGCTAACTTTGACATCGTTTAGTTTCTGTTTGTCTGAGAGGTTTTGGCTGCGTTTAAACTTGGAGTGAAGCTCTCTTTGCTTTCGCAGTAGTTTCCTAACTTTGTTGTTGTACCACGGTTGGTTTTTCCCGTCCCTCACAGTTTTACTCGGCACGTACCTGTCTAAAACGCATTTTACGATTGCCTTGAACTTTTTCCGTAAACACTCAACATTGTCAGTGTCGGAACAGAAATTTTCGTTTTGATCTGTTAGGTAGTCTGAAATCTGCCTTCTATTACTCTTGCTAAACAGATAAACCTTCCTCCCTTTTTTTATATTCCTATTAACTTCCATATTCAGGGATGCTGCAACGGCCTTATGATCACTGATTCCCTGTTCTGCACTTACAGAGTCGAAAAGTTCGGGTCTGTTTGTTATCAGTAGGTCCAAGATGTTATCTCCTCGAGTCGGTTCTCTGTTTATTTGCTCGAGGTAATTTTCGGATAGTGCACTCAGTATAATGTCACTCGATGCTCTGTCCCTACCACCCGTCCTAAACATCTGAGTGTCCCAGTCTATATCTGGCAAATTGAAATCTCCACCTAAGACTATTACATGCTGAGAAAATTTATGTGAAATGTATTCCAAATTTTCTCTCAGTTGTTCTGCCACTAATGCTGCTGAGTCGGGAGGTCGGTAAAAGGAGCCAATTATTAACCTAGCTCGGTTGTTGAGCGTATCCTCCACCCATAATAATTCACAGGAACTATCCACTTCTACTTCACTACAGGATAAACTACTACTAACAGCAACAAACACTCCACCACCGGTTGCATGCATTCTATCCTTTCTAAACACCGTCTGTACCTTTCGGCAGAATTTATCTCTGGCTTCAGCCAGCTTTCTGTACCTATAACGATTTCAGCTTCGGTGCTTTCTATCAGCGCTTGAAGTTCCGGTACTTTACCAACGCAGCTTCGACAGTTTACAATTACAGTACCGATTGCTGCTTTATCCCCTCATGTCCTGACTTTGCCCCGCACCCGTTGAGGCTGTTGCCCTTTCTGTACTTGCCCAAGGCCATCTAACCTAAAAAACCGCCCAGCCCACGCCACACAACCCCTGCTACCCGTGTAGCCGCTTGTTGCGTGTAGTGGACTCCTGACCTATCCAACGGAACCCGAAATCCCACCACCCTATGGCGCAAGTCGAGGAATCTGCAGCCCGCACGGTCGCAGAACTGTCTCAGCCTCTGATTCAGACCCTCCACTCGGCTCTGTACCAAAGGTCCGCAGTCAGTCCTGTCGACGATGCTGCAGGTGGTGAGTTCTGCTTTCATCCCGCTAGCGAGACTGGCGGTCTTCACCAAATCAGACAGCCGCCGGAAGCCAGAGAGGATTTCCTCCGATCCATAGCGACACACATCATTGGTGCTGACATGAGCGACCACCTGCAGATGGGTGCATCCTGTACCCTTCATGGCATCCGGAAGGACCCTTTCCACATCTGGAATGACTCCCCCCGGTATGCACACGGAGTGCACATTGGTTTTCTTCCCCTCTCTTCCTGCCATATCCCTAAGGGGCCCCATTATGCGCCTGACGTTGGAGCTCCCAACTACCAGTAAGCCCACCCTCTGCGACCGCCCGGATCTTGCAGACTGGGGGGCAACCTCTGGAACAGGACATGCAGCCATGTCAGGCTGAAGATCAGTATCAGCCTGAGACAGAGCCTGAAACCGGTTCGTCAGACAAACTGGAGAGGCCTTCCGTTCAGCCCTCCGGAATGTCTTTCGCCCCCTGCCACACCTTGAGACGACCTCCCACTCTACCACAGGTGAGGGTTCAGCCTCAATGCGGGCAGTATCCCGGGCAACCACAGTCGTAGTCCGATCGGGGGATGTGTGGGACGAGCTGTCCGTCCCCGACAAACCCCCATCCGGACCCCCACAGTGATGCCCATTGGCAACAGCCTCAAGCCGTGTGACCGAAGCCAACACTGCCTGAAGCTGGGAGCGAAGGGATGCCAACTCAGCCTGCATCCGAACACAGCAGTTGCAGTCCCAACTTAGCTTATTAAACAGCTATTGTCAATTAATAAGCGTTAAAAATATTTAAATATGTAGGAAAATGAACTTCGGTTTGGCAGTACATGAGTTGCCCTCTCAAGGCCTGTCAGTGACCCATTTTTAACCACTGGTTGCCATGAAGTTGGACACCGTTGCAAAGATGAGGCAGCAGGCTTTTTTTCACTGAAGTTGTTGTAAAGTCTATAGTCGAACTAGTGGTTGCCATGGTGAGGACAAGCGCCAGTGCAAAGATGTGGCAGCCGGCTTCTTTCCAACGAAGTTGTTGCGAAGTGGAATGGCGAAGACTGTCGCGTCAGTCGATGTATTATTGAGCAGCAAAATGTCTTTATTGAAACGATTTTGAAAGAGTAAGCTACAATAATCAGTAGCTGACATGTATACTACATGCTGCACAAATACGATACAAAGTAGTTGTCCGTATATATGAAGTATTATCTATGAAGTTGATATGTAGATTACATGTGCCAATTTTTTAAAGGCATTGCTATTCCTCAAGTTATATGCCAGTCTTACAAGCAAATAAAAATGAAAGAATTTAAAATTATAAAATTATGAGCCAGTGTCAAAAATAAAAGAATGTGAAATAGCAATATGCAGTCTAAAAGCATATAAGCAAAAATTCTAAAACAGATAGTCAATCATAAAATAATGTTTAGTAAAATACAATTACAATGTAAAGATAAAATATTAGCTAAAATTCTTAATAATTTTAAAAAAAATTAAAAAACCTTTTAAAACAATGGACAGAAGAGTAAACATTCTAAAGCAGATCATCGAAAAGCTCAAAGAAATGTTTGTCTTTGAACTGAAGTTGTTTGTTTAAAACAGATAATGCATTACTTTTGTGAAGTGAAAAAATTTCAATTTCTTCTAAGGTATTTAACAGTGGTCCTTTTGGCACAGTATGTTGTTGTTGTTGTTGTTGTGGTCTTCAGTCCTGAGACTGGTTTGATGCAGCTCTCCATGCTACTCTATCCTGTGCAAGCTTCTTCATCTCCCAGTACCTACTGCAACCTACATCCTTCTGAATCTGCTTAGTGTATTGATCTCTTGGTCTCCCTCTACGATTTTTACCCTCCACGCTACCCTCCAATGCTAAATTTGTGATCCCTTGATGCCTCAATACATGTCCTACCAACCGATCCCTTCTTCTAGTCAAGTTATGCCACAAACTTCTCTTCTCCCCAATCCTATTCAATACCTCCTCATTAGTTACGTGATCTACCCACCTTATCTTGAGCATTCTTCTGTAACACCACATTTCGAAAGCTTCTATTCTCTTCTTGTCCAAACTGGTTATCGTCCATGTTTCACTTCCATACATGGCTACACTCCATACAAATACTTTCAGAAACGACTTCCTGACACTTAAATGTATACTCGATGTTAACAAATTTCTCTTCTTCAGAAACGATTTCCTTGCCATTGCCAGTCTACACTTTATATCCTCTCTACTTCGACCATCATAAGTTATTTTACTCCCTAAATAGCAAAACTCCTTTACTACTTTAAGTGTCTCATTTCCTAATCTAATCCCCTCAGCATCACCCGATTTAATTTGACTACATTCCATTATCCTCGTTTTGCTTTTGTTGATGTTCATCTTATATCCTCCTTTCAAGACACTGTCCATTCCGTTCAACTGCTCTTCCAAGTCCTTTGCTGTCTCTGACAGAATTACAATGTCATCGGCGAACCTCAAAGTTTTTACTTCTTCTCCATGAATTTTAATACCTACTCCGAATTTTTCTTTTGTTTCCTTTACTGCTTGCTCAATATACAGATTGAATAACATCGGGGAGAGGCTACAACCCTGTCTCACTCCTTTCCCAACCACTGCTTCCCTTTCATGCCCCTCGACTCTTATAACTGCCATCTGGTTTCTGTACAAATTGTAAATAGCCTTTCGCTCCCTGTATTTTACCCCTGGGTATTTCGCCAGTCTCATACATATTGCTCACCAGATGGTAGAGTTTTGTCATGACTGGCTCTCCCAAGGCCATCAGTAGTTCTAATGGAATGTTGTCTACTCCCGGGGCCTTGTTTCGACTCAGGTCTTTCAGTGCTCTGTCAAACTCTTCACGCAGTATCTTATCTCCCATTTCATCTTCATCTACATCCTCTTCCATTTCCATAATACTGTCCTCAAGTACATCGCCCTTGTATAAACCCTCTATATACTCCTTCCACCTTTCTGCCTTCCCTTCTTTGCTTAGAACTGGGTTGCCATCTGAGCTCTTGATATTCATACAAGTGGTTCTCTTCTCTCCAAAGGTCTCTTTAATTTTCCTGTAGGCAGTATCTATCTTACCCCTAGTGAGACAAGCCTCTACATCCTTACATTTGTCCTCTAGCCATCCCTGCTTAGCCATTTTGCACTTTCTGTCGATCTCATTTTTGAGACGTTTGTATTCCCTTTGGCCTGCTTCATTTACTGCATTTTTATATTTTCTCCTTTCATCAATTAAATTCAATATTTCTTCCGTTACCCAAGGATTTCTATTAGCCCTCGTCTTTTTACCTACTTGATCCTCTGCTGCCTTCACTACTTCATCCATCAGAGCTACCCATTCTTCTTCTACTGTATTTCTTTCCCCCATTCCTGTCAATTGTTCCCTTATGCTCTCCCTGAAACTCTCTACAACCTCTGGTTCTTTCACTTTATCCAGGTCCCATCTCCTTAAATTCCCACCTTTTTGCAGTTTCTTCAGTTTCAATCTGCAGTTCATAACCAATAGATTGTGGTCAGAATCCACGTCTGCCCCTGGAAATGTCTTACAATTTAAAACCTGGTTCCTAAATCTCTGTCTTACCATTATATAATCTATCTGATACCTTTTAGTATCTCCAGGATTCTTCCAGGTATACAACCTTCTTTTATGATTCTTGAACCAAGTGTTAGCTATGATTAAGTTATGCTCTGTGCAAAATTCTACAAGGCGGCTTCCTCTTTCATTTCTTCCCCCCAATCCATATTCACCTACTATGTTTCCTTCTCTCCCTTTTCCTACTGACGAATTCCAGTCACCCATGACTATTAAATTTTCGTCTCCCTTCACTACCTGAATAATTTCTTTTATCTCGTCATACATTTCATCAATTTCTTCATCATCTGCAGAGCTAGTTGGCATATAAACTTGTACTACTGTAGTAGGCATGGGCTTTGTGTCTATCTTGGCCACAATAATACGTTCACTATGCTGTTTGTAGTAGCTAACCCGCACTCCTATTTTTTTATTCATTATTAAACCTACTCCTGCATTACCCCTATTTGATTTTGTATTTATAACCCTGTAATCACCTGACCAAAAGTCTTGTTCCTCCTGCCACCGAACTTCACTAATTCCCACTATATCTAACTTTAACCTATCCATTTCCCTTTTTAAATTTTCTAACCTACCTGCCCGATTGAGGGATCTGACATTCCACGCTCCGATCCGTAGAACGCCAGTTTTCTTTCTCCTGATAACGACGTCCTCTTGAGTAGTCCCCACCCGGAGATCCGAATGGGGGACTATTTTACCTCCGGAATATTTTACCCAAGAGGACGCCATCATCATTTAATCATACAGTAAAGCTGCATGTCCTCGGGAAAAATTACGGCTGTAGTTTCCCCTTGCTTTCAGCCGTTCGCAGTACCAGCACAGCAAGGCCGTTTTGGTTAATGTTACAAGGCTAGATCAGTCAATCATCCAGACTGTTGCCCCTGCAACTACTGAAAAGGCTGCTGCCCCTCTTCAGGAACCACATGTTTGTCTGGCCTCTCAACAGATACCCCTCCGTTGTGGTTGCACCTGCGGTACGGCCATCTGTATCGCTGAGGCACGCAAGCCTCCCCACCAACGGCAAGGTCCATGGTTCATGGGGGAAGGCACAGTATGTAATATTTTCAAATTGCTAGAAATGCAACCCTCAGAATGATTGTATCCATCAAGATGTTGACCAAATATTGATTTGGTATGTGCAGTACCAGTAGTATCTTCTTTGAAACGTGTTAAAAAGTTACGGCCAGTTTGGCCAATATACTGTTTCTCACAGTCATTATATATTATTTTGTAAACGCCTGACTTTTGGTATATATTTGAGTCTCCAATTGTGTGTTTCAGTTTCGTCTGTAGGGGGTTATTAGTTTTAAATGCTATTGTCACGCTTGTGTTCTTAATAATTTATTTATTTTATCTGAGATAGGTTCCGTGTATGTCATTTGTGTAAATCTCTTCTTGGAATTTATAACGGCATCATTTGTTTCTTGTAATTTTTGATATAACAGATCAACCTGCTGGGAATTATAATTGTTAGCAACTGCTATCTGTTTTAATGTATCAATTTCCTTTTGGATTGCATCATGTTGGAGAGGTAATTTCAGTATCCTATGTATCATAGTTTTAAAAAATGCCATTTTGTATCTTGATGGATGGCAGGATGTAGCATTTATTATTACGTCGGTTGATGTGGGTTTTCTATAAATAGAAATATTATGTTTTCCATTCTGATTTGTAATTGTGAGGTCCAGGAAATTAATACTGTTTTTACTTTCATGTTCTACTGTAAATACGAGGGCAGTTCAATAAGTAATGCAACACATTTTTTTTCTGAAACAGGGGTTGTTTCATTCAGCATTGAAATACACCAGGTTATTCCCCAATCTTTTAGCTACACAACACTATTTTTCAACGTAATCTCCATTCAATGCTACGGCCTTACGCCACCTTGACATGAGGGCCTGTATGCCTGCACGGTACCATTCCACTGGTCGATGTCGGAGCCAACGTCGTACTGCATCAATAACTTCTTCATCATCCGCGTAGTGCCTCCCACGGATTGCGTCCTTCATTGGGCCAAACATACGGAAATCCGACGGTGCGAGATCGGGGCTGTAGGGTGCATGAGGAAGAACAGTCCACTGAAGTTTTGTGAGCTCCTCTCGGGTGCGAAGACTTGTGTGAGGCCTTGCGTTGTCATGAAGAAGGAGAAGTTCGTTCAGATTTTTGTGCCTACGAACACGCTGAAGTCGTTTCTTCAATTTCTGAAGAGTAGCACAATACACTTCAGAGTTGATCGTTTGACCATGGGGAAGGACATCGAACAGAATAACCCCTTCAGCATCCCAGAAGACTGTAACCATGACTTTACCGGCTGAGGGTATGGCTTTAAACTTTTTCTTGGTAGGGGAGTGGGTGTGGCGCAACTCCATTGATTTCCGTTTTGTTTCAGGTTCGAAGTGATGAACCCATGTTTCATCGCCTGTAACAATCTGTGACAAGAAATTGTCACCCTCAGCCACATGACGAGCAAGCAATTCCGCACAGATGGTTCTCCTTTGCTCTTTATGGTGTTCGGTTAGACAACGAGGGACCCAGCGGGAACAAACCTTTGAATATCCCAGCTGGTGAACAATTGTGACAGCACTACCAACAGAAATGTCAAGTTGAGCACTGAGTTGTTTGATGGTGATCCGTCGATCATCTCGAACGAGTGTGTTCGCACGCTCCGCCATTGCAGGAGTCACAGCTGTGCACGACCGGCCCGCACGCGGGAGATCAGACAGTTTTGCTTGACCTTGCGGCGATGATGACACACGCTTTGCCCAACGACTCACCGTGCTTTTGTCCACTGCCAGATCACCGTAGACATTCTGCAAGCGCCTATGAATATCTGAGATGCCCTGGTTTTCCGCCAAAAGAAACTCGATCACTGCCCGTTGTTTGCAACGCACATCCGTTACAGACGCCATTTTAACAGCTCCGTACAGCGCTGCCACCTGTCGGAAATCAATGAAACTGTACGAGACGAAGCGGGAATGTTTGAAAATATTCCACAAGAAATTTCCGGTTTTTTCAACCAAAATCGGCCGAGAAAAAAAATGTGTTGCATTACTTATTGAACTGCCCTCGTACAAGTTTTGGATGTAAATTATTTAAGTTGTTAGCGAAAGCATCAATTTCTTCCTTAGAGTCGTTATATAATAGCAGTGTGTCATCAACATATCTTTTGTAGTACATAATTTTATTGTTATTTCTGGATTATTTTTGAAAAATTGGATTTCAACGTAGTTGAAGAAGATATCTGCTATAGTGCTAGCCAGGGAATTCCCCATTGCAAGTCCATCTTCCTGCATGTATATTTTATTATTAAATGAAAAATAATTAACATCTAGAGTAATTCTTAACAGTTCGATAAATTCTACTATTTCTTTGGGGCTCATGATTTTGTGGTGCGTTAAGTTATCATTAATAATAGAGATAGTCTCTTGAATAGGTATATTCGTGTAAAGATTTGTGATGTCCAACGATGCGAACCTTGCGTTTAGTGTGTATTTATTTCTAATCGTTGACAATGTTTTTTTAACTAAGAAATTTTAAATTGTAATTCGACTTATAACTCATTGGTTAGTAATGACATCATGCAGTCAGAAGTGGGTGGAGCCTCCATTATATATAGTAAGACGTGCACTGGTTTCTCCAGTAGTGATTCTCCAACAGAAAGAGGTTCCTACTCAATGGCAATTCAACGTTTTATAGCTTTATAACTTTATGTATTTTCTTTTATGTATGTACCCCTCTAATCAGAGCTTTGTATACAACTTGTAGGTCTGAAGATGACCACAGTAGTGGTCGAAACCGGTCACCTTGATAAATAAATCGTGATCAAGACTGTTTTTAATAGTAAAAAAAAAGTATCTATCTTACCCCCAGTGAGATAAGCCTCTACATCCTTACATTTGTCCTCTAGCCACCTCTGCTTAGCCATTTTGCACTTCCTGTCGATCTCATTTTTGAGACGTTTGTATTCCTTTTCTCCTTTCATCAATTAAATTCAATATTTCTTCTGTTACCCAAGGATTTCTACTAGCCCTCGTCTTTTTACCTACTTGATCCGCTGCTGCCTTCACTACTTCGTCCTCAAAGCTACCCATTCTTCTTCTACTGTATTTCTTTCCCCCATTCCTGTCAATTGTTCCCTTATGCTCTCCCTGAAACTCTCTACAACCTATGGTTCTTTCAGTTTATCCAGGTCCCATCTCCTTAAATTCCCACCTTTTTGCAGTTTCTTCAGTTTCAATCTGCAGGTCATAACCAATAGATTGTGGTCAGAATCCACGTCTGCCCCTGGAAATGTCTTACAATTTAAAACCTGGTTCCTAAATCTCTGTCTTACCATTATATAATCTGTCTGATACCTTTTAGTATCTCCAGGATTCTTCCAGGTATACAACCTTCTTTTATGATTCTTGAACCAAGTGTTAGCTATGATTAAGTTATGCTCTGTGCAAAATTCTACAAGGCGGCTCCCTCTTTCATTTCTTCCCCCCAATCCATATTCACCTACTATGTTTCCTTCTCTCCCTTTTCCTACTGACGAATTCCAGTCGCCCATGACTATTAAATTTTCGTCACCCTTCACTATCTGAATAATTTCTTTTATTTCATCATACATTTCTTCAATTTCTTCGTCATCTGCAGAGCTAGTTGGCATATAAACTTGTACTACTGAGTAGACGTGGGATTCGTATTTATCTTTGCCGCAATAATACGTTCACTATGCTGTTTGTAGTAGCTTACGCGCATTCCTATTTTCCTATTCATTATTAAACCTACTCCTGCATTACCCCTATTTGATTTTGTGTTTATAACCCTGTAGTCACCTGACCAGAAGTCTTGTTCCTCCTGCCACCGAACTTCACTAATTCCCACTATATCTAACTTTAACCTATCCATTTCCCTTTTTAAATTTTCTAACCTACCTGCCCGATTAAGGATCTGACATTCCACGCTCCGATCCGTAGAACGCCAGTTTTCTTTCTCCTGATAACGACATCCTCTTGAGTGGTCCCCACCCGGAGATCCGAAAGGGGGACTATTTTACCTCCGGAATATTTTACCCAAGAGGACGCCATCATCATTTAACCATACAGTAAAGGTGCGTGCCCTCGCGAAAAATTACGGCCGTAGTTTCTCCTTGCTTTCAGCTGTTCGCAGTACCAGCACAGCATGGCCGTTTTGGTTAGTGTTACAAGGCCAGATCAGTTAAACATCCAGACTGTTGCCCTTGCAACTACTGAAAAGGCTGCTGCCCTTCTTCAGGAACCACACGTTTGTCTGGCCTCTCAACAGACACCCCTCCGTTGTCGTTGCACCTACGATACGGCTATCTGTATCGTTGAGGCACGCAAGCCTCCCCACCAACGGAAAGGCCCATGGTTTATGGGGGGGACCCACGACCTAACTCAAATGAAAGCAGTGATGACGAGTAGAAAGTAATATTAATCGAGTGTATTTAACTTACCAGTATAATATTTCTAACTGCCAAGAATATTTTTGTTGTCAATAATATCCTACTCCTGGTTATAAAAAAGTGGTGTAACTGCATTTAGGCACTTGTACACAGACAAAAACTTAAGAAGTTGTAAAAAAATATAAATTTAAGTTAAAATTAAGATTATTAAGGACATTTAAAGCAAAAAAAAAAAAAAACAGGAAATAGTACACAGCAGATTTTTGTATAACAATTCTGATAAAAACATTAAATATCTCAAAACTAAGATAATATGAATTATACCACTTCTGCTTTAAGGGGCTCAAATGATGCAGGGTGTCGAATGCACTGACGGCCGAATGAAGTGATTAACCTTCTGTTTGAGAAGGGTGTAGTTGACGCCGGAGACAGTTCTTTGGTATTTTGGAGGCGGTTTTTGTACCATAAGTTCGGTCCACTCCTTGAGGTTACCCTGAACCTGAACTTTAACCTTTCTTATACATCTTCATTATAAGAATGATGTAAACTCTCTGTCTTCCAATGTAAGAAATGTCCTGGTCACAGGGTGGCAAGCATATGTTCCTGTTGCATCTGGAAGGTCCTGCTAAAATCGATCTCATACTCAGACTCCATCCGAACAGGCTTCAGAAGTCCCAATGGGACCGACCGACCGCCGTGTCATCTTCAGCCAATAGGTGTCACTGCATGCATGTAGCCAGCTCACGGCTCTCCTGGCCGTTGTCAGCTTTCACGACAGGAGTCGCTACTTCTCAATCATGTATCTCCTCAATTGGCCTCACAAGGGCCAACAGAGTTCCGCAGGCCAACAGTGTTCGGCACAGCCGAACGGTAACCCATCCTAGTGCCACCCAAGTTCAATAGCGCTTAACTTCGGTGATCAGATAGGAACCGGTGTTACCACTGCGACAGCGCCGTTGGTACTACTAAACTACCTGATCGTAATACCATAGAAAATGTCTGCGATTTATGTAACCGTGGGAGAAACATAGCAGTCAGCATTCTCAGATTTTGGTACTTCTATGTGACCTAAGCTTCAATGTGTAGTTTCAGCTGGATATCGCAGAACTGAACAAACTTGTGCGCTCTCTTCCTTGCCGAATTGGGGTCACTGTCAAACACTAGAGGTGGTTTTAGACGGCATTAACGCGTTGTTGCCTGGGGATGGCTTTTATATTCTCCAGTGCTTTTACAATACTGGCCATTAAAATTGCTACATCACGAAGATGACATACTACAGACGCGAAATTTAACAGACAGGAAGAAGATGCTATGATATGCAAATGATATGCTTTTCAGAGCATTTACAGAAGTTTGGCGTCGGTGGCGACGCCTACAACGTGCTGACATGAGAGTTTGCAACCGATTTCTCATACACAAACAGCAGGTGACCGGCGTTGCCAGGTGAAACGTTGTTAATATGCCTCGTGTAAGGAGGAGAAATGCGTACCATCACGTTTCCGACTTTGATAAAGGTCGGATTGTAGCCTGTCGCGATTGCGGTTTATCGTATCGTGACATTGCTACTCGCGTTGGTCGAGATCCAATGACTGTTAGCAGAATATGGAATCGGTGGGTTCAGGAGGGTAATACGGAACGCCGTGCTGGATCCGAACGGCCTCGTATCACGAGCAGTCGAGATGACAGGCATCTTATCCGCATGGCTGTAACCAATCGTGCAGCCACGTCTCGATCCCTGAGTCAACAGATGGGGAGGTTTGCAAGACAACAACCATCTGCACGAACAGTCCACCGACGTTTACAGCAGCATGGACTAATCAGCTCGGAGACCATGGCTCCAGTTATCCTTGACGCTGCATCACAGACAGGAGCGCCTGCGATGGTGTACTAAACGACGAACCTGGATGCACGAATGGCAAAACATCATTTTTCCGGATGAATCCAGGTTCTGTTTACAGCATCATGATGGTCACATCCGTGTTTGGTGACATCGCGGTGAACGCACATTGGAAGCGTGTATTCTTCATTGCCATACTGCCGTATCACATGGCGTGATGGTATGGGGTGCCATTGGTTACACGTCTCGGTCACCTCTTGTTCGCATTGACGGCACTTTGAACAGTGGACGTTACATTTCAGATGTGTTAAGACTCGTGGCTCTATCCTTCATTCGATCCTTGCGAAACCCTACATTTTAGCGGGATAATGCACGGCCGCATGTTTCAGGTCCTGTACGGGCCTTTCTGGTTACAGAAAATGTTCGACTGCTGCCCTGGCCAGAACATTCTCCAGATCTCTCACCAATTGAAAACGTCTGGTCAATGGTGGCCGAGCAACTGGCTCGCCACAATACGCCAGTCACTACTCTTGATGAACTGTGGTATCGTGTTGAAGCTCCATGGGTAGCTGTACCTGTACACGCCATCCAAGCTCTGTTTCACTTAATGCCCAGGCGTATCAAGGCCGTTATTACGGCCAGAGGTGGTTGTTCTGGGTACTGTTTCCTCAGGATCTATACACCCAAATTGCGTGAAAATATGATCACATGTCAGTTCTAGTATAATATATTTGTCCAATGAATACCCATTTATCATCTGCATTTCTTGTTGGTGTAGCAATTTTAATGACCAGTAGTGTACTTGTATCAAACAGATATGCACGTACTAATACGATATGAACTAACTGAAGTGAACAGTATGGTCAGCGGTATTCTTCAGTACTCGCAAATGCCTCAATCACTATCATGTGAAGCTGCTTGTATACTGGGCGCGCCTGTTAGGGCGTGTCTGGAGACGAGGCTTCCCAGGCAGCCACTGAAGCGGTCTGTGGAGCTGCTCGGGCATTCTGCGAGTAATTGCCACGTGTAGGAAAGCGTTTCATATGGTTCAACAGCGCAAAAGCCCGCCAGCTGGCGTAGTACTCTTCGATGAAGTCCGACTTGGTTTGAGCGTCCAAAGATGATAAAATAACACCATACATGTATAGTAGAGTGTGTTAACGAGTCCGCAGACGAAAATGTAAACGTAAGTGTTACCGGAGGACCAAGAATGTAGGAGGACTGTACAATAGCTTGGATCCATTCATATTGTATTGAATGACGACATTTGTTAGATAATCACTTATTATTTACATTAAGTTATTATTCACAAAACTAACGTTAAAAGTTTGCCGTTTAGGGTACACGGCGCGAGATCACGAGCTTAGGGCAGCCAACCGACCGAGACCCAGTTGCAACTGTTTTCTTCTCGCAGCGGCGAACGTTACCGCTAGGTGTCCTTGCAGGGATGGCCTACTGCCCATTGTCCCTCAGGTACGAATACCTCCAGAGAGGGCAGCACTCTCCAGTGACTCCGTCGGATGTAGCAACAGAACACACTGACCGCCAGACGAATACTGAATTCCTTCCAAAATAATACATGTAACACAAGTCCTGCTAACTCATACAAAGGAAAGGCAGTAAATATGCATATAATTGCGTCTTTCAACCAAGTATTCTATTAGTAGCGTCTGTAAATGGTGCCTGAAAATCACACTTACGTACCTTTAAGCAAAAAATGCACTGAAACGTATAAAATGACGGAATATACCGAATATGATGCAAGGTACACAGACGATAAAGAAAAAAAACACGAACACACGGTTCACTTTTGTATTACTTCACTCGGTAAAGTACATAACTCGCATGCGGTGTATGAATAGTGGCCACTCGCACCATTCCATTGCACCCAGGGTGTAGTCCTTCAGTGATGGCCGGATTCCGGCATAAGGATACCACTTTGTCTTCCCTTACTACGTCAATGCGCCAAACTGCACATTCTGACTGGAGATCGTCCATTTTATTCCTGCTTCCCATATTCCTCCAAAGTGTGGTAACCCAGGAGGAATGAATTGCCAGTCGATGCCTTCGTCATGCATAATTTTTTTTTCCTGTGTCTGCTGATAATGAGTGCTAGGGTAACTTTAACCCGCAGAGTTCCCGTCTAGCTCTAGTAACGTTTGTCCTATTATCGCTGTAGAGGTTTTGGCATCTACCCTGCCGCAATAAAAATGTTCTAAGGGTCGACAGGAATACTTCAGAAGTCATGTTGCCAAAAGCCTTCAGATGCACTGATCGTGTCGCCAGGCACACAAATATGGCATCGAAGCTCCTTTTCTTTTATTTTTATCATCGTGAGAAGGTCCTGTGTAATTAATCCAACAATTGAACAAAGGACTCACAGCCTCTACACAAAACCTTGACAAGTCTCCCATAAACTGTTGTGCAGGCTCTGATGCAGAACATGCTGGATTGTATTTCGTCCGTTAGGTATCCAGTTTTGCTTCCTGAGAGATGTAAGCAGCAGTTGACACCCGGTGTGGAAAGACGGCGACGTTCACCCTGTACTATTATCCTCGTGAGATGATGGTGAGGTGGCAGTATGAGCTGAGGCTTCTCCTCATACGACATATCAGCATTTCGTAGCCTGCCTCCTACCCATAGCAAGCTCATGTCATCGAGGATAGGGTACAGTGAAAAATGGTGCAAATGGCTCTGAGCACTATGGGACTTAACTTCTAAGGTCATCAGTCCCCTAGAACTTAGAACTACTTAAACCTAACTAACCTAAGGACATCACACACATCCATGCCCGAGGCAGGATTCGAACCTGCGACCGTAGCGGTCACGCGGTTCCAGACTGTAGCGCCTTGGTACAGTGATTTGAGCATGCTGTTATTGTCTAGCTTGTTGGCCTCCAACTCTTGGATTTCAGTTACATATGTGCCTTCTTGTCCTATTCTGACACACCATAGCAAAGCATCCTGCAATTCATTGCGAGACAATTTAACAGCTACTCTTGTTTCCTTTGCAGTCTTCCAGTTACTAAAAAACATGACGTCACGGACTGTTTTCTTGTTAGTCTGCAGGAGACGATCCTCGTGACGTAACATCAGCGGAGTTTGCTATTGTAGATATATGATTCCATATCACAGCTGCTGTGATTTCCTGTACTTCGGAGATACGGTTCCCCACGAATGTCTTCCACTGTTTGGCTGGAGATTCTAACAACCCTACCACAACAAAGGTCAAAAATTAATTATGATTGTAGTGTTGCTCACGCTGCTAAATATTACATTTTCGGGCAACAACAAAGTTATGTGGCAGGTGTCATAAGAGCACAGTTAATAAAGTCATTTCTTGAAATAATGGATAAACTAGGCACTCATCTTTTCGTGTTTCCCACGCTGGTCTCGTTGTGAACTCATTGCTCAATCGTCGAAAATGTAGGTACTGAAGATTCCAAGCTCGGATGCAAAGAGGCCTAGGTGTTATTCTGCGATATTCAAAACTTTTATAGATGCATTTCATAAACCATTCTTAGGACAGTGGTGATGCAAAAAAATAATCAGCACTCCGAATTTAAGTTACACTTCTTTTTTATTACTTTTGTTGCAACATAACTTCACAACATAAAACATACTGGAAAATATCTTACTCACTGTTAAAGTTCACATTTCATAAACTGACTACAATTTGCGTCTTTTCAACATGACGACCAAGACTTGACACTCTAATAACCGCTTACGCGCCCAAAATTCAGAGTTACAAGTACATCAAAGAGCATAGTGACAAAAGAAAGAATACACATAAGAATAATAGCATTGAAATATAAACATATCGATGTATCAAAGTACCTCTTCATTAATGAAATCAAATCTGAATGTTGTTTCAGAAACATGTTAACTATTTTACAGAAATACAGTAGAATATTGCTGGTTTCGAGAGGTTGAGGTAAGGTGCCGTAATGGTTACGTAATTCAAGTACCATTACAAGATGCAAGCTATGCCAGTACGATGGATGAGTGAGTCCACAAGTAAGTTTGGTGGATGTCTAAATTCACAGGGTGAACAAAGTGCTGTAGTAGTTTCAAAAGCAAGAGAGCCTCAAAAAGTTTCAGGTGAGACGACGACAGCTTTTTCAGTGAAGATGTTTTTTGCAGCTTAACAGTTTGACACATGTGACTCCATGGTCTCTGAACGCATTCGGGACGACGGTTCAATCCCGCTTCCGGCCCGCCTGATTTAGGTTTTCCGTGATTTCCCTAAATCGCTCCAGGCAAATGCTGGGATGGTTCCTTTGTTAGGGCAGGGCCGACTTCCCTAATCCGATAAGACCGATGACCTCGCTGTCTGGTCTCCTCCCCCAAACAACCCCAACCCTTTCTCTGAAGCGTCGCAGAATCCGTGCAGCTGAATGCTGACTGGCGTCCCTTCTGTAGTGACTCTGCCATCAACACGAATATTGTCTGTCACACGAATCTCGCTGTATAGTGTCAGCCACCTGCAGTTCAAATGATGAGGCAAGGTCTCGTCCCATGTTGACTAATGCTGCCACAGACATTGCGAGAAGATCTTGAATGTGATCACATTAAAAGTAATTAACGTCAGAGGATGAAAATGCATGACGTGACAAGACAGTGCAATGCGTAGACCTTGGGTGCTGTCTGGACTTTGTTCGTAATTTGAAACTGATCAGCAGCTTAAGATGCCCGAGTAAACCTTAAGTTTTAATATTCTCCTAGTTATCACATGAAGATGGTATCTGTTCTTTCGGACATGTCCACTACGAATGTAGTGTGTGGACATTAAGTCGGGAATGTGGGTCTCACAGGGAGCGTGCTAGGGATAAATCCCTGCAGTCGCTCTATCCTCTGTGCCCTCGGTGGCTCAGATGGATAGAGCATCTACCATGTAAGCAGGAGATCCCAAGTTCGATTCCCGGTAGAGGCACACATTTCCAACTGTCCCCGTTCATGTATATCAACACCTGTCGACAGCTTAGGGTCTTGATTTAATTATCATTTCATTCTAAGAGAGCTGCATGCTCACCGATGGTATCTGTTCTTTCTGACATGTCCGAAAGAACAGATACCATTTTCATATTGTTAAGGCTAACTGGCCATTGACCTTTTTCTTCTGTGCTGGATGCACACGCATTGCCCGAACTCTTACGGGACTCGGTAAGATTGTCTGCCGCTAGTAATGAGTGTAATGGGCTGGGGCACTACGAATGTAGTGAGTGGACATTAAGTTGGGAATGTGGGTCTCACGGGGAGCGTGCAAGGGATAAATCCCTCCAGTCGACCTACCCTCTGTGCCCTCGGTGGCTTAGATGGATAGAGCGTCTGCCATGTAAGCAGGAGATCCCGGGTTAGAGGCCCAGTCTGGACACACATTTTCAACTGTCCCCGTTGATGTATATCAACGCCTGTCGACAGCTTAGGGTCTTGATTTAACTATCATTTTATCCTAGTTATCAAGCTGTAAGGATAATTGTGTGGCTCGTAAGGCTGAAGGGATATTTTCGAGTAGTTCTACGCTGTTGCTACACCATTTCCGTAACGAGACACAACCTAACAGCTTCATGAGGTCTCGCTGGACTTTGATTGCAGCCTGTACCGCGTCACAGCGTGAGATACGATCGTACATATAGTGAAATGTCAGTATTTGATAGTGTCTGTATATTCAACTATGTCCCAAGGAACGGAAACTGCTGACGATCGACAGCCGTATTAAATTACGGAATGTATTCGCAAACCACGAACACGATACCACAATAGCAAAATAGGTATACAAATTATAGGAAACACATGAAAATTTGTGCCAGATCGGGAATCGAACACAGATTTTCCGCTTAACCACTTTTTTGTCTCATTTTGTTCGTTATTTTTCGTTGTATTTGTTTGGGGCAGACGTCCCATGACACCCGTTTGATTTCATCGTCATTAACTCAGTTTTTTGTTACAGAGAGCAGCTACTGCTCTGACAGAGCACTCTGAGCTACCATGCCGGCTTCCACTTCGGGTATCCGAACACACTTCCAAGACCCACTCATATTTCCTCATGTCCCAGTGTTTGCTTCCCATCTCGCATGATTATGTGGTTCCCACACAGAGAGACAACTACTAATTATTCTCGTCATGTTGCGTTGGCTTTGCCGTGAAATACATTAGCGCAGGGTCTGTATTGCATCGAACTATACAGACACCGTCAAATGCAGTTCATGTGACACGCCACTTGGACTTATTCTGCCATTTGCACGTTGTGATTCTGAATGTAACAACGTGTGGTGTCGATTACCGCAAGTATGACAGCTAATGGAGCTGCTGTTAGAAGCCTTGTGATCGCTCTTCAGACAACTGTACCACACGTTGTTGGCACGTCACAACGGCTTTGCGTTCGCTACATGTGGCTTCTTTGAATTTGCTGCACTTGTGCGACGTCTGAGTCTCGGAGCACATACAACATAGCACATACAATTGATACAGTAATGATAGCGACATTAGTCTGTTTCGAATGCCCAAACTGCTTGGTGTTGGAGGCATTGTGATGTTTATTACCAGGTAAGCCGTGATGTGATGGTATTATATCCTTGACGATTTCTAAAAATTTGCATTTATTTTCGAGAAACGCACACGTTTGTTTGAATGTCGGAAATTTGCTCCATCTCAGACGAGCTTCAAACTCTGCTCTTATAGACTGTTACACTATTTATATAAGGAGTTGTGATGTATAAAGAGGCATCTAGCTCTAATGCTGCCAGTGTATGCACATTGCTCGTAGCCTCATTCAGTAGTTCACTTGCACGTGTCTTTGCCACTGACGGTAACATTAACAGTTCCATTAAGTGTGGAGGTACAGTCAGTCGAAGATTGTTGTACCTGTTAAAAACCAAATCAAACGTTCCCTTAAAGTTGTGTTAATCACTGGAAGATGCGTAATTACATTGCTAGTGAACTAAGCAAGCGATGACACTTAGCAGTGGCCTCTGATTCCTCATTATTTACGACGAGACTCACAAACATCTCCTAAAAATGCCGGAATTGCGTCACATCACTGTTGGTGGGCAGCTTGATGGTACGTTTTGATGAAGTGAAGGGAAATCCACCATCTGATGAAACTTTGTCAGCTAAACTGGCATGATTCAGAATCGTTCTCATTTTTCTTCGAAACCTCGAAGACCTTATTTTCGAAGGTTTCTCTGTCTTCAAAGAACTCCAGGCTGTTGAAAGGTTTTTAATGACGTTATCTGTATTTGAGCAATGGAATGTATCAATGGTAACAGGTGAAAATTTCTCGCTTTACGCGAACTGTCACCGTAACTGCCTGACCGTCCGAGCATGTTTCAAATGGTTCAAATGGCTCTGAGCACTATGCGACTTAACGTCTGAGGTCATCAGTCGCCTAGAACTTAGAACTAATTAAACCTAACTAACCTAAGGACATCACACACATCCATGCCCGAGGCAGAATTCGAACCTGCGACCGTAGCGGTCACGCGGTTCCAGACTGAAGCGCCTTTAACCTCACGGCCACACGGGCCGGCGAGCATGTTTCCTCTCCGACCCAATTCCCAGCCTGTTACTCATTACAGACGTAACGGCACTTACCTACCAACCCCTTACTCAATGTCCTTGATTCCTGTAAGAGATGCACACCATGTCCGGTCTCTTATTGGAATCAGGGACTGCGAGTAAGGGGAAAGAAAACACACACACACACACACACACACACACGTGCAGCCCGTTAACGACCGAGCGTTGCAAGACAAGCAGCTGCCTTGCTACGCTACGTGTACTTCGCTGAGTTCTTGGTGTATGACATCCAGAATAGCTTACTCAGTAGCTGGAAGAAGGCGAGTTCGTGCACGACCTCTGCCACGCGATGGTGGAAGGAGCGAACCTGACTCCCAAAGGTGCAGCTCCAGACGACGAAATATATTTTTATCTGGATGGCGTCGACGAGGATATCTAGCAGCATATTCACGAGTGGCAACACCAGCCCAGTTATCAGATGCACCAAGGATCAGAAACATATCCACATATTCATCGTTTGTGTATGCCATACGTCTGCCAACTGGTTTAGAGGTTTAAAATGAGAAAATTCGATACGTGCACGCATGTACACTGGAGTCTTGTCACGGGCAAGTTACTCCGCTCACAACTAGTACCTGTCTGGTGGACAGCGCATACAGTATAAACACGCCGCCAGTCCTGCGCGCTGTTCCAGTTAACGCGCATTAATCCTGTGACAGATATTGTTCTGCATAATTCATCCCAGCTCCGCTAATTGTGAAATGTTTGGTTTCGAATTACACTGTTTCCCTAACGGTAACAGAAGTGATGTTTCCACAATCCCATCGATATAAAAGTAATAATAATAATAATAATAATAATGCACTGACATACGTACTAAACAGCATGCGGTTACCAGACTCAATGTTGAAAGGCATAATTAGTGGGGCCATGATGATAATAGTAACCGAGATTGGCCGTTATTTGCAAAGCACGTTGCTAGTCCTACTGGTAACGTAAGGCCCTAACGAAATGTGATGGGCCTGAACTAGCAAGGATAATAGCTAGTACTAATCTATAGGACCATTGGAAGAGGGTACAAAGAAAACAGGTTTCGCATATGGTAGATGAAGTGGTGCGAATAAATCCATGCTCACGACGTGAAAAGGGCTTCTTTCAAAGCTGAGCAATCTTCCATTTCTACGGTTGTAGTATGTACAAATGATTTCTAGAGCGCCCACTGTAATCGCAGTTACTGTTTCCAGATACTGTACCACCTGGACTACATTTACCAAGTAAAGGAAAAGTATGCCTCAACACGGGATCAAACCAGCGACCTCCTGCATGCAAACCACAAACCCTATCCACAGCACCAACTGCACAGCAAGACTAGTACGTGCTGACAGAGGTAGTTACCATACATGTGGTTTCATTGCTGCCAAATTGCAATTCTTTAATGTCCTATCGTGCCGGATGTCTCGTCGGACGAAATTTTGTGATAGATTTTTTTATCGCTGGCATGTGAGGAGTCGCGCTGCGAAGGCCGAGTGCGCGAATTTCGCTTCACCATATACAGGGTGGTCCATTGATCGTGACCGGTCCAAATATCTCACGAAAAAACTACAAAGAACGAAACTTGTCTAGCTTGAAGGGGGAAACCAGATGGCGCTATGGTTGGCCAGCTAGATGGCACTGCCATAGGTCAAATGAATATCAACTGCGGTTTTTATAAATAGGAAACCCAATTGTTTATTACATATTCGTGTAGTACATAAAGAAATATGAATGTATTAGTTGGGCCATCTTTTTCGCTTTGTGATAGATGCCACTGTAATAATCACAAACATATGGCTCACAATTTTAGATGAACAGTTGGTAACAGGTAGGTATTTAAATTAAAATACAGAACGTAGGTACGTTTGAACATTTTATTTCGTTTGTTCCAATGTGATACATGTACCTTTATGAACTTATCATTTCTGAGAACGCATGCTGTTACAGCGTGATTACCTGTAAATACCACATTAATGCAATAAATGCTCAAAATGATGTCCGTCAACCTCAGTGCATTTGGCAATACGTGTAACGACATTCCTCTCAACAGCGAGTAGTTCGCCTTCCGTAATGTTCGCACATGCATTGACAATGCGCTGACGCATGTTGTCAGGCGTTGCCGGTGGATCACGATAGCAAATATCCTTCAACTTTCCCCACAGAAAGAAATCCGGGGACATCAGATCCGGTGAACGACCAATCCACCTGTCACGAAATATGCTATTCATTACCGCTTCAACCGCACGCGAGCTATGTGCCGGATATCCATCATGTTGAAAGTACATCGCCATTCTGTCATGCAGTGAAACATCTTGTAGTAACATCGGTAGAACATTACGTAGGAAATCAGCATACATTGCACCATTTAGATTGCCATCGATAAAATGGGGGCCAATTATCCTTCCTCCATAATGCCGCACAATACATTAACCCGCCAAGGTCGTTGAAGTTCCACTTGTCGCAGCCATTGTGGATTTTCCTTTGCCTAATAGTGGATATTATGCCGATTTACGTTACCGCTGTTGGTGAATGACGCTTCGTCGCTAAATAGAACGCGTGCAAAAAATCTGTCATCGTCCCGTAATTTCTCTTGTGCCCAGTGGCAGAACTGTACACGACGTTCAAAGTCGTCGCCATGCAATTCCTGGTGCATAGAAATATGCTAAAAGTGCAATCGATGTTGATGTAGCATTCTCAACACCGACGTTTTGGAAATTCCCGATTCTCGCGCAATTTGTCCGCTGCTGATGTGCGCATTAGCCGCGTCAGCAGCTAAAACACCTACTTGGGTCTCATCATTTGTTGCAGGTCGTGGTTGATGTTTCACATGTGGCTGAACACTTCCTGTTTCCTTAAATAACGTAACTATCCGGCGAACAGTCCGGACACTTGGATGATGCCCGTTGGGCATTTTGATGACAATAGCCATACATCAACACGATATCGACCTTTTCCGCAATTGGAAAACGGTCCATTTTAACACGGGTAATGTATCACGAAGCAAATGCCTTCTGCACTGGCGGAATGTGACTTGATACCACATAATTTCGTTTGTGACTATTACAGCGCCATCTGTCACAAAACGAAAAAGTGGTCCAACTAAAACATTCATATTTCTTTACGTACTACAAGAATATAGAGGAATAAACAATCCACTCCCCAGCACATTGATCTATTCTTTTAATTTTTTTTCAGTGTCCTTTCTGATACGTATCAGAGGCATTTATATCTTTTAGACACTTGGGTAGTGGCTAAATTGATATATATATATTTTTATTCTCCTCTTCTGCTTCGTCACGTTCCTCTTCCTCAGTTTTCGTATTTATTACTAAGGTATTTCAGCATTCAGGAGAAAATAACATATTGTTCCACTATACACACACAGAGAAAAATGGTATCGCCTCCTAGTTCTTCATAGATGTACGTAATATCGCAGAGACCCAATGTATCGGGTACGGTACATATGAGAATGAACAAATTCAAGGATGTAAAATCGACTTTGTCTTCGTTTTATATTACAGATCTCTAATTAGGGAACTGCCTTAACAGTCTAACACCCTTTTAGAAGGAAAAGAGCTAAATCAGCCGTGATAATCTTTCCTTGTATACTGCGCTAAGACTACTCTGAAACCGATAGTTACTGGTTGTTCTAGGCGTGAAAAACAAACAACCGACTTTCATACGAAATGCAGCCTGTTTTACAAATTGACCAATTCGAACGGATGTTTCATATATCATATATGATATGAGGGTGGCACAAAATGTTTACAGGCCGTTGCTTATAACGCGGTGTAAATATTTTACTTACATACCTAAGAAGGTCACCATGTAGCCCGTTCAGTTTAGAACAGAATTAAATGTGGAACACCTCTGCAAAATCGTAATTACTGTGTGGTGTGTATGTGACTCAACGTGATACGGTTGTGAGGATGCGAGAATGCGGCTGATATGATGCAAAACTGTGGACGCTACCCTGCAATTGCCGTGATATACGTGAGTTGAGAATGATTGTTTGTTTGACGAGATCTCGAATAATAAACTTTACGCTGCCAGCAGCGTCTGATTACAGTACTTACCGACGTATACACTGGCCGAGAAAACTTTCAGTTTCGTATTTTTAGCCCTTCTTTTCAAAAATAGTTCTTGTGATTCGGTCACATAGCTGTGTGTTGGAGGTGGGGACAAATAGAAAGGCATTTAAACCACCGTCCAAACAGGCAACACCTTTGTGAGTACGTGAAAGAAAAAGTCATCAGCAAACGGAGAATGCTTAATGTTATAACACGGAGAGCACAGGTCACTTGCAATCTTGGCCTTTAGATGGAGACTAAAAGATACAATTAAATGCACTAATCCTTTTTCTGTCAACCAAAAAATTTATTACTCGAACCTTTACTTTTCCCTGCTGTCTTCTTCATTTCCTGAATATTTTAAATATGGCACTGAATTCAAACAAAACAATTGCAATGAATTTTAGTTTAAAGAGGATAAAATGTCACTATCCTATATTAAATGTAAATAGTGTCTCTATAGACTGCATAACAGACGGAAGATTTATAGGAATGAATATTGATTCTCTGTTGAAGTGGTGTGAACATGCAAAGATATTTGAAAACGTAACTCATCAACACCTCATGCCTTTAGAGTCGTGTCATTAGTGTGTAACAGGCAGTGTGTTTTAATTACATACTATTCGTAAGTGCACTAAGTTATTAACAATGGATTTATTTTCTTGAGAACAAATGCACAAAGTATCAATACAGTTTGCAGACTACAGAAAAGGTCTGTAAAGTTAGTAACCAAAAATAGTAGTCGAGCTAACTGTATTTCAAAACACTATCGATTTTGGCTACACCATGTGACTACGTTTACCAATGAGTTACGAACATCAAAAATAACATCAATAATTCCTGCAGAAACATCTCTTCCTGTGAACAGGGGACAAGATGTAGACTGAACTTACCGTACATTTACCAAGAGAGTATAAACGCAAAAATCAATCAGCATTTCCTACCAAGGAGTAAAACTGCACAATATATTGCTCAAAGAGATGACTAAAACTAAAATATTTAAAACGGCAGTTAAAAAATACCTGTTAAGCAATACATCCAGTACAGTGGATTACTTAGGTTATACTGATTAGAAGTTTGATAAAAAAGTATTACAGGCAGAAATTGATGATAATAATAAAACATCTATCAGTTTACGTAACACTTTCAAACTAGGTTTCTGTATTTCAAAGCTATGCAGTGTGTAATACTAACAACTTATTCTCTTACAGCGCTCATTGTCTCAACTCGGTTTTTCAGATTCGTAAATGAGAAGTTGGGGCACACAAAATGGAAACTAAATATTGTCGCTATGGTCCTGAGGTCAGATAATAGTGTGTGTAATGTTATATCAGTAAATAATTTGTGAAAATGTTTGCACTGACCGATCGTGGGAAATGAATGAACAGTATAACACTAGATGTTTATTGCTTTGTGTAAGAGTATTGCACACTAGGGATAAATCGACTGAGAAGCTCTCTTTTAAACAGACTGGCCTACTATTAGGGAGAATGAAGGTTCCATTCTTCATCTGGCCGTTCTGATTCAGGTTTCCCTTGAGTTCCTAAATAACTTCAGGTAATTGCCGAGATGGTTCCTGCTATAAGGCAACGGCCGACTATCTGTACGATCCTTGGCCAAATTTACCTTTAAATATGTAAATAACTGTAAGTTACATATGAATTATATTTTGTTTTTCTTCAATTGTAGTTGCATGACATCCTCAGTATTTTTGTAAACTTTATCAATGGATGAATAATACCACTGGTACTAGTCCACTATTATGCCGTCCCCCTGAACTCTTATGAATATTAAGACGACTAATTCTGAATTTGGGTTTTGTACTTTATTGCAAATCAGTTCTACAGTGGAAAGAGATATAAACTGTTTAATTATCGGAATTCCTATCTGGTAAAAATTACTATGATGTAATTGTAAAATAATCCTGAACCTAGATAAACACGAATCTGTAAATTATTACACGTAGAAAATCTTTCATTATTTCCGTAAAATCAAATAATAGAGTAAAAATATCTCTGCAGTGATCATTGCGTTCTGCGCACGTTGTCAGCATGAAGTTCGATTTGTCACGTGATCTCGGGACGACGTTGGTTGTTTACGGCCAGTTCACATTGGCCGTCACGTCACGTCACGTCAAATTACGTCACATCAAAATATTTCACAATCTATTTCAAATGTGACATTCACACAGGACATCAACGAACCGTGATGTCACATCACCAACGTCAAGGTTTCTCGGGACGAAAGTTTTGACGGTATTGCCGTCCGCTGACAACGTGTTAACCTGTTAACTATTGTTACAGAATGAGATTTTCACTCTGCAGCGGAGTGTGCGCTGATATGAAACTTCCTGGCAGATTAAAACTGTGTGCCCGACCGAGACTCGGAACTCAGGACCTTTGCCTTTCGCGGGCAAGTGCTCTACCAACTGAGCTACCGAAGCACGACTCACGCCCGGCCTCACAGCTTTACTTCTGCCAGTATCTCGTCTCCTACCTTCCAAACCTTTATTTTATTGTTACGCTTTGTTTTCCCCGCAAATTGTAAATGTTGCATTACGACTTGGATATTTTTCCATTCGGTGTTCTTATGCAAGCGAGGTCAGATATCTAAAAGAGTAAAATTATTTAGGTTTTACAATAACAGAATGGTGCTGTCGCTCAGAATGTTTATAAACAAGATCATAAGTTAACAAAGCAGTTTCCATTAAATAACATTTTAAATGAAATGGCCAGCTTGAATGAACGAGAAAAACAGAGTTGTTTATGACGTTCTTAGTTGCGTAAGAAATAATGTAATGTACAAGGTAAACAACCTCCATTTATTCCTTTATAGCTATTGTATGAGGTGTCCGTATGTATGTAGTTTTCATATTAAACAAATGTCGACGTTTTGAAATGTTGTTTCACTTCTCAGCACTTTAACAAATAAACTTAATCAAGAAAATCCGTTGCTTCCTACATTAATAAACTTTTGTCGTTGTTAATTCCTCAAGTCTGACTTTATACCCTGACTTTTTGTATTATGGATGATGATTCACAGCCTCACTTTCACCTTTCGATACTGGGCAAAACGAACTCACGTAACTTTGTGTGGCGGACAGTGTGTAAACGCAAGCTGATATGACGATGCGGTGACGTAATGCCCGTTCATTTTGCTCTTCAAAGCTAACAGCCCACTTCATTCCACACGTCAAAAGTAAATTGTCATGGTGTCTACAAAACGCCCATTCCAAGTCCGCAGCACCTACGAAGCGAATCTGTCTGTATTACCGATATAGTGACATTCAAAATTCATAGGACGCGTTATGGACAAATCTACGCCGTAACGAGATTACGTGAGCACGGCGGCGATGTATGTCAACACAAAATCAATTCTGAGTATCTGAATGCTCACTCCAGAGATACTTCTACTCTATGAATCAGACCATAGAGTTTCTTTAAGAGCACAATAATAACAACTCTGACGTTGGTTCATCAACAGTCTGAATATTATCGCTGATTAATACGCGATATCACTTTGAAAGTTAGACCTTCAGATAAACAATTTGACATAAATTTAGCACTTCTAATTACTTTTAAAAAAACATTCAACATTATTATTTGATCAGAGATTGTCTTCGAACTTCGACTTCTATCAGTTATTTATCAAAATCAGTTTCCACCGATTACTAGGATGATTCTTTGTATTTGTTACAAAAACGAAATTATGTAAAACAGTTAAACATATATTTTCATTGAACACAAGTTACACATCTTAGATAATTCTTGTCCATCGGCTCGCCCATCATACATATGCAATAAACAGCTGTAAGATCAGCAACATACTATTTTATACTATCATCTGCTACTACCAACAAACTGAACATTAATCTGCATATCAGTCTGAACAGCAGCGCAGCAAAGAAAGTAAAGCAAACCATCAATCTGAATAATCCTAGGCCAATCATATTCTTAACTCTGAACTACTCTAAATGCGCTAACACTTCTCATGATCGGTCTAAACTGTATTGTGTTACGCCGGGTCAATCTTCGCTCTACAAGTTCTCCTTCCTGGAGGGAGAACTCCAGTGTTTCGAGACTGCTTTGTAAGTAGGTGAGAAGTGTGGTACATGCAATAAAGTGAAAACTCTCCTGCGGCACTGTTTCTTAGTACACATTTCATCTCCAGAAATTGCTGCACTGATTCGCAAACCAAAGCTTTTCGCGATTTACATTCCTGGAGTAGTTTCTGCGTATGCAGGCAGTGGGCGTTCTTCCAACTTGTAACTGATGTCGGTGCCTGCCGAATGACGGATACCGGGTAACGAATTGCTTTCAAGTAAGATGTTGGTCTACAGGGATCTGTTGATTTTACACGTAGTATGAAGTACCATATGGTTGTCTGCTGTGTGACGCCAGGTATTTATGTTCGCCACTCTGCAGGTGGCGGAATTTTAAATGGTGAATGCAACTGATGACAAACCTTTTTTTTTCTATTTCCAGACATCAAGTAATTTAATTTAGGCTAACGCCGAAGAGGTAAATCAAGGAAAATGTACTGTATGAAAAACAAAAGTACCCGTACACTTAAACAAAATGCTGGTAGCTATTGTACTCAATTATACAAAGCACTTTTCCAGAGAACACTGTTGCTTTGCCACACTAGAATAGCTACTGTCAATTATCAAGCGTTTTCATTCTACGTAGGCCTATATGTTCCTCAATTTAGAAATTGATGATACTAGTATAGTAAACAATGGTTCAGCATGCCTGCATTCAGATCCACTTATAATTTAGGCTATAGAATTGTCTTTCCACTAAATGTGCAACATACCAAGTCACAAACAAAACCATAAAATACTTAATTGACCAAATTTGACCAATTGTGGTTTTCTGTGATCTGTTCGTACAACTTTGAATATGCCATCATAGAGTTCGTGTGGAGAAAACAAATTGTGGAACCGAAGGAGCAGTTGTTATATAATTTAATTCAGTTTTAAGTAATACGAATCTGACGCGGCGTAATGCTATTCGAAAGGAGGTTCGAGGCGTATGCAGATTCCACAGCCCACTGCAGACAGCAGGCAGCAAGTAGCATCACGTGGTGCACACTCTTGACTAAACGGGGCAACTTGTAACAGACGATGACCGAACTCTGCCCATTTATTCCCTATTAGTGGCTGTTTTCCTGTTCCATCGATTGCTCTACCAACCTAAGGTTACCGATTAGGTTTTCTACGGATGTTTCGAAGTACTGCTGTTACTAATATTCCACATAAATGTGGAGTCTTTCTCTGTCTCTAGCTCTCTCTCTCTCTCTCCCTATGTCTTTATTTGGTGTGAGTGTGATCGATATTGCAGAAGCATTGAGTCATATTAAATAACTTCAAATGTTTGCATGAAGAACTGTTTTTTAAGTGAGGGGAAATCAGTGTCATTATGTACCTGTGGTTCAAATTCCACGTTAATCGGTAGATCCAAATTCAAGGTCCAATCGCATTAATGTGACCATCGCCTATGTTCAACCTCAACGTACAGTAACCACTCACAGACAGCAGGTAGCACTGGCAATGGAGGGTATATAAATCATGTCGGGAGGGAGGGGGGGGGGGATACCGGCAAGCAGTGCAGTCGTCGTAATGTATAAACTTAGCAATTTATCTGATGTCCAAAAGGACCTGATCGTTGGCTTTCGGGTAAAGGGAGGAAGTAGTTCTGAAGTATCTAAATTGGTAAATTGCTCGAGAGTCGCACTGGTTAAAGAATACCAAGCATGGAAAAATGACACTGTCCAAAACTGGAACGGAGGCAGCTGTGGTGCGCCGCAGGCGGTAGGTAACAGGAGTGAACGCTCTCCACGAAGTATACGAACCAACATTCAACGATTCCTTTAAACTGAGCGAGATAAAAACGGCTGTCTGTGTGCCTCTAAATAAAGCTGTTATCAATGTGAAGATCGGTTTGGACATCATATTACCTTCCTCCGACCTTTGGCTGACTTATCAAGCCTGGAGATTAATAAGGGACTCCAAACCAGGGTGCAACCCGGTATTATTCACATTAACAAACTTTGCCACATGATTTGACATTGCGTCAATTTGTATTTTTTTCTGTATAAAAGTGTCTACATAACTGTCCTTCGAATATTTATGAAGTGTAAACATCATTATGTTGTATGATACAGGCGTTACAATCATGTCTTGCTGAGATGCATTGACAAAAGAAAGGATAAATTCGTTGATTTCATTTGAACAAACGTTCATTTGACAACTGCCTGTTGGCTTCTGTCTCGGCTTCTTCGGCCGACGTTTATATGATGATTTTTCTGACGTTTCGCCAGCAGGAGTGGTCGGCATTGTCAAACTTTCACCTTCCATTGCTGGTGGTGGACTCAATGGAGGGTGAAACAGGCAGTTTGTCAACAAGTGGCCACGAAATCCTCAACAATTTTGTAAACGTTCATTTAATTCAGAAAACAAAACAATGAAATTTCGATGAGATTTAAGATACAGATAATACATAGTTTAATTCATCTTCATGTAAAGAAGATTGCTGAGTTGTACGCCTACACTGCCGCTTCGAAAGCAGGATGTAACTAACAAGAGAACAAGAGGAAGAGGTAGTATATAAAACAGAATGTTGCAATTTCTGGGTATGCACGTTGTAATTTGAATGAAAATACCTAGTGTTATAGATCACCTTAATAGCTTACCTTCAACAACTTTTCCTTCGCATTTGATAGCTGATATTGATTACGAAATTACGAGAAAGTTAGCCATCTCTATTTCTATTTATCTCAACAAGCAGAAAAATATTCTAGGGACGTTACCATTTTTAGACACAGAACAGTTCCTGGACGAAAACGAGCAATAAAGATGACCTGTAGTCTACGTCCTTAAACTTCACGTAAATAACAACTTAAGCAACAAGGGATGCTGATGAATACCTTGTAAGTTGGCGGATTTCGTTGTGTCATTTCCTTAAATAGGTGGTGAGTTTTAATAAGCTAGATAATAGTGCGGGGCCCGTCTCAAGTGGTTTGCCCATGCAGACCGAAGGCCGGTTACACTCACACAAAGTAATGGTGATCATGTCGTGGAAAGACCTTTGGATATCAGTACTCTGGAGACGGAAAATGACTTCCGTTCTGAGCCCGAGGAGTATGGAAGATGATGGGGAACACCCATATTGAGGGATTAGATAACTATAAGTGGCGACTAAAATAAATAATAGGTAAATATACCAACATGAAGAGCGTAAAAATACAGAATTACTGACGAAAACGCCTTCATTTTGGAACACTTACATTAGAAGTTACGCTGTATGAAATACATACTCGAGACAGGCACGATAGCATAAGGTAACAGCATACTAGAGTTAATTAGTTTATGTTTACTGATAGGTAAGATATAGACTGACACACAGCAGCGTACGAGTCTTGAACCACAGCGCCACTATAATTCGACACCGGAAGATGCAACTGACTCATATTTACGTAGGCAAGTTGATTAATTATGAGTCAATTAAGTATGCTCATTAGAAGGAAACAGTAAGGAATAAGATGAATCAAAGTACAGTACAAAAAAAGGAGGCAATTACTTTTCAGAGCAACACCGAACAGTTATAAGTATCTTGTCATTTACGTAAATTTCTTTTTTACTTTAAGGTGCGTAATTTAAGAATAATATTTAATGCTATGTATTTATATAAAATAAAGGTAGTTTTTAGTGCCGACAAAGATCACCTCCTCCTCTCAAGGTCACACCTCCAGGTCACCTCCTCAAGGTCATACCTCAAGGTTCAAATGGTTCAAATGGCTCTGAGCACTATGGGACTCAACTGCTGAGGTCATTAGTCCCCTAGAACTTAGAACTAGTTAAACCTAACGAACCTAAGGACATCACAAACATCCATGCCCGAGGCAGGATTCGAACCTGCGACCGTAGCGGTCTTGCGGTTCCAGACTGCAGCGCCTTTAACCGCACGGCCACTTCGGCCGGCTCATACCTCAAGGTACATCCTCAATGTAACCCCCTAACCCTCAAGGTCACTCCTCGTTTCCCTCAACTCTCCTATTCCTTGCCTTTCCTCCCTTCTCGCACCTTTGCCACCCTCTCCCCCATATGGATTTTCTTCCAAGATGGCTAATACACCCCAGTTGTGTCACTTAAAAAACTAAAGATTGTGGAAACAGGTCAGTTAAATTGGCGGTGTAAAAATCCAAGATATGGGAAATGGTAAAGAGTTTTTATCTCCTCGTATGTTAGAGATAGCCTACTTGTGCTACTTGAAAATACTATCTAACATTATTAATTTTTGACAATATCATGATTCATTAATATTCTTTCTCACAGAGAAAATAAAACTCTATGTGATACCTATAGAGCCATAGAAGTGACGTGGCAAGGTTATTATTACTGATGTGCATCACTGGCATAGAGATAAAAAATCAAAGCATTTCCGGTTGTTACAGCAATGGTTTACTCAGTAAAAAGTTTGAACAGCTCCCTGAGGATTTAAGATTGTTCATTGCTCCCATCATTCCTCTACTGGCTAGTTTTGAGAAAGCTCCCTATAGATTTCGACTTGTCCCCCCCCCCCCCCACCCAACCACTACCATTCCTCTCATGCTCATGGCTGTTCTGAACAAGCACCATGCAAGTTTTCACTTGTACTTCTCCACCCACCATCATCACCACCATCACTCCTCTACAAGATGGTCTGAACAAGGTCACTGCAAGTTTCGACATGTTCGCCCCCTCACCACCACCACCGCCATCACCACCACGACCTTCTCTCCTCACATAAGGTTCTAGCATGTGCATTTGTAGGCATATACTCTACATGTGTACTGGAACAGTCGTATCAACTTTCAAGTAACAATAATATGTCTTCCTCTAGCAATAACACAAGCCATAATTTACGTGAATTTATTTTTTCAAGCTCATAATTGTTACAGTTTATTAGAGTCAATTCATTCTTCAAGTTATCGTGACAGGGCTGGGACTCAAGGGACTCAAGGTATTGACGTGGTGGAGGGGGGTGTTCTCTAGAAATAAGAGCATGAATGAATGGTAATAAATCATTTTGTTTGTTCATTTTACAACACATGTTACAAAAGTTCCTTTATGCACAGTCTGTGTTAGAATATATCTTTCCACCATAAAATTACAGACATTACGAAAACAAGACACAGATATCCAATCAGTATTTAATAAATATGTGTACAATATGATATCGATAGATCGATAGAAACGTTCTCTGTAGGTAAATATAGTCTCTTTCTGCTAATCACATATGGAATGAAATATATTTCTCCTACTGTCAAATCCAGCAGCAAAAAAAACTTAGCACGTACAGCGTGTGTGTATGTGCGTGTGAAATTGCAATATAATTATTGAAGCACGGTATGGACAACATATGTCAAAATTTTTTTCAGCAGTCATATAGTTAATCCAAAGCAACCATACACTTCTACACACACACACACACACACACACACACACACACACACACACGGCTGTCCAGCTCACTCGTTCCGTGTTTGCTACGCAAGTACTGAATGAGAACTTCCTCGACATTGGACAGGACGAAATTCTGTTGCCAAATTGCCTGCGAGGTCCCCCGATTTCACTTCTCTTGATTTCTTTCTTTGGGGTGCACTCAAAGATGCAATTTATGAAGTAGTCCCAACTACGCCAGACGATGTGTGTCATCGAATTGCTAGTGTATGCTCTAATATTATTGTAATTACATATGTTCATTGTTTGGAACGGCGATTGCAAATGTGCCTTTCAATCCATGGTCAACAATTTGAACACAAGCTTAAACAAAGGACAAAATTATTTTTTTGGGAGACAATGTGTATGTTATGTGTTTTGGGTGGTTACCAAACCGTTGTTAGTAAATTGTTTATTTCATTAACGTCATTTCATTAAGTCAAATTAGTCGACAGGATGTACTGCACGTAGCTGTTGACACTGTCATTACGCGCTTACGTTCAGCATGAAACGACGTTTCGTTAAGAAGAATATTTATTTTGCTGTGTGCAGATGGTCACCAAAGTATTTTTAATAAAATAGTTAGTTCAACGAAAGTATCCCATATGATATAATTTAGAACAATGTAGGTCGGGACAGTTGTCCGTATTTTACGTCTAAGAAGCACAAAGCCACGTACAGGAGAAGACAGGTAAAACATTTCTTCTAACATTTAGATATTCAATACAGTAATAGATTTTTGCAAAGTATAAGAACTCTTAATTTTTGAAGAATGAACAGTTGATTTCTCTGTTTCAGCTCACACAAATCTGGGAGGATACAGAAATGTGAAATAGTTTTCCTAAGCTTTTCGTGATACGCTAGTTCTAGCCTATGTCGTCTTTCCATATCCAACATTCGTAGGTGAACCTGCATCTAGATGGCAAGTTGGTTCAAGGGGATGTAAAGCTTTATTCTCGTAGCCGGCCGAAGTGGCCGTGCGGTTAAAGGCGCTGCAGTCTGGAACCGCAAGACCGCTACGGTCGCAGGTTCGAATCCTGCCTCGGGCATGGTTGTTTGTGATGTCCTTAGGTTAGTTAGGTTTAACTAGTTCTAAGTTCTAGGGGACTAATGACCTCAGCGGTTGAGTCCCATAGTGCTCAGAGCCATTTGAACCATTTTTTTTTATTCTCGTAGCGTGGGCCTAACTTACGGTGTACAGCTATGCAGCCTGGTCCGAAACTATTGTCTATTTAAAGAATTTTGAGAGTTTTCATATTAAAAATTCGGAGGCATTACTTTTCTGTAAGTCCTTGTATACTGCATACATTCAGTCTCAAAAAATGGCTCTGAGCACTATGGGACTCAACTGCTGAGGTCATTAGTCCCCTAGAACTTAGAACTAGTTAAACCTAACTAACCTAAGGACATCACAAACATCCATGCCCGAGGCAGGTTTCGAACCTGCGACCGTAGCGGTCTTGCGGTTCCAGACTGCAGCGCCTTTAAGCGCACGGCCACTTCGGCCGGCCCATTCAGTCTCCTACTCAGACACACACTCCAGTGAATAGGGTGCGTATGACAGGGATTCAGTTCCACCATAAAAAATGATTCGCTTATCGTCATGATAACACAGATCGATTTTCAGTTGGTTATGTGGGAAACACATATTCCTTAGACTAATCCACCCTGTGTAGAGAACCATCTGCACCGCCATATATGCATGCTAGGTAATCGTAACCATAACAGTCTATGTGGCGGCACGTTGAACACCTTCATTCCATCTTACAGTGCCACTCGATTCCATGTGGTATGCACACATTTTGAACCGCAAACTCCACAATGTGTGATCCATTAACTTATCTTTCATGAAACTGATAATGGTATTATTATCAAGTTTATATCCAGATGTTTCGAATATGTTGGGATGCCACCCTCTTATCTCACATGCATCACAGTCCTTCACTCAGTAAATGAAGCTATCTGTATCCATATAAAGCAACTTTGTTTTCGCAAACTCATTATAAAAACAACATGTATGGAGCTTTGTTAGGTCCAGTACACAATACCAACATAAACAGATTTAGTGACCCTTCATTAGCTCCAGAGCCACAAATCCTTCATGGAAAATGGAAGCCCACTTAAAATTTGGCCTGACGTCGACTACTATCGCCCTCCTCACACCCATCGCAACGACTGACCAATTTAATGCCACAATGTATTCGAATATTTTCCTTCTCTGTCCAAAAATCGCATTGTCTATTAATTAATAAAAATCTTTCTCAAATGCACATAACACAGATGATGTTTTACGAGTGTTTAAATCTATATATTTCTTCAACCTGGGACTCTGGTTGAACTGGATAACATGAGGTACTCTAATCAGTTCCAAACCCAAACTGAGACGCTGGTAGAAGTTCCTGTAATGTATAATGCAACTATTTGTTTCCTCCAGCAACGTCATCAGCTTAGAGAGGGAACAATGTTACGGAGCTTGGTGTTCTGTACACTGTGACAAATCGTTATGCTTGTCATGGACTTTTAGGGTGGTCCAAGTCTGCCTCCAAGACATACCCTACAAAAGAATCACCTGCTCTAGCTGAAAAAACCATTTTATTGATTTCAGCATCAGTCCACCAAAGAAACCCTGCAATACGTAGAAATTTTTGCATGTTGAACTCATCTAAACTGTTAATATCCAAGTAGAGATTGTAGCTTGTATTGATGGTGTTGTTAAACAGTTCTTCCATTCATCGGTTATTTGCCTTGACATGTCTGTGAATACATTGTCGAAGTCCCCAGAAAATCCCACGTTCAAAGAACAACAACTTGTCGACATCGCTCAAATATTTTAGTCTGTTACATGTCGTTTTAAGCATTGTGTCCCACCATAATTGTGGTATGGTGTAGTAGCAGGCAGGATCTAGAAACTATGTTGCCATCCCTACGCTTCGAAATTGTTCTAGCACGTCTGTGTTTAAAATCATGCTTATTTTCATAAATCAGAGATATTGAATTCCTGCCAAACACACATTATGCATTCATATTATGCATCCAGTATGGTACTGAATCCAAATTTATTTGAGAATGCAGGCATATCAAATAGTGCAGTTTTGTGGAGCCACTCTACCAAATCCAGCTCACATATACGGTGACAATTGGTAGTTGGTCCTCGAATTCAAGTGATTCATTATTAGGTTCTTTGTGTTTGGTTTCTTATATGAATTTAGATTAGCTTTAATTTTATTATCTTTAATTGGTAATTTTAGTATATTTGATTTAATAAATTATCAGCTTTTTGTTGATTAGTTATTATTTTTTTTCTTCAGCATCAGCTTGTTTTGCTTCATGTTTAGCTGAAGGCAATCAAACTCCTGATTTTGCTGAAGGAGGGTCTGAATACGTTTTTCAGGAACAGAGATTTTGAAAGAACACCTGTATTAATGAATCTAATATTCTTAAAAATTTTGAAATGTAACGAAGATTTTGCGAAAGATTTAAAAATTAATGTGCAGTATTATGTGTGACAAATGTACATAGGAAAAACAATTTCTCAACGGGACACATAAAAAGCTCATACACGAAGAAATACAAAACCATTCGTACTGTAGCAGCTCTACAGGAACATGCTGTCATTGACATTCAGCATAAAAATGAACAATAGTACTCTGCAATATGTATGCTATGATGATGCCGATGAGGTAATAGAATGATTATAACTGTTCAAGCGTAAGTCACTGCAAGAAATACTGCTCATATGAACGAAATCATATTGACCGTTTCAAAGCTCAGAGGAAGAAGAATTGTCGAATAATTATGGAGAGAGTTGTTTGAGAAATACCTGTAAGAACGAAGATGGAGAAGAGCTTTGCACAGGCGATGCACCAGGTATTGTAGATGAACGTGATTTGCCATCTAGTACACCTTCAAACAGATCATTGTGGTAAGTTTTTCAACATATGTGTCAAGGTGGTATTGGGGCAGTATAGTATATGTGACAACTCATAATTCTTCCAGATGAATGCAGGTATAATAGAACATTTGAAAATATTGATAAAAACCTATATGTGGATTTTTTTAATCGTATGGATATAGATGTAGATGTAGATCTCATAGGCCATATAACTGGACAGATATTTTCCAGAGATAACTTAACAGCAAAGGTCCCGAGTTCGAGTCTCGGTCTGGCACACAGTTTTAATCTGCCAGGAAGTTTCATATCAGCGCACACTTCGCTGCAGAGTAAAAATGTCATTCTGGAAACATCCCCCAGGCTGTGGCTAAGCCATGTCTTCGTAATATCCTTTCTTCCAATGTGCTAGTTCTGCTAGGTCTGCAGGAGAGCTTATGTGAAGTTTGGAAGGTAGGAGACGAGGCACTGGCGGAATTAAGGCTGTGAGGACGGGTCGTGAGTCGTGCTTGGGTAGCTCAGTTGGTAGAGCACTCGCCAGCGAAAGGCAAAGGTCCCAAGTTCGACTCTCGGTCCGGCACACAGCTGTAATCTGCCAGGAAGTTTCATATCAGCGCACACTTCGCTGCAGAGTGAAAATGTCATTCTGGAAACGTAGCAGTACATTTAAACCGTACATCGAACAATAAACATGAAACCAATTGATGTTCATGAGAACGAGCTTTTAAATGCTGTGAACCTATTAAACTGATTTGGTATGCATTCGAGAAACCATACCTACCAAGCTAATCAACAGAGATGTTTACAGTATTCAAGATGCAGCAGAGGAAACTGAGAACATAGATTCTAAAGGACAGCAGAGGTAACGAAATATTAGGAAGTTCCTACACTGAATACTCAAAGAGGAGAAACGTTGAACCAGATGTATTTCTCATAGAATGTGTCATGAAACGTTGAGGCAAACGTTGGTTTCCGTTCATCACATATTAGTTGGGCATATCAAAGAACTAGTATACAGCAAGACTCAGAAAGTCTCAAACCATACAACAGCACTGTTTGGATGGCAGGAATTGCATCATAGATTTTAGTGGCGGTATTCCTGACAAGCTACCTGTAGAATTACACATTCCAACTCATAAATGTTGGGTACCAAGAACAAAGCTGGAAGAATGGCTATCTCATGGTGGTAAAAGAATTAGGCTGGTGGATGAACCTTGAAGAAAAACGATATTGCATGCATCTAAAATAAAAATCGAAACAATGGTATAGAAATGCTGCGTTATCCATTGATAAAACACAGTATGCCAAGCTTAAAATGGATGCCAGATAAACTTTTGGCAAGTTATGAATGCTGCTCATCGTGCAGTAAAGAAAATTCGACAGAGTTTAAACATGCATTCAGTTATTATCATCATCTTCAGCAACTGAATATGCCCTGAAGCAGAAAAGAAAAATATGAAGAATACTGGTTGAAAATACTAACACCTTAGATCAGGAACTTCCAGACAGTGGTACGCATACCACATATGGTACACAAGGACATTTAAGGTGGAATATTACACGTAAACAAAACATGCTCTGATATAAGTAAAATTATTCTCTTAGATTACTTTATTTTTAAAGTAAAATGATAGAAAAATGATTGATGAAAGTAGCATGTGCATAATGTTAAATAAAATGGACTTAGCACAGAATATTTGTTTCGGACTGTGCGCAGGACACAGGAAAGTCGGATTGTACCCTCTCCAACCGTCCCTTCATGAGTCGTCAGAAGTACTGAACCATAACTTCTTCGCATTTCCTGCTTTTCTATCATTTTTGGAAGAAAGTAACTAGTCCCCATGAAAAATTAAGTTCAAGACATTATTGCACATTTAAAGATCCTTCAAAATAGTTTTGAACAGCTCTTTCCTAAAGATTACCCAAAATGTGACTGAAAAAGAAATTCATTTTCAGGAAAACTACCAGACGATGTAATAACGAAAGGAACTTTTATCGACATAACTGGCGACAGTTTAATGGAAGATTATTTCAAAATGAAAACTATGCTTTATTTTTGGATAGGAGCAAAAACAAAATACCCTTCTCATTTCAAAGAAGCAGTACGATTTTTAGTACCGTTTGTAACTACTTACCCCTGTGAAAGTAGGTTTTCCGAGTTGTTGTACATTAGAAATAAATACAGAAACAGACTTAGAGTTGATGAAGATTTGAGTATTAAGTTGAGCTCAGTCGAGCCATACATTGAAGCTGTGGTTAAAGATAAACAGCAACGTGCTTCCAACTGAAACATATATATGTTCTTTCATCAGAATATGAATCTGAAAACTAATTACTGATTTTGAAGTCTGATTTACTGTCGAAGTTTAATTTGAGTCTGAAATTTTTTTGCTCTTTGGACTGTAATTTACTATATTCCATGTTCAGTTTATTACTCTCTTGCAGAACTAGTTTATATCATTTGTGATGTAAAAGTTTAATAAATATTTTATGTGTCATTATTCCTCTCTTACTCACTGCATATTTGTATCAAAGCCAGCTTTATATAATTTCATATTATTTGCTACAAATAAGTACCACATGTGAACATGAACAACTGGAAAAAGTGCTTCCACCAAAACCTGTTATTTGTGCGTGTGACATTTCTACCATACATACCCAATAGGTCACTTACATTACCAGTGTGCTTAAATCCGTCAAAAAGTTCCTCATTCTAAGATTTTATGGAATGTTCACGCAAAATGCGATGCCTCAGACTATGTGGAAATCGAAAGAATGTGGAATTGTAAAAGTAGGTGATTTGGGAGTATCTGGAAGTCACTGGGTGAAATATGATTAAAAAAAAAACTGAAATAGTATCTGATACTTTGACTCATTTGGAGACCTACAACCAGCTGAAGAATTACATTACTACCAACAGTCATGTATTCTATAATTTCGACTTAACCAAACCTTCAACATATAAATTGTGGACATTTACGTCACATATTCCTCCTAACGGCCGAAAAGAAGAAGAACTAAGATTTTACATGGGAATCACCAGCATTAAATTATTGGAAGGGGCAGAGGCACGACTAATAGATTGGATATAGATCACAAGGGGGTCTAAACTGGAGGAAAAATGATATGAATAGAACATAATAGGCTATATGCTATATGTAGATCAGTTTAAAAAACAGTTGATTAATTTCCACAAACTAGATGATTGCAGTGGTAAAAATTGAGTAAATTCAGGCATGTTCTGTAATAAATATATACTTACCATCATTTTTTTGCCATTTAAAATAGACAGTATTGATGAATTGCCTTAAAATCTCTTCACAGCAGTTCCGCTCGACACATGCACTGGCTACGGCTTTGTTGTTATACCATCACCGGCCTCTAAGTTAGTGTCGATTGGTGTTCGATTGCCGCTTGGCCACGCCTCCTACAAACTTACAGTAAAACCAAGCAGTTTCGTGTTTATCTGCCACACTCCTTCGTCATTAAAGTAGTACCAACACAACTCATTAAAGCTCGGAATACTGTCCTTACATTGAGTAATATGAATGGATTTGATTTAATGGCAACATTAGTAAATCGTGCAAACTATTAATTCTTACTGCCCAAGAGCTTTTAGTATGTTTGATTAGTTAAACAGTGTCATTGTTTGTCAATTAAGGCTCAAAAAATTGAAACTGATTTTCAAAAAACATTGGAGGGGACGCGTCCCCCCTATACCCCAAAGTGTAGACGCCCGTAGGATCTCAGACGCCCGTATCAAGAATTCTGCTTGATATTAAGATCCAGTCCTGTTCCTCAATGTGTGTCAACGTGTTTTGAGCTGAGAAAATTCGTAATTCCTTAATGATCCACGATATCGCGTCATAAAGTGCTACATGATGTTGCAACTTCACCTTCATGAAGAATGATGCCATTGTTATAACGCCAATATGATCACGAAGACGGACTGGTGCAGGTGTTAGTCACTTTGGCCACAGTATCCGATTCTCAGTGCATTTTCCGGGATGCTGACTTACAGAAACAGCTCTCGTTCTGTCGCTGTTCTAAGAACTTGCTTATACGAAGAAACAACTTTATCGTTACTCGTAGCTGGTACCACAGGCGGAAGCACGGTGTTAACAATAACTAAATTTTAATTTGATTTGAAGACAAGAGAGGACGATTCGTTTTATGCTTCTTGGTTGACTGACTTGTATCTGCTGGATAGCACACGGATATTAATGCATGGAATGGTATTATCGCATATCTTGAATCGCAGTGAAATTAAATGGATGTGCTCAAGTGTGTCACAAGCTGATACCCCCTTGCTTGGGTTAGAATAAGACAGACGATGGAGCACTCTTAACTACATGGAAGTATTGGAACAAGGCCAGTCCCATTCCATTGCCGGTACCATTCCAAAGTACCGTTATCCATGATGGCGGCCATGGCGTCAGAGACACACACCCCCGCCGCCTACATATACGCGCTAGGCATGAAATGTTTTCATAACCCCGCCACCATTCCAAAGCACCGTAATTCGACAACAACAAGGTCGCACCCAGTGTATCCACCACGTGGTGCGTGTCTAGTCCCTATTGCCGTGGCGCGGTGCGAGAGAGAGAGAGAGAGATAGCGTGATCTCTCTGTGTCACAACCCCGCGCCTACATACATGCGCTAGGCAGGACCTATATAAATCAGTGCACGGTCCACCTCACTCTCACACTGCTCGTATACTTCGTTCGTCCAGTGCTTGTCACGTCTTCGTAATTAAACGTGTAAAAATGAAGCGTTTACGATCCGCCAGTGGCAGCAGCAGCAAACGTGCTCATGTGGATGAAGTTCCCTCGTGGTTCTCGTCTGCTGTCCCGCTCGTCGTCAGCTGGCCAGTCAGCGCCACAAAGTGTAACTACACTCACTAAGGATACGATATTTTATACATGATTACTTATTGCCTAAGCCACTTCCTCTACGTCATCACGTACAATACATTACAATTATTTTACAGAAATACATTTCTTAAACAAAATTTTCACAACAAAATTATAAAAACAATCATGATGGTCTGTTCCTGTGGATAAAATAAACGTTTATTAATTTAGTCATCCCATCACCACATGGTCTCTAACTACTAATTTTTCTATTTCTACTTTCTACAGTTGACATCAACATGCTACTACTACATACCGTGACCTTTTATAGTAAACTCCTTTCCCTCGCGTCGTTCATTTGCTGCTATTATCTGTGAACAATTAAAATCATTTGTTGCACATTATTGTAGGTTACTGTAACTCCGAATTTCTCCGAGACCCCTTTGATGTTGTGCTTGTTTGACTGGTTATGGCATTGGTCTTCCGCTCCTAGTCTGCTTCTGTCTGTAACGGTAGGCTCAATTCAACGTCATGCTTATCTGTTGAACAAAACAAGAGTTAGTTTTGCACGTTACAGCAAGTAAAAATCAGTGATAGTGGTCAAGGTTCATGGCTGGACTTGAGAGCATCTATCTTTTGTGATGACCTTCATTATCATCCTTTAAACTGACTGGCGTGTTGTTTTAGCGTCTCTGCTTAACTCAAATAGTTAAGCCCAGACTCGGCTAGCGTCGCTAATACGTCTCTACAACACTCCTACGGCCCAAATCATCAATAAGCTCTGTCGATCACGCTATTGCGTGCGACCAGCCACCTGATTTACGTCTTTCTATGACGGCTCAAAACGCGCCTTTTCACACACAACATCCTCATCGCACCCATTACGAATTAACCATGTTTGGTGCGTCCCTATCGCCTAATTTCGATTGGCTGGCCACCGGATAATCGTTTTGATCACCGTACTCACACTGTCAACACAACTGAGATAACAGGTGCGTCTCGAACACTACTGCGTCGGACAGACCACCTCATAATTATCACCCGAAACACCCACAATCGCCATACGCCGATAACGCAACGGGTGGGTCCTGAACACTACCGCGTCGGACATCATACCCTGCACTCGTCTCAAGAAACGCAACACATTCGGTGGGACGCAATATCCACCTACCACATCACAACACGCTCAACACACCCCAAATCCATACACCACAGATGCATATTTTGTCCTGAAAGTTCTCCTGTCCAATAGCCTTGCCATAAAATTTTGTATAGGAAGTTATCTACATAAGATAACCCCTTCTATAATTAATCTAATACTTCTAAATATTGTTTGTGTCATAGCTGAAGCAAATTTTCTATACTAAGCGACCCAGTGGTCCCCATACAACAAAATTTAACATCAAACACATAATACATATACACACAATCCATACCAAAATAAGACAAGCACATGAAAAATAGGAAAATAAATACACACAACATAAAACAAATAATCACAAAACACAAATAAAACACTGCCTATACTAATACAAATAAACATCTCCAACAAATCACAAAATCTAATCTAATTATACACTACTTTGTTCCCGGCCGCGTTCTTCCGCTGCCGAGTGTGCCGCCATAGTCATTCTTGTCTGTTTTGCGCAGTTTGCGTACGGCCAGGGTTCGCCGGACGTATTTCGATTATTTGTGCAGGTTCTGGATTGCGGTCTTCACTCGCTCTCCAGTTCTGCACTGGTTGATCCCTTCCATTTTGATTGGCTGGGGTTCCAGTTATTATTACTATTACCCTGGTTGCACCTACGTTCCTGTGGCGGAAAATTTTTGTCCTCTATTATCGCGCCACTGTGGGTTGTTTCCCCTATTGTTACTGTTACCGGCATAGTTATTCCTCATCTGGTTTCTGTTTCTCTCTATATTCGCGTCTTGGCCTTCCTCATGCGGTTCCCTTTGCTTCTTCTTCTCACGCACCTGCTGATCGTTATAGGCAAACTCCAGTTCCCTAAGAATGCCCTTAAATGCTTCTACTTCATTTCCGCATCTGCCAGCTAGCGTCTGCTGATACGTAAGTGGCAACTTCATATAGCATACGCGTATAATCTCCCCAGGGCTGCACGGTTCGTCCAGATACTGATTCTTTTTCGGCATGTTCTATAAAAATTTCACAACACTTCGGAAACCTGAGCTCTCGAAGTCGCGTGTCATAAGGATTTCTTGTTTAATTCTGTTTTGGGTCTCCTTTGACCAATATCTGCTCATAAATGCATCGCGGAACTCTTGGTATGTTCTGCAACCTTTAGCAACACTACGCATACTTTCCGCTGATGCACCTTCGAAGTGCGCACACACAAAGTCAAGTTTGTACATTAACGGCCACTGTGGTGGTAACGTTAGATCAAACTGTCAAAAAAATGGTTCAAATGGCTCTGAGCACTATGGGACTTAACAGCTGTGGTCATCAGTCCCCTAGAACTTAGAACTACTTAAACCTAACTAACCTAAGGACATCACACACATCCATGCCCGAGGCAGGATTCGAACCTGCGACCGTATCAGTCGCACGGTTCCGGATTGCGCGCCTAGAACCGCGAGACCACCGCGGCCGGCGATCAAACTGTCCAATGAACGTTTTTGGATGTAACGTATTATTATCATCCTTACAGTGCTGGAACTTGTGTACCGACAGAAAGTGTTTATAATCAAACTGCCTAGTTTCATCTTTCTGCGGTGGCGTTTCGATGTTTTCATAAACTACCTCCGTGTGCGCCTCCTGGATATCCTGTGGCTCTTGCAAGTGCGAGGTGGATCGCCTAAGCGGGTAGCAATTGCTTGCGCCAGTTGTTCTGCTACTGAACTCCGCCTCCGGCAAATCACTTACTACACGCGGTACCTCTGTACGTGTGACTCGCGGTTCATAGCTGCCCTGACGTTTTAACGGTCTGGTTTCCAGCATGCGTGCTTCATTATCACATCGGTTCACAACTCCTGTGACAGATACTGTGTCCCGTTGCCGTACTTCCGAGGTTACCTCTTCCGTGGATACCGTCTGAATATCGGCTCCAGTTTGTCCGCCCGCATCTTGTGGTCGTGCGGCAGCGTTCTCGCTTCCCACGCCCGGGTTCCCGGGTTCGATTCCCGGCGGGGTCAGAGATTTTCTCTACCTCGTGATGGCTGGGTGTTGTGTGCTGTCCTTAGGTTAGTTCGGTTTAAGTAGTTCTAGGGGACTTATGACCACAGCAGTTGAGTCCCATAGTGCTCAGAGCCATTTGAACCATTTTTATCCAGCAGATACAAGTCAGTCAACCAAGAAGCATAAAACGAATCGTCCTCTCTTGTCTTCAAATCAAATTAAAATTTAGTTATTGTTAACACCGTGCTTCCGCCTGTGGTACCAGCTACGAGTAACGATAAAGTTGTTTCTTCGTATAAGCAAGTTCTTAGAACAGCGACAGAACGAGAGCTGTTTCTGTAAGTCAGCATCCCGGAAAATGTACTGAGAATCGGATACTGTGGCCAAAGTGACTAACACCTGCACCAGTCCGTCTTCGTGATCATATTGGCGTTATAACAATGGCATCATTCTTCATGAAGGTGAAGTTGCAACATCATGTAGCACTTTATGACGCGATATCGTGGATCATTAAGGAATTACGAATTTTCTCAGCTCAAAACACGTAGACACACACTGAGGAATAGGACTGGATCTTAATATCAAGCAGAATGTAGGCGGGGGGGGATGTCTCTGACGCCATGGCCGCCATCATGGATAACGGTACTTTGGAATGGTACCGGCAATGGAATGGGACCGGCCTTGTTCCAATGCTCTTGGAAACACCACCAACTTGTCCTCATATTTTAAATAGAAAAAAATCACGCTGGCTAAATAACAGCCCTTAGAATCGATCTCAGTTGAAAATTTGTATCATAATTTTGGTAGGATGCAGTTATGACCTTCTCAATTTACAGGTTTCTTACTTTCGGGAGCACTGCTTGCCACTCGTTTCGCGCCACTGCAGCCGCCTAATTCCCGAGCGCCCAGTACTGTACAACGGACTGACAAACAGAACCCTCTTACTCGCAGGATGTTAAAAACGAGGGAAAATTATGGGGAGCGGTCACGTTTGCTGAAAGTCTTTGGAAATCTTGTTCGAGAACACGTTGCTTTACATGAAAAGAGTACGTAATATGTCAAGCTCACGCACATAAATGTTCGAAATTCTTTATCTGATGCATGCACTACAAAATCAAAAAGAATAAACCTAATGAACTGATGAATTATTATAAAATGATGTTAATGGTTTTTGATTTACTATTTAGTTATGTCACTCACGTTGAAGAATAGTATAAATCCAGTAAATACAGTTCACTTTGCGTCATTCGTCCAATCCTACGAAAATAACGCACAACAGTGATGTTAATTATAAAACACCACTACGCTGCTTTTTTAGTGACACATTCATTCATTTCATTAATTTGCACTGAATTTGTGAATCGCAGACCTTAGGAACCAGCTACGGAGTAGAAACCACGCACATTAACACAATGAACAAAGCAATATGGCTTGTTGGTTCATCGACATTATGAACACGAACCTCTTATTCTTCCGCTGTACAGTATTTCGCTATCAGGCAGTAGTGACGGGGAACGAGTGGTAACCGGTAAGCGCGAATGTTTAAAACATTCGGAATCTGATAACCGTGTCCTATAAGAATTATCGTCTAAACACACGCGCGGGATCGATTGCTGGGGCTGATATCTTGCAAGTGTGCTTTATTATGCTTAAAACATGAGGTCAAGTTAGTTGTGTTTCCTTGTGACTACGTGCCACCAACAGACACGTAAGTAATAATATCCGGTTTGTCCTAATATTGTGTAGTAGGACCACTGCTGTTCACGTTATACATTAAGGATTTTGCAGATACTGTTAGTCGCAAATTCGGCCTTTTCACAGATAATACGGTTATCGGTAAACAAGTTTTATCCGACAGAAATTGCAACAAAACCAAGTTACATTCCGAAATAATAACTGCGTGGTGCACAGACTGACAGCTAGCATTTAGAGAAGAGAACGTAAATTGTTCACTTCACGAACCGTAAAAATGTAGAAGCCTTTGACAACATAAGTTCAAAATGGTTCAAATGGCTCTGAGCACTATGGGACTCAACTGCTGAGGTCATTAGTCCCCTAGAACTTAGAACTAGTTAAACCTAACTAACCTAAGGACATCACAAACATCCATGCCCGAGGCAGGATTCGAACCTGCGACCGTAGCGGTCTAGCGGTTCCAGACTGCAGCGCCTTTAACCGCACGGCCACTTCGGCCGGCGACAACATAAGTAATTGTTACTGTAAGTAACAGTCATGTCATACAAATTCGTACGACTAAAGATGCGAAGTGGATCGACCATGTAACCTCAGTTGCAGGTAAATCAAATGACAGGGTTTGATTCACTTCTAGGATACTGACAGCCTACTACTGTCTACGAAAGAGACTGTTTACACATCACTTGCACAGCCTTGATTGTGATACTGCTCGAGTGCACATGATCGTATTGGGTAGCACTAACAGGGACATTCAGCCAAGGCATAAAACTGGGACATGTTTCAGTAATGAGAAAGTGTAACGGAAATGATGAAAAAATCGAAGAGGAAAACTCTGTAATAAATGCGATTTATGATGGAATCGGGGCGGAAATGATACTTTAAAGCTTAACAAATTTTGTAAGAGAAAGGACAGGAAGAAAACACTTCTTAAAAGTATAAAAGAGTCACCTTGTAGTATAATCTAACGTACCGCACTTGAAAATCTCTTACAACTGTATATTATCTATTTTTCACACTTCTTCGAAGAAATAGTTGTGTATTTCCTGTTCTGCCTCACCCACGGGGCAGAGTGGGATAAGGCAATTTTTGTGAAATTATTGCGCAAACGTTGAAATGGTTAGGAATATCATCTTAAAACCAAAACGTTAAGCTTTTTAACGAACAATTTAATCAAAAGATTATAGAATCTTCAAAAAATCGCTTACAATAAGAAAATATTTTTAGATAATTTTGAAAAATACACAGTTATTTTTGATTCTTAATACCAAGTTACTATTTCTTTATTGGGTCCGATCGTCGTGCACCAGAATCGTCGTACACCAGATCTATTTTCTAACTTGCTGATAGCTTAGAGTGCCTCATAATAAATCCTGCAACCCAGTACTGTCCAGCCAGACAAGTTTCTTTGTCAGCACTTTGTGGGAAGCCATTTATTTCCACTTGCTGATAGGCTAATAGTCTGACAGTCACATGTTTTATTGTTTGACTAAAATGTGTGCTCTCCATTGACTTCAGGTGTGCCATCAGCTTGTCTTTTCGTTCTGAAGAAAACAAAACTTTTAATTTTCCATCTGATTTATCAAGTCAGTTGTTGGGGTTATTCTTTAGCCGCGCGGAGTGGCCGCGCGGTTAGAGGCGCCATGTCACTGACTGCGCGGCCCCTTCCGCCGGAGGTTCGAGTCCTCCCTCGGGCATGGGTGTGTGTGTAATTCTTAGTATAAGTTAGTTTAAGTACGTTTAAGTAATGTGTAAGTCTAGGGACCAATGACCTCAGCAGTTTGGTCCCTAAGAAATTCACACACATTTCAAAATTTGGATTATTCTTCGTTTTACGAACATCTTTCCAACATTGATTGGGTGCGTTAAATTCCTTAGATGCTTGTAAACGTCTACTTCCGATGACAAATCGGTTGGAACTGCCATTTCCATCTATTTAATATCTAATTTCTGACTACCAGTCTTTCTAACGTAAGTTCACACCATCTGGAAAATCGAGGAAGGAAAAAAGAAATATGAATATATAGTTTGACATCTACGAGTATTTGCATCAAAAATTAATGGACAGAACGGGAGACTGTCCCATCTGCACGATCCCGTTCCGCACCAAGAGCATGACATGCACTTTAAGATTACATTTTAGTTACGGGGCTGCAAATTACGAATTAACGGCTTATCTTGTGTTTAAATTCACCAAAAGTTATAAAAACACAACTGGAAACGAGGAGGACAACCGTTCACTTGTAAGTAGCACTCCAAATCGATTAAAAATGTATGTCACATCTTACCATCCATTCAGAGACATAGTTACATGTCACTTCAATAGGCTGCAGCATTCTGCGTTCTAGAAAACAGCACAGTCTCATTGGCCCCTCCATCCTGTTCTGTTCCGACTTCCTCTATGTTGCGACAACTTACCGATCTCGTAGACACGGCAAAGGTAAAACTAGACTAATATTTGAAAGAGAGAGAAGCGAAAATTCATACGACATTGTTAATACTGTACTTAATAGAGGTTGTTAATGGCCACTTTGAACAGTTACTGTGAGTAGCACACTGGTCGAACGTGTAAACACTGTTAGCAGCACTTTTTTATGAGCTGTAAGTAATATATGTAACGTGCTCCTGTCTTTTTGTTTATGACATGAGCAGTAAGAAATATATGTAAGGTTCTCCTGTCTTCTTGCTTGTGATCTTTTTACACCAGGTTATAAGAGACGAATTAATCGTGAAAAATAAGTGCAGGGTGCATCACCAAGATCGCTGCAAAAATCTTGCGTTCCGCTGTCAGCTCGCGACTACGCAGCCCCACAGCGTCATGGTTGGCATGTTCCGTATTCTATTCCAAAGTACTCCTCTCTCAATTTCTATCATAAGAGTTTAGAGGCACGCTGTGCAACTGCATCGGTTGTGTCCCTTGCTTCTCAACTCAATAGCAACGAAATAGTATTTCACTGAAGTCTGTGAAGCATTAATCGTTAGACGACTTTTTTCTAAATTGCAACGTTCCTCGCCATTCGGTACGTAGTTTACTTGGTCCATCACAGTTCAAATATATTGTGGGATACTTAAATTACAACGTTAAATAAACATTGGGAGAGCATGAAATTGATTCTGTACTTAAACTGAATTGGTGGACGGAGCCAAAAGTTTCGAAAAAATAGCAAAATGTTCAAATGTGTGCCAAATCTTATGGGACTTAACTGCTAAGGTCATCAGTCCCTAAGCTTACACACTACTTAACCTAAATTATCCTAATGACAAACACACACACCCATGCCCGAGGGAGGACTCGAACCTCCGCCGGGACCAGCCACACAGTCCATGACTGCAGCGCCTTAGACCAAAAAATAGCACCAAGTGGCGCAAATTCAGTATGTTGTGGAGATATTTTTAGCTGAAACACGACATTTTGTACGTTCTGGTATCAAGGAAAAGATGTTTATATATCTTACTTTTGTATTCCGTGGCGAACTGTTTCACTACAAGTCGACACTTCGTTCTCAATAAGTTCCGAAGACAGTGATTTTCATTTGTATCGGTCAAAAAATTTATTTATTATTTGTCCCGTTATTAACTACATGCCGTGTAAATTTCACCTGTACTTAATAAATGTTTCGTCGTATTTCACATTGCCGCTTACCAACACACAATGCACAAACTGTGTCTGATTCAAAAGGCGTAATTTTTAATATCAACTGCCTTTTCAAAAATAAAATTAATTGGTACTCGGATATCGACAAATTTATTGCAGACATACACAAAAGAGATTGTTCTACTTCTATTTCCAAAATAGCGTTTCTTATTGTCTAACAAGTAAATTATTGTAAATGAAAGGACAGTCGATAAATCATATGTCTTTAACATAAGCATTCAAGAATATTGTACTTCTCAAAAGAAGCGGTCCCACAAATAATAAATTCGAGAAAGATCGCTTCGTAAACATAGTTTTCACCACAACTGAACAATTAGTTCTTCGCTCAGAATGCTGAATGTATCGGGGTAACTTTGTTTCCGGAAGCTATTCAGATCTCAGCTGCGTGTAGGCAATTTATTTTTCCACTTCAAAAGTTCCTCCACTTATTCTGCGCCAGTACATCATGAAGCAGAAGAACGTACGATCCTACTCTTTGTTTGTCGGAAGTCAGTCGGTGTTTGGACAGATCAAGCTCAAAGCAGAAGTCTCACTTAGATGTACTGGTAGCTTCGTGCGAGAGTTCGCCGACCGGCGAAGCATATTTCACACGCTATCAACTGAACTGCTACACTTCACCAAACATTAACTATGAAGAGTTTTGAAGCAGCTGGAGTTTTAAGCCCTGTCAAAACGTGGTACCAGTGCCTTTTCAAAACTGTTTACAACTTTTATCAGTACCTGCAATGCAATGGAGAGGAAGTCCGTCATTTTTATGGCTTCATAACAACTCCTTTCTCTGTTCAAGCTGGATAGAAGTCAGTTTTATTCCTAGAGTTATATTTTCGAATATTACTGTTCTGTAAGTGTGACTCATCCCATCTGGGAAACTACATAATGAAATAAATGAATTGTGAGATTAGGGGAACTGACACACTGGATCGTGTAGCAAAATAAGGAAACCTACTGCTTCCGGCGGAACAGTTAAATGCGCTGAATACTGTGGCTCTTAGCGATATTTGTGTACTGTTGTAATTACCTGTTTCCTTTAAGTGTAGATCTACAGAGTCTTGTTGAAAGTTTCTGAAATTTCAATAGATGTGGACCAGTCCAAACAATTGCTTTAGGCAACACATGCGATAATGAATGTTTCTATAAACGTTTATAGATGAGACAAGGGAGCTTGAACTATATCAAAATGAGCTCACTGCTAACGATTCTGTTGAATACCAAAACTATTCACATGTTCGTCTAAGATAAGATTAGTGAACGAACCACTAATAATTCTCCGAGAGTTTCGTTGTCCAAGTTCATTGATGGAACCAGCTGCACGTCTCAGCATAACTCGTAATATCAATGACGTTAAATATCTTTATCACTTCTGCATGAGTCACTAATGTGACAGATCCGCCACTCAATCTACTGTTCAACATTTGGTGCCTACCACAGCAATCACAACCGCCACTTTCGCCAAACTGTGACACCGACCATTCCTACCACACGACAGTAGTAGAACTACCTTTGTTATGCCCCACTCTGCATTCTTGCCAAATTTTTTCAAGATGGCGGATCCAATATGGTGGCAATAGATATGGTAACATCGCAATGACGTCATGGCAGGAAGATAAAGTTTTGGTGGGAAAATAGGTTAATTGGGCTACCTCCATTAACCTAATCCCCTCCTCTCCCCCTCCCCCCTCCTCCACCCCTCCCCTCCCCCTCTCCAATAAAATGGTGGGAAGTTCAAATTTTGGTAGGAAAAAGATCAATTTGGCTATCTTCACTAACCTAAGAAAATGGCGGAAAAAATGTCACTTGGGCTACCTCCACTAACCTAAGTTATTTGACGACCACCTCTTCCTTGGAATTGGTGGGATATGGACTCACTCTGTGCAGGATAGGATGGACGTAAGTCTTTATTTTGCAAGCAGTGTTTACGTAAACAATTTGAGTTGTCATAGGCAGTAGCTCCATCCAGTGTGTTCACCATGAGGTCCGGAGTCCAACTGACCCCTAGTACACAGTACTGCCACCAGAGGGCACTGTCGTTCCATGGCGGTCTGGCGAAAAATGGTGGGATAAGGACTGAGTCTGTGTCTACTTACTGGACAGAGGAAGGAGTTTACTGTTATTTATTTTTTCAGTGGGAAGTTGGAACAATTTGCTTAGGGACATATTTCATGTAGTTTATTTATTACACTGACACAAAACACTCGCCCTAGCATGCTTGGGGTCACAGTAAATAGCCTACAGACCTGCAAACTACTCGTAAATCACCGAAATAATGCAGTACACTGAAGTACAGACACGCAAACAACTCGTAAATTGTCAAAAAAGTACATGTATAATGCTCTGCGAACATGCTTACTTATTGTAAACTTTCGAAATAATGCATTGCACAGCCCACAGACCTGCAGACTACTCGTAAATTACCGACATAACACAGTACACTGATGCACAGACACATTCACTATGCATAAAATTGGCAAAATAATGCTTGTATAATACTCTGCAAACACGCTCGCAACGCTTAAACAGCCAAAAATACTGTAGTGTACAAACACTCCCTGCATGTAAAAATGCTTTCGAACTATCATTAAGAAATTCAACTGTGATGTATCAGTGAACCCCTACAGAGGCCCCAAGGCGCTCATGCCGGAAGGCATGAGCATGTGCAGTCCAGCCTGCTAGATGCCTCTGGATTGCGCACATGTGTTTACCATTGCTGGCGCAATGACTTTGTACCTGCGATCCAGTGAGTACCTAATTGCTGAGTGAGAGACATGTTTGTCTAGGGACTCATCATTGCAAGCACAGCTAAAAGGTTGTCAGTGTTATACAGACGTCACACGTCTATATAAATAAGAGCCAAGTCTCCCTCTGGTCATGCTATAGAAATCTTTTGCAATGCTTCCCAGAGTAACACAGGATGCATTATTCCAAGTGATCCTAGTGGGATAGCCAGTCCATTATGTATCAACCCTTCCCTGAAATAGTAAAATGCTGCAGAAATGGTTAACGGTCGCTTTTGTTGTTGCTGTAGGGGCTTTCGTGATGTCTCAGCTTGTTCGCATGGAAATTCTTGCCCTAACAGGATCTGTTAAGAAAGTAACCCAGAATAACGCCGAATGCATTCCTCCTGATTGTCCTAACGAGGCTTTCCATCCATTATGTCTTACCATTCCTGATGTCATGCTCCAAAGAAACGTCTCTGAAACCATAAAAGTTCTCACTGCTATGTAGAGGCTCCTACGTCCCAGCACAAAGGATGTCCTGTGAATGAATGGAGCATTCTGTTTGGCTCTTACTGAATTTAACATCCAAACTACTGCTGTTGTCGGTGTGGGAGCACTGTCCGCCATTTTTTTCTTCAGATGAGAGTTTCAGCAGCAAACCTCTTTTGTACAGATCGCCATATTGCACTGACAGTTAAACCCCGCAAAAGTGGTCTACAGATTGTCAAATACGGAAAGACGTTTTCTCAATTACACTGCTCTGCCACTGAGGATGGAAAATTGAATATCACAGCGAGAAACTGATCTCCAACCTGGCTATACATCACCATGTACCATGTCGACGTAGTAAACACACAATTCGTATCCTGCCCCCAAACAAAATCGCCACTTCTCCATTATGCATATAGCTATCGACCACCAGACACTGGTACACATACCATGAACACAAACAGCATAAGTACATGCACCGTATATATTCCTCCCAGCACTAGATATTTCCCACTAGGGCGGGCAGTCATCCACCACAGCCGACGGTCGTAAGTCATCCGCCGCCGCACGCATACTGGCCCAATGCGTGACCGAGCACCCTTAGTGGAGTGAGGTCACTCTCTGAACTGTTGTACAAAGACTGGGTCAGTTCCCTTCGGCACAAAGGCGTTACTGTTTCTGTCCCTGACTTGCTTGCTTGCTTGCTTTCTACACCCATCTCCAGACTCTGGGATTGTAAGAAGACATCTATTTTCACGTGATTTGCCTGAATATCATACCATTTTCGCGATACTTCTCGATATCAATAGCAATATTGCTTGTATGGCAGTATCGCTTGCGCAGTATAATTCTGAAGATATAGACTGGAAATTATTGCTCTAGAAACCCGAAATTTTAGCAAGGTGGAGTGTGCTGTAAACCACTGAGTAACTAGAAACTTATCTCGTCTGCGAAGACCTTTACATGAAAATTCAAAAAAAAAAAAAAAAAAAAAATAGAGGAAACTGATATTTCTACTCACAAATACCGATGTCGGTGATTTAACAGATTCCAATCATCCTTACAATTTACAAAGTCAACTAAGGTGTTTCTCATGTCTAAAGAACCAGCAAACGTGTCTGTCTTTCACCTGCTAGATGCACACAACACATATCACAATCGATGTTCTCTCAACCAAATAAAGATGGGAAATGTGCAGAAGCATTCAACTGGACAATTTACGTGGGAGGGAATAATGGTCCAACGCAAGCACATGTCCATATTGAATCTTCTCAAATTTCCATGGGGAACATACGCGATCATGAAGACTATCCAACACAAACTGAGTACTAGTTCGCTATTCAACCGTCTAGAGGACGACACGGTTAGGTCAGGTAATTCTTGGTACCCCAAAAGGCCTTTCCGTTTAGACAGCTCCTGCCGTTAGCCGGAAACATGAATCATTCCCAGCACAGGCCGCCACCTCTGCACGCTACGCAACCCCAGACAGAATCGTCCTAGGAAACTGGCTACATATATATTTTATCACTGTACTTACAATTAAATATTACGATCATGGTATCAATTGGACAACATTCAACAACGAGCGAAGTATTGTTGATACACCCTGCTGATGGCTGTGTCTATGGAAATAGAAATATCCGTACCATTCTTATGACCTGACATAATTTTCCAAGGAAAAAATCGTCCATTTCCTTTGCTATCGCAGTACTCCACGTCAAATCCATACCTTCCTTATGACCAGACATAGTCATTTTTTCTGTGCATGTTGGAACACACACACACACACACACACACACACACACACACACACACATACTTTATAAGAGTGATGCACAGGGCATGCATCCCGTACCACTAAGTACAAAACTTTGCCAACAGCTGATTGCTGATACACGAAACAATACTGCCCGAAAATCAGCGATGGATGGGCACGTCTCATAAGTTTTTCTTACGAGTGGTACCACTGTATCTTAGACCGAGAGGTGTATTCGTCTCACAAGCCGCCAGATGTTAAAAACACGATCGCAACGACCATGTTACTATCACAAGTGGTCTTGGTTTTACAGGTTCTCACAAGTATTGCTAACAATACCCATGTCATAAACTATACAGACCTTACAAATCGAGGTATGGCATTACATCCGAAAGAAGTAGTTTTTCCTGACAAAAACAGTGACACTAAATATAGACGATGATCGACAGAGTGTATATCATCAGACACGTCACCGATGGGTTTAAGCATGTAATAAAATCACCAAATTTAGAAAGTGATTTTGCTAAGGAAAGTGGTATGAAGCCGGTATTTGTAACTCCTTCATGCCGCTGCTAGATATTTCTCCAGGATTTGTAATGCATTCTGTCTCAATAGCATGTCAGAGGGTGTGCGATATATCCACTGGGTTATAGGCGATGGTTGATTGAGAAGGATCACAAACAGTAGATGGTGTGGTGCTTGAGATCATAAGATATGTGCACTAGCTTTTCAGATCTCTAGTGATATGCTTTTCAGTAGAAATGATGTCTGTGATTCGTAATCAAGTCATCAATTCAACCACATACCTGCATTGGATCCTATGGAGAAATCTTTTAATGATTACAGCCACTAGTGAATCATATTTCTGGCACTCTCATATCTTGAAACGAGTCACCTTTTTCGAACGTATCTGCTACAGTAAAATTTTAGATAGTCTCTATGCATCTTGCAACTGCCCCTTAGACTCTGCACTGCCACCGTGCATCTTTGTGCATGTGATCATTCCAGTTTAAGTCGGAACTGAGCAGAGGTCGGAGAGAATTATATCTACCTCATTCTGCAACCCATGTAAGCCGAGTTAGTGCAACAGGACTGTGTTTTGCCAGTCGATGGAAATGGGAACATGTTGTTGCAGCTCCGCCAACGGTGTATGATGTGTAAGGTCAGCGCCAAAGGAAACCCGCTCCTGCAACATGAGGTAATATAAAGACAGTATGAACAATTATGGTGGTGTTTCTTGTAGGGAAAATTAGGAAGACTCAACATCATACAGGTACTGCAGTCCGAAGCAGATCCACATCCCTCAGGGTCCATTCACATCTATCACCACAACATTCTATCATTGTTATTCCATACCATCCAACAGAGGAAAATTACGAACTATAAAAGGTCTGCCAACTTCATCCGATAGAGATAGGGAACTCGACAGGACTTTTACCGCATCTCTCTCCTCCCATATATCGAAAACAAATACCGTCTGTGTGCTGGCATCGAGCGCATGTGGCGATCCTATTAAATATACCGGTACTGATCCATAGGAGCAGGTGGCCAGTGATCGAAATCGCTTGCACAGACCAGTATAAAGTGTCAATGCCCGTACTGTAGGAGGATGACCGTATCCCACAGTCTATACTGTCAGACTCAAGAGAGGCTCCGTGTGTCGCTGTTTGAAACATTGTTTTTTTCTGGTGTAACACGCTTTGTACAGTGCCATACATTTTGTTTTTACTTCCACAACTTTGAGGCCTGTGTCAGGTTATAAACTGACATCAACATGTTCTGATCCATTGCCTCTCACAGAAAACTAGACATCGCATTGTGCAAATCATATTGTTGCTGCTGCTATCACCACACACACACACACACACACACACACACACACACACGCAATGGATGATTTTAAATACACTCCTGGAAATGGAAAAAAGAACACATTGACACCGGTGTGTCAGACCCACCATACTTGCTCCGGACACTGCGAGAGGGCTGTACAAGCAATGATCACACGCACGGCACAGCGGACACACCAGGAACCGCGGTGTTGGCCGTCGAATGGCGCTAGCTGCGCAGCATTTGTGCACCGCCGCCGTCAGTGTCAGCCAGTTTGCCGTGGCATACGGAGCTCCATCGCAGTCTTTAACAGTGGTAGCATGCCGCGACAGCGTGGACGTGAACCGTATGTGCAGTTGACGGACTTTGAGCGAGGGCGTACAGTGGGCATGCGGGAGGCCGGGTGGACGTACCGCCGAATTGCTCAACACGTGGGGCGTGAGGTCTCCACAGTACATCGATGTTGTCGCCAGTGGTCGGCGGAAGGTGCACGTGCCCGTCGACCTGGGACCGGACCACAGCGACGCACGGATGCACGCCAAGACCGTAGGATCCTACGCAGTGCCGTAGGGGACCGCACCGCCACTTCCCAGCAAATTAGGGACACTGTTGCTCCTGGGATATCGGCGAGGACCATTCGCAACCGTCTCCATGAAGCTGGGCTACGGTCCCGCACACCGTTAGGCCGTCTTCCGCTCACGCCCCAACATCGTGCAGCCCGCCTCCAGTGGTGTCGCGACAGGCGTGAATGGAGGGACGAATGGAGACGTGTCGTCTTCAGCGATGAGAGTCGATTCTGACTTGGTGCCAATGATGGTCGTATGCGTGTTTGGCGCCGTGCAGGTGAGCGCCACAATCAGGACTGCATACGACCGAGGCACACAGGGCCAACACCCGGCATCATGGTGTGGGGAGCGATCTCCTACACTGGCCGTACACCACTGGTGATCGTCGAGGGGACACTGAATAGTGCACGGTACATCCAAACCGTCATCGAACCCATCGTTCTACCATTCCTAGACCGGCAAGGGAACTTGCTGTTTCAACAGGACAATGCACGTCCGCATGTATCCCGTGCCACCCAACGTGCTCTAGAAGGTGGCCAGCAAGATCTCCGGATCTGTCCCCCATTGAGCATGTTTGGGACTGGATGAAGCGTCGTCTCACGCGGTCTGCACGTCCGGCACGAGCGCTGGTCCAACTGAGGCGCCAGGTGGAAATGGCATGGCAAGCCGTTCCACAGGACTACATCCAGCATCTCTACGATCGTCTCCATGGGAGAATAGCAGCCTGCATTGCTGCGAAAGGTGGATATACACTGTACTAGTGCCGACATTGTGCATGCTCTGTTGCCTGTGTCTATGTGCCTGTGGTTCTGTCAGTGTGATCATGTGATGTATCTGACCCCAGGAATGTGTCAATAAAGTTTCCCCTTCCTGGGACAATGAATTCACGGTGTTCTTATTTCAATTTCCAGGAGTGTAAAATACAGTCACAACATAAGGAAACTGGAAGAGTTTTGCGGTGTTGTGGTACGTTTCCAAACTGCTATCCAAAGGTGAATGACGACCTCTACATTTAAAATCATTTGTCACAGTGAGAGGGTAGCTGATGACTGTGTGTTCTGTTTCGATTGAGTCCTCATACTGCAGTCATGTACATGATCACTTTTTCGGTGCTAGCCCCTCCACGAAGACTCTTTCTCCATCTCAAACAAGCGTTCTCAGTCAATCATTATGTGGTTATCAACAGCACACCAGTGGACCAATGGGATGGAAAAGACACTATCTATGTACTGTCATAATAAGCATCACAGTTGATAATGTGAAAAATTTTAGCAATTGTATAGTAATTTGGTGACCAACCAATGATGCCACAGAATGCTTTCCAATTTCATTATCATTGCTAAACTGCCCCTCCTCTACTTTGCGAGTACCAGTGCGAATGTAGATAGAAGACTGTGCAGTACGTCCATTTATTGTTAATTCTCAAACATATACATCAAAGTATACCAGACAGCGATTTACACATTTCTAGCACCTCGAGCATAGTGCTTAATTTACAATCTTTCTCTATGTGGATGGGAGCCACAGGGCATTCTCGTATTCTTAGGATAAAGTTAGAGATTGAGAGATCCCCTCACACTGTCTTTGACCAACCCGCCCAGCGGCACCATTACCAATTTAATCTGCAGCTGACCAGGAGTAAACCGCTACATTCCATGTCTCTTGAATGAATGGAGCTTGCCGCACCCACCCAAGTGCATAAGATTTCTCCAGATGCGTGCTTATCTAGGAGTTTAGCACCCCTTATAGGAGTACAGTAGCAGATTTGAAAGTGTTGTGATGTAATAGCAGACGGTTAAGAAGAACAAGAAACGGATGGCTTTTATGCATGATGGAGCTCCAGAGAGATGGAGTTCTAAGCACTTTACGTAAACGAATTATGCTATCAATTCTATTGTTCTAGCGTCTGGGATCAGTACCGGGAGGGTATTGGTAAGACAGAACATAAACACACGCACTCCTAAGGCTACACGGTTCTGCACTTAAAACAGTCTATAGTGTTAGATCGCTTCAGTTTCCGATCTATCAGTCATGTGAAATGCAGTGCTGTTAATATTCCAATATAAGAAATATAATTGGAGCGCATGACATATACCATTCTTGCTGGTTTCTCTACGATAAACTATGGTAACAAACTGTAAAATGAGAAAGCTACTTCGTTAAAGCATCGATTCTGTGACATACATGCACAATATAGCTTTCCAGACATGTATAATGTCCACTGTTCACGTCCGATCATGGTTCAGAAATTATACTATGCCCGCTTCAGTCCTATATAAAATGATAGTTAGTAACGGAGAATACCTCTTACAAGCAAGCAGATGTATATGTTACCGGTCAAACCCGATTTTACGATGAACTACTTTCGCCTAGGTCAAACTTGTTCATCCTGTTACTGATAGGATAAAACAGTTTAGCCTAGGTGGTGTGGCGTTCCCTGTGTTATTCAGTGGTTTGATATTTAACTAATTTGTAAATGAAAATGATAATCTTATGTTATTACATTGAGTAATTACTAAATAATTTTTCTCCCGGCTAAAGATTTGGTCAAGTTGCTAAAGAACTCCAAGTTAACGTCGTGGAAAAGTGTTGTCTGTAAGTTGCGTAAGTGTCACTAAATCACAGTTTATACAACAGATTCTATACAACTATTGATTATGATGGAAGCAGTTATCTTCAGCAAAATGATAATTAAAACCCCCGAATATCAGCCGCGCACAACACTGACGTATGTTACCTGAAACAATATTCTTCGCAACTCGTGCTTAATTAATTTCGGCTCCATACATCAGCTAGAAAAGTTTGTTATAAGGATCGTGCTATGAGCACTGTTTTTAAAGAACCAATCTGATTCGAATTATTTTCGTTAAAATGAGTTCAGGACCACAGGTGCACATTTATTTTTACACATTTGTGTTACGTTCGGCATTTATGTCTGCAGAGTTGCGTAATTTGAATTTGCCGCTGAGATATTTGTTAAGATGGAGGCAGAAATTGATAGAGACTTTCTATTGTTACAGCAAATAAGATAAGTATTTGAAATGCTTATTAAACTTTACTTTCGTATTGTGCACTATTTAGACTTCAACAAGCAAACATTTTATTCTTTTCTAAGGAAAACACAGACAAAAACGCGATACAAATCGCTATCATCAATGGCTATGCTCGTTGCAACGGAAAGAAATAATTAACACAGATAATGCTTGCTGACAGAGGAATTAAAGTTACAAATAATTATTCACTCATATTTATAATAATAATGAACTCTATTCTCAAGTAATAATTAACAAATAATTACAATTTCTTAACAAATCTCAGTTTGATATGCGTCCGCAACCTACTAAAGCCAACCGACAAAAGGTAAAAACAAAGGAAGACAATCGCAGATCATAAAAGGAATTTACAATTATCATTGTCTTTGTATGATACACATCGATATGTCCAATTACATCAAAATATTACATAAATAATTAATATTTATCATCGTTTTCACTGTTTTTTCATATGTTGAATAGATAATGTTTATAATTGTTAGAGGCATAATTTCCTCTCGTCGCACTGTAGCTAAAATACACTCCTGGATATGGAAAAAAGAACACATTGACACCGTGTGTCAGACCCACCATACTTGCTCCGGACACTGCGAGAGGGCTGTACAAGCAATGATCACACGCACGGCACAGCGGACACACCAGGAACCGCGGTGTTGGCCGTCGAATGGCGCTAGCTGCGCAGCATTTGTGCACCGCCGCCGTCAGTGTCAGCCAGTTTGCCGTGGCATACGGAGCTCCATCGTAAACACTGGTAGCATGCCGCGACAGCGTGGACGTGAACCGTACGTGCAGTTGACGGACTTTGAGCGAGGGCGTACAGTGGGCATGCGGGAGGCTGGGTGGACGTACCGACGAATTGCTCAACACGTGGGGCGTGAGGTCTCCACAGTACATCGATGTTGTCGCCAGTGGTCGGCGGAAGGTGCACGTGCCCGTCGACCTGGGACCGGACCGCAGCGACGCACGGATGCACGCCAAGACCGTAGGATCCTACGCAGTGCCGTAGGGGACCGCACCGCCACTTCCCAGCAAATTAGGGACACTGTTGCTCCTGGGATATCGGCGAGGACCATTCGCAACCGTCTCCATGAAGCTGGGCTACGGTCCCGCACACCGTTAGGCCGTCTTCCGCTCACGCCCCAACATCGTGCAGCCCGCCTCCAGTGGTGTCGCGACAGGCGTAAATGGAGGGACGAATGGAGACGTGTCGTCTTCAGCGATGAGAGTCGCTTCTGACTTGGTGCCAATGATGGTCGTATGCGTGTTTGGCGCCGTGCAGGTGAGCGCCACAATCAGGACTGCATACGACCGAGGCACACAGGGCCAACACCCTGCATCATGGTGTGGGGAGCGATCTCCTACACTGGCCGTACACCACTGGTGATCGTCGAGGGGACACTGAATAGTGCACGGTACATCCAAACCGTCATCGAACCCATCGTTCTACCATTCCTAGACCGGCAAGGGAACTTGCTGTTTCAACAGGACAATGCACGTCCGCATGTATCCCGTGCCACCCAACGTGCTCTAGAAGGTGGCCAGCAAGATCTCCGGATCTGTCCCCCATTGAGCATGTTTGGGACTGGATGAAGCGTCGTCTCACGCGGTCTGCACGTCCGGCACGAGCGCTGGTCCAACTGAGGCGCCAGGTGGAAATGGCATGGCAAGCCGTTCCACAGGACTACATCCAGCATCTCTACGATCGTCTCCATGGGAGAATAGCAGCCTGCATTGCTGCGAAAGGTGGATATACACTGTACTAGTGCCGACATTGTGCATGCTCTGTTGCCTGTGTCTATGTGCCTGTGGTTCTGTCAGTGTGATCATGTGATGTATCTGACCCCAGGAATGTGTCAATAAAGTTTCCCCTTCCTGGGACAATGAATTCACGGTGTTCTTATTTCAATTTCCAGGAGTGTAAAATACAGTCACAACATAAGGAAACTGGAAGAGTTTTGCGGTGTTGTGGTACGTTTCCAAACTGCTATCCAAAGGTGAATGACGACCTCTACATTTAAAATCATTTGTCACAGTGAGAGGGTAGCTGATGACTGTGTGTTCTGTTTCGATTGAGTCCTCATACTGCAGTCATGTACATGATCACTTTTTCGGTGCTAGCCCCTCCACGAAGACTCTTTCTCCATCTCAAACAAGCGTTCTCAGTCAATCATTATGTGGTTATCAACAGCACACCAGTGGACCAATGGGATGGAAAAGACACTATCTATGTACTGTCATAATAAGCATCACAGTTGATAATGTGAAAAATTTTAGCAATTGTATAGTAATTTGGTGACCAACCAATGATGCCACAGAATGCTTTCCAATTTCATTATCATTGCTAAACTGCCCCTCCTCTACTTTGCGAGTACCAGTGCGAATGTAGATAGAAGACTGTGCAGTACGTCCATTTATTGTTAATTCTCAAACATATACATCAAAGTATACCAGACAGCGATTTACACATTTCTAGCACCTCGAGCATAGTGCTTAATTTACAATCTTTCTCTATGTGGATGGGAGCCACAGGGCATTCTCGTATTCTTAGGATAAAGTTAGAGATTGAGAGATCCCCTCACACTGTCTTTGACCAACCCGCCCAGCGGCACCATTACCAATTTAATCTGCAGCTGACCAGGAGTAAACCGCTACATTCCATGTCTCTTGAATGAATGGAGCTTGCCGCACCCACCCAAGTGCATAAGATTTCTCCAGATGCGTGCTTATCTAGGAGTTTAGCACCCCTTATAGGAGTACAGTAGCAGATTTGAAAGTGTTGTGATGTAATAGCAGACGGTTAAGAAGAACAAGAAACGGATGGCTTTTATGCATGATGGAGCTCCAGAGAGATGGAGTTCTAAGCACTTTACGTAAACGAATTATGCTATCAATTCTATTGTTCTAGCGTCTGGGATCAGTACCGGGAGGGTATTGGTAAGACAGAACATAAACACACGCACTCCTAAGGCTACACGGTTCTGCACTTAAAACAGTCTATAGTGTTAGATCGCTTCAGTTTCCGATCTATCAGTCATGTGAAATGCAGTGCTGTTAATATTCCAATATAAGAAATATAATTGGAGCGCATGACATATACCATTCTTGCTGGTTTCTCTACGATAAACTATGGTAACAAACTGTAAAATGAGATAGCTACTTCGTTAAAGCATCGATTCTGTGACATACATGCACAATATAGCTTTCCAGACATGTATAATGTCCACTGTTCACGTCCGATCATGGTTCAGAAATTATACTATGCCCGCTTCAGTCCTATATAAAATGACAGTTAGTAACGGAGAATACCTCTTACAAGCAAGCAGATGTATATGTTACCGGTCAAACCCGATTTTACGATGAACTACTTTCGCCTAGGTCAAACTTGTTCATCCTGTTACTGATAGGATAAAACAGTTTAGCCTAGGTGGTGTGGCGTTCCCTGTGTTATTCAGTGGTTTGATATTTAACTAATTTGTAAATGAAAATGATAATCTTATTTTATTACATTGAGTAATTACTAAATAATTTTTCTCCCGGCTAAAGATTTGGTCAAGTTGCTAAAGAACTCCAAGTTAACGTCGTGGAAAAGTGTTGTCTGTAAGTTGCGTAAGTGTCACTAAATCACAGTTTATACAACAGATTCTATACAACTATTGATTATGATGGAAGCAGTTATCTTCAGCAAAATGATAATTAAAACCCCCGAATATCAGCCGCGCACAACACTGACGTATGTTACCTGAAACAATATTCTTCGCAACTCGTGCTTAATTAATTTCGGCTCCATACATCAGCTAGAAAAGTTTGTTATAAGGATCGTGCTATGAGCACTGTTTTTAAAGAACCAATCTGATTCGAATTATTTTCGTTAAAATGAGTTCAGGACCACAGGTGCACATTTATTTTTACACATTTGTGTTACGTTCGGCATTTATGTCTGCAGAGTTGCGTAATTTGAATTTGCCGCTGAGATATTTGTTAAGATGGAGGCAGAAATTGATAGAGACTTTCTATTGTTACAGCAAATAAGATAAGTATTTGAAATGCTTATTAAACTTTACTTTCGTATTGTGCACTATTTAGACTTCAACAAGCAAACATTTTATTCTTTTCTAAGGAAAACACAGACAAAAACGCGATACAAATCGCTATCATCAATGGCTATGCTCGTTGCAACGGAAAGAAATAATTAACACAGATAATGCTTGCTGACAGAGGAATTAAAGTTACAAATAATTATTCACTCATATTTATAATAATAATGAACTCTATTCTCAAGTAATAATTAACAAATAATTACAATTTCTTAACAAATCTCAGTTTGATATGCGTCCGCAACCTACTAAAGCCAACCGACAAAAGGTAAAAACAAAGGAAGACAATCGCAGATCATAAAAGGAATTTACAATTATCATTGTCTTTGTATGATACACATCGATATGTCCAATTACATCAAAATATTACATAAATAATTAATATTTATCATCGTTTTCACTGTTTTTTCATATGTTGAATAGATAATGTTTATAATTGTTAGAGGCATAATTTCCTCTCGTCGCACTGTAGCTAAAATACACTCCTGGATATGGAAAAAAGAACACATTGACACCGTGTGTCAGACCCACCATACTTGCTCCGGACACTGCGAGAGGGCTGTACAAGCAATGATCACACGCACGGCACAGCGGACACACCAGGAACCGCGGTGTTGGCCGTCGAATGGCGCTAGCTGCGCAGCATTTGTGCACCGCCGCCGTCAGTGTCAGCCAGTTTGCCGTGGCATACGGAGCTCCATCGTAAACACTGGTAGCATGCCGCGACAGCGTGGACGTGAACCGTACGTGCAGTTGACGGACTTTGAGCGAGGGCGTACAGTGGGCATGCGGGAGGCCGGGTGGACGTACCGCCGAATTGCTCAACACGTGGGGCGTGAGGTCTCCACAGTACATCGATGTTGTCGCCAGTGGTCGGCGGAAGGTGCACGTGCCCGTCGACCTGGGACCGGACCGCAGCGACGCACGGATGCACGCCAAGACCGTAGGATCCTACGCAGTGCCGTAGGGGACCGCACCGCCACTTCCCAGCAAATTAGGGACACTGTTGCTCCTGGGGTATCAGCGAGGACCATTCGCAACCGTCTCCATGAAGCTGGGCTACGGTCCCGCACACCGTTAGGCCGTCTTCCGCTCACGCCCCAACATCGTGCAGCCCGCCTCCAGTGGTGTCGCGACAGGCGTGAGTGGAGGGACGAATGGAGACGTGTCGTCTTCAGCGATGAGAGTCGCTTCTGACTTGGTGCCAATGATGGTCGTATGCGTGTTTGGCGCCGTGCAGGTGAGCGCCACAATCAGGACTGCATACGACCGAGGCACACAGGGCCAACACCCGGCATCATGGTGTGGGGAGCGATCTCCTACACTGGCCGTACACCACTGGTGATCGTCGAGGGGACACTGAATAGTGCACGGTACATCCAAACCGTCATCGAACCCATCGTTCTACCATTCCTAGACCGGCAAGGGAACTTGCTGTTCCAACAGGACAATGCACGTCCGCATGTATCCCGTGCCACCCAATGTGCTCTAGAAGGTGTAAGTCAACTACCCTGGCCAGCAAGATCTCCGGATCTGTCCCCCATTGAGCATGTTTGGGACTGGATGAAGCGTCGTCTCACGCGGTCTGCACGTCCGGCACGAACGCTGGTCCAACTGAGGCGCCAGGTGGAAATGGCATGGCAAGCCGTTCCACAGGACTACATCCAGCATCTCTACGATCGTCTCCATGGGAGAATAGCAGCCTGCATTGCTGCGAAAGGTGGATATACACTGTACTAGTGCCGACATTGTGCATGCTCTGTTGCCTGTGTCTATGTGCCTGTGGTTCTGTCAGTGTGATCATGTGATGTATCTGACCCCAGGAATGTGTCAATAAAGTTTCCCCTTCCTGGGACAATGAATTCACGGTGTTCTTATTTCAATTTCCAGGAGTGTATATCTCGTGGATGTTACAGTGGTATCGGTTTATCCTAGTTAGAATTTACATGCTTTAGGATAAACTGGTATGTCCTAGTCTGAACTAATATCACCTAGTTTTATCTTCTATAAGCGCTTCAAGATAAACTGAATAAAGTAATAAAAATAAAATAGTCAATATGATTCATTAAATTGATTTATTACCTAATCAGAATTTTACAGTTACTTAGTTTTTCAAGGTTTACTCCTTGGTGGCACTTAGAATTGGAGAGTACTTTGTTTTTCTTACAACTGCATCTGTTTGTTGTACAATTTTTCATGCAACTGGATATCACAAAGCCTTCCCTAATCCAACAGAATGTTTTGTTGCTGCAGTCCTGGTCAATACTCATATCTCCCACATCTAAAAACTTCTGAATGCAGATATCTAAAGCAATTCCAAAAAAATAAAAAGAAGTTAAAACCAATATTTTTTAATATTCTTTTACAAAAAATTATGGAAAATTTTAATAAATTTTTACCTGCAATAATGTATTTGAAGTACACCTTGTTTGGTGCCAACTTTGTAGAGGCCCTCATCAGTCTTTTGAAGTATTACTCCAAATATGTTTCGAAGGTCACCTCTACCTTTATCTACATCTGGGATAAGTATGGATACGTTGTCTCCAATGTCAGCTGGTGAATGGGATTTGTCAGAGGAAGCTATCATTCTTTTACCTTGTTTCTTTTTTTTTAATTTTCTGATGTAATTTTTCTAGCATTTTGAATGTCGTTTGTGTCAATTTTCACAATGTTATCATCTTCGCTGTCTTCGTACTGTTCAGTATTGCTGCCATCTTCGATTGCGTTCCTTAGGTCATCTGCATCCTGAATATCATTTATGATTTTTTGAGGCTATGAGGAAGTGGATAGTCCTACTCTAGGTTCGATTCCGAATAATGCTTCGTTAGGTGATTGTTTTATGCCAGAGTGGTAAGCTCGATTTTTCATGAATTGGACAATCCTTAATCCTTCTGACCGCTTCATCGAATTGTCCTTTAACGAAGAACTTATATTTTCAATGTCTTGGTTGGCACGTTCAACAGAACCCTGACTTTGCTGTGCCTTGGTTTTCCATGCACAATATTTAGTTCTGACCAAAGCTTTGCGAGTTCACTTATAACATTATTGACAAATTCTCAGCCATTATCAGATTGAAGAATGCACGGTGTCCCTACAGTTAAGAATATGTCAAGCAAATGATAAGCCGCTTCTTCAGCCCTCTTTGATGTTAACGCACGAAGGAGAACAAATTTTGTGAGATTGTTTTGGTTAATTAGAATGAATTTTAAATTTCCGTCTGGTTGTGTTTGGAAATCAATCGAATCGACTTGCCATCTGCTGCTCATTTGCGAATGGAGAATTGGCTTTTAAACTCGCCCTCTTTTCTTTTTTGTCTTCTTTTGTTGACAAAAATTACACAGTGTTACATAGAGGCGTATGATTTCCTTTGTGTATTGGCATATTTTTTTGATGTCTCGGCTCGCATCCTATCATGACCACCATGACCCACAGCTACATCATCTGCGTCAATCTCATCATAAAGTTCATCAGCTGGAACAAAGTATTTTATATTCCCTTCACATTGTGCAATGAGTTTTTTCACATCACCAATTTTCAGAACAGCAAATACTTTCAATCTTCTTTTTTGTAATGGTGTTATTTTGTACAACTTTTCTGCATCTTCTATTTGTTTAACCAAATCCGCATATTCGTCTACTGATAACACATTATAATGACAAGACTTTTTGTTTTCACTCTACAAAATTTCCTCCAGAAACTTTTCTCTCCACAGCTTTGTCTACTACAAGAAGGCTCATCAATGACGAAACACCTCAAAATAATTATACTAGGATTATAATAAAATCTTTTAAACGCAACCAGCAACTTAACACGTGCACTCGTCGATGCAAAATACCACTCAAAACAAAGAACAGTGCGAGCGAAGAGCGGTTGAGAGGCGCGAGGGGTGCGCCAGAGATGATTTGGGGATTCCCCGTTCATACAGGCAGCCACATGCGTCCTGACGAGGCAATATTAGTTCAGACTAGGACGTACCAGTTTATCTTAAAGCATGTAAATTCTGACTAGGATCAACCGATTCGACCTAGGCTAAACTGTTTTATCCTATCAGTAACATGGTGAACGGGTTTGACGAAGGCGAAACTAATCCCAATGTCAGGTTTGGCCGGTAACATATACACGGGGATTCCAGTGCTTTGCTAACTTAGAATCATCTTAGTTATGAAACTGAAGGCTCGATTTTATGCCCAAGATTCGACAGGGGAATGGAGTACATTGCATAAATCTTCGTTTGTTTAGAGGAATGTGTCGAAACGGGATGGTCATGTTTCATCACACGTAAGATGGAAGTCCTGTGATGACCGTGAGGCTTGCTGTTAACGATACCAAGTAGACACTGCTCTAAGACACACACAAATCACTCAGATGTATACGAGAATAATGGGGCAACAAGGACATTGTGTCTCTCTGCATGGTTGCCAAATTTATTCAGGATGGCGGATCCAAGATGGCGGCGATGGATGTGGCAATGTCGCATTGTTGTCATGGTTGGAAGCTCAAGTTTTGGCAGGAAAATAGGTCAATTGAGCTACCTCCACTAACCAAAGAAAATGGTGAGTAAGAAGGTCACTTGGGCTACCTGCACAAACCTAAGTCATCCAGCCACCACCTCTTCCATGCAATTGGTGGGGAAACGACTCATCCTCTAGTGGGCTGCTGGATAGTATGGATGTAAGTGTTAATATTGCGTACAGTGTTTATTTAAACAATTTGAGATGTCATAGGCAGTAACTCCAGCTGGTGTGTTCACCATGAAGTCCGGAGTCCAATTGACCTAGTACACAGTACCACCACCAGAGGGCACAGTCATCCCTCCCACGATGTAATCCATGTATTGATCTGTATATGCTAAGTGCACATTGAACAAAGAAACACTAACAGTTAAGTCAGCAAAGAAACAAATTTCAAAAGGGGGGCAGTAGCTATAAAAGCTGACAAAAGTAATACTGCAGTGTTAATGGATAAACACAAATACACAAATAAAACAAAAGAACTATTACAAAAAGATAACACTGAAGAATCAAAACCTGATCCAAAAAGATGTTGAAATCATACACACACAAAAAAAACAGAGTGAAAACTTAGTACAAACCATATAGCAGCACCAATGCACAGAAGCCAGTCCATAATACATAAAGACAATATTCTCGTGAGACTACTTACTAATTTCAGAAGTACTCCCACACTGTGAAATCTGCACACAAATACTTAACAGAACATTTCAAACTAGAGTACAATTCATTAGGGTTAATCCCTGTTATCCTCTGATGTGAAAGGGATATAGAGTTCAACCCCACTTGATGACACCAAGCAAAACTAATTTCATTGTAACTGTTCATTTTACTTACAAAAGGATGGTTTGACCAACAGGAAGTCCAGTCTCATACACAATAGCAAATATCCTAATGGATCACACTGAAACTAAATTTTTACGGAAATAAGAGAAACAAAAAATATAAAGTATTATACTGGTACAAGTATGCAGACGACATCATGTGCCTCATAGGTGAATTGCAAGAATATAGAAACAGTTTACATAAACAGATAAATAACTTACACAACAACATTCAGTTGATCATGGAAAGAGAAACAGAAGAGGCAATATGATACATCGACCTCAAAATCATAAAATCTATCAATATATACTGCTTCAACATTTTCAGGAAAGAAGCAGCTGCAATCATGATAGTACTCCAGAGGTCAAACCACCCACATTCTAAAAAATAGCAACCAAGAGACTGGTGATATAAAGAGTGTGCAGAATATGTCTATGCAAAGAGAACAGTCAGGAAGAACTAAACATCATCATCAACACAGCATGTAACAATGGAACAGCTCCAACGTAGTACACAAACTACATGATGTCATTAAAAAGAAAATATAAACAGAAGACAGCAAAATTAGAAACAGTTCAGATACAACAACACATAACAATAACACACAATGCATACTCTCATGAATCAATACAGAAAGACACACCATAATATACCACAACCAACACACGAGAGTAGTAACGTGTTAAGGAAAGGCTCAAAATCATGAAAAGTTCAAATTTTACTTTTTTGCGTTTTCTGAATCTGCAGACTATTACCTTTTAATAGATATATAATTTATTCAATTCCGAAGACTACAACTATTTTTAAATTTTTTTTAAATGTGTTCTACATGGGCGTGACCCACTGTGGCGCTATTAAACTGCTGTCAAATGGTGTTATTATGCAATATTATGCAATAATGGAGGTGATAAAACCTATTTTCGGAGACTTAGCAGCACTGAACTGTTGAAAAAGTGTATTCACGGAAAAACTCAAAACCCCAATGAAAGTGTGTTGTTGTTGTGGTCTTCAGTCCTGAGACTGGTTTGATGCAGCTCTCCATGCCACCCTATCCTGTGCAAGCTTCTTCATCTCCCAGTACTTACTGCAACCTACATCCTTCTGAATCTGTTTAGTGTATTCATCTCTTGGTCTCCCTCTACGATTTTTACCCTCCACGCTGCCCTCCAATGCTAAATTTGTGATCCCTTGATGCCTCAAAACATGTCCTACCAACCGATCCCTTCTTTTAGTCAAGTTGTGCCACAAACTTCTCTTCTCCCCAATCCTATTCAATACCTCCTCATTAGTTACGTGATCTACCCACCTTATCTTCAGCATTCTTCTGTAGCACCACATTTCGAAAGCTTCTATTCTCTTCTTGTCCAAACTGGTTATCGTCCATGTTTCACTTCCATACATGGCTACACTCCATACAAATACTTTCAGAAACGACTTCCTGACACTTAAATCTACACTTGATGTTAACAAATTTCTCTTCTTCAGAAATGATTTCCTTGCCATTGCCAGTCTACATTTTATATCCTCTCTACTTCGACCATCATCAGTTATTTTACTCCCTAAATAGCAAAACTCCTTTACTACTTTAAGTGTCTCATTTCCTAATCTAATTCCCTCAGCATCACCCGATTTAATTTGACTACATTCCATTATCCTCGTTTTGCTTTTGTTGATGTTCATCTTATATCCTCCTTTCAAGACACTGTCCATTCCGTTCAACTGCTCTTCCAAGTCCTTTGCTGTCTCTGACAGAATTACAATGTCATCGGCGAACCTCAAAGTTTTTATTTCTTCTCCATGGATTTTAATACCTACTCCGAATTTTTCTTTTGTGTAAATAGTGTTATATGGTCGAGAATCCCCAAGACTGTATTTGTTGGAATAGAAACACTTCACTTTGGTGTGTATGATGCTGTTGCGACTTTCAATGATGGCAACATTGTAAGGTGCAAGGTATTTAGAAATATGGGAATGAAGATAGGTTCTAACATGGTACGAGCGATGCTTGCTTTAGACAAGGAACGCCTTCAGGCTGCAGACAGGGCTGTAAAGAGTCTAGAAATACAAGCAAGAGTAAACAGGAGGAGGAACAAGAGGAAGCTGGAGGAGGAGTTTGCAGAGGATGAAGATAATCCATCCTATGGACCTGGAATGCACTAAAAAGTTAATCCAATCTTTGTCGCTCGATTCCCAAAACTTTTATTTTCTCATACTAATTACATGTTTTCTAAGGATCTTCCAAACATATTTGTTTCAAACTTTCAGTAAATGTTACACAGTACCTTCTGCATAATTTAACACAGCCTTTTTCCAAAAAACTGTATATTTTTGAATATATAAATAAAAAATTGCAAAAAAAGTTGTGTATTTTCATTACAATTGAAAAAAAATCGTCTTTAATAACTGAACTAAAATTTTGTAAAATCCCTGTGTTAAGTTGTAGCCCATATTCCAATAAATAATCTGTAAAAAGTTCAACTTCCCACCTCAAATACTTTGTGAGGAAAGATGTAATTTATAAGCGTTATTTTAACATTGCAAGTATAGGGCGTTCCGGAGCCCCTTAAAAGAACATAAAATTAATGTGTGCATCAAGACAAGTAGTCCACTACAAAAGTAATAAAAACAGTCACAGAAGAAAAAGATATTACAACAGTTCTGGAAAATATGAATTAACATGTAATAGCTGCAGTTCTAAATGTGTTGTCATGACCACTTGAAATTTTAACACTGGGGACAAAGAACATATAAGAAAACAGAAGAATGAATGTACGCACTCCACGTATGTAGAACACCTGAAAAAAGAAAACCTCATCACACTGAGATAAAAAGACATCGCAGTCTTATGCTATAAGAACAAAGGAAAGGATATGCTCACTCTACAAGAAGAGTATCTCATTCAGAAGGCCATAAATAAAAATGAAAATATTTTCAATGACGAAAAGAACAACAACTGAAGATCAGTATTCAATCTAATTCACAGTTTACCACAAAATAAACACACACGAATGTGCGCGCACGCACACACACACACTGCTCCGTGACCCACCCTTCCCCCACCTTAGCATCCCACTCCACTCTCGCCTTGTACAGCTCCCATGATCCCTCAGTCAGTTCTAAAGCGTGTGCTACAGTATAGGTTACGTGCAAAGAAATGTTTATTGGAGGAAACCTACGTCATGTGTATTTAGCGCATATAGAGCAACAAATGTATGTGTAAATAGGACAAAAATGAATGTAAGTAAAACACACAATCATATAGTCGTAAACAGAAATGGCTCGATTTAAATAAGCTGCCAAAAATCACTACAAATTTGATACTACAGGGTGCTTGAGAATAACGTTTCAAAATTTTGGGACAGGTTCCTTGCACCAAAACAAGAAAAAAGTCTAGTAAACATGGTCTCTAAAACGCATATCTTAGACGATATGACCATTTGTTCATCTCCTGTGCTTTGAAACACATCTCTTCAACTGAACAGAAGCTCACAGCTTTTAATATACGTACTTTGGAGACCATGTTTGCCGGACATTTGTTTCTTATTTTGGTGTAAGAAACCTGTCCCCAAAATTTTAAGACGTCATTCTGAAGCGTCTTGTAGACCACTGAAGATGCCTAACATATATAGACTAAATATATTTGGTACAAACGAATAAATGCAATGGCAAAATACGGAATTTTTATGATCTCTGTTATAGAACATAGTTACAGATCTACATCCTTTGTATTACCCACCAGATGATGGTGTTTTCTCATTTAGCACGGAATATGTTCCAAGAAAGTCACGTACAAAGCACGTACAAATTTAATTCTAGTTACTAGAACAGGTGGACCTAACCTTTCTTATAAAAGTGAAGGAAGACTTCGACTTGACGTCTCGTTGACCATGAGGACATTAGAGACGGAATGCAAACTCAGATTGGACTTGATGCGTAAAAAACACTGGTGTGTCCTTTTCAATGGAACCAATCATTAGAGTTAAGGAACCCAACTAAAATAAAAACCTGGATGGCTGGAGGGCGATTTGAATCCCGATCCCACAAAAGCGAGTACGGTGTCTGAACCACTGTGACATCTCGCTTGTGCGGTCACTTGATTAAGAAGTAAATGTGCTGCTGTAATAAGCGTAGGTCGTATGATTTACCTATTAGTTTGACGTACTGCTTGTATCGTTCTCCCTGAAACTAATATGAAGAGATTAAGAAATAAGAAATCATTTGCGGTAACACTTTACACGTAACACGATTTTTGGAGAAAAGTTCGGGAGCTTCTCATGATGGCCCAGTATTTGGAGTGCGAGTTTCCCCTTGGTTCAGAAAAACTTAAATATAGTGCTGAACATATTTCAACGGCAGTCCAGATGCTCTTACGAAAGTGTGAGATTTGTTATTGTTATTATTATTATTAACTCCAGTATTTATTAAATCTATTCCCTTGTTGTCTACAGTGAGCAGTCTTCCACACAATGTGTTAGAAAAATGTATAACATGAAAGATGTTTAATTATTTGAATGAATTTACAGTGAATAGTACCCAAGAATAGAGATATGACAAAACAAATATAGATGCTAAAAATTATAACTAGACTTTACAAAACAAATATATTAGTTTATGAATAGAAAACAGAATGAGAAGAAGCTAATCTGCTGATATCCACCACTAATCCGCTAGTTATATGACTTTCTTGGAAAAAACTTCAGATTTGCTCACACGCCACACGTCCAGTGTTAGTAGCAGTGAGTGTAAATATTGTTCGTACAAATTGAGTCTACCGTTAAATTCCACTATTACGTCTACGGGCACTGTTACAATCCACTATTACGTACTATTACGTCTACAGAAACCGTTAAATTACAACAAGGCGGTGAAATTAGCGATGATTTCTGAAGGAAACTGTAGTCACGATCCTCAATTCGAAGAGCGGACTGATGCAGCTCTCCACACAAGACTGTCACATCTACATGACTACTGCATCCTGCGTCCATTTAGACTTGCTTGCTGTTTTTTTTTCTTTTCTAAAATCAAGAAACCGCACAACAGTTGCAGAGTCTACAATATTTTATTGCATACACTATCGGTTTCGGAATACTTTCAGTTCCATCATCTGGTGTAATAACGAAAATATTGTCTTACAAGGCAAAGGGAGGGGACCTCAAGTATAATAACGTCAGATAAGGAACCATGTAGCTAAAATTTCTAAAAAGAAAATAAATAATATGAAAAGAGAATAGGACGTTAAAAATAAAATCACTTAAGCATCTGAGGTTAACATCACCCACATGGAACAGAAGTTTCGTGTCAAGAAAAACTTTTCTTACTTGCTGTAATAAGATCTTTCTCTTTGTACAGTTTTTAGTCCCCCCTAACCCCTCGCCTTCTCTCATTATCAGATTCGAGATTTTTTGGTGCCTCATGGTCTGTCCTAATATTCGAATCCTTCTTTCAGTCAAACTATCCCATAAAGATCTTTTCTCTCCCGATTTAATTCAATGCCTTAGTTATTTGCTATACCCATTTTATCTTCAAGATTATTCAGTAACGCCATAGTTTCAAGAGGTTTTGTGTCTTCTCAGCTGTGCTGTCTGTCCATGTTTCACGTCTGTACAAGGTGACATATGCTTCTTCAGTGCTGCATATTTGTGTCATATCTTCACACCGAACGTTATTCAGTATATTGAAGTGAGTTGTATCGAAAGGCATATTCACACAAGAAAATATGAAGTTTTTCTTAGATGGTTCTTCTAGTGAGTAGAGTATTAACTGACGAAAAGGTTTGTGAAAGTCGGATTATTCTCGAGAAACTAAATGAAGTTAAGTATCTGAACTTTTAAACGTTTTTATTCTTCAACATTTCACATATTATGACGTCACGATTCGAACGAACAAAACAAAGAATACATCTGCTTTCTGCAGCCTCACAAAATGGCTTGACTTCCATTTACCTTCACTTCTCGTCACATTTCTACACTGTGAAGAAGTACAGAGGTACTACACAAAGCAAATAGTTTACATCTCTGTAGACAGAATCTCTGGTAGATGTTTAGTAGAATTAATAGAAATGAATTTGCACTATTTTATGTTCTAACTTCAACATTAATTTAAATACTAGGAATATAAACATTTAGGCGTAAAATAATTGGTTTTAAAGGACACCGTGTTTTGGATGAATTTTACTTTAAGTGAACGAAGATATCGGTACCATACGGAAATTGTATCATTCCTAATGTATCATAGGCTTTATTACGTTACAAAGGTTACATTCCCTACTGTTTTCATTTTCAAATTAGCACCACCTGATTTAAATCGATTACATTCCATTACCTGTGTTTCACTTTAGTAGATATGCAACTTAAAATTCTTTTCAAGACACTATCCATTCTATTCGACTGATCGTCCACATCCTTTCTCGTTACTGTCAGAATTATAGTGCCATCGGCAAACCATATACTTTTATTTTTTCGCCATCAACTTCAATCCGTTTTTCAAAATTTCTGCTTGGTTTCCTTTATTGTTTGGTCTACGTATAAGCTGAATCATATAGGGGACAGGCAGCAATCCCTGCTTCGTTCCCTTCCCAACTACTGCTCCCTTTCATGTCCTGCGCCTCTTATAAATCCGATTTGGCTTCTGCACATATTGTAGATAACGTTACTCTCTTTCCAAGCATTTAACCCGACTGGTGGAGGTCTGCTGTCATGGTTAACCGGATTTGGCGAATTTTAAGTGGTCGCCGGATGCCCTTCCTGTCGCCAGTTGTAGATAACTTAAGAACAATAATTTTACATACTCTACAGAACTTACATTTTTCTAAAGTAAACAACACCGCTGTAACACATTAAAAATACTACATTGAGCACCAAGCATTTAGCTGAACGGTCAGAGTTCATCCCCTACGCTGCTTGCTGCTGTTGACACCTCGGCTGACCACGAACCTGGCCCTAAGAAACCCCCACGACTATGTGGGTGACGTAAGCGAAAGTGACGCTACTATCCACAACAGTGCGTTGAATCTTCCAGTGTTGCAGCAAATATCACGTCACTACTTCCACAGTAATATAATGGTAAGGCAGAGATTTAGGAACCAGGTTTTAAGTTGTAAGACATTTCCAGGGGCAGATGTGGACTCTGACCACAGTCTATTGGTTATGAACTGTAGATTAAAACTGAAGAAACTGCAAAAAGGTGGGAATTTAAGGAGATGGGACCTGGATAAACTGACTAAACCAGAGGTTGTACAGAGTTTCAGGGAGAGCATAAGGGAACAATTGACAGGAATGGGGGAAAGAAATACAGTAGAAGAAGAGTGGGTAGCTCTGAGGGATGAAGTAGTGAAGGCAGCAGAGGATCAAGTAGGTAAAAAGACGAGGGCTAGTAGAAATCCTTGGGTAACAGAAGAAGTATTGAATTTAATTGATGAAAGGAGAAAATATAAAAATGCAGTAAATGAAGCAGGCAAAAAGGAATATAACCGTCTCAAAAATGAGATCGACAGGAAGTGCAAAATGGCTAAGCAGGGATGGCTAGAGGACAAATGTAAGGATGTAGAGGCTTATCTCACTTGTATGAATATCAAGAGCTCAGATGGAAACCCAGTTCTTAGCAAAGAAGGGAAAGCAGAAAGGTGGAAGGAGTATGTAGAGGGTCTATACAAGGGCGATGTACTGGGGGACAATATTATGGAAATGGAAGAGGATGTAGATGAAGATGAAATGGGAGATACGATATTGCGTGAAGAGTTTGACAGAGCACTGACAGACCTGAGTCGAAATAAGGCCCCGGGAGTAGACAACATTCCATTGGAACTACAGACGGCCTTGGGAGAGCCAGTCCTGACAAAACTCTATCATCTGGTGAGCAAGATGTATGAGACAGGCGAAATACCCCCAGACTTCAAGAAGAATATAATAATTCCAATCCCAAAGAAATCAGGTGTTCACAGATGTTAAAATTACCGAACTATGAGTTTAATAAGTCACAGCTGCAAAATACTAACGTGAATTCTTTACAGACGATTGGAAAAACTGGTAGAAGCCGACCTCAGGGAAGATCAGTTTGGATTCCGTAGAATTGTTGGAACATGTGAGGCAATATTGACCCTACGGCTTATCTTAGAAAATAGATTAAGGAAAGGCAAACCTACGTTTCTAGCATTTGTAGACTTAGAGAAAGCTTTTCACAATGTTGACTGGAATACTCTCTTTCAAATTCTGAAGGTGGCAGGGTTAAAATACAAGGAGCGAAAGGCTATTTACAATTTGTACAGAAACCAGATGGCAGTTATAAGAGTCGAGGGGCATGAAAGGGAAGCAGCGGTTGGGAACGGAGTGAGACAGGGTTATAGCCTGTCCCCGATGTTATTCAATCTGTATATTGAGCAAGCAGTAAAGGAAACAAAAGAAAAATGTGGAGTAGGTATTAAAATCCACGGAGAAGAAATAAAAACTTTGAGGTTCGCCGATCGTGTTATAATTTCATGTATTGACTCGTTCCATGACCATGGAGACTTGTCCTTAATTTGGTCCAACGGAACAATAAATAAATAAATGACATTGTAATTCTGTCAGAGACAGCAAAGGACTTGGAAGAGCAGTTGAACGGAATGAACAGTGTCTTGAAAGGAGGATATAAGACGAACATCAACAAAAGCAAAACGAGGATAATGGAATGTCGTCAAATTAAGTCGGGTGATGCTGAGGGAATTAGATTAGGAAATGAGACACTTAAAGTAGTAAAGGAGTTTTGCTATTTGGGGAGAAAAATAACTGATGATGGTCGAAGTAGGGAGGATATAAAATGTAGACTGGCAATGGCAAGGAAAGCGTTTCTGAAGAAGAGAAATTTGTTAACATCGAGTATAGATTTAAGTGTCAGGAAGTCGTTTCTGAAAGTATTTGTATGGAGTGTAGCCATGTATGGAAGTGAAACATGGACGATAAATAGTTTAGGCAAGAAGAGAATAGAAGCTTTCGAAATGTGGTGCTGCAGAAGAATGCTGAAGATTAGATGGGTAGATCACATAACTAATGAGGAGGTATTTAATAGGATTGGTGAGAAGAGGAGTTTGTGGCACAACTTGACAAGAAGAAGGGACCGGTTGGTAGGACATGTTCTGAGGCATCAAGGGATCACAAATTTAGCATTGGAGGGCAGCGTGGAGGGTAAAAATTGTAGAGGGCGACCAAGAGATGAATACACTAAACAGATTCAGAAGGATGTAGGTTGCAGTAAGTACTGGGAGATGAAGAAGCTTGCACAGGATAGAGTAGCATGGAGATCTGCATCAAACCAGTCTCAGGACTGAAGACCACAATAACAACAACAAGTTCCACAGCTACTCGCACCACTCACACTTTCACTTTTACCGACACATTGGACGTGTTGGATGCTCAGTACCCGTTTCACCGACTTCCCCGATGTCTTCAGAAGTATTCATTGTACAGCATGACTGATGGGCGTCTGCCTTGTTATTCAGACATTGCCAGGAATAATGCCGTCAGCGCCTTACGCACAACTTATTGCAAATTTCATAAGTGGTAAAAAAATGGCGCTTGTCGATTTCGCTCCTTTTGAGCCAGTAATATGTAGCCGTATGCCTGGCTCTATTATATGTTGGGAATAAGCTAAAATCACAGGCAAATGCTACAGACCGCCTTATGAATACACTCATCTGTCCCTGCCCCGCAAGATATTCCTTAGATTAGATTAGATTAGATTTACTTTCATTCCAGTTACATCGAGTAAGGGACATGTGACGCATCCACATTGGCCCTGAAGCTGACGATGATGGTAACCATAGCATAGCGCAAACCAGCCAACTGCTGTTGAACTTTTAGTATTGACCAAAAGGAAGATAAGGCGGAATTCGAGGTCTTTCCTAAATCGAGGTTATTAGAGGTAGATCACTAACTCGACTGCCAAGGACGACGAAGAAAATAGTCAGCGATCTTTTTTTCAGAAACAGTCTAACATTCATTTGAATGGTTTTCTGGGAATTAAAAAAGCCTCGATGTGGATGGCACCTTCCGAATTCAATTCTACTCTCGCGACCCAGGTACCTGCTAGTCCTCCGAAATGGCTAACAAGCTTCAAAGAGATCTAGCACTGCCATTTATTTAATCTTAGCACGCTACCTTCTTATGAATCCATTCTCATAGCCGATCACGTCGATCACCATATTGATGATATGTCTTATGTTTCAGCAGTAGACACCTAAGGTGGGGGAACGTAGAAATCCATGACATCTCCTCATTGTGGACAATCGACAGCGAAATGTATTTAACAACGCTACCGCCTGCTGCATTATGACCTGTCAGTTTCCACTGATTTTGTTATTTACTTTCAATGAGCACAATTCTTCTTGCTGGTAGGTGCTTATATTCGTCTTTTCTTGCCTTTCTGTTGCTATGCCAAAGGTCCATGTGCACGACATTATGTAATGTCTGGCAGATTTGGAACTTGGCATGTTTAACGTTCTAGTCGCGTAGGAGTGCAGTATTTTTGTCTAGCCTTCCCTGCGGCCGGTTTCGAGTGAATCCACCCTTTGTGTGTAAGTAGCGGACTGAACGTCTGAATGTCTGCTGAACTAACTGAAATGAAAGAAAATAACACACGCACAACCAACCGCAGATTGGTAACAAGACGTGTGTGTTAGATTTTCTTTTTAGCAAGTCCTTGCATTACCAGGTATCTTACAACGTGAGCGAATCAGTTCAGAATGTTCCTTGACGTAATAAACGTACGTCCAAATAAAATACGTTAGCTTTTTACTGTAGATTTGTTTGTTCGCTGTCTATTGTAATATTGTGATGGACTAGTCCAGTTTAGTTTTGTGTAGGCATTTGGATAGCAGCGGCGTACGGAACAGATTAGCCTACGAATTTATGCAGCGCTATATCGGTTGTTCAAAAAATGTTCAAATGTGTGTGAAATCTTATGGGACTTAACTGCTAAGGTCATCAGTCCCTAAGCTTACACACTACGTACCCTAAATTATCCTAAGGACAAACACACACAGCCATGCCCGAGGGAGGATTCGAACCTCCGCCGGGACCAGCCGCACAGTCCATGATTGCAGCGCCTTAGACCGGTCGGTATCGGTTGTTCTTCAGTTCGCAAATAACATTTAAAAAATCGTAACAGGACGTAACAGCCTCTGAAATGAGTGCCACAAGAAATACCATGGACAGCCGATCAGACGCGTTGCCATTGAAAAGCTCGGAACTGCAAGGATAAGAGAGGAAAATAAAACTGTTAATGAACAAAGGATATAATAAAATGGCGCAATACCGCGGATAGTCTTATTTCTTTTGTAAGTGGTCATGTGCGTTTTTGCTTTTCTGAGATATGGATCTTCTGACTGGTTTGCGGTGGCGTGCCACGAATTTCTCTCCTGTGTCGACCTCTTCATCTCAGAGTAACACTTGCGCCGTTGCACTATAAGTTCTCAATTGGTTGTTGAATGCATTGCAATTCTGTATTCCTCTTCAGTTTTTACCCACTTCAACTCCCTCTGTGCGTTATTCCCTGATGTCTTAACGCTTGTTCTATCATCCTGTCACTTCTTCTTGTCTATGTTTTCCGTCTGTTCCTTTCTTTGCCGATTCCACGGAGGACCTCCTCATTCCTTACATTATCACTCTAAGTAATTTTCAAAATTTTGGAAATTTGTGGTAAGGTCCTTGGGATCAAACTGCTAAGGTCCTCTGTCCCTAAGCTTACGTACTACTTAATCTAAATTACCCCAACTTACGCTAAGGAGAACACACACACCCATGCCCGAGGGAGGACCCCAACCTCCGAAGGGGGTAGCCGCGCTAACCGTGACAGACGTCGCTTTTTTTTTTTTTACTTTATTTTGTGCGGTATTGATCATTGGGCTTAATCCGGGTGGACGTCACAAGACATCCGTTCAAGTTGATCGTTGATTCCTTTACTCAGTTCTTTTATTACAGAGGGCAACCAGCCCTCTGACCGATCACGCTGAGCTACCGTGCCGGCTATCAGACGGGGCGACTACCCCGCGCGGCCACCTAATTTTCAACATTAGCATCCCATCTCCAATACTTCTATTCTCATTTTTCCTGGTTTTCCCACAGCCGACGATTCGCTGCCATACAATGCTGTGCTTCAAACGTACATTCTCAGGCATTTCTTCCTCAAATTAAAGCATAGTTTGATATTAGTAGATTTCTTTTAGCAAGAAATGGCCTCTTCGCTTGTGCTAGTCTGTACTCATTAGACTGTTCGTTCCATTGTTGTAATTCTTCTTCGCATTCACTTTGGATAGCAATGTTATTAGCGAATCTTATTATTGATATCATTTCACCCTTAATTTTCATACCACTCTTGAACCTTTCTTTTATTTCCGTCATTGCTTCCTCGGTGTAGAGACTGAACAGACTGCATCTCTCTCTTAGATCTTTTTTAATCTGATCACATCGTTCTTGGTCTTCTAACCTTATTGTTCCCACTTGGTTCTTGTAAATTTTGTATATTACCTGTCTTTCCCTTTAGCTTATTCGTATTTTTCACAGAGCACGTGGCTAATGTACATGATAATTCATGCAGTTCGTAATAAAACACACAATTACGTTTGTCATTTTCTGTTCTTGTACTCATGCAGTAGAAAACGTAACGTCTTTCCATGCAAGTAATGTAAGCTCGATGCTGTCGGAAAAGCAATTCTCAGGAAAGGTGGTGTTGGCAGGTCAGTTGACTCTGTGGATATATCGAGTAATTGATGGACGTACGCACTTGCTCAGACAATTGTAGCATTAACTAGCAGCTTTGGCCACTCGTTCTGACTAGCAGAGTGTGAAAATTTGCCAGGTGAACACGACGGTGCTCTAATCTGATATCGCCTTAACGCATCAGGATCAGGACAATAGGAAAAAGTGAAGACAAGTCTAGTAAGATTGGTGAACGGAAGAAAGATTCCCTGCCACTAAACACGAAAAGGGGCCTCGAAAATGAGTGAATTCATTCCTGGGGATTTCATTCTCACTAAAGGCAAGCCACAGGATTGAGTAAGGAGGTCTGCTTCCTGGAGTCTGTTGAGTGACACAATTATGACCACGAAACACATTCTTGTAGCTTCACGGTTGGACAAGGAGACTTGGAAGGTCACGTTCCGTCAGTCAGCTCTCTCTCGTGTCCGTCGGCATGTAAGCAGCAAGCGATTGAAATAAACAGTGTGATTCCGCCTTCTGCAAGTTGCTAGGTATTGGTACGTTTTGCCATTCGTTGGCTGCAGGCAGAAGAGGCAATGTCACTGAGATTGATTCATTGTCGATTGTGTCGTGGGTGTAGGAAGCGGTTGTGAGTGATGTTCTGAGGGCCGGTGCAGGAAATTCAAAGCTGGTCGCTCAAACGTGCGTAATGGAAGTGGTCGAGGGGACATTCACGAGTGACTGATGAACTTGCGCAACATGTGGACGAAATAGTGCCTGCGAGACGACGGTTGAGAACTTCCAAACTCTCTGAAGATCTGCTTCAGATTTCAAGAACAACCCTCATAACAATGTCACGGAGAGCATAGGTTACCATCCGCTTTATGCACTGTGGGTACCAAAACGTTTAACCGATGGTCATAAAACTAAAATAATGGTTTCGATCTTGACATTTCTTTAGCGCTGCTATTAATATGGCGAGGAGTTTCTAAACAGAATTGTGACTGGGGACGAGACATGGGCACAATACGTGAACTCTGAAACCGGGGAACAGTCCAAACAGCGAATGCACACTGAATCTCCCATTAAGCCCACAAAATTCCAGAAAACGCTGTTAAACAGCAAAATGATGGCTACAGGTTTTTGGGAATCGCAAAGGAATTTTGACAACAGATTTTATGATAATAGCGTGTGAGAATTCTGTGCCATTACAGGTTTATTGTGAGACTCTTACGAGACTCCAAAGTTCAGTCCAAAACAAAAGGTGCGGGATGGATACTGTAGAAATTATTCTCCTTCACGCAATGCGTGGCCCCATACTGTGAATCGAACTAAGGAAAAACTCAGCCTTTTTGGATCTGAGATTTTTCAACCTACTCTAATACTATTCGCAGTGACTGTTTTATGCTGTACTACGCGGTGTCCTTCAAGCACATATGCTTGTCTGAAGGAAGGGACACTGCTACTATCTGTAGCTATATGAGATGGAAGAAATATATTCGGAATTGCAAATACGACCAAAATTTGTGCTGTCAAACGAAGGCCGGCCGCTGTGGCCGTGCGGTTCTAGGCGCTACAGTCTGGAACCGCGTGACCGCTACGGTCGCAGGTTCGAATCCTGCCTCGGGCATGGATGTGTGTGATGTCCTTAGGTTAGTTAGGTTTAAGTAGTTCTAAGTTCTAGGGGACTGATGACCACAGATGTTAAGTCCCATAGCGCTCAGAGCCATTTTGTCAAACGAAAATTTATTGCGGATCAAGACTCTAACCCGGACTTGCCGCTTTACGCTAGCGATCACCTTAACCACTTTTTTTATCTCTTTATTTCTGTTTTGTTCATGACTGTTCGTTGCACTTTGTCTGGGCGGACGTCACTTGACACCCGCACTGATTCAGCGTTGATTCTTTTACTTAGTTTATTTTCTTTATTTTTTTATTACAGAGGGTAGGCAGCCCTCTGACCGAGCTCGCTGAGCATCCGTGGCGACAGCACTGCGGCTGTCTGAACGCGTCTCCAGGACCGACCGAAACTTCCACATATCAGTGAGTGTTCACATTCTGCACTCGCGCGATTGCTGTGAATCCCGCACACGAAAAAACTTCATTATTATTATCGCGACCTGTCTAGTCACGTAATACTAGGCTGCAACAATAATGCATTCATGTCTGAAGCGCACTTTTCTTTTGTGTGTCATCAGTCTTCTGACTGGTTTGATGCGGCCCGCCACCAATTCCTCTCCAGTGCCAGCCTAGTCATCTCAGACTAGTACTTGCAATTTACGTCGTTAATTATTTGCTGAATGTATTCCAATCTCTGTCTTTCTCTACAGTTTTTATATTCTACAGGTTCCTCTAGCACCATGGAAATTCTTCCGTGATGCCTTAACGGATGTTCCACCATCCTGTCCCTTCTTCTTGTCAATGTTTTCCATGTATTCTTTTCTCCGTCGATTCTCTGGTGAACTTCCTCATTTCTAACCTTATTATTCCACCGAATTTTCAACATTTTTCTGTAGCATCACATCTCAAATGCTTCGATTCTCTTCCATTCCTGTTTTCCCATAGTCTGCGTCTCACTGCCATACAATTCTATGCTTCAAACGTTCACTCTCAGAAATTTATTCCTCAAATTAAGACCTATGTTTGACACTAGTAGACTTCTCTTGGCGAGGGACGCCCTTTCTGCCAGTGCTTCTCTGTTTTTTATGACTTGCTTGCGTCATAGGTTATTTCGCTGCCTAGGAAGTAGAATTGCTTGACTTCATCTACTTTGTGATCACAAATTATGATAGGTTTGTGGCTGTTCTTATTTCTGCTACAGCTCATTAGTTTAATCTCTCTTCGATTTCCTCTCAGTCCACATTCTTTACTCATTAGACTGTTCATACCTTTCTATACATCCTGTAATTCTTCACTTCCACCGTGGATAGCAATTTCATCAGAGGATCTTACCGTTGATATCCTTTCACCTGGAATTTTAGTCCCACCCTTGAACCTTTCTTTTATTTCCATCATTGCTTCTTCCGCGTATAGATTGAACAGCAGGAGCGAAAGATTTCATTCCTGACTTACAACCTTTTTAGTCTGAGCACTTTGCATTTGCTCTTGCACTCTTACTGTTCCCTCTTGAGTCTTATACTTATTGTACATTATCTGTCTTTGCCTGTAGCTTATCCCAATTATTCTCAGATTCCGAATATCTTGCACCGTTTGACGACTTGGAACGCTTTTCCAGGTCGACAGATCCTATGGACGTATCTCGATATTTCTTTAATCTTGCTTCCATTAGCAAGCCTCTCTGGCGCCTTTACCTTTCCTTAGCTAAACTGATGGTCACCTAGCACTGCGAAGCAGATTGTAAAACACACACTTCATAGCACACTGTAAATCACACACTGGAAATAACGTTACATGCTTAGACAGGCCGCGACAATAACAATGAAGTCTCTCCCTGTGCGGAAATAACAGCAACTGTGCGAGTGCTGTACGTGTACACTCAGCAACAAATTGAAGTCTGGGTCGGACCTGGAGACGTGGATTGCCGAATTGGTTAATTCGACCGCTCGCGTAGCGCGGAAAATTGGGTTCGAGCCCTGGTCCGGCACAAATTCTCAGCCGGCCGCGGTGGTCTCGCGGTTCTAGGCGCGCAGTCCGGAACCGTGCGACTGCTACGGTCGCAGGTTCGAATCCTGCCTCGGGCATGGATGTGTGTGATGTCCTTAGGTTAAGTTAGGTTTAAGTAGTTCTAAGTTCTAGGGGACTGATGACCACAGCAGTTGAGTCCCATAGTGCTCAGAGCCAGAGCCGGCACAAATTCTCATTTGTGACGAATAAATTGTACAGCTGAAGTGTCATCGTATTCGCAATTGCAAATACATTTCATCAATCTTCCCTATAGTCTGGACTTGGCACCAAGCGAATTTCATTTGTTCTCCAAGATGTTACTTAGAATCTCACGACCAATTATGAGCACAAGGATGCTGTCAATAACTGACTGAAGCACCAAGAGGCACCCATCTTTGATGAAGGGATAAAGAAGCTAGTGTCACGGCATTTGAAATGTTTGAATTTGGATGGAGAAGTAATTACAGTATGTAGGTACAGATAGTATGTATACTGTTATATACAAGTTTTTAACTGACAATCGGAGGTTAATTCATGAATAGCCCTCATACGTATTTAATTCCTGTAGTCTCTTCTCTTGATAATAATGAGGAATAGGAATGATGTCCGCAGTGCCTTGTAAAATTATTAAGTATAACCTCTCTATAGGTAATAGCTTATTTTGTGTCATCTCTTCTCTTGAGCCGGCCGGTGTGGCCGTGCGGTTCTAGGCGCATCAGTCTGGAACCGCGCCACCGCTACGGTCGCAGGTTCGAATCCTGCCTCGGGCATGGATGTGTGTGATGTCCTTAGGTTAGTTAGGTTTAATTAGTTCTAAATTCTAGGCGACTGATGACCTCAGGAGTTAAGTCGCATAGTGCTCAGAGCCATTTGAACCATTTATGAACCTTCTCTTGAGAAATTTGGAGTCTTACGCCTTACAGCCCAGTAAAATTATATTTTATAATGTATCTATGACGTAACTGATAGTTGTTTTAATTTTGGAAGAAAAAATATTGTTTGATGTCAGCACTAACGTAAAAATTGCTATTAACTGCATTCTACGTGTCCAGAACCTCCAGCATAGTTTGACTGGAGCTTGTTCGTTTGGTTTTGTACTGATCAGTGCTTTATATCCGCTAGCGTATATAATTTTCTCTTACACAACTTAGGTGACGTCGTTGTTGTCAGCGGTTCGTGCATCCATAACGCTGAAACTGCACAATTAAATCGAGTGGTCCAGAATGTGTTACGACACTGCACACTCTGATTTACATTTTCAGCTTAATTTATGTCGGGTGGCGCGCATCGCCGGACACGCGAATATAATTTTCGCTTGAGTGGGCGGAGCGGTCAGCGCTGTCGTATGGAGCGCTTTGGCTAATGCGGCGGCTGTGTGGTAACACGGGGAGCGCGTGCCTGGCCTAGGCTAAGTGCGCCGATCGCCGACCGCCCACACCGCAGCGCGGCACACAGCGGCACACGTGGCGGAAACTGTGCCAAGGGCGGCCCGCCGCGGGGGGACACGCGCTGACTCTCCCATGGGAATCGCCACGCGACAGGTCGGGCCGTAATCACTCCGTGCCACCTGCGAAAGACCGCCCTCTGTCACAGTAGCAGAGGAGCGTCGCTTCCTCGTAAACTGGTGTCGTAGGTTCGATTTTCGCCTGGGTGCAATTTTAAAAATTATCATTCGAATATGTGTCATCTTGATAAACGTGAATGTGACTCACATAATACGTTATATTTATATTGTAGTTATACAGTTAGTTAGACCTCCCGTTGGCCGCCAATTCTGTACTAGTGGAATTAGGTTCAAACTTTGTTTGTAAGTATAACTACTGTTGATTTGCTTTATTGTAAGATAATAACGCTTGAGTGCGACGTTTACAGTCATTTTAATAAATGAAAGTGTCAGGTTCGTTATCTACAGGAATGTGAATACAATAACTTACAAGCGTTTTACTCGTTTGAGAGCTCTGTTTAGAGTCAGAGCTAGTTAATGTCTGTTATCCATTTCAAAACCTATAATTTCTTGAGAACGAAGTTTCTCACAATGCCTTCTTGTATGAAACATTCCCATATTCCCTGTCGTGTCAAATTCAAATGGCTCTGAGCACTATGGGACTTAACTTCTGAGGTCATCAGTCCCCTAGAACTTAGAACTACTTAAACCTAACTAACCTAAGGACATCACACACATCCATAGCCGAGGCAGGATTCGAACCTGCGACCGTAGCGGTCGTGCGGTTCCAGACTGTAGCGCTTAGAATCGCTCGGCCACCCCGGCCGACCCTGTCGTGTCAAATCTGGGTAAAATCTCAAGCTTTAGATAATTGCCACCAAGGTTTCCTTAGGATTCATTTGCTCCTGATAATGACCATGGTGGTAAAGATGAAAGCTTGAGGTTTTACCCAGATTTGAGACGACAAGGAATACGAGAATGTTTTATTCATTTAATAACGAAGGCCAGCTGAATGCCTCCGAATTTTTATGTGAAAATTCTTGAAGCTTTTTAATAAAACAAACGTTATTAACATTCAATGTCTTTATTCTTCATATCTACATATTTGCAGTCCATTGCTAGTAGAGGGCAACGAATAACAGCGTGTAACCTGTCAGTATGCAACGTAACTATGTCAGACTGTGAGAAACAGCGCGCTGTAGTACAGTTTCGAAATCGAAGAGTTCGTTGACATTTGGATCACCCTCTCCTTCACGTCGACGTCTGCAACAGTCCGACGCCATACGGTCCCGACTTGACCTCATCCGATTTTCATCTGTTTCGAAAACTTAAAGTACACCTTCAAGGACCTCACATTGATAGTGACGAAGCAGTGCAAGTAGAGTTGAGATTGTGACTCCGCCAATAAATGAAAACATTCTACAGTGACAGTTTCAATAAACTAGTTTCTTGTTGGGAGGAATGTGTTCGTCACCATAGTGACTAAGTTGAGAAATAAATATGTAGACCAGGAGGGATTACTTTCCAGTACGTCCTCGACTATTACTATCACTACAATTACAGTAAGTAAACAACCATATTCACGTTATGAGCTTGCCAATCAATGTGTAAAGTATACTCAATTGAAAAGAAGACTTTCACTGTTGTGGGTGAATGTGTTAGCCAGGAGATTGAACGATGATATTCTCAGTTGCAGGAGAGGAGTTATTGGCTCCGCAGCAATTTCTTCGTCTCTGGAGAGTTGTGTCTGCAGTTATTTGCATGGTGGAATTCATCCGATTAGTACAAAGAGTGGGTATGCAATTTCTTCTCAAAGAAGGAGAGCACGATTAAAAAATTCATCGCACGATGAAAGAGTTTTATGGAGAGCAGTGTCTCTCATCGTGCACAGCATTTCAGTGGTGTCAGTGTCAACATCAAGGACATGCCACGCCCTGTTTAGGCGCACCGCCAGTGCTCTTATTTCGGCTGTAGAGGAGCTCACATAGACGAATCGTCGGAACACCACACGTGACACACCTGTTGAACTGCCCATAAGCAGAGGAACTGTGCATCACTTAATACTCGAGAAGTTTTATTATGACAAAGTTTGTGCGAGGTGGTTACCGAAGTATATTCAAAGAATCAGAAGACGGGGCAACTGATGTTTGACTGACCCATTTGTTAACATACGCAGGCTAAGGAATACACGAGGTATCACCACTCAGACCCTGCCTCAAACGGATGAGCACAGAGTGGCGAAATCCCGGCTCCGCTTGTCCAGTAATTGCTACCATGGAGTGCAACAGTTAACGCTGAGCAGTACTACTACTCGTTGCTCACGCTCAAACAGTCCATCTGGAACAAGTGGAGGGAAAGGTGTCGAACGGGATAGTGATTCTCCAGGACAACGCTACGCCAAATGTGGCCCAGAAGACGCTCGAACTCCTTCAAAAAATTTTATGTGAGGTGTTGGGACATCCTCCTTACAGCTCGTGTCTCCCATGTGAATCACATATCTTTGAATCCTCAAAATAACCTCTAAAATGTAGGAAGTGCAGCTGTGATAAGGAAGTACAGGACACTGTGGAAAACTGAACCTGTTAGCAACCCGGGAGTTTTTACACTGAAGACACCCTGTCCCATCTATTAGCTGAGATTGGCGTATCAGTGTCAAAGGCAATTGTACAGTTTCGCATGAACTGTAACTGTTTTATTGTCACCACTACACTGAATCCCTTCAACACACTAGCACACTGAAAAAAAAAAGACGCAGTACGAAGGAATTATCCACAAGAGACGAAAATCGGTAGATAATTGGTAGATGTAATGTACATGTACAGACAAACAAATGATTATAATTTCAGAAAAATTGGATTATTTATTTAAAAAAAGAGGTTCACAAACAACAATTCAATAATTCGTTGTTCCACCTCTGGCCCTGAGGAATATCGTTTCAAATTCTGGCCAACTGGTGCGTTAGATCGTCAAAATACTGAACTGGTTGGAAATTTGTTTGCATATAACTGTAATCTCCTTTTCATTTGGGCATTGGGCATTAGTCACCTTTTTAGATGGTGTAGAACTGGTACCAGACGGATATGTGACCCTCCCTTTCTGCCATAAGTCATGGCAGTGAAGTGGTGTGTACACTCAAGGAAAATAAATAAATAAATAAAATAAAATAAAATAAAAAAAGAGCGTGTGTTGGTTCACCTCTGGCCCTTACTCAAGCAGTTATTCGGCTTCGCATTCATTGACAGAGTTATTGGATATCTTCCTGAGGGATATCATTTCAGATTCAGTCCAACTGGCGTGTTAAATCGTGGAAATACCAAGCTGGTTGGAGGGCCGTGCTCGTAATGCTTCAAAGGTTCTTAATTGGGGAGAGATTCGGCGATCTTGCTGGCCAAGCCAGAGTTTGGAAAGCACGAAGACAAGCATTAGAAACTCTCGTCATGTGCGGGTGGTAGGCATTATCTTGCTGAAATGTAAGCCCAGGACGGCTTGCCATGAAGGTAACAAAACGGAATGTAGAATATCAAGAATATCATCGACATACCCCTGTACTGTAAGGATGTAACAGAATGACAAGCAATCGGGTCCTGCTATGAAAAGAAATGGCACTCCAAGCCACTACTCCTGGTCGTCGGCCTGTATGGCTGGCGACATTCAGGTTGGAATCCCACCAATGTGCGGTGCATGGTTCAAAATGGCTCTGAGCACTATGGGACTTAACATCTGAGGTCATCAGTCCCCTAGAGCTTAGAAATACTTACACCTAACTGACTTAAGGCCATCACACACATCCATGCCCGAGGCAGGATTCGAACCTGCGACCGTAGCGGTCGCGTAGTTCCAGACTGAAGTGCCTAGAACCTCTCGGCCACACTGGACGGCCAGTGCGGTGCATGTTCAGACGCGTCTTCGCTCTGGAATCTAATTGACTGGAATAGAACTGTCTTCGTTTATGAGTCCCGCTTCTGACTGAGCCCCGATGATGAGCGAAGACGTATCTGGAGACGCCCAAGACGGTGGTGGGATACCAACCCTACTGTCGGCCGCCATGCGGCCCGACAACATGAAGTGATTGTCTGGGGTGCCATTTGATTTCGTAGTAGGGACCCTTTACTTGCTATCCGCGGCACCCTTATGGCACAGCGGTACGTCGGTGATATTCTACGCTCTGTTTTGTTTCCCTTCATGGCAAGCCATGCTGGGCTTACGTTTCAGCAAGATAACGCCCGTCTGCACTCGGCAAGAGTTTCTACTATACTTTTTCCTGCTAATAAAACATTACCTTCACCAGCAAAGTCGCTGGATCTGTCCTCAACTGAGAACGTTTGGAGAATTGTGGGCAAGGCCTTCCAGCCACTTCAGAATTTTGACGATCTAATGCACCAATTGGGCAGAATTTGTAACGATATCCCTCAGGGCCAGAGGAGGACCAGCGAGTTATTGAATTGCTGTTTGTGAATCTCTTTTTTTTAAAAAAAATAAATAATCAAATTTTTCTGAAATTGTAATCATTTGTTTGTCTGTACATGTACATTACATCTACCGATTTCCGTCTCTTGTGGATAGTTCCTTCGTACTGCGTCTTTTTTTGTCTTACAGTGTGCTAGTATGTTGAAGGGATTCAGTGTAGTGTAGCCGATACAGAGTTGGGTAAAGGAGCTATGATATTTGGACGTGCTGATGATCACATCGTGAATAAAGCTACCCGATTTCTTGATTTTTCAACAGACTGTCAAACGTGTCTACTAGGTGTGGCGTACCACTAACAGCTACGAAACACGATGTAGGAACAGAGTTCATAAAACGATCCTGACTGACAGGGATCTAGGTTAGTGCAAATGCAAATGGCTCTGTCCACTATGGGACTTAACTTCTGCCGGCCGTGGTGGCCGTGCGGTTCTAGGCACTTCAGTCCGGAACCGCGTGACTCCTAAGGTCGCAGATTTGAATCCTGCCTCGGGCATGGATGTGTGTGATGTCCTTGGGTTAGTTAGGTTTAAGTGGTTCTAAGTTCTATGGGACTGATGACCTCAGATGTTAGAGTCCCATAATGCTCAGAGCCATTTGAATCAACTTCTGAGGTCATCAGTCCCCTAGAACTTAGAACTACTTAAACCTAACTAACCTAAGGACATCACACACATCCATGCCCGAGGCAGGATTTAAACCTGCGACCGTAGCGGTCGCGCGGTTCCAGACTGTAACGCCTAGAACCGCTCGGCCACTCCGACCGGCTGGGTTAGTGTTACGCCTTGTTAATGACAACCGGTTTCAAACCTGACGGGAGCTGATTCAGTACTTTCTCATCTTATCTTCGGCATTCTTCTGAAGCGCCACGTTTCAAAAGCTTGTATGCTCTTATTGTCTTAACTGCACGTTTCACTTTCGTGAAAGGCTACTCGCCAAATGCTTCGGGAAAGAGTTCCTAACAGTTAAAATTATTGGATGTTAACAAATTCCTCTTCTTTAGAAATTATTTTCGTCTTATTGTCAATCTGCATTTTAGAAAACGTTTTCAATGGGCCAGACAACACAGAAACTGGACAATAGTTGATTAGAGGCGTATAGTGCGCTCCGGCTAGCCGCGATTTTACCTCTTTTCAATTGATGCAAGGCGTGTAGTGCAACGACCGTCCAAGGAGCAATTTAAACCGCAGTGTGCGGAGGCTGAGATGTTTTAGGGGTGTTTCTGGTACCATGACTTGCACCCACTCATTCTTGGTACAGTGCGCATGAAACAGGATGTTTCCAAATGTTGTCCTTTCTTCTGTGTCTTCATGATGAATCTGCTGAGGACACTCGCCAACAGCCATGGGGCTGCGCGAATACATTCCTGGGCTGACGAACGCTGCGCAACTCTGAAATCTGTTGCATGTCGACTGACCCGCTAAATCATTCGAAATTAAATCCTCATAAAACGTCTAGATTCTTAGACTATTCGGAAGGCTGGGCTCTACAGGAGCTAATCCTTGATGAGAGGCTTCTGCTGGAAGTGGCATGTCTGAAGAAACTTGTGGATTTTCTTCCTCGCCGAATTCAGGCTGTTTGAATACGCGAGGTGGTGATGCATGGTACTGGCATGATTTCCCGTGAGTCTGAAAATGCTTTGTCCCGTATACTTATTAAAGAGAAGCTTACACGGTCGAATTTCTTAGATTTTAGTTGTTGTCATCGTCCCCCCCCCCCAAAAAAAAAACCGGAACATTGGCAGTCGGACTATGACAGGAGCGTCTGAGTGCGTATTGTTTCTAGGTGCTGAGCAGGTTGCCTGCTGTGACCGCTGACTGCTCGGAGGAGTCGGTCGACGTCTCCACGGGCGTCTCTGTCGAGGAGCGTGTCTCGTCTCCGGCCAGAACTGGCGTAGACAGGCGGCCACCAGCTGCGCATCGCTGACAATCACGGTGCTTGGAACCAGAGTACTAAGCGACCAGCGAGCTGTAGCTTACACAATGAGATTTTCACTCTGTAGCGGAGTGTGCGCTGATATGAAACTTCCTGGCAGATTAAAACTGTGTACCGGACCGAAACTCGAACTCGGGACCTTTGCCTTTACCGGGCAAGTGCTCTACCAACTGAGCTACCCAAGCACGGCTCACAACCCGTCCTCACAACTTTAATTGCGCCAGTATCTCGTCTCCTACCTTCCAAACTTCACAGAAACTCTCCTGCATACCTTGAAGTGCTTTAGCTTACTTCAGACTCGGCTACAAAGTGTATTTACGATGTCCTTGGCCGCGCCGAGTGGCCGCGCGGTTTGAGGCGCCATGTCACGGATTGCGCGGCCCCTTCCTCCGGAGGTTCGAGTCATCCTTCCGGCATGGATGTGTGCGTGTTTATCTTAGCATAAGTTAGTTTCAGTAGAGTGTAAGTCTAGGGACCGATGACCTCAGAGTTTGGTCCTCGGCTTCGCTGTTGAGTGCTGCTGTCGGTAAAGGTTCGCCCGACGAATGCTGGAAACTGAACAGGATGAACCAGTCACATGGTTGTTCGTCTCAACGATTTACCAAACGCGATTTTGTACACCTCTCTGTGGCAACGCCCAGTGTTGTCGCAGCTCTACAGACGAGCATTGTTCTCGCCTGCATCTGTTTGCGCTTCGTAGCTGAAAGCAGGCAACAGCGGTGTCGGTTGTCAGGAATCACCTGTCGTCGACTGTATTATTGTTGGTATTTGGTTCTACTCACGGCATTTTAAGCTGAACTATTAGGTCCTACCTTAACCACCATCACGCAAATCGCTATATACAATATCTGATCAAAAGTTTCCGGACACCCCTGTAAAATGCGGAATTGACCACTAGATGTCATTAGAGGCCGACGTGCCGATATAAAAGAAGGTGGGAAGTATCATGTTGTCAGAAGAGAAAGCAGAATGGAATGGTAATGAGAGCTCACTGACTTCGAACGTGGACTAGTTGCTGGATGTCACCTGAGTAACAAATTCATCAAGGACAATTCAGCCCTTCTAAAGCTGCACATATCGACTGTTGGTGATGTGAATGTCAAGCTGAAACGCGAAGGCACAGTCACGGTTAAACCCAGACGTGGTGAACCTCGAGTACTCACAGACAGCGACTGTCGGGCATTGTGGAGTGTGGTTACAGAAAAGGCTTAAAATCAGCGTAAGGTATGACTCGTGAATTGCAAAATGGTAGTAGGTGCCTATCTAGCACGATGTGGCGACTTAAAAAGAATGAGCTGCAATGGTGGACCAGTCCCTCGTAAGTCAAGCATTTTTGTAGCCGCGATAAGCGAAGCTTGAAGTGGTGTGAAGAGCGTGCCATTGGATAGTGGGGGAACAGAGTGATTTAGGATGATGAATCTCTCTATACATTTTTCCATGCCGGTTGAAGGGTTTAGGGTTGGCGACTGCCTGGAGAACGTTACCTGTTATTTTCTGTTGTGCCAACAGTGAAGTACAGAAGAGCTAGTGGTCTGGTATAGGGATGTTTTTCCTGGTTATTGCCTGGTCTTCTTATTGCGCTTAAGAAAACACTGTATGAGGAAGGCTACGAATACATTTTACAGCACTGCGTGCTGCCTACATTGGAAGAACAGTTCTGTGGCGATGATAGTATCTGTGGTGTCACCGCTAGACACCACACTTACTAGGTGGTAACTTAAATCGGCCGCGGTCCTGTAGTACATGTCGGACCCGCGTGTCGCCACTGTGGGATCGCAAACCTAGCGCCACCACAAGGCACGTCTCGAGAGACTGAGGAGACCTCGTCCCCAGTAGTACGGACAACATAGCTAGCGATTGGACGTGCTAAGCCTTGCTCTCAATTGCCGAGAGATAGACAGTAGAATAGCCCTCTGCTAAGTTAAATGGCGACCACCTAGCAAGGCGCCATTTGTATCAATGCCTATAGCTTACTAATATTCAAGAGAGATGTATTCCAAGGACTAATTAAAAGTTAACTAACAAGCATCTACGTACTTTTCTTCTTATTCATTTATAAGTCTCATGTTCCAGACTTCACGCCCGTCTGCGTTAGCATTGCGTGCCCTATCGGCTACAGCATTGTGTCTAGGCTGTATGGTCTAGACACAACATTATTGGCGACGAGAAAAAGAGTTTGTATTAATTCGTTTGTGTCATGGCTTCGCCACAATCTCCGGATGTACTGTCCGAATTTTTTCGCTTGCAGAATCAGCAGTCGCAGGCGTTATTGGATGCCCTGGGACAGCTCGTCCAGGGTCAACGTGTGCTGCAACACGATGCGGCAGCCGCCGCTTCATCGCTACCGCTGCCACAAAACGCTGTTGCACCGCAATTTAGACCATTCGTGGCGGCCGATGAAACATGGCAAGAATGGTCCCGCCAGTTCCAGTTTCATCTAACAGCCTACAGAATTCAAGGTAACGAGCGGCAGCCGTTTTTGCTTTCTTGTGTCGGTGTGTCTACCTACCGTGTGATAGTGAAATTGTTTCCCCGACGCGACGTAGCAACTCTGACCTACGAAGAAATTTTGTCTGCTTTAGATGCCTATTTCAAAGAAACAGTGAATGTCGTTGCAAAACGGTATACGTTCTTTCGTACAAAACGTACGGCCGGTCAGACTAATAGGGAGTGGGTTGCAACTTTGCAAGGACTTACTAGGGAGTGTGCATTTGAATGTGACTGTGGACTTCCTTATTCAGACACTATGGTGCGTGATGCAATAGCACAGAACGTTTCTGATGTTCGCATACGGGAACAGATTTTGAAACTCGTTAATCCCTCCCTCCAACAAGTGATAGACATATTGGATAGGCAAGCCACACTTGACTTTGCTCAGGACTCATTTGAAACTTCGCCAGCAGTGTGTCACATTAACCGGCCCGCCGGGCCCGCTGCACGGGACGCTACGCGGCCCTCGCGCCCGTCACAGCAGCGGCAGCCTACCTTGCAAACACGTGCGCCGCGTAAGCAAGCAAATGCAGTGAAATCATGCCCACGGTGTGCAACTAGACATTCGCGTGAAAATTGCCCGTCACGCCAAGCTATTTGCTTTTACTGTCAAAAGAAAGGACATGTTCAAAGTGTTTGCCAGAAAAAGCTTAGATCAGACAATCACAATAATTCCAGGCCCTTTGCTTCGCGCCGGAATCGAACCCAGGACAATCAGGCTCGTGGACCTTCGCCCATGGACATTCATGTAGTTCATTCCCACCCGTCCAGTGACACTTTAGCTAACGGTGACTGTGTTCGTCCCACAAACAGTGTGCGTCGACGTCGCCGAAAATCCCGTGAAGTCGCAAGTGCTTCTGTACCTGTATCAGTTCAAATTGCACGTGACAGTCGCTCTTGTCGTCAGCAGGACAATAAACTTTTTGTGGACTTAGACTTTGAAGGCAAAGTGATACCATTCCAGCTCGATACCGGAGCTACAGTTTCATTGCTCAATCACGACGCGTACAAACAACTGGGCAAACCGCCATTGCGTGCCGCAAATGTTAAGTTACATAGTTACTCAGGACAGCATATCCCTGTGTTAGGACAGTGCAGCCTTCTTGCCACATACATGGGACAGACAAAACTTGTATCATTTTACGTTCTTCGTTCTACTTCTGCAGTGAACTTGTTTGGTTTAGATTTGTTTCAATTGTTTAATATGTCTATAGTAAATCAGGTCCTATCAGTGAATCAGACTGTGCCTTCCGCCAGTGTTTCTAGTCTTTGTGAAGAATTTGCAGACATTTTTGCACCGGGCCTTGGTTGCGCTAAGAACTATGAAGCGCATTTGGAACTGCAAGAAAACGCGCAACCGAAATTTTTCAGAGCGCGCAATGTTCCCCACGCATTGCGTGATGAGGTCGCCAGAACATTAGCCGATTTAGAATCTCAAGGTGTAATTGAACGTGTGCAGGCTTCTCTCTGGGCCTCACCCTTAGTAATTTTGCCAAAACCTTCCGGTAAACTGAGACTTTGTGTGGACTTCAAGGCAACAGTGAATCCACAACTTGTGACTGCCACTTTTCCTTTGCCCCGCCCGGAAGATCTTTTTGACAAACTGTGCCCGGGAAAATATTTTTCCAAATTGGACCTAGCAGATGCGTACTTGCAAATACCTGTGGACGAAGAATCCCAGCGCGTCTTAGTGGTTAACACGCATCTTGGCTTGTATCGCTTCAAAAGACTACCGTTCGGGTGTGCATCCGCCCCTGCTTTGTTTCAGCAATATTTACAAACTGTTTGTGCGTCGGTCCCTACTGCTGCGAACTATCTGGACGATATTGTGATCTCAGGAAAGACAGAAGCCGAACATTTGCAAAATCTCCGAACATTATTTCAGGTCTTGCGTCAGAATGGTCTTCGCTTGAGGAAGGACAAATGTGTTTTTTGCTAGGGACTTACCCTACCTGGGGCATGTCATAAATGCCCAAGGTATACATCCGAGTCCAGAGCACCTCCGTGCCATACAGGAGTTGCCTTCGCCACGGGATGTTAAACAACTATGGGGTGTGCTGGGTAAAATTAATTATTATGCAAAGTTTGTGCGCAATGCTTCTTCCATTTCCGCTCCGCTTCATCGCTTACGCCGTAAAGGTGTTCCGTTCGTCTGGACGACGGAATGCGAACGCGCCTTTCGCCGGTTGAAATCGGCGTTACTTTCAAATACGTGCCTTACGCCATTCGATCCCCAGAAACCCCTTTTGTTGATGGTAGATGCATCGGATTTCGGGATCGGTGCTGTGCTTGCGCACAAGGATGGCTCGCATGATCGCCCTATTGCCTTTGCGTCCAAATTGCTCTCATCTGCGCAAAGAAATTATTCACAGATAGCGAAAGAAGCTTTAGCTCTCGTGTTTGGTGTTACAAAGTTTCACGATTTCTTGTATGGTCGTCACTTTACCATCATCACGGACCACAAACCTTTGACATCGCTTTTTCATCCGGCCAAGCCTGTACCTCCACGTACAGCGCAGAAATTCATTCGCTGGTCACTTTTTCTCTCGCAGTACCGCTACGATATCTTGTATCGGTCCACTGCTAAGCACGGAAACGCTGATGCGTTGTCCCGTTTGCCTGTTGCTGAGGATAAAGCATTCGATTCTTCCGAACTTGCTTGCATGTTCATTGATTCGGAAACCGATGACGTGGTCGAATCGTTTCCGATTGATTTTCGTCGTGTAGCTGCAGCCACAGCTGCTGACCCTGTCCTTGCTACTGTTTTGCGTTTTGTTGCTACGCAATGGCCCTTGTCAAAGTCACGGATCGAGGATCCTTTGGTTCGTCGTTTTTTTGCTCACAAGGAGAGACTTTTTGTCCGACGTGGTGTTTTGTTGTTGCGTTCCGATAATGATCAGTCCCGAGTCGTGGTCCCACGTTCGTTACAGTCCTCTGTCTTAAAGCTTCTTCACCAAGGACATTGGGGTATAGTGCGTACGAAACAACTTGCTCGTCAGCACTGTACTTGGTTCGGAATCGATGCTGCGATTACGAATATGTGCTCCTCTTGCGTGGCGTGTGCCGAACAGCAATCCGCACCGCCGCGGCAATTCTTTGCATGGCCGAAAGCCACTTCCCCTTGGCAACGCTTGCACATCGATTTTGCTGGTCCATTTTGGAATGCTCGATGGTTGGTTGTGGTCGATGCTTTCAGTAATTTTCCTTTTGTTGTCCGGATGTCTTCCACGACGTCTTCTGCCACATCCAAGCCTTGTCTGCTATCTTTTGCATTGAAGGTCTTCCGCAGACTATTGTTTCCGACAATGGCCCACAATTCATGTCCGCAGAATTTCAGTCCTTCTGCGAGGCCAATGGTATTCAACATCTGACATCCGCGCCGTTTTCGCCTCAGTCAAACGGTGCCGCTGAACGATTGGTCCGGACTTTCAAGTCACAGATGTTGAAATTGAAAGAGTCGCATTCTCGGGAGGACGCTTTGTTGCTCTTTTTGTCTTTGTATCGCTCTCAGCCCCGCGATGGTCGCTCGCCGGCTGAATTGCTCCATGGTCGTTCTCATCGCACCTTGATGTCTTTGCTGCATCCGCCACATCAGGTTCCTGTGCAGCGGCAGACTCCTACTTTTGCTCCTGGCGACGTTGTCTATTATCGCACCTATCGCGGTTCACGGCGTTGGCTCGCAGGGCGCATTCTTCGCTGCCTCGGCCGCGCGATGTATTTGGTTTTGGGGGCCTCTGGTGAGGTGCGTCGGCATCTCAATCAGCTGCGCCTCTGTCGTCGCCTGGGTTCTGCCGCTCCCCGTCTGCTTTCAGCGACGGAGCCGTCCGGTCAGCGCCTTGGGGACCCATCTACTGGCTCGTCTCATCCCCAGGTGTTACCGACGCTGCCTTCCCTTTTGCCTCATGGCGTCGCGCCGCCGCCGCAGCCGCCGCCGGCGCCGCCCGCAGTGGACGCTTCGCTGCAACCGCCCGGCGCCTCCCAGGGTCACGCGCCGCCGCTCGCTTCCCGTGACCAGCCGTCCTCCGCCATGGACCTCTTGCCCGCTCCGGACCAGATGTCGTCATCGCGCGTCGGATTCCCCGACGCAATGGAGGTCGACCCTTCGGCCCCTCCTGTCTCATTACGTGCGCATACACCGCATGTTGACGTGCACCCTGGACTAGGTTTTCAGGCGTTTCCTAGCTCCCCTCGGACCGAATGGCCGGGTGCGGGTGGCACAGCCTCGCCTGTTGTTAGGCTCCCCACCTCATCGCATACGTCAACATGCGGTCCTCCCCACGGCGGGCGGAAGCCTTATCTCACGACCGTTCGCCGATTTGCGGGGGAGGAATGTGGTGTCACCGCTAGACACCACACTTACTAGGTGGTAACTTAAATCGGCCGCGGTCCTGTAGTACATGTCGGACCCGCGTGTCGCCACTGTGGGATCGCAAACCTAGCGCCACCACAAGGCAGGTCTCGAGAGACTGAGGAGACCTCGTCCCCAGTAGTACGGACAACATAGCTAGCGATTGGACGTGCTAAGCCTTGCTCTCAATTGCCGAGAGATAGACAGTAGAATAGCCCTCTGCTAAGTTAAATGGCGACCACCTAGCAAGGCGCCATTTGTATCAGTGCCTATAGCTTACTAATATTCAAGAGAGATGTATTCCAAGGACTAACTAAAAGTTAACTAACAAGCATCTACGTACTTTTCTTCTTATTCATTTATAAGTCTCATGTTCCAGACTTCACGCCCGTCTGCGTTAGCATTGCGTGCCCTATCGGCTACAGCATTGTGTCTAGGCTGTATGGTCTAGACACAACAGTATCAGCATGACAATTGACCCTGTCATAAAGGAGCATGTGTGAGGCAACGATTTGTGAAAACTGGCAGAAATTTAAGCTGCGCTCTCTGGTCCCAACCTAACTACAATCTCGTAAATCACGAAGTATTAAAAATAAATAAATGAATAAATAAATGTGGTAATCAACATTATAAGATATAGCTATTCCCATTGGCTTCCATTTACTGCCACCCGATTTGCCAACGATCAGTGATAAATTGCCAACAGCAGGATACAACGCCAGAGCCACGGACACCGTAGATATATTTTAGCCAAATCTTGCAGAGAGATGACCAACCCTAGTACGATCTCACCACAAGTTTTAAATGGGTGTGTCCACAAATCTCATTTGCCAGATCTTGTTCTAAGCCCCTCCAATAACTATTTGTTTACGCCGGCCGCGGTGGTCTCGCGGTTCTAGGCGCGCAGTCCGGAACCGTGCGACTGCTACTGTCGCAGGTTCGAATCCTGCCTCGGGCATGGATGTGTGTGATGTCCTTAGGTTAGTTAGGTTTAAGTAGTTCTAAGTTCTAGGGGACTAATGACCACAGCAGTTGAGTCCCATAGTGCTCAGAGCCATTTGAACCATTTTTGAACTATTTGTTTACAATCGTTGTCGTTGTTCTCGTCCCGTAAAACCGTCTTTTCCCAAGATAGAAGACTCACATGCTTGCTATGAAAATTCCTCGCTGAAAGTGTTCCTTCACTGAGTAACATTTTTGGTTCTTTGATAACTACAAGCTCTGTGTCTGGTCATGTGCTTTGTATTGAAGACGACTTCGACTGCTGCTGTAACGTATCTTTCCTGTAAGATCGTCTTCTTACTGTGTACGCCAGTCGGTTTACGGCCACTGGGCTTTATCCATTCTGGATATGTTGGGCCGGACTTTCCGTAACCCGAGGTTTGTGGTCGAAGGCTGCTGACTTCTCTGTGAAGGCAGGTGTTTTCCAGCACATGTAGGAGATCAAGTTCTGAAAGTCCTGGTAGGAAGCAGCGTTTTGGAGAGGAGAGTATGAGTGGGAGCAAGACATGGCCAATGGAAGTGCCTGCATTCTGCAATGGAAGCTGACTGGTTGAAAGGGCTGAATGTTAAATCGATTCCTTGGAGCTGCTTGGAGCTTGTGAAATCGAAAAGTCAGCCCTGCTTGTAATCCAGTAATCTACATCACTATTCCGCAAACCACGTCAAGATAAGCGGCGGAGACTACTTCTGGTACCACTAACTCATCCTCCCTTCCCTGTTCCATTCATTAATGGCACGCGGGGCGAATGATTACCTGTGTTAGCTCTAATATCTCGATTTTCTCGTTGTAGTCATTTCGCCTGGCGTGTATTGGAGGATGCACAATGCAGTGTCTCCCAATGGAGTTTGTTGAGCATCTTCGTAACGCTCTCTCGTCTGACTGAACGATCCCGTGAGGGAACGTGCCACTCTTCTTTGGATCTTGTTCATCACTGCTGTTAATCCAACCTGGTTAGGGTCGCAGACTGATGAACAATACTCGAGAATAGGTCCTACAAATGTTTTGTAAGCCACTTCTTACGTGGATGTATTACGAATACATTTCCCTAAGATTCTTCCTATGAATCTCAACCTAGCATCTACTATACCTCGTATTTGTTTTGTGTGCTTACTCGACTTTAGGTCGCTCCGGATAGTTATTCCTAGGTATTTTACGGTAGTAACTATTTCTAGCAATTAGTCACCAACAGTGGAGTTGTACAGTTCTGAATTTCTCCACCGATGTATACGCATTACATTGCATCCATTTATGTTCAGAGTCAACTGCCAGAACCTTCATCATTCATCAATCCTCTGGGTAATTCTGCAAATCGATAGTCCTCTGGTGTTGTTACTTTCTTATAGAAAACCGTATAATCTGCGAACAGTGTTAAATAGCTTCCGACGCTTTCTACTAGACCATTTACATAATTTACATTGTAAACTGTAACGGTCCTATTATCTTTACGTCTTCGATTTTGATCCGTTAAGAGGGACGTGTTGAGTTCTATCTAAGGAAATCTTCTATCCAGTCGCACATCTGGTCTGATGCTTGGTAAGCTCTTATTTTTTTTTTCATTGAACGCCAGCTCGGGACGGTGTCAAATGTCTTTCTGAAGTGAAGGAACATGACATCAACCCGAGCACCATTGTCTCCGACGCACTGGATCTCATCGACAAACAGAACGAGTCGAGTTTCGCAAGATCTCTTCGTAATCCATACTCATTTTGACAGATAAGATTTTCATTCCTCAAAAATCGCATAATACGTGAGCACAAAACATGTTCAATAATTCTACAACCGATTGACGTCAGCAATATAGGTCTCTATGTGCATCTGTCTTACGACTGTTCTTGAACGCGAGAATGACTTGCGCTTTTTTCCAGTCACTAGGTACCCTTCGTTGCTCCAGTGACCTTCGATGAACTGATGTTAGAAGGGGGGCAATTTCTTTCGCATAATCTTTGTGTAATCTTATAGGTGCCTCATCTGATCCAGATACCTTTCCATCACTAATTGTTTTGGTTTTCTATTCGGTGACCACTTATCTTAAGACCTGTCATTTTTGCGTTCGTGCGATAGTAGAAATGAGGGCTCGCATTACTATCTTCCGCGGTGAAGCAGTTTCGTAACACCGAATTTCGTATTTATGCCTTCCCTCTGTCATCTTCCTTTTCGGTGACAGTATAGTCAATGGGTGACTGAATGTATGGTTCCAAGCCCATTTTTGCCTTTTTTGTGTTGAGTCTGGCCATGGGCATACGATTTTAGACCGTTTTTTTTAGTGTGTTTCTGGGTGGTTAGCTTTTCCTTTTTTGTCTCTATGGTCAGCCAACCACTGTCACAATCTGTGTGATTCTAATCCCTTTTGTCTGGTCTCTGTCTAGGTGTTTCTTGTCCTGTGTCGTCTGTTGTGTCTCCATTGATCGTTTTTATTCTGTGTGGGTGTTTGAAATTTTGGAAAAAGGGACCGATTACTGTAGCAGTCTGGTCCCTTCAATCCCACAAACCAACCTACCAAACAAGCCCATTACTGATTTTACGTAACAGTAAAACATATTAGGGCTTTTAGTCAAATCGGTTGACCACATTTTACTTACAATGTCATTGAACGCTTTCTCGTTGATCTCCTTACGCTCATTTGCTCATTTTCGCTTCTTTCACTTTTGTTTGTTAGCTAGGTTTTGACTTCTCTTGAATTGTTTACGTAGTTGTTTTATAACACGGATATTAAACCATGGTGGGTCTTTTCCGCTCCTTGCTCCGAACATACGTGTGTAAGGCATATTCGACAGTGCTTTTGAATTTTATATTTTTGAAAACAGAACATTCAGTATTTTCACATATATATAATTTTTAATAGAAAGCTTAAACTTTCAATAAGCAATACTAGTTCTGGAACCTTATCATTGAGGTTCCTACAGATTACTAAGAACATACTTACCTGTTCTGTTAACACTGTGCGAGGACGAGCATTTGCTGTAAATAATGTGGCTGATCTATCTTAGATTTCATCGGGCTGTTTATCACTGTTCACAAGGGGGAAGGGGGGGGGGGTGATTCCACTAATCTAGAAAGTTTCTGTGGAAATGTGGTTTTTGGTGTAGCTTTTAACTCTTTACATCGAGCTATTATTGTGTTTTCTGTTTTGTTGAAATTATCGGTAGGGTAGGATTTGCTAGGCGGCTTATGAACTGTTAACAGTTTCATATCTAGTCCAACGCTCAAATCTCGGAATCTTTAAGATTTCAGTTAGGCAGCTACAGGGCATGAATCATTGATTTTAAGAGAAGTAACAGGTTTAATACTATATTGAGAGTTGAAGTCAGGCTAGCGACCCATACTTCCGCTCGTATCAACAGAGTATCAGAGACAGCCTTCTCGACTAATAGTCGTTCAGAAATATTACGTTTTTGATATTGTATTATGTTCTGACGTTCACGTACTTCCGGGAGAGTTGGACTGTTGGACCACTGAGTGAGACGGACCAGTGGCATATTTCACAAATGCGCCGCTGGAGCGCAGCTCCCGTTAACTTGCGAGGAAGCTTTTTTGGTGAACAAACGTGGTGCAAAAGTGTTGCTGTCATTTTCGTGTTCGATCTGGAGAAAAATTAGCTTCTCTGTTCTAGTAAATCGAAAAGTTTTAATCTAGATATATAATTTTAATATTAAGGCTTAGTTTGCACAAGAGTGATGAAAATGTGTAAGCATGAAGCTAATCTAAAATGGGCACCGAGTTCGCTACCTACAGTCCATCTCTCCAGGACAGTTGGGAGAAATGGATCAGAGTTACTTGGGAAAGATAGACGACTTGTTTTAATCTGAAAGAGATGGAGCTCAATTAAATGTAGCTTCAAGGCATGTGAAATAATCCAAAAATGGCTCTGAGCACTATGGGACTCAACTGCTGTGGTCATAAGTCCCCTAGAACTTAGAACTACTTAAACCTAACTAACCTAAGGACAGCACACAACACCCAGCCATCACGAGGCAGAGAAAATCCCTGACCCCGCCGGGAATCGAACCCGGGAACCCGGGCGTGGGAAGCGAGAACGCTACCGCACGACCACGAGATGCGGGCGTGAAATAATCCCACTGAATATGGCCGCAGTCCAAGAGTATGCTTATTTGTTGGAAGATACATCTGTGCAAACATATGGAAGACAGAATCTTAGACAGACGCCAACCAACCACTTCAAAACTTCAAAAAACATCAAAGAATAAATTAAACTACAGCTTACGACGTAACATGATGTCATTTCCACCAAGTGGACTGACTTGTAACGACAGAAAAAAGGCCACTGCGAGCTATGTCAGCAATTGCTTTTGCTCAACATGTTCTACCAAAGCTTCACTTCAATAAAATATGATGTATTGCATTTACAGGGTATGTGCAAATTCGATAATGTTACCGCCCGCGACCATCAGATTTTGCCCATTATCAACGCGCATGCGCATCCACTGTTGAACACTGAACCAGTATCGACTCACCACGGATCGAGGTTGCGTGCAAGTGTATTAGTCCCTGTAATTTCCTGTTTGCTTAATTGCCCAAAAACGACCGAACCGCAAAATTCGTACACTTGCTCGTGTACAGTGTTGGCCAAACTCCCCTGGGTGACATCACTCTGCCAGCAAAAAAGCCTCGTGGCTCTCGTCTAAACCGTAACTGTCCGTTAGAACCTCTGCTCCATGTTATTCAGGTTCAAAAAATGGCTCTGAGCACTATGAGACTTAACATCTATCGTCATCAGTCCCCTAGAACTTAGAACTACTTAAACCTAACTAATTAAGGACATCACACAACACCCAATCATCACGAGGCAGAGAAAATCCCTGACCCCGCCGGGAATCGAACACGGGAACCCGGGCGCGGGAAGCGAGAACGCTACCACACGACCACGAGCTGCGGACATTCAGGACAAAACACGATAGCGTGCTTGGAAAACCGGTGAAATATGTGAAATAAATGGCTATCGCTCCCCGAACGTATCTCTCCATAGGCGTCAATTTTAAGGAGAGAAAACTAATGCCAACATGTGAATGAACTGGGCATAATATTTAAAGTCAAGTTAGGGATGAAGCTAATTTAAGTTTGGGAATATATACAGTGACGTCATCAAAGCGATCACGCGCATGGATGTTTTCTGGAAAACCAAGTGTGTTTAGATTTGAGATCTGGTCAATGCTTACTTAGATCACCCATCGCACAAAAAATGTAATACAAAAACTCTGCTTTGTTATTTGGTCACGTATTAGCAAATGGGAACTATTAATTTAAAAAAACTCTTCAAATTTCGTGGATAATAATAAAGTTAAACATTACCATGATACTATCACGTTTTGGAAATATCAGAAGGACTGAATTAAGCAGATCGTACAAGAAAATTAGTCACCTGCAGGAAAGGTCACTCTAGTACCGTGTAAAACCGCCCCCATCATTGATAATGGTCCCAATTCGGAGAGGAAGATAGCTCACAAGTTTCTTCAGATAGGCCATATCTACGTGAAACAATTCATTGATGATTAGATCTAGTACCGCTGCAGAATTGCAGCTCTATTGATTCCTTCGTTTCCCATCTGCCCTAAATATTTCTAGACATTGTCCTCGGATGTGAACATTTTAGGTTAGGCTTTATCATGACTGTTATTGACATCGAATGAAACAACAAGTTTACTGTCAGAAGTGACTGTTTAGTTATCTCCATGACACGTTTCAAAAGTTTAGACCTCAATCACCTGGTGAATTTGTTAGTATGTCATATTTAAGTGTTGTGTTACGATTTTTGGAGGAACTTGTGGCTCTGTTGTAGGAAAGCAGCCTACTCACGCCTTATAAAATTCACATCAGTCTTTCCATTGTGTGCCAGCCAGTCCGCTGTAACTAGCTCTGACGTCATAAATGTTGCGCAGTACTTTAAAAATCAAGTAAATAACCTGAAACGTTTCTAGCATGTCAGGAGTAATACTAAATCAATATGTGTTGAATATCAGTTCAATAACTTTAACCATTTTCGAAATTTGGACATTTTTCTGCAAAAATCACTGGCGCAACAGGAAAGAGGTAAAAACTTAAAAATTTATATTTAGATTCCTTTTGCATAATAATTTAGTAGAAACAGTATTCTGGATCTCACAAATTAAAATTTTAGTTGAAATTCATGATTTTCTGGTTTTTGTCTTAGAAATTAAGGAAGCAAGATAGATTAAGTAGGCGAATAAATAAAGCTAGGATGTTTAAATTTAAGTAGATGGGGGATCCGCTATAATCATAAAGATGTGAGAAGTTTCAACTGAATAACTATAAAACTATAGCGATAGCGTATCTCCAAAGGGCAAGTTCAGAGCTCGTCTACTGCGTGTAGTGTAATTAAATTAATTCTCTCGCCCAAAATATTTGACTTAGCCACGTCAGACTTTTATTATGATTACTTACCTGTGTGCTGATTGCACATTTAAATTGAGAGCTTCATTGGCCATCAGCAAAGGAAGCAATGATTTATTCGATAACTTAAAGTGGTGCATTACTAGCCCAGCAGCTAGTCGGGAGAGCAGATTTGATCAGGCGTTCCCTTAGGCGTCCGCACCGCGGCTTTATATGTAAGAATGCTGAGCGAGAAAAAGGAAGGCCCCAGTTCTCTCCAGACGCTGATTAGCGCACCACCTGTGCCGGGAGTCGCGTCGCGTGGGTATCGCTGATATAAACAGTCTCGGATGCAGTAATAAGTTACTCGGGATACGCGTAACCATGAAATCGTTTTCGAGTGAAGTGTTAATTTTGGGATGACGTTAATGATCTATCTTTAGTTTGCGTATGTCATATTTTCACGTGCCGCCGCAGGACAGACATTCTACCATTATTTAGCGTGGCGTTTGATGAACATTATCATCAAATTATGGCGAGCATTCACTTGAACATTTAATTTGAACAGTTATAGTTGCATCAGTGCATTAAACTCTGAACTGTTCTGGTAGTTGGATTGTGTGGATTCTTTTTGGTCTGTGACTTTCAGAATATAGTGAACATTTTAGAGAGAATGGTTTTTGATTATGAATCCCAGACAATCTCCTAATTCCTCAGAGCTATAACCTGTAGCTATAAATGTATTTCTCAGGTGAAGTGGGCACTAGGAATTCTAATTACACGTTTTGCTAATTCACGTTTTGCTAATCACTTTCTGGTTGCCAATATTATAGTTAGAGAGCCAGTGTTGAGAACGGCAAACAGCATAAATACAAGGCATCTATTCTATTATACCACCCGCCGCCCCACGCTGTCTCCAGTGGTCAAAGGTTCGTGTGATATGTTACGACAGTGAAAGGAATCTGTGACCACTGGATAAAGTGCCATAATTTCCTCTAAAAATCGTAACACAACACGTGTGTCTTACTAACAAATGTAAATCCACTTGATGATAGAGGTTTAAATCTCTGAAACACGTCTTGGAGATAAATAAACAGTGCTTACTGACAGTAAACTTGTTGTTTCATTCGATTGTGGTTGAAATTAGGATCGGATGATTTAACAGACTGGTTGAAGTAAAATAGAGTGACTTAGTGCTCCTCACACCAGGAATGTATGCGTGGAGATCTGTGAACACAACTGCTGTCACCTTGGAAGACAGTATAAAGACAGAGATGTAAAAGAAAGCGCACCTATTGGTCACCTAAAATGTTGATACAAACATCCTGGTTCCTGCTCACGGTAAGTTGAATAAGTGGTGCGATGTACACCCCTGTGCTACTCCATTTACACGCTGCAGATGAAACGTCTCACTGAGCCGTCTGAGTACTCGACGCCTCGCCACATTTAAGGAGGTGAGATCGCGACTTGTCGGGCAGCAGTAGACAGGTCTACTGCGTATTCTGTGTTATCTGTCAGGCTGAAGATGTGCAGCGTCGTGAGCTGCTGTGAGCAATGACCTCTGGCGATGTATCCGACTCAAAATCTCTAATGGATGCAGTTTTAGCAGTGTTCGCTCGGGAATAGGTTGAGATGGGCCAGTATTTACTCTTAGCAGCAAATCCTCCCGGGTTTGAAACTAGTTGTCAGTGAGAAGACATGACAATCGATTCCAGTCCCTGCAGCTAATTATTTTTTACGATCACTGTTCTTGTGGCAGGGAGTAGTTCATCATGCCTTGTAGACTGCGTTGGTCTGTCCACATTCATATACCAACAAATCGGGCGACTTTATTCACGGTGTGGTCATCAGCACGTCTAAACACAGTAGCTCCTTTCAGCTGTTATGTCACACCTCCGCTTCGATCCATCGGTAGAGGCTCGCAAGAGCGCCTAGTGCCACTTATGCATCATTTACAGCACTCCAAAGACACCGCTACTTTAAGGAGATGACTAATATCTTGTCCCGTGGAGTTATAAGGGGCGATCACAAAGTTTCCGTTCGAAGTCCCTACAGTCTGTATGCCAACGAGGCAAAATCGCGGGACCGAGCGAGGTGGCGCAGTGGTTAGCACACTGGACTCGCATTTGGGAGGACGACGGTTCAATCCCGTCTCCGGCCATCCTGATTTAGGTTTTCCGTGATTTCCCTAAATCGCTTCAGGCAAATGCCGGGATGGTTCCTTTGAAAGGGCACGGCCGATTTCCTTCCCCATCCTTCCCTCATCCGAGCTTGCGCTCCGTCTCTAATGACCTCGTTGTCGACGGGACCTTAAACACTAATATCCTCCATCCAAAATCGCGGTGAGGCAACCATCTCACCGACGTTCAAGGTTGAAGATACCCGATTTGTAAAACATCATGTCCTGCTGCGCGTAGAAGTCTGTAACTGTCTGGTGCACATCCTGGTCCAACAGGAATCGTCGATACTTAAAAGCCTTTTTTAATGGACCGAAGGCGTGATAATCGCAAGGGGAGAGATCAGGACAATAGGGCAAGTGTTCGAGTGCCTCTCACTTGAATTGGCGTAACTTCTGCTTTACGTCATTTTTGATATGGTGACGTGTGTTATGCCCCATACATATTCTTCATTCTCCGGTGGATAGCTACCGGTGTTTGTCCTTCGGAAGCCAAGAAAAGAATAAAAGTACGTTGGTCTTGTTTGGGTGCTTTTAGTTTACATTTCCACATTTAAAGCACACACGTTGAAAAGACACGAATGCTACACTAATACCTTGACTGCATGTCGGTGCTCATATACTCGCATCGGAGTCGCGTCACGTTGCATATACGCTCTAGCAGTTGCCTCGGACGAAAGCTTTTTGATCGCCCCTCATGCACATAGTGTTACTTTAGATTGTTACTTGGTTGCGAAGTTACCTTCAGTGCATGAAGATTTATGTTACTGTCCCATCGACATACTGTTATTAGGGACGAAGAAAGAACGAAGGGAGACTCCGTTGAGATCGAGACCATCAGGGGTGACGTTTTAGATCGGGTTGGACACGCCAGGGTGAGAAACGGACACTGTCAAACGGTACAAGCAAACACAGTGTGTCTGCACTCGTGTCTAGTGGGTAGCATTGCTACCTGTGGATCACAGGGTCCCAGGTTCGATTCCCGGCCGGGTTGGGGATTTTTCCCTGCCCAGGGACTGGGTATTGTCTTTATCATTCCATCATCATTCATGAAAGTGGCTAAACTGGACTGTGTACAGAATGTAAATGCGTACGGGCGCTAATCATCGCCCCACAAATGTAGTGTGTAGTAATCACGCTTTTTGACTTACTCGGTTAACTGAGTGCACCAGGTCACTAATATGGGCGAAGCCACAAAGCATAATACACATGACATCAAAGTATTCATGTTTTAATTCAACTGTGGAGCTTTTTCACAGTTGATGATTTGCTGAACCGTCTTGCAGTAGCGGAAATCCATCAAGTTAAGTATGTTGAAAATTCTATATTTTAATTCTGGTGGAAGCATCTTCCGAAATTATCAGTGACCGTAAAGACATACGAAGATCACTTTGCTTGCAGAGCCTGTACTTTTTACACTAACTAAGATTCATAATTAAACAAAGATTTTTTTTATACATTTGGTATAGTGGCATCTAGAACTAAGAGAGGAATGTTCTGTCCACGATGAGGTACAGGTAACTTCGCTTGGGATGTTAAAATTAGCTACCATTCCTTTACATTACATTTAAGGTCAAGATATTTCTTTGACAGAGATGGCGAATACAGGTCTCACTCATGCTCGTAAGATATCGTAGTTTATATGCCTATGTTATCACTTGTAGATCATTCGTGCAAAAATGCTAGGCAACGGAACGTAAGAGATGTCATTCAGATATGGGGAGAACAACAAGAGGATTAAGAATGAACGCTGCGAGACTCCAGAAAGAACAGTTACGCGTCTTTTAACTTTCACAGGAAACACGCTAATATAAGGTTAACAGTAAATTGTTTTGTGGATTGGAAGAAGTGTCTATCTCGTATCATTGAGGTACTTCAGTTCGTCAGTTACTTTATGTACAGCAGCATGGGGTGGGCAGGCAGACCTAATAATATTTATCTTTAATGTTAGTAGAAAGGAAAATTAAGTTTTAGCGTCTCCAGGTTCGGCTGGAGGAGGGATGAGGAAGGAAACTGGCTGGGCACTTAGAAGGAAACCATCCTGATAGGCACCCTCAGCAGTTTAGGAAAATTACGGAAAAGTTAAATCTGGATGTCCGGACGGGGATTTGAACTGTTATCCATCCGAACATGGGTCCAGTGTCTTCCTACTGCACCAGTTCGCTCGGTATTGATGTTAGAGGGAGGCACTCAAACAGTTAGTCGATCCTTTTCATCAATCATGTTATAATGAGGCGGAGACTGTTTAAAAAATTCGAGTGGAGTAAGTTATTACAAGGATGAGGCTCAACAGACCTTACTGTGTGTTAAATATACCAAGTGTTTAGTTGGCACTAGCGACCACTGAAGCTGCTAACATTAATCAACTGACTGACCGGAAAGTATGATGGTACATAGCACTGGTAATTGTATTGGTTCCTAATTACGGGCTACAGGCACTCAGCTGTTGTCATGCAGGGAAGCGGCCACTCACAGCAGCAGGGGCAACTGTTTAAAGGTACGTTGTCCGAGGTGTGACAGCGGCTTGCGGCAGCGACAGAACCCCATGGTGAAAGGGGCTGTTTGCTTGCTCAGTTATATGGCGACGCGACCGATTTCGTGCGCAGTCGTTGCTGTTTCCCAATGCGCCGCCGAAGCACGACAGAACTGGATTTGACTTTGAGCTACTAAGATAGGGCCTATTTTACTACAAGATGTGAGAGGATGATGGCACGATAATATCATTGTGGCTTCTCAGCAAGAGGAAAAAGACGGGGGCTAATAGTATTTTTGCGGTACATGATGGTGAAGGTTGTTATATCATTTTGATTAACAGCCACCTTTTAAATAGAGAGACCAAATTCAGACTTTATTTTATGTTAGTTCGCGCATTTGTAACATACAAAAAGAAAAACTTGTAAGCTGTTCTAGAAACTAATCAGTACCACTGAAAAACTCGCAGTGACGCTAATTTTCTTCTCTAATCCACAATATTTTGGCTAAAGTTATTAAAATATTTTTTTCTCTTTGGCACAGTTGGAATGGTTTAAATTTTAATGTTTTTACGCATCACGGAACATTAATTAATCTGCAACAAACTATTTCCTGTTTTAGTTCGTAAGTGTAACAGTACAGCGCTTGCAGAAAGTTTAGAGAGACATCTAAATTTCTTTGTCTCCCACGTGTTACTTAAGTAACAACATTTCAGTCGATATTTTACATGATGTTATTAGATACCTGAATTACGTGTTTATAGTTAAAATTACACTGCTATGGCTCTAACACTTTTGAGGATTTAATGTTCTTCCGTTTTGTCAACAAAGTAACATACATCCAGTTTTCCCGACTAAAATGTTTTGTTTTTCTAAACCTGCTATCTCTACTGCTATGAAATTTTTTAATGCCGCTTCATTACACCAAACCAGTCACAATGACACAACGTGGGAGAAAGTTCGTTCGCATACAAACTTTTTTTTAGCTGGTGAATTCGGTGGCAAAATTGATCTGACTCGTTCCGCGATAACTACCGACTGCCAATACGTATAGCGGAGTTGTTCTTTTCCGTGCCTTGTTTGTGATGCAACAGCAGTCAAAACAGGTCTAAATGTTCTAATCGGTAGTAATCGTGGGCAGAAACTGACAAATTCTCCCATCGAATTTATCGAGGAAATATTTTGTTTGAGAGGGGACTAAATAGGAGGAACATTTTATCCCACGTTATATTAGTATTTGTACGATTCGTATACTGTAATAAAACAGCAGTAAAAATTTCATAGCTCTAGGAGTAGCAGTTTTCGAGAACGTAAACATCTTAGTCACAAAAACAGGTATTTTAGCTCTGTTTACAAAAAGGTAAAACATTCCATCTCCCAAGGTATTAGAGGTACAGCAGTGAAATTTTAAGGAGACCAAACAGCTAAGCTTATCAGTCACCCATTCACTCCCCCTCCCCCCTCTCCTCCCTCCCCCTCACAATCCAGGACAGGAGCAGTGTATCCAACCTGTCTGCATACAGGGTAAATTCTGTGTGCAAGATAGAGAAAGAGTTCTGAATATTTGCGTAGCGCGTACCTGCGGCGGAACGTGGGAATGAGCCCGACATTCACTTAGTGGGACGTGGGAAACCACCTAAAACACACATCCAGGGTGGCTAGCACACTGATCCCTTGTGGTTAATCAACCGTGCAGATTCAATCCGTGGCCGGCGTATCTCTCCGCCCCAGAAGCTGCCGTGTTAACAAGCTCGGCTACATTGGCGGGTGCATAGCGTTCGCTTATTTTTGTTGCTCCCGAGTAAAGTCTCATTGTCCATTCACACAGAACATCGGAGAAAATTACGGCCGTAAAATTCATGAATGTTTTGACTACTATTTACTTGAGCGAATCATGGGAAGCTCTAGAGAGACTTCCAAGTTTTTCAGAGAAAACTGATGTTCGTAATCTGCATATAGCTTTCAATAAAGTAAACACATCTTTATAGGCTTAATGAAGAGCAACTTGCTTTAAATGTAGAAAAATATGAGTTAGTGAAGATTGTAAGGGGTCCGCAGGCCCTTACTACTAAGTTTGCATCAGTACAGGTCGACAGGGCAACTATCGATAGTGTGTTGGGTCGCGAGAGCGAGAGTCAGTTGAGTTCAGTGTGTGTTGTGGGTTCCCGCGAGGCAGAGAGCTGTGCAGAAGCCAGCAGTTGAAATAATGAAAATTACCGACAAAGGGAGTGGCCATCGCCGCGGTTTAACCCCTTTGTGTTAGTATTATACGGGAAAGTGAGAAAGTATAATTAACAGAGTGATTCAGTGATATTTATGTGCCGCTTTTGAGATTCCGCGTCTACCGCGCCGGCATTATTTGGATTACAGTGTTGGATTACAGTGATTGTATTTTGCGTGTGACGATTGTGACTAGCGAGGAAGCCTGTGCTGAGATTAGCCGTTATTAACAGTGTATTGACGAAGGCAGTGGCTGTCTCCTTATTTTGGTGTTTTTGATAAGAATATAGGTCTTGATTAGCGAAGCTGTGTTGTTGTTCTCTTGCCACTAGACATTTCATTATTACAGCATTTGAGAAGGACAGAATGGAATGTAACATTCTCCGTAGCAGTCCAACCCGATTGCCAGCCCCATTAGGTACACGGTCATATTAATTAATACTTATGTGGGCTGCTATTCAGATCCGCGAACGAGCGGAAACACCAAATAATAAGGGAGTGTTACAAGATAGGAAAAACAGTGCTATAATGTTCGAAGATGGTATTAGTGGTGTGCTACTTGACACAGTCACGTCGATTAAATATCTAGACGTCACGTTTGCAAAGACAATGTGAAATGGATCAAGCAAGTAAGATCGGTTGTGGGGAGGGCGAATGATGGACATCGATTTATTGGGAGAATTCTAGGACAGTGTAGCTTATCTATAAAGGAGACCGCTTACAGAACACTAATATGACCAGTTCTTGAGTACTGTTCGAGTGTTTGGGATCATACCCACCTCGGATTAAAGCAAGACGTCGAAGCAATACAGAGGCGTGCTGCTATATTTGCTACCGGTAAGTTCTGTCAACACGCGAATATTGCGGAAATGTGCCGGGAACTCAACCGACAATCCTGCAAGGAAGAAGACGTACTTTTCGTGAAACAATGTTAAGATAGTTTAGGGAACTGGCATTGCGACAGACTGCAGAAAGATCCTTCTGTCACCAACGTACATCACGCGTAAGGACCGTGGGCACAAGATAAATCAGGGTTGGTACGGAAGCATATAGACAGTCGTTTTTCCCCTTCTAGATTTGGAGTGTAACAGGACAGGGAACGAATAGTTATGGTACAAGGTACTCTCCGCTATGCACTGCATCGTGGCTTGCGGAGTATACAGGGTGAGTCACCTAACATTACCGCTGGATATATTTCGTAAACCACATCAAATATTGACGAATCGATTCCACAGACCGAACGTGAGGAGAGGGGCTAGTGTAATTGGTTAATACAAACCATAAAAAAATGCCCGGAAGTATGTTTTTTAACACAAACCTACGTTTTTTTAATGGAACCCCGTTAGTTTTGTTAGCACATCTGAACATATAAACAAATACGTAATCAGTGCCGTTTGTTGCATAGTAAAATGTTAATTACATCCGGAGATATTGTAACCTAAAGTTGACGCTTGAGTACCACTCCTCCGCTGTTCGATCGTGTGTATCGGAGAGCACCGAATTACGTAGGGATCCAAAGGGAACGGTGATGGACCTTAGGTACAGAAGAGACTGGAACAGCACATTACGTCCACATGCTAACACCTTTTTATTGGTCTTTTTCACTGACGCATATGTACATTACCATGAGGGGTGAGGTACACGTACACACGTGGTTTCCGTTTTCAATTACGGAGTGGAATGGAGTGTGTCCCGACATGTCAGGCCAATAGATGTTCAATGTGGTGGCCATCATTTGCTGCACACAATTGCAATCTTTGGCGTAATGAATGTCGTACACGCCGCAGTACATCTGGTGTAACGTCGCCGCAGGCTGCCACAATACATTGTTTCATATCCTCTGGGGTTGTAGGCACATCACGGTACACATTCTCCTTTAACGTACCCCACAGAAAGAAGTCCAGAGGTGTAAGATCAGGAGAACGGCTGGCCAATTTATGCGTCCTCCACGTCCTATGAAACGCCCGTCGAACATCCTGTCAAGGGTCAGCCTAGTGTTAATTGCGGAATGTGCAGGTGCACCATCATGCTGATACCACTTACGTCGACGCGTTTCCAGTGGGACATTTTCGAGCAACGTTGGCAGATCATTCTGTAGAAACGCGATGTATGTTGCAGCTGTTTGGGCCCCTGCAATGAAGTGAGGACCAATGAGGTGGTCGCCAATGATTCCGCACCATACATTTACAGTCCACGGTCGCTGTCGCTCTACCTGTCTGAGCCAGCGAGGATTGTCCACGGACCAGTAATGCATGTTTCATAGATTCACAGCCCCGTGGTTTGTGAAACCCGCTTCATCGGTAAACAGGTAGAACTGCAACGCATTCTGTGTTAATGCCCATTGACAGAATTGCACTCGATGATTAAAGTCATCACCACGTAATTGCTGATGTAGCGACACATGAAACGGGTGAAAGCGGTGACGATGCAGTATGCGCATGACACTACTTTGACTCAGTCCACCGGTTCTCGCAATGTCCCGTGTACTCATGTGTGGGTTCATGGCAACAGCAGCTAACACACCAACTGCACCCGCTTCTCCTGTGACGGGCCTGTTACGGACCCGTTTGCGTGCTACGACCATACCTGTTGCATACAGTTGGCGGTAGATGTTTTGCAATGTGCGGCACGTTGGATGCTCTCTGTCCGGGTAGCGTTCTGCATACACCCTGAAGGCTTCAGCTGCATTTCGTCGACACTCACCATAGATGAGTATCATCTCCGCCTTTTCAGAGTTCGAATACACCATGGTCACAGTTCCTACAACACTACACTATCACAGACGTCTGGTAACACGGTGTACTACAGTTGGTCTGCGTGCGGAGACGAATGCAGAATAACAATAGCAGCAAGCGCTACATGCGGACACTGCGACAGCTAGACCAAACCACAACAGTGCACTACAGCCACACTCGTAAACACGGTCGTCATCGTAAACATGTCCCTGCAGATGCTGCTCACCGACCGTGGCCCGTGTTTGTTACAACACGCAACTGAACGTCGGAGGTTTCAAGCGTCAACTTTAGGTTAAAATATCTCCGGATGTATTTAACATTTTACAATGCAACAAACGGCACTGATTACGTATTTGTTTATATGTTCAGATGTGCTAACAAAACTAACATGGTTCCATTTAAAAAAAAAACGTAGGTTTGTATTAAAAAACATACTTCCGTGCATTTTTGTATGGCTTGTATTAAACAATTACATTAGCCCCTCTCCTCACGTTCGGTCTGTGGAATCGGTTCGTCAGTATTTGATGTGGTTTACGAAATATATCCAGCGGTAACGTTAGGTGACTCACCCTGTATATATAGATCTAGATGTGCATACTTATTCAGTTTCTTTACAGATTTTAGTAACACCCGTGAACTTGTTTAGCACTGCTCGTTAATAATTTACCATAGGAATAGCATCCACATACCAAAATCCTTCGTAATTTGTGCAAACTTTTGCAGTTTCTCATAACGCTGCTTATTAAAGAAAGTTTTTATCAACGTCAGTTCATTCTGTGTAATGTGCGTTGTTAACACTGGATCACGTCATTCATTCTTATTTTATATTTCGTAAGTAAATAATTACGGTACATTTTAGTATATTTCACTCTGGCGTCTGACTACGAAACATTTTTAACCTATCTGCCAGAACTATACATGTCAAGGGTTTCGAGGTCAGGAGCCAGACTTTATTTCTTACTGGTTAACTTACAGTTGGTCTTGTGATCTGGGCAAATTGCTTGTTCGTACTGGGAGCTGTCAGAGTTACAATTATGGAACATTCAGTGCTTATTGTCGTTTTTGTATTAACCAGTGCTACCTATCGCTTTCTATGAGAATATACATTTATCATAACCTTTGTTTACAGCTAATTGCTTCAATATGCTTTGCTTCTGTTTGCAGGTAACTTATAACCACTAATCTCTACTTTGACGATGGACTGGTCCTTCTGGTTTGGTTTACACCCCATAGAGCCTTCTTTACTGATATGAGCGAGACGTTGACAGGTTACAATGGGAAGTTGGAATAATTATGTAACGTCATTTGTGAGATAGAAGAGAAGATCAAAACGAAGTCAGTATGAACGTGAGGCTGTCACTTGGACGATTGAAACGTACTGAAGTTAAGCATTTGGTTAGGAAAGGAAATGAAGAAATACCACCAGACTTCCGTCCAAAACCACTTTTATCAGCATCCTCGAAAATTTTCACAGTCGTCTTCTTAACCATCTGACAACGATAAGTCAGAGTTCGGATTTCTAAATGATTCCGATACTGAGAAAGTTATCTACAGATACAGCAAGAAAGTACTTAATTCGTTACTGATTAGACAGCAAATTATAGGCTACTGGTATATTGTGTGATGTGTCAAAGGCATTTGACTGTGTAAATCAGCATATCCTATTAAGAATATTACAGTATAACATGAAATACTGCTAAAATGATTCAGTTCTCTGACAGGAACGTCTGCATCGGGCTACCAAAGTGCAGACAAAGTAATGCTGTTAGTAATTCGCATGCGAAATTAGAGTGCAATAAATGAGTCTTGCATCTCTAGAGTATCAGTGTAGGTGGCAGACTCAAATTCATAAACTTAGTGAAACTGAGGCTGGGATGAATTGTTTTTCACTTTTGCCTGTGGCATCCTTAAGAACGAGAACGATCAAGTTTTATCTTTCTTTATCAGAAACCACCTACTCTCGATGAATGTATCGGATGATGCATTTCGCTAAGTCTGTCAGCTGTGTGTAGTGTGAAGAACAATGGGACAGCAAATTCTATCGCTCAACGTCGCAGCTATGGAGTTCAGGACACGTGCGACAGGTGAGTAACAGCGACCTTGTTTCCATCTGTACTAAGTTTGCGTGGGTGGAAGAAGCCTGACGTATCAATTACCTCAGGTACGATAGGAGACTGGCTTTTGTCCAAACAGCTTCGTGCGCCAGGCAACCGCCATCACAATAGGCATGTCTTCATCACTAGCGCTGCCGTGTCGTAACCTACTGATAAATGGTGGGATATAAATCTGTCACTGAAGACACCGAGAACTCGCGCCGGTGAGGACCATATTCGTGCCTTTGGCAGTTTTCCCGTATGACAATGTAAGCCTTTCATCTGGAGGACCATCGCCATTAGGCATGACTTCAAGTCCTGTCAGAACGATATTCATAATGTGGCTATTTCTAGATAACCACTACCTACAGTGGAGCACTTTGATCATTTTCCTTAGCAGATCAGAGAATTATACAGGGTGGCGCAGATGGATCGGGTGGTTTTAAAATACTTGTCAAACTGTCAATTGTAAAGGTATTGGATTGAAATAAAGTGCAAAACGTGTAGTTACAATGGAAGTTTATTAACAAAAAAATAGTAATGTTAGTTTTTAAAAATTACATCCATCAAATGCCCTCCTTCTCGAGCGACGCATTCTTGGAGTCGGTCCTTAACGTTCCGCATTGCCCGCTCAAGCACATCACCAGGAATTGATGTGATTTCGGTGTGAATTGCTGCCTTCAACTCCTGAATGGTCCGGGGTTTGTTCATGTAGACCCTTGCTTTTAAATAGCCCCATAAGAAAAAGTCACATACCGTGAGGTCCGGCGAGCGAGGGGGCCAATGGACATCTCCATTACGGGAAATCAAACGGCCAGGGAACAGAGCGCGTACAGCTTGCATTGATATCCTAGCGGTATGTGCAGTTGCCCCGTCTTGTTGGAACCACATATTGCCCATGTCGTAATTGTTCTCTTCAAGTTGTGGGAGAAGAAAATCTTCAATCATGTTCACATAACGCTGCGAATTAACAGTAACCGCCTGCTCCCTTTCATTTTCAAAAAAGTAAGGACCAATTATCCCTACCTTAGAAACCCCACACCAAACCGTCACTTTGTCACTATGGAGAGGCCGTTGGTGTAGATCTCTTGGGTTAGTGTCGGCCCAGTAACGGCAATTTTGCTTGTTTACGTATCCGTTAATGTGAAAGTGAGCCTCGTCAGACATCATGATAATCAGGTTTACATCTTCCAATAACTCCAACATCTGTTGGCTAAACTGAAGCCTTTGAAGATGGTCTGTTGGGAGAATCTTCTGTACCAACAGGATTTTATAGGGGTGGAATTTCAGTTCTTCGTTAAGAATCCTTTGAAGGCTCCGACGTGACATTCCAAGAGCTTGAGCACGACGTCTCGTTGATCGACGTGGGCTCGCAGTGACATCGCGTCTCACACGCTCCACGTTCTCAGGCGTTGTTATTGTTGGCGGTCTAGGCGTCCATTTTGGAGCACATGAACCAGTAGTGCGGAAATTATGCACCCAACTCAATATCGTATCTCGCTTAGGAACACTACCGCGAGGTGGGATGTTGAAACGCCGGCGAAAGGCACGCGTCACAGCAACAATTGTTATTGCGTATGAACTCTTCCACTGCGAAAACACGATGCTCAACGGACCACGTAGCCATCGCGACTGACTGCCAGCCTGCAACTGAAACTTCCCGTCCCCCCCCACCACAGGACGAAGTCGCCGAACACCTGGCTCCCCCCCTCCAGACGTACAGTCCACTTCAAAACCACCCGATCCATCTGCGCCACCCTGTACATAATGACAGTAGACTACTTCTATAAACTCTTGATGGGCCACCCCAACCTCGTCCTTCGGTGTTGCCTAGAAGCAGTCGTTTCATCATTACTGCTTAACTTCGTCGATGTATCTATGGAATGTGTACTCAAATGGTTGTTTTTCATAAAATCTGCTTCTATTTGTGCACATCGCAAATCAAACTTACAGTGCATAGCGGAGTGCACTTCTCGTACCACTATCTTTTCCCCCACTTTCCTGTTGGGGTCGCCAGTGGTGTGTGGGAAGAATGATTGTCGGTAGGCTAAACTTTCGTATGAGCACTAATATCTCTGATTTTCTGGTCGTGGTCATTTCGTGAGACATATGTGGGAGAAAGTAATATATTGCCCCACTGTTCTTGGAATGCACGTTCTCAGAATTCCAAGAGTAAGCCTTTTGGTGATCTTGTAGCATTTGCCTCAGATGACAGACTAAAGGCCGAAATACTAAATGTCTTTTTCCAAAGCTGTTTCACAGAGGAAGACTGCACTGTAGTTCCTTCTCTAGATTGTCGCACGGATGACAAAATGGTAGATATCGAAATAGACGACAGAGGGATAGAGAAACAATTAAAATCGCTCAAAAGAGGAAAGGCCGCTGGACCTGATGGGATACCAGTTCGATTTTAGAGAGAGTACGCGAAGGAACTTGCCCCCCTTCTTGCAGCGGTGTACCGTAGGTCTCTAGAAGAGCGTAGTGTTCCAAAGGATTGGAAAAGGGCACAGGTCATCCCCGTTTTCAAGAACGGACGTCGAACAGATGTGCAGAACTATAGACCTATATCTCTAACGTCGATCAGGTGTAGAATTTTGGAACACGTATTATGTTCGAGTATAATGACTTTTCTGGAGACTAGAAGTCTACTCTGTAGGAATCAGCATGGGTTTCGAAAAAGACGGTCCTGTGAAACCCAGCTTGCGCTATTCGTCCATGAGACTCAGAGGGCCATAGACACGGGTTCACAGATAGATGCCGTGTTTCTTGACTTCCACAAGGCGTTCGATACAGTTCCCCACAGTCGTTTAATGAACAAAGTAAGAGCATATGGACTGTCAGACCAATTGTGTGATTGGATTGAAGAGTTCCTAGATAACAGAACGCAGCATGTCATTCTCAATGGAGAGAAGTCTTCCGAAGTAAGAGTGATTTCAGGTGTGCCACAGGGGAGTGTCATGGGACCGTTGCTGTTCACAATATACATAAATGACCTGGTGGATGACATAGGAAATTCACTGAGGCTTTTTGCAGATGATGCTGTGGTGTATCGAGAGGTTGTAACAATGGAAAATTGTACTTAAATCGAGGAGGATCTGCAGCGAATTGACGCATGGTGCAGGGAATGGCAATTGAATCTCAATGTAGACAAGTGTAATGTGCTGCGAATACATAGAAAGATAGATCCCTTATCATTTAGCTACAAAATAGCAGGTCAGCAACTGGAAGCAGTTAATTCCATAAATTATCTGGGAGTACGCATTAGGAGTGATTTAAAATGGAATGATCATATAAAGTTGATCGTCGGTAAAGCAGATGCCAGACTGAGATTCATTGGAAGAATCCTAAGGAAATGCAATCCGAAAACAAAGGAAGTAGGTTACAGTACGCTTGTTCGCCCACTGCTTGAGTACTGCTCAGCAGTGTGGGATCCGTACCAGATAGGGTTGATAGAAAAGATAGAGAAGATCCAACGGGGAGCAGCGCGCTTCGTTACAGGATCATTTAGTAATCGCGAAAGCGTTACGGAGATGATAGATAAGCTCCAGTGGAAGGCTCTGCAGGAGAGACGCTCAGTAGCTCGGTACGGGCTTTTGTTAAAGTTTCGAGAACATACCTTCACCGAAGAGTCAAGCAGTATATTGCTCCCTCCTACGTATATCTCGCGAAGAGACCATGAGGATAAAATCAGAGAGATTAGAGCCCACACAGAAGCATACCGACAATCCTTCTTTCCACGAACAATACGAGACAGGAATAGAAGGGAGTACCGATAGAGGTACTGGAGGTACCCTCCGCCACACACCGTCAGGTGGCTTGCGGAGTATGGATGTAGATGTAGATGTATCTTTGCAACAGTCTCTCGCTAACTGAACGACCCAGTGGCGAACCGCACCACTATTCCTTAGAAATTATCTACCTCTTCTAGTAATTCGACATGGTAAGAGTCCTAGACTGATGATCAGTACTCAGAAACAGGACGAACAAATACTAAGTTAGCCACTTCTTTCATGGATAGACTATATTTCCTCAAGATTCTCTGCAAGAATTTCAGTCTGACATCTGCCTCTACGGCAATCTGTTGTATGCGCTGACTTACAGTCGCACCAGACGTTGGTCATGCTTCCGATTATTTGCGCGAGACGTGTAACCGATGAGTAACGGATCTCTTAATCTTTCTTTTTATGCGCCATATGCAACTGCCAGGTCCTACACCAATCGTCAATCCCCCGCCAGTCTTCTAGAATTTCCCTGCAGGCAACAGTAATGTCCGTGAATAGACTCACGAAAACGTGGACTAGATCATTCATATACATTCAGTCAAACGAAAACGTGACAAAAGGAAAAAATAAATAAACTGTTTATTATTTCTACAGTAATCGCCGTAACTGTTAGTACATTCATCCCACTGCCAGACAGGTCGGTCAGTGTCTTCTTGCAACTGTGTTTGCGGTTGCCTACGGATCCGTGATTGTCCCCAGGTGTGCAACTCTTCATCCGAAGCAAATCTACGGCCACGAACGTCTTTCTTGAGGGCTCCAAACGTATGGAAATCGCATGGGGAGAGGTCGGGACTGTGTGGACGACGCGTAAGGGCTTCCCAGCGAAACTTCTGCTGCGTCGTCGACACAATCCTGAGAACTTGTGGGCGGGTATTATCCTGAAACCGAATGATGCCGACCGTAAACAATACCGGGCGTGTCGACTTGATGGTACACTTCAGTTTCTGAAAAGTGCCCACGTACTGCTGTGCGTTAATGAGGGTATTATGTTTCAAAAAGTCAATGAGCAGAGGGTCCTTGGAGTCAAAGAAAAACGTCATCATAATTTTCCCGGAGCTGGCTTGCCTGTTGTTTGGATTGTCACTGGGAAGCCCTTACACATCCTCCATACAGCCCGATCCCTCTCCATGCGATTTACATACGTTTGGAGTCCTCAAGAAAGACGTTCGTCAGCACCGAATCGTTTCGGACGGAGAGGCGTAAGCTTGGGTACAATCATGATTTCGTAGGCAATCGCAAAGAAATTTCCGTGAAGGCATTGACCTCCTTGCCTCACAGTGGGATAAACGTATTAACAGCTATGTCGGTTAATTCTGAAGCAATGAACAGTTTATTTACTTCTAGAATGAGATTTTCACTCTGCAGCGGAGTGTGCACTGAAATGAAACTGGAAACATCCCCCGGGCTGTGGCTAAGACATGTCTTCGTAATATCCTTTCTTCCGGAAGTGCTAGTTCTGTAAGGTTCGCAGAAGAGTTTCTGTGAAGTTTGGAAGGCGAGGGACGAGGTACTGACAGAACTGAAGCTGTGAGAGGGGGTCGTGAGTCGTGCCTCCGTACTCAGATGGTAGAGCACTTGCCTGCGAAAGGCAAAGATCCCGAGTTCGGGTCTCAGTCTAGCACACAGTTTTAATCTGCCACGAAGTTTCAGTTTACTTACTTGTTTTTGATCTATCTCGTTTACATTTGACTGCCACATGCACATAACGCTAGTTCACTTCACCGAAGAAATTCGAAGAGTGAGGACCACAGTCTAATGAGGAATCAGAACCATGTGTCGTCCTAGGGCCGTTGTTGAGAGGTGAAGGCCGGTCTTAAGGTCGACTGAAAATTACCGTGGCCGGCGACTTCTTTCTTTCTACATACGCGCTTTATCACTAAATCACCTGGCTCGACTAGCCGATAATGAAGTCATTAGATACCTAATATAAGAGTGGAATTGAATGGGGTTTGGAAAAGAATCGCCCATACCTACGTGTATTTCATGGAGACCATCCTGAAATTCGCATCAGACGACTGGGTGAAATAACAGAAAATCTAAATCTAGACAACCAGACGGGAATTCGAACTCCTGTCGTCCCGGATGTGACTAGCGTACCTTATTACTGCGCCACTTCACTCGGAAGCTCAGGATCACCTTATCTTTGCAGTGAGTAGCCGACGTGGTAAGCGTGGGAATTACTCAAGTGGAAATGCTGATGTCGATAAAGGCAGAAGTGACTCACAACGGAATATACAACGTGTCTTAGATACTTTGACTGTTGTTTGCGTCAGCGATATAATGAAATGAAAATTTATCAATCGAAGAAATATGTTACATGGAAAGCACTGATTTGTTCTCAAGTGTTAAGCTATAAGAGCCATTGCGGCAACTTATGAATTACGGAGGTTATCATATCGTGGAAATAATGAGAAAACTTAACAAAAATTGTGAATGACTAAGACAGCAGAGTTATGAATATATACAGTAGCCTGCCTTTGATCTTTGTCGGCACAGAGTTATTGGTAAAAGACCATCATAAAGCTGTCTTTGAGGAATTGCGGCGCATTTAATCAGTGTAAAGTGGTGATCCACATATAGTTTCTAGGTGCTTTGTCGACGTGAAATTTTTGTTATATAATTTCCATAGCATCTGACACGTCATTTCCACAGTACTCCATACATATCGCCGAACTGGCGAGTGTATGGTGCACATGTCGTTTTGACGTAGGATTTGGACTAAGTGAAGTTCCGGCTGAAGGTTGAACAGGTGTGAGCTTAATTTTCCAAGAATTTATTAATCATAAAATATTGTTTTTGCTACTAGAGAAATTATAACAAAACAGAACTTAATCATCAGCCCAGTACAGTTCTTGAAGGTAGGTCTCAACAAGGGAATAACAACATAAAATACTTTTAGCATAACGAAAACAAACTTCAGAAGAACTCGTCCCAGCAGATTGAATCGGGGCAACAACAATAATTATTTTCAATATCTGGCCCGTTTCAATAACCATAAAAAGACAATGAAATTAACTTCTACAATTAACCACAGAAAAACAAACCAAACTTCCTGATTAGGGCTACTTACATTAGCACTCAACTAAATGTAAATGTACGACCACTCCCATCGTTAAGTCACTGAAGAAAAGCTACTATCATCCGTCTATATGACTACCTAATTCATCAATATAATTCACTGCACAGTATGACGTGCAAAAAATAAGACAATTTTCTGCAAATGGCATAAGTAAAATCAGTCCACTCACTCCCTGATAATAACACGATTACCTTCTGTGCATAGCGCTTACAAGATCAACCACGCTCATGGTGTTATACCAACAAAGTCAATATGGTTTTCGTTTTCAAAGAAAACATCCGCACGCCTAGTGTGGCAACACACAACAACCATAACATGCTACATCCTACCCACGGACCTTCCATGTGTAATATTGTTGATAATCCAGTACACTGAATGAGACGTTTTCACTCTTCACAGTTCACCATGTTGAATCACTCGATAGACCAAAACTGCTGTCAGTCACTGAAGAATCCAATTACTGCTCCTCTTGTAATCTGGATGCCGCTGCACGTGCCTCTAGTGGAATCGCCGTCCTCTCACCCAGGAAAAAGACACCCACCGCCCTCCAGGGCTGTTTTTCTCTATACAGCGGTCACACTCCGCCCGCACTGGCCAATATCCTCTTCAGACCCATAGGAATACGAGCACTGACCTGAAAACGAAACACTGTTTTTTATTGCCTTAGAGGTACAAGAAATGATATACGATGTTCAAAGTAAGTTTCATTGTCATCAGAAGGGACTAAAAGTAAGTTCGTACGAGACTGTGATACTTCGGGTCTTAAAATATACAATTATCTTACATATGCTCTACAATTACGCTTGTGTATGAAATCTGTTGTAGCAATTTCTGTGATTTTTAAAACAAAGTAACATTTTACATGACATCATCTCACAAATGTCAATGAGCTGCAGTCTTAGAGTCGGCATTTTGATGTTTTTCCGCTTTTTTGACATATATCTTCAGGCAACCGCTTTATACAATATTTTCTCGCAGCTGTACGTGGTATTGGAGTCACATTCCTCCGTTCTGGCGTTTCTGCGGCTTCCGTTTCAACAGCTCTTCACCTGAATCACTCTCAACTAGTAGCCAAGTTCTGTGTATAGGAGATGTTCTGCCACATTCTCTTTGAATTGGTAGTAGTCCAGAACATCTTTCTTCTGGAGCCGATTGCTGGCATGTAAGGCATGTGTCGTGTATTGTAGCTAGGAAGCAGACAGACAGAAATCAAAGAAATGAATTGTTCTTATAGTCCACTTCCTTGTTTTTGTTCTGATCGCATGTTTATTTATTACTCGGTCTAACATATCGACACCTCCCATGTTAATGTTATATTCAGATATAATGGATGGATGGCCTATTTCCTTATATTTCTTTTCTTTTTTGCACCATCTTGTACAGTTACTTTTAGGTTAGAATCAAAATTTAATTGAAGCTAGAAATATCCCTCTATTATCAAGCCACTTAATTATGGAAATTTTTCGATCCCGACGAACCAACTGATTGTGGCTGCCTCTTCTAGCCCTCTTCATAGCAGAATCTGTCGAAAACCATACCGATTTTGGAATCCGATTATACATAATAGTAAATGTTGCCGTAACATTTCTGGGTAGTAATTAATGAAGTAACGGGATCGAGGTAAAATATCTGTCAATGGAGATACGTGATCCTGCAGGCACTGTGTCATATAGTTACAACACAGCCTTCCCTCCTAATGTCTGCGTTTATCGTAACAGAATTAACTGAACTCTCAAAAGGTTTACCCTTCCCCTGATAACTCAATAATGTTCAATGGAACACCATTCGAAAGTGCCATAAAAAGAGCTTTACTCCAACAGGTCTTAGTTTTCCTATGATATATTGTCTCATAGCGAAATGCCTATGAAAGAGCCTCATTTGTTCCTCAATGTGAATGTTTGTAGGTAGTGCGGGCATTCAAAGATTGCTCTCTGTCTTCCGCAAAGTTTATTCTCACTTGAGCCAATCCTGTAATTTTTCACTATGAACAAACCTTCAAAAATTTGGTGGGAGACCCCCACCCATGAAAAAGCTGATAGCCGATGCTTCCTCCCCTGCTAAACGTGGTGCTAGTTCGCCCACTCTGGCTAATTTTTTAGACACTATCCATTCAAACATATGCTTCGTTTTCCACGTGAAAGATCGGGTCAATAACCCCCTAGTGTTGGCGACGGTGTGGCATGGCGGTGAAACAGAGAAGTGGACCTAATGAGCGCTAGTCTGTGCTCCCGCGTCCTCCGCAACACCTTATCTGTAGCCCAACTGACGCCTAAATTCTCCAGATGTGTCTCCTTCCCTCGGCAAATTGGCGCCAAGTGTGATACGGTGAAATTCCAAAGCAGGCCTAATGTGCAGTCTTCCGTAAGATCACACCTGCAGCCCATATAACTGCCCAGATTGTCCGGAAAACGTACTCTCAGCTCGTCCACGCGCCACGATACGCGATAGCCGGCGAGCGGTCATCGGCCGTCGTGGGTGGCCTACAGGGGGACAGGTGAGGCCGGACCAAACTTGAGCTGGCAGCACGCCTGTCTGAAGATCCCAGGTAAAAGCTCCCCTGGACCTCTCTGCACAACAGAAAAAAGTCGGTCCCGATGGCTTGGCAAAGACTCAGCAAACACACCAGCCAGATACCACATGCGAACTTACGAAGGGCCTTCAACAAGTAATATAACACATTTTTTTATCGGACAATTTCGGTTGACGAAATGCAGAATTTGTTGTGGAACATGGTGGAAAATTCCCGCTTCAACTAGTGTCATGAAGTTCCTATGGGTGGCGGCGTAGCCTTCAAAATGGCGTCTTTAACGGAGGTGCTTTCCAAGCAGAGATCTGCCGTCCATTTTCTTTTTGCCGGAAGTCAGAGCACTGCCGACTATCATAGGTGCTTGTAGAACGTCTATGGAGACCTGGCAGTGAACAAAAGCACGGTGAGTCGTTGGACGAGGCGTCTGCCATCCCATAAAGTCGCACGAACCTGTCTGATCTACCGCATACCGGCCGGTCTCACACTGTGACTCCTGCAACGCTAGAACGTGCCGGCACTCTCATTCGAAGTGATCGACGAATCACAATCAGACACCTTTCTGCTCGATTAGACGCCTCTATTGGTAGTGCCGACACGCTCGTCACCCGTTGGAGACTCAAAGGTGTGTGCCAGTTGTGTAACAAAAGACCATAAAGAGCAACGAAGAACAATCTGTACGAAAGTGCTTGTGCGTTGCGAGGCTGATTGTGTCAATTTTTTGTCGAACATCTTCGCAGACGATGCAACATGGCTTCATCACCTCGAATGGAAACAAAATGGTAATCCAGAAAGTGGCACCACCCACCTCTCCTCCAAAGAAAAGGTTCAAAGCCGCACACTCAGCCGGTACAGTCATGGCGACGGCCTTCTGGGACTCTGAAGGGATTATTCTGTTTCATGTCCTCCGCCACGGTGCAACGATCAACGCTGAAGTGTATATTGCTACTCTCAGGAAATTTAAGAAATGACTCTATATCCAAGACAAAACAAGGCCTCACACAAGTCAGCGCACACGAGATTAGCTCACAAAAATTCATTGGACTGTTCTTCCTCATCCACCCAACAGCCCGGATTTTGCACCCTCTGACTTCCATCTTTCTGGCAAAATGAAGGACGCACTCTGCGGGAAGCAGTACATGGATGATGGGGAGGTTGCTGATGCAGCAAGACGCTGGCTCCGACATCGACCAGTAGAGCGGCACCATGTGGGCATAGAAGCCCTCCCACTGAGGCGATGTAAAACTATCGCAGTAATCGGGGATTATGTTGAAAAATAAGGTTTTGTAGCTAAAACAGTGGGCAATAATATGGCGTAATGGAATCCTGAATAAAACCAACCTACTTTCAAAAAAACACTGTGTTGCATTACGTATTGAACTCCTCTCGTAGTATGTGAGTTACCGTGACAGAGCTTGTTAGAGCGGAGTTGTAACCTCTGCAATTGTCACGGATGCATCATTTGAAGATGAAAACCAGCATTATAGGAATACGAAGAAAGAAAAAAATCTCTCCACCACTTGATTAAGTAAATAGTACATGTAATTAAAAATGAAACCGATAGAGTAACTCCAGCCTGACGCGTTTGAAACTATGTCTGACGCACTCCGTTATAGCTGCCATCAGTGTTGCCACCATACCATTACTCAAAAACCAAAATACAGTACACAACTGTACCTGTCCATCACTCAGTTGACATTTTCCCATACTCTGCCCTATTCTGCTCGTAATTGTCAATCTTCTGCTGAGGCAGCATCTTTTATAATGGTGGCTTGTAACGTCGTCTTTTGCAATGTGGAGTTCCGGTGAATGTCAGTTTTATGAAAGATTCTTTAGTCAAAATAAAAATCAATGCCCTCACAAATTTCCGACTATGTTCGCATTCAAAACATATTTATATAACAAACTGCTTGATCCGGGTTAAAATGGGAATAAAAGGGCTAAAGACATACAAAAACAAAAATAATTATGAAACTGACAAAATAAAAGTTCAACAGTCTTGTTTTCTATGTCAAATTAGAGTAGAGTAGTACAAATATCAAATTAAATTTTGTCAAGGAAAGTACACATACCAAAAAAAGTGTTGCAGCACCTCGGTTCCGAGAGTTCCGGAACCTGTACTGAAAATTGGAATAGAGATCAACATAAACATCATTTCCCCCCTCTTTATTGCTCATGAAAACCACACAGTGCATGTTGTACCACCATACAGCGAGACCTTTAGAGGTGCTGGTCCAGATTGCTGTACACAACGGTACCTCTAATGCCCACTAGCACGTCCTCTTGCATTGATGAATGCCTGTATTCGTCGTGGCATACTATCCAGAAGTTCGTCAAGGTATTGTTGGTCCAGATTGTCCCACTCCTCAACGACGATTCGGCGTAGATCCCTCAGAGTGATTGGTGGGTCACCTCGTCCATAAACAGCCCTTTTCAATTTATCCCAGGCATGTTCGATAGGGTTGATGTCTGCAGAACATGCTGGCCACTCTAGTCGAGCGATGTCGTAGTCCTGAAGGAAGTCATTCACAAGATGTTCACGAAAGGGGCGCGAATTGTGGCCCATAAAGACGAATGGCTCGCCAATATGCTGCCGATACCGTTGCCCTATCGGTTGGAGGATGGCATTCACGTATCGTACAGCCGTTACGGCACCTTCCATGAACCCCAGTGGCGTTCGTCGGCCCCACATAATGCCACGCCAAAACATCAGGGAACCTCCATCTTGCTGCACTCGCTGCGTTCAGCCTGACCAGGCTGCCTCCAAACACGTCTCCGACGATTGTCTGGTTGAAGGCATATGCGACACTCATCGGTAAAGAGAACGTGATGCCAATCCTCAGCGATCCATTCGGCATGTTGTTGGGTCCATCTGTACCGCGCTGCAAGGTGTCGAGGCTGCGAAGCTGGACCTCGCCATGGACGTCGGGAGTGACGTTGCGCAACATGCAGCCTATTGCGCACAGTTTGAGTCGTAACACGACGTTCTGTGGCTGCACGAAAAGCATTATTCAACATGGTGGCGTTGCTGTCAGGGTTCCTCCGAGCCATAGTCGGTAGGTAGCGGCCATCCACTGCAGTAGTAGCCCATGGGCGGCCTCAGCGAGGCATGTCATCGACAGTTCTTGTCTCTGTGTATCTCCTCCATGTCCGAGCAACATCACTTGGGTTCACTCCGAGACGCCTGGACACTTCCCTTGTTGAGAGCCCTCCCTGGCACAAAGTGGCCGGCCGGAGTGGCTGTGCGGTTCTGGGCGCTACAGTCTGGAACCGAGCGGCCACTACGGTCGCAGGTTCGAATCCTGCCTCGGGCATGGATGTGTGTGGTGTCCTTAGGTTGGTCAGGTTTAATTAGTTCTAAGTTCTAGGCGACTGATGACCTCAGAAGTTAAGTCGCATAGCGCTCAGAGCCATTTGAACCATTTGGCACAAAGTAATGATGCGGACGCGATCGAACCGCGGTATTGACCGTCTGGGCCTGGTTGAACTACAGACAACACGAGCCTTGTACCTCCTTCCTGGTGGAATCAGTGGAACTGATCGGCTGTCGGAACCCCTCCGTCTAATAGGCGCTGCTCATGCATGGTTCTTTACATCTTTGGGAGGGTTTAGTGACATCTCTGAACAGTCAAAGAGACTGTGTCTGTGTTACAATATCCACAGTCAACGTCTATCTTCAGGAGTTCTGGGAACTGAGTTATCGATGCTTAAATTAATTAATATTACTTACAATATCGTCTTGTAGGTGACACTAGTGTACTGAATTGAAGTATTCTGACCTCATACTTCGTCTGAGACACGTCACTTGTACACAGTGTTGTCTTTTGAAGTGTCAAAAAATAAGCTGAACAGTGCTCTCGTATCACTGTCACTATGAACAAGATGTGGTTCTGACTTTCAATAAATGTTGCTATTGTTTTACATAATTTCTAAAAAGTTAAAATATGATTCATACTGAAGCTGATAGAGTAAATATAACAAGAATTAAATGAGACGAATAAGTCCATGTGATTTTATGCTTTAGCCGTTAGTGACTATTATTTCACATAAGAATCAACTTTTATTACGTGAAATTTTAAGTAAACAACTAAGTTTATCTCTGAAGCAATCGAGCCTAAATTGAGAAAAAGAGCGGAGAATTCAGAAGAATTGTATCACAGTACTACTTTACACAAAGACTCTTGGCGCGGACTGAGGCCAATACACCACAAAAAATTGGTTGATATGCCGTTTCATAGTTACGAGAAAATAACTGCTATTATATCAGGTGCAGCAACTTAAGAGTTTATAGAATATCTCCGTGTAGACAGTAACGTTCATTTTGAGGTCCGTTATTTCATAATATGATTAAAATTTGGCGCTCTTAATAAATTGTACCTTTTTTACCATTTTCATGTAAATAATATGCAATAAGGCGTTTTTATTTGTTAATAGTAATTTGTAGGATCTGTGACTTTTTTGTTTTAAATTATATTTCCATCCCATTTACAGCTGGCAACGCTTTGAAACTGAAAACTCAGTTAGAATTAAAGCGCACGTTTGTATTTGACTCTGTAGTGTTTTCGTTTGTGGATCCGTTAACACCAGTGAGTAATAAGCGTAGAAGATTCTGATGGGCGACGATCGCACCGGGGACTGTTAAATCGGCAGGCTAATTAATGTCGGCACCAATTAAGCTTTAAATTAGTTTCGGGAGCAGACAGAGGAAGGAGAGAGCAGCGGCTCGCTGGCAGCAGCCGACAGTTTGACGTGGTGTGTGACGTCACGGCTCTGACGTCGATCCGGGAAATAACCGACAGCTGGCCATAAATACCAGCGCGCCGGGCCTGATGAAAGTCTTTTTTCGAGACGGCCTGCCCGGCGCGGGTATCGGCGCTTTTATAAGCTGACCGCAATACGGCCAGTCCGTAATGACGCCCTGATGGCATGCGGGCCTGACAAGATACAGAATTGAGTCTCTACACTCGCTAGAACGAAATATGCCCGAGTACTACAGAAATAGTCCTCTCTGTCTCAATAATTTTAATTGTACGCCAAATATTTCTATTGCTCTTACCAACGTCAGTGCGTAAAACACATTTAGAATTACACTTTTTTTTTCTACGGAAGTGTTCTGAGCGACGACAACCACACTGTCGTTTGGTGGATTAAAATACTCTTTAATTTTGATACCAAGTGTAACATAGATAAAAAATATGTAAAACATCCCTTAATTGTGTAGTCGAAATAATGAAAAATAAAATTAGTAACATGTCAAACACACTATTTGAGTTACAATCTAAACATTCGTCTGATCGTATATAGCTAATCTTTAGTGCGTTGATCAATTATGTAAAGAAATTAAATACAAATAATGTTAAAAAGTGGTGTGTATACAATAATGGAGAACGTTATGTAATGAAATATTTTACTACCTTATAAGATTATAAAATTAACAAAACGAAAGCAAGTATTTCCTGAACAGCAGTGACATAACATACCACTTGCAAGTAACGAGGCTTCCTGGGGTAGGTACATGTCGCGACCAATTGGGCAGAGATAAACCAAAGCAGCAAGATCTGCTTTACGTGTCCCAGATATGGTATTATAGAAATCTTTGTTCACCTACGTAACCGACATTGCGTTATGTGTTAATAGCAGGAATGGAAATAGAATCAGAATTTTCCTTATTCTGCGTACAGGGCCCATAGGAAGATCATATCTGCTTTTCTCTTAATATGCAGATTATTCGTACTATCGTAATTAAAGCTGTTACAATAACAATGAAATGTGATGACATTTTTGGGATACTTCTGTTTTACATAGCATACTATAACATATATAAGATGAACCCATCGTGAGAGATTTCCCACCGACCTCTAGAGGAATGACAGCAATGAAGGAACATCTGAACGAAATGACCAACAAAAATAATTTTCTAGTCTATTATTGTTTTATGTAGTGGACTCTAATAGATACAAAACAAGTCTGCATAACTAAAGGAACTACGAAAGACCCATCGTATAACAAACTGAAAAGATAAAAAAGTGGAAGATGGACTAACTGAAGAGAGCTGCCACTCTTGCCCTGAGAGGCTTCGTGATGGTTTTGCTCCCAGTTGCTATTGGCTAAGCGGTAAAGAGAACTGCGACTAAGTTCCACACATGTCTCATACGAAAATAGTGGAAATAAGTAAATCAGTACAAAGCCAGAGTTCCTAAGAAAGCAATAGTGCAATGTCTGAAGCGTACATGTGTCCAATTTGTTACGAAAATAGTAGATACATATAAGACATAAAGAATCATGACGGTATTACATAATTTCTTTCATAATACGAGTAACAAAATAAGGCATTTGCATTTCCTGGACAGAAATGGATATAAAGGCAGTCACTATCCTGTGGTGTTATTGCATTGTTAGTACTTTGTCCAACCTCCGTTCTTCCTAATTGCCTCAAAAATTGTCTTCGACATTGATTTTGTTTGGCTCTGTAGTTCTTGCAGTGAAATTGTAGTCTTAAGGGCTATGAGCACCCTGCATATGTGGACTTAAGGCAATAATATCGTGCCGATAAGTAAATAATTTTAGATTTTCTTCATGCAGCAAGCGCATTCATTTAAATAACAAAATTTATTACAATCAAATACCTGTATAAAATGTTTCAGTGACTCAACCGATTTCGTCTTGTCAATAATTTTCGTTACCTTATGGAATGATTCTTGGCCTCTCTGAGTCACAAGATATGCCAGTCTGCTGGCAGAAACGGTTGAAAGATTCGCGTCGGCCATCCCGAACTAGGTTTCCCATGCTGTCCTTCATCCATTTATGGCGATTGATACAGTGATTTCTTGAACAAGCCGCGGCAGCTTTCTTCTGCAATTGAGCTAGTGGTCCGTTACTGGTTTCTTCATAGAGCAAGGCGGTAAAACAGTGGTCTCACACTCTTTAGGACTGGGTTTTAATTCTCCATCTTCCCATATACATTTAGTTTTCGGTCAATGCGATAAACTGCTTAAAGTAAGTGACGAGATAATTCTCTTTAAAAAGACACAAACGATTTATTTAACTGTTCTTTGCTATGCAAGCGTGATCTCCGACCTCACCACTGACATAAACCCTTGTCTTCCTTCCTTACATTAATCTACCTACCTTCAGTACATTGAACTGTGATAGTCATTCCTTGCGACTGAAGAGTTCGAGATGGTGCACGATCTGTACGACACATCTCTCGACCGTACTGCGCACGTATTTTACGTGTGTTATCATACTTACAGGGGGTCGCGATTAAACTTCAGAATTCTATTAAAAACAATAATCACTGGAATTTATAATTAATTCAGAAATCTGGATGATGCATAGGTATATAGATATTTCTCCATGACTTTTATGAGTCGATATCGAGTTGCGAAAATGGCGATTTCCGTTAAAACCAAGTGTTTGTTTCGCCTACAAGGTGAAGCTGGTCATTAAAAGACGCCAGTGCCTAGCAACTTAACGTTCCAGAGTGGTCTTTCGAGAACTGTTATTGAAGACACAGTTATGATGGCCGTTAAAAGAAGTGCCACTTTGTTCTGTTGATTGTTTTTTTCTGGAGCTGAGGTTTTAAACAGCACCAAGTGAACAACGGCCCTAATTTGTAAGACCACCTTGGAGCAGCCAACGCGTTTTTCTGTGATTCGTACTACCCGTCTACGGGCTACATGGACAAACAGTTTAGGCGCCAAGTTGTATCAGTGTTCCTGAGTGCTGAATCTTCAGAAGTTTAAGAAGGACTGCTGGGTTTCGAAAAGAAAATCTTTGAAGCATACTGTTGCTCGCTCGTCGTGACAATACGATTAATAGATCATGATACCTCGAAAGTACTACCGTAGCCGAACTACAAAGTCATCCACTAAGGTAACGTAAACCGTTCACCAGCCGTCGAACCGTCATTCAATAGAATCTTTATCCCGAACGTTTAGTTTTTCATGTATTACAATACTTGTGCGTGATTTTCTCCTATTGACCGAGCAATGATTGCTGGTCCAAAAACTTAAAAATATTAATAGTTTAAGTTCACCTTGCCATTAATTGCAGTGCTTTCACGTTAAATAGTTACCATCTTGTAATTGTAGGCTTTACTCAATACATTTGTTTATTTGAAGCTTTGTAACTTGTCCACCTGTTCTTCATTTCTGCAGTATGTTGATCATAATCACAGCGATGAAGCGAGAACCGAAGTTAATTGTCCCTGAAAGTAAGGGAAGGTGATGGTTGGGTCAAAAGTCGGACAAAAAGCTGTAAGGCCCGGCACATTCTGGATGTACAGAGTCTATGTCCATCGCAAAGCACAAGATAGAGTTAGATTTAAATTCTGTGTCTTCCTCGGGATCCAGCTATCTACTTTTGTGGTACAGTACATATAAAAGCAGTGAAAGATCTCTGTTAAATAGTAAGTAAATTCAAAAGTGAAGAGAATGTGGGGAATACATGTTTTTTTACGTAAATTCACGATCGATCATATCCCGATATAGATGACAGTTCTGTGAGATTCACAAATGGTTCAAATGCCTCTGAGCACTATGGGACTTAACGTCTGAGGTCATCAGTCCCCTAGAACTTAGAATTACTTAAACCTAACTAACCTAAGGACATCACACACATTCATGCCCGAGGCAGGATTCGAACCTACGACCGCAGCGGTAGTGCGGTTCCAGACTGAAGCGCCTAGTACCGCTCTCCCACACCGGCCGGCCGAGATTCACACATTGATAGAGAAACCAGTAACCAACAACATGCTCGAGCCCATATCTAATAAAGAAAAGTTAGCAAAATTTTTAAGATATACGATTAAAACAAAATTAGTCACATTCTCAATATTTATGGCAATTTAGTGAAAGCATTTTCAGTTGTAAATTTAAGAAATAAAAGAAATAGTTCATATATCATACAGGGTGCATTACAATTAACGCTGTAAATGCATGCAGTTGAAAGCGCGCGGCATTAGAAGCAAGAAAGTCCTGGTAACCATACGAACGAACCGTTTGCGATGTGATTGCGACATAGTGGTTGCCATCCACCACAGACATGATTCTATGTAAACGTCAAAAACATTAGGAAAAGGTAACAATATTGTACAAAATTAGGAAACGTTGGTAGTGATACTTCGGTAGAGGCGCAGGTGTTTTGAATGAATACGACAATAGTTACATGACTGTACTCTTAGTTGAAGGAGCTATTCAAAGTGTCGTCTTTGTATGAGTATGTAGGCTTGTACCTGTCGTTTGCAACGGAGTCTGTACCCTTTAAAACACACCTGGATCATTTCGAAATCCTTGACAAGCAGTACAAAGTCTCTGCTCCAGTTCTTCAACCGTGTTAAGTAGAGTGGCCTACACTACACCTTTAAGGTGGCAACGAACTTAGAAATCCATGGGATTCAGGTCATTTGAGGCAGCGGTACATACATCTTTGGTCATGTCGGCCCGTTAGATGTCATTCCACCATATCAGCAAAATGTGACGGTGCTCCGTCATGCATGCATCACATCCTCTGGCGTTCCTTTAAAGGAAAATGTCAAGCAATTCTGCAAGATGATGCCATAGACAGCGAAGGTAGTTCCACCTATTGAGGTTGTTCGATAACATTTACAGCCCAATAAGACTATCATCTGGTACATCTAACATCACGTTCAGTGAGCAACGTCGCTGATGTGGTGACGCATGCACAGACTGTCGTTTGGAGCCTAGTTGATCCTAAACACGGGAATTGTGATGATTAAACACATCACGACGAGTGAACCCTGTTTTAAATAAAATGCTGTTGTCAAACGTAGGACTGGCTACATTTTGTTGTTGCATCTACTGATAGAACGTTAGTCTAGGACCAAAATCCGCCTCACTAAGATACTGAAATCTCCAGAGATGGTACGGACACATTGTATTGCAATTCTTTATTACTGTGGATTATTCCAGGAATTTGTTTCGCAGGGCTCTTTGACGAGATTGTTGGAGAGTGTTTGATTGTTGCCAGTGCCACATCTTCAAGCACAGGTGTAATACGTGCAGGCCCATCCACTCACGCAGCATGTGCAAAACTCCCAGTTTCTCGGAGGCGTTGCTGCAGGCTTGTAAACGTTGTACTCTGAGGGTGCCTTCGGGCAGGCTATGCTTCTTGCTACAACCGTACACCCGCCCGTGCACTACCGTACATGAAATGCATATCCGCATACTGATCGTTAATGGAATGTTCCGTGTAACCACCAACACTCGTACCACACGACTGACGCAGAGCAAGCAACTGACATGAGTGACGCTCTGGTTGTATACTGTACTGTCGTATCCAGACTGTTTACAACTCGATATCTCAAAAATGTAAACAATGGCCACACCACAGACCGACGTGTTGTGTTTAACCAGAATCACGTCAGCAGTGGCTTGTAACCCAAAGTCGCAATAATCTCGCAAACGGTCCGTTTGCGATCCTATGTTTACTGAGGCTTTTTTTGCTTCTAGCATCGTGTACTTTCAAATGTACGCGTTTATGCCACTAATTATAATACATCTTGCATATTTAATCATGAATCTGATACAGATGGTTCAAAATGAATATTCCTTTGTTTTTATTATTCATCATAAAGGCCACATGACTGATCTTGTAAAGCGCCACGTTATCTTGAACTAAATGACTTAGGTATTGTATAATTTAGTGACTTTTTATTTACACGATCTAACTGCGGCCACCTAAGTTCGACGTCAACGTGTACTAAGCACTCACAGTCGGTATGTGGCAAATGTGGAGATGGGGCGCTTTATCTGACCTCCAAAAGGGCATGATTCAAAATGGTTCAAATGGCTCTGCGCACTATGGGACTTACCATCTGAGGTCATCAGTCCCCTAGAGCTTAGAACTATTTAAACCTGACTAACCTAAGGACATCACACACATCCATGCCCGAGGCAGGATTCGAACCTGGGACCGTAGTGGTCGCGCGATTCCAGACTGTAGCGCCTAGAACCGCTCGGCCACCCCGGCCGGTGAACGGCTTGTGCTTGTGACTTTCGAGTGATTCACTCCACAAACTAAAAACTGAACCTAGACAGCGTCACTTGGTATTAGTAAACGGTAATTTCATTACACGACTGAATTGTTCCGTGGCAATACGTAAGTGGTGACTGTCGCCAAATGAAAATTCCCGAGGAGTAACCGGCCAAAAGCTAGTGGATTTTAAATCACTTGAGGCGGCTGCAAGCTCGAGAGAATTTTGTAAGTAACTTCATTTCTCCTGTTTGGTAGAACTATTTGAAAGCTTTTATCGATGTATCATTGCGCCTGTGACATATTGCGTCATGGCCTGACTTCATTGAGTAATTTTTCCAGTCTAGTACTGAGCTCATCGCTGCGTCCTTGTGCGGTACCTCATTAGAATCCGTAATTGTCTCTGCTGGGTACAATATGGACAGGACTTGAAGCGGCACCGCGGGATTAGCCGAGCGGTCTGATGCGCTGCAGTCATGGACTGTGTGGGTGGTCCCGGCGGAGGTTCGAGTCCTCCCTCGGGCATGGGTGTGTGTGTTTGTCCTTAGGATAATTTAGGTAAAGTAGTGTGTAAGCTTTGGGACTGATGACCTTAGCAGTTAAGTCCCATAAAATTTCACACACATTTGAACATTTTTTAACTTGAAGCGGGCCCTAGGCGTTCAAAATACATGGACCTACCTTTATACTGAATATCTGTAGGTTAATTTAAGAGATTGTGCAATAATATTGCGCTACCTGAGAAATACTTTGGCGTCTGTGCTCAGTATGGATTAAAATGACATGAAGAGAAAAACTGCTCAGTAAATACAAAGAGCAGTATCCTACAGTTGCAACAGAAGATTTTTTTTTAAAAAAGCATTTCTTTTAGAACAAACTTCAGGAACTTTTGACGGTCAATTTTTCGTCTACAATTTTTTTCTCCTGCTTGCAAGAAAAAAGTGCAATTATCACAGCAGTAGAGCACTACATTTATATCCTGACAAAATACTGCATAGCATTGTTTCATTTTTTTGTCGAGCAGTGTAGGGAGAATGTCAGTAAAATTGCACAGTATTTTTGAACAGCAATATTGAGCGTCTACGAACCGAAAGGTTCACGAAGGGATTAAAATTCGGGGTGAAAGGATATCAGTAAGAAGTCTAGTTGGTGACACTGTTTTCTTCAGTGAAAGTGAGAAAGCAGGACTTTTTGAATGATTTGAACACTCTTGAGCTTCAGTTGACGGAAGGCAGAAGTCGTCAGGTGTAGCAGAAATGACATTAGCGATAAACCTATCAAAGTTAAGGGCCACGAATTACACGAACTGAAGATATTCACGTGTGATGTAAGCTTTCAAGGTCGGTGTGTACAGTAGTTGAAAACTTTCGGGCTGAAAGACCGAGCCAGAGCTCCACAGACAAACTCTCAGATGTTGTTCAGATATATCCTCTGAGAAGTTTGGACCAGGTCGGTTGTAACACAGTAATAATGTAATTATGGTCTATTAGGTTTCTTAGAATGATCATCGTTGTTTCTGTCAAAATACCTCCACAAAAGCGAAAAAGCCTTTTATATATAATAACCAAAACGTAAAACACACAACAGAGAGTAATACGATAATCCTCAGGTGCAAAGGTACAGCGACATGGGGTTGCTGTAGCTGAGGTTAACTGCACAGCATAGAGTCGTTGTACCGTTCTTCCATTGGAGTTAGCGACTCCAAACACGAGATTCAAACCGATCAACTCTTAACCAATAAAGCTATCCATGCTGCTGCATGTCGCTGTTAACATACAACTAACATTGCCGGAGAAACAAATCCGAGACATATCAGAACAGCAACGAATGTAAGCTTAAAGACGAGGAGTAAAGTGTGCATTACTATTGGCAACAGCAAGAACAGTGAGTAAATGGAACAAGTTTGCATTCAAATAAGACACAAAGCGCATATCGTAGGTGTCTGCACTGTTATGCTCTATTTTCAGTGTGGTACAGATATAAAGATAATTGGGACAAAAAAACGAACGAAATTTAATAATTCCATAAAGAGCCGCCAGAGACCGTGTGTCTCTTGTACCAAAATTGTCGGAAGGTAGAACCACTGAAAGTTTGTCGATGGAATTCTGGTTCAGGATGGAATATAAAACTATTCCCTGGTTTCTCGCGTCCGATTACGGGGGACATGTACGGAGATAAAGCGGGAGCATTTATCACTAAGGAATATTCCTGTATATCGACGATTGCTTTTAACTGAAGTGAAGGTATTCTCTTACCTTGGTTATAAAATAACACATGACGGACGGAGTAATAATGACAGAAAAAGGAGACCACCAGAGGAAAAGAGAGCCTGAGAACACAGAAATTTATGGCAGTGAATAATGGGTTGTGGGAAAATCGAAGTGTTTAAGATGTGGCGCTCTAAAAGGATGTTGAGAATTAGGTGGACTGTAACATAAGAAACTAGGAGGTTCTCCGCAGCTTCGGTGAGGAGTGGAACATGTCGAAAACATTAACAAAAAGAAGGGGCAGGATTATTGGACATGTGTTAAAGATATAAAGAAAAAAAATTCAATCGTACTAGAGGGAACAGTAGTAGGTAACAGTTTAGAGGAAGACAGAGACTGGAATACACTCTAAGAAGAAAAGAAAAAAAAAAAGCAAGCACACTACGAAGGAATTAACCCAATGGGACGAAAATCGATAGATGTGACGTACTTGTACAGACAAGCCGGCAGTGATGGCCGAGCGGTTCTAGGCGCTACAGTCTGGAAACGCGCGACCGCTACGGCCGCAGGTTCGAATCCTGCCTCGGGCATGGATGTGTCTGATGTCCTTAGGTTAGTTAGGTTTAAGTAGTTCCAAGTTCTAGGGGACTGATGACCTCAGAAGTTAAGTCCCATATTGCTCAGAGCCATTTGGACCATTTCGTTGTACAGACAAATAAATGGTTACAATTTTAAAAAATGGATACAATATTCAAAAGAAAGAGATCCATAAAAGTCAATAACATCTTGGTCCACCTCTGGCCCTTATGCAAGCAGTTATTCGGCTTCGTATTCATTGGCAGAGTTATTGAGAGTTCTCCTGAGGGATATCCTACCAAATTATCTCCAATTTGCGCATTAAATCTATCATCAAAATCCCGAGCCGGTTGTAGGGCCTTGCCCATAACGATCCAAGCGTTCTCAATTGTGGAAGAGATGCGGCGACCTCACTGGCCAAGGTAGAGTTTGGCAAGGACCAAGACAAGCAATAGAAACTCTCACCGTGTGCGGACGGGCATTATCTTGCTGAAACGTAAGCCCAGGATGGCTTGCCATCACGGGCAACAAAACGGGGCGTAGAATATCATCGACGTACCGCTATGCTGTAACGCTGCCTCAGATGACAACCAAAGGGTCCTATCCTGAAATGAAAGGGCACCCCAGACCATCACTCCTGGTTCTCGGGCCATATGGCGGGCAACAGTCAGGTTGGTATCCACTGCTGTCGTCGGTGTCTCCAAACTCGCCTTCGCTGGACATTGGGGATCAATTCGAAGCGGGAAGACAATTATACCCAGTCATTGATATTTCAGGCGCAATGTGCCTAATACCAGTACAATGTTGTACAATGGTAGTCAGCGCAAAAGGTACCGTGAGCTCAATCCCCTCTTTGTGAGCTGCCTTTTAATGGTCCTTGTGATCGCTGAAGCACCAGATGCACCTCGGATCTATGATAATGATGAATACGGGGCTCTAAGTGCATCTCTGACGATTGCTCGGTCCTCACATTCTGTAGTCTCTCTAGGACGACCGATTCCTTTTTGATTCCTGTATTCGGTCATGCCAACATCGTCGAATAGTGACATCGTTCCTATTCAAATGTAGAGCGATTCGCCGATTACTCCAACAGACTTCTTTGAGACGAACTACACGTCCTTTGTCAGATGCGCCCATCTACGTCTATCTGTGAGGCATATTTACCGTTCAGCTGAGTGCACGGAACGAAATACGCTAAGACTTTACGCCCTGGTACGGACTTGTCCGCTGTTCACTATCCTTGTCAGCTACGAGATGAAATTACGCTGCAGCGTCATACAGTAATCCATCGGCCGCCAAAGTATACAATTTTACATTTTCCGTCAATACCAACGAGGTTCACTCCAAAAGAAATGCACACTATTTTTGTAAAAATACAGTTTTCATTCTGCATTTGTGAAAGTTTTGCAGTGTGTATCCTTCCCACTTGTTTTCAAACTTAGCTCAACCTGTTCCCGTGAGTGGCGCCGTCACAGCATGTCTTCAAGACGGGTGCTACACTTGACGTTCGTCAGAAGCAACGTGCTGTCATAGAATTCCTGTGCTGTGAAAACGAGACAGTGGGAAACATCCACAAAAGGTTGAAAAAGGTGTATGGAGATGCTGCTGTCGATCGCAGTACAGTTAGTCGGTGGGCAAGCAGGTTACGTGATGACAGCGGGCACGGCAATAGTCAGGATTGTCCTAGCAGCGGCAGGCCTCGTACTGCACACACTCCAGACAATGGGCAGAGAGTTAACGAATTGGTGACTGCTGACAGACGCATTACAGTGAACGAATTGTCACGCTACCTTGGGATAGGGGAAGGAAGTGTTTGCAGAGTACTGGAAGTGTTGGCGTTAAAAAAGTTTGGTGCCAGGTGAGTTCCCAGGGTGTTGACAGTGGCTCACAAAGAAACAAGAAAAACGGTATGCAGCGAACTTTTGGAACAGTACGAGAATGGTGGAGATGAATTTCTTGGAAGAATTGTGACAGGTGATGAAACATGACTCCATCATTTTTCACCAGAGACGAAGAGGCAATCAATGGAGTGGCATCATGCAAATTCACCCAAGAAAAAGAAAATTCAAAACCACACCTTCTGCTGGAAAAGTTATGGCTACGGTGTTTTTCGGTTCCGAAGGACTCTTGCTTGTGGACGTCATGCCAAGTGGAACCACCATAAATTCTGATGCCTATATGACGACACTGAAGAAACTCCAAGCTCGACTGTGTCGTGTTCGACCACATGGGCAAAAGCAGGATGTTTTGCTGTTGCACGACAATGCACGGCCACATGTCAGTCAAAAAACCATGGGAGCGATCACAAAACTCGGACGGACAATACTGAAACACCCGCCTTACAATCCTGACCTGGCTCCGTGTGGCTATCATCTCTTTGGGAAACTGAAAGACTCTCTTCGTGGAACAAGGTTCGAAGATGATGGCTCCCTTGTGCACGCTGCCAAACAATGGCTCCAACAGGTTGGTCCAGAATTTTACCGTGCGGGTATACAGGCGCTGGTTCCAAGATGGCGTAAGGCAGTTGAGAGGGATGGAAATTATGTGGAGAAACGAAAATATTGTTCCTAATGGATGTATTTACACACTGTAAGACTTTGAGACATGTAGAATAAAAGATGGATTAAAAAAAAATAGTGTGCATTTATTGTGGAGTGGCTCTCGTATGTGAATAGAAATTTGTGACCAATTCGCGTAACTCCTTCGTGGTGCATTGTTTTTTATTGTTTGTTTTAGGGTGTATATTCCACAAATAATTGAGGATGTCGAGTACAAGTGTTGCTCTGAGATGCAAAGGTTGGCACTAGAGAGGTTGGCCGAATCAAATCACTCAGAAGACTGAGAAGAAGAAAAGAAAGTAAATATGACGACGAGCCGGTTGAGGATGGTGCTGATTTTACCAAGGGCAACCAGGGCCAGACGGAATCACAAGTCGTCGAATTTGCAAGCCACTCCGTTTGATGAGTGCCACCAGCTCCCTGCCAAGGAGGTTCTGTGGGGGTACTCTGTAACACCATAGCTCTAATGCTGTACGGATTTATTTTGCCTTTTGCTTTGGTTTAATGTTATAACATTGAGTATCTGTAAATGTGTTTGAATCGATAACATAAAATTGTATACTCCTTTCTTTGTTAAAACTTTGATGTCGTGGTTTGATTCTATGCAATGTAGTATATCTGTCATTTAAATTCTTTGTCCCATTTGGAGGGAACAAAACTTACTATATAATTGTAATTTCTGCGTGAATAATTTTTTGTAGAAATGTTAATATGTGCAAATGTTCTGTGTTATTTAATGCGTTTGGTTGCTGTTATGTAAATTGCTGACCTCCACTTAGGATTCTTAGTTAGTTTGTATGTAAAAGGTGTAGTGGTTCCCCTCGGGAACGGAACTGTGTAGCGCGCGCAAATTGTGGCTGGCCTAGGTAGAAAAGGTGGAACTGAGAGTCGGTCGGGGACGAGCTACCAGATTGTGAACTGCCATGTAAAAGTTGCATATTGTGCTGGTTCCGAGAGAGGCTTTTTCTGCCACTTTCCAATGCCTCGGATTGATGGATAAGTAGCTGGAACGATTCTGGAATTGGTATCCATCATCGCCACCAAGAAGGGACAGAGTCCAGCAATTCTGCCTGCAAATCCACCTACCAACATGCAGTTGCCACCACATTGCGCAATCACTGTAACGGAATACTATAATAATGTACAGTGAAGGATCAGCTTATTGGATGTGTTAGTGTGCTCAAATATAAGGTAACTTATAAATGAATTTATGTACCTACCTTGATTTTTTGCCTGTCACAACACCTCTCAGGTTCCTCCCCATTTGAACTATGATTACCGAGTGTCCTAGTTTGTGGAAAAAATGAAAGCCTCAGAACATTAAATAATGTTTTTTGATCTTTGGTAAGAAGGGAGTATTCAGATTTACTGTGGATTTTGTGAAGTTGTGGGAGGTAGTAAATGTAGTTTTGTGAAGTTTCAAAGTCACCTATTTAATTATTTACTTGAAAGTAGAAGACTGTGGTAATAAAGACAATTTGCTGTTTCTTTTATAAATTCAAGTTCTTAAAATTGAGTCTTATAAAGTTTTGCTTAGTTTACGATCATAGTGCTACCTGTAGTAAATTTTAAAAGGTGAGTCAGTTTCTTGCAAATTTGTCAACATTGTGTTTCACTGTAGTAAAAGTGGAAAACTGCAATAGTAGAAAATTATATGTTCGTGATTGCTAAGTGTTTGTCTCTCTTGTGTATTGGAAGTGCATATTAATAGTATAACAGGATCCACAATTTGTCTTGTAACGTTTTAGCTTTTATTTGGTATGATGAAATCGGTGCTAATAGCCAATGAAAGCGGGTTGAAAGCTGTGATCTGTCTGGGGAAGTTAACCGTGGATTACTGGGCAACTGTTTGATCAGGTATCTAGTCCAAGTTTACCAAATTCCCAAGCAGACTAACATTAATGATAATCTTTTAATAGTGATACAACAACCGGTAATATATATATAAAAAGGAGAATTTAAATAAAAAGAAAGAAATCAGTTTATATTTGGAAATTTATTTTTAAGATTGATCATGAAATTTCAGCATATTAAATTCTATTCGTAACTAAGCTGGTGCCTTGTTTAAGGATTGTGAAAATCTTACGGAACACATCAAATATAGAGCCAAGATTGGGAGTCTGCATACAACACTGCATTCATAAAACAACACACAAAGAACGTTGAAACGCATGCAAGAGAAAGTTAACCACTACAAACAGATTCAAATTTTTTTACCCAAAGAAATTACGTTCGAAGCACAATCCTGTCCGTCATGTAATTACCACACACTGGTATACTAAATTCATATTAACTCTTTGTGAAATCTTCGCGAAAAGAATAGCTGAGGGCTACTTTGATGATTACACCACATGCTTCACGTGGTCAACTTGGTTTACACAAAGCGTGTAACTCCACAATAATTTCGATAATTAAAGTAAATTAGATCACAAAGCAATTTACAAAAGGAAAACCTCGAACTGGTTACTAACGTCTTACTGTTAACCTGACAGGTCAAACAGTTATATAAGCACGTGGTACTGGTCTCGCAAAGTACACCCCACGTGGGTTGAACATAAAGAAAAGTTGCTATATTGCAAAATATTGTCAAGACGAGACGTTATAATCACACAAGCATTTGCATTTAAGATTGATCTTAGTTAGAGTTACTGATCAACACGTGGTTCCACTTTAATCACAAAGTAGTAACAAAGCAACTCCCGGAAAATAATATGAACTTCACACGAGAATTACACTACGCTGCAATTTAAGATAACCTTAGATATCTTAGAGCTAACCCGAAATAAAGGTGATTAAATTCTCAGTTAGGCTGAACTTAACAAATCCATTGTCCTACGGACTTAGCAGACACGCGCTTAGCCGGAGATCTTACCATTTCAGACGCTCGCCACCGCCAGACTGCAACTCCCTACTACCGAGCGTGCTTCCAGAGGGTGGCTCACAAAGACAAACGGAAGGGGCCAGAGGGGCAGCTTCCTATACCAACATGACAACGGACGGACAGGACCATACAAGGATAGAAACGTCTCTGCTTTAAGAAAGCGTAGCTACCTGTTCCGACGTTGGTCCTACTGTTCTCTAGCAGACAGCCTTGTCTGCTACCCTCAAGCATGCAACTACAAACACATTTGATCATTCATCCTCTCACACAGAAGGGAAGGGGGATGACAGTATCTTATCATATACAGTATATAACAGAAAGTGGATGTAGGTTCCGTATGAGACTGTGTGACATGAATTACATATAAACTGTGTTTTAAAGTGTAGTAGTGTGACAGATCGTTCTTGTTTATGTGTACAAGTAACACGTTCCACTACTCAGTCTCCTCCCAGATAGTCAGAAACGCCACAGTAAATTTAGGAGAGGAATTTATTCCATAAATGACAACAGATTTAAGAAATCAAACATGAAAGGAATCCAACAGAGACCTTTCATAACCCCAACGCTCCGGGAAAAGACTGTGCAGGGAATTCTCTGGCCATGCTAGGACATTCCCAAGCAGGCTTGTCACACCCTACTTAAACCAAAAGTGTAAAGAAAAAGGCAAAAGGTCACCAGCTACTTGCTAAAACACAATAATTTCAAACATCTTTACAATCTACCAATTTCAAAGAGAAAAAAAAAGCACACAATCTGTGACACCTATTTAAAAGATAGTGTAGACCTAATTCGGTCAGCAAGTAAAAACAATGGTTCCTGTGTCATTAATATGAAAACAATTTCTGGTTGTTACTCTTATGGAGTTCACCAGTATTTGCTCATTGCAAGAGCCAACTGATCACAGGCAAATTTATGACTGTTTATTAACAAGCAAAATTTATGAAAATAGCAAAGGTGCCACAGCAATTAAAAAAGAACATGAAATAATATCAGGATGATAAAGCAGAACATTACAATGCACAATCCGCAAAAGCAAAAAAAATGATAAGAGAGAAAACATGTTTTACAAAGTGGTTATCGCAAAAAAATTCTATATCTTATAAAACTAATAATTTGTAGAATTAAAATAACTATGTGGCACTAATTTAATCACTCTACTATGTTTCAATTAGTTAGCAAACAACGAGCACTGTGTCATTATACTGAAAATACAATTAATTATGTGATTGTTACCCTTAAGGGGTTCCTCACTATAAATATGCCCCATGCAAAAGCTAATCGATCACAGTCCAATGAGAATGAATAGCAATCTGACTGATAAACGAAGCAATGCCATATGAATGAATTTACGAAACAAAATAACACAAATCTATTACATCACACAAGAACAAACATTGATCAATAAAACAGTACAATAGTCAACATCTAAAAAAAAAACACCAATAAATAAAACACCTGCAAAAAACAAGAGTCAAAGTCTAAAAAAAAAAAAAAATAGAACACCTGCAAAATACAAGAGTCAGAGTTTAATAAACACCAATAAATCGAGTCCCTGCAAAACACACGAGTCAAAGTTTCTGTGACAGAAACACACGTATATGCATTGAACTAAGAACCGTATAATCACTGTTCACTGATACACTCACTAGTTCTATTGTTCCGAGGCACAAAATAAGGGGTGGGGGAGGGGGGTTCGTCGCCGCAGCTGCCTGTAGGGATTTTTGTCCATCTGTTGCGTGCAATCCCGCCGTCTCTGCCCTCTCATGAAGTTTCTCTTGGTGGTCTGTGTCACGTACATCTCGATTTGGTTCCATGTTTGTGTTGTCAAATTCGTGCGGTATCCTCGATTGACACACCAGGTTGATATTCTTAGGCAAGGATGACACTTAATGGCTCTTCTTTTGTGCCACCCTTAGCGACCAGAGAACATCGAACCATGATTTACTGTCGCTTGACAGTGGGCATCTGTCAGGAGACGTTGATAGGCGTCGTTGACGTCTGCAAGTTTCTCTGGACAGTACCTGTCAAAAGGCTCCACACCCCTTGTGTTGTTTCTCCGTGGCCGTCTCGTCACGGTCGCGAGCGTGTGGTGCGTTGCCAGCAGATGGATTTCCGCGCGGTGGACCGCTCGCCCATCTCAGGTCAACGCCTTGAGGAAAGGTCGCACGGGGCGGCCGCCCATTAGCTCCAGGTACAAGGGAAGGTGTTTGCCGCGTACCCTTCTTTTGTTGTCGGCCGCGCTCCCGAAGTGGCCCGGTTGACAGCGTCCCCCGCTGGGAAACCCGCCAGTTTACAACTAGTCCGGCTGCTCCCGCTGTCTCGTAAGAGTTTAGCCGGTTCGGTTTCACGTTCTCAACTGCATTCACAGAAATTTTTTTATGATAGTTATGTGATTACACAATGTCATACATAATACCATTTAGTATTGTCTTTCACAATTTTTAAGAACAAACGTGAGACTTAATATTTCTTTTTTTTTTAAATAAAAAAATTAGATGAATCGACAATATAAAATAAAATTTAAATGACTTGACAATGTCAAAAAAAATAAAAGTGAAATGACTTGATAATGTAAAAATAAAAATTAAATGAACTGACAATATAATATTTAAATCCACATCACTAACGTGGTTCACTTACGTTCTAATAAATCAAATGCTATTTATTAATTCACTAAAATGAATAGGATTATGCCTTGTGCAAGTATAGGTCAGGACAGCATAGGGTTTACATGTTATTTACACACACACACATGCACACCTGTTGTCTATTCTACAAACTAACTACCCATAAACATGCATTACTCAAAATTCTACTTCTATCCACTACTAATTAATCCAACAAGCTACTTCAATGCTACTTCAGCAAAGTGTATATACCACTACAACATTGTTCTAATTCGTCCTCTTCTTGACGCTCGCTGCCTACGTCTTGTCACATGATAAATATGGAGAAACTTTCCTTAAACATACACAGTAAAAAGAACAATGGTTATTTACACGCCAAAACATTTATACCAGTTTACACACCTGAAAAGAGATTCGCAATTATACATTTATCATACTCATATATTCACACATAAAACAGTAAGAAAATTTCATCTAAAATTACGTTATCACAAGAATTAATCACACAGATGGCTCTGAGAACGGTAAAAATGTCTGCACTATACAGGTTATACTACATTTTCTTACCCATTTTGCTGCGATTTCGTTCCTTCTTTAAGTTACCTTTCGCTTCCAAATCAGTTATTTCGTCTGTTGTGGTTATTCTGGATTCATTTCTCATGAATGGCAAAATTGTGGTCACCTCTATTCTGTAAAACAGTATCATCTTAACATATTGAACTTACAACAGACACAAAAGATTCGAATCCTCCTGTAGTTTAAATGACAAATGTTTTGCTTCATCCTTATTACCTTAAACCAAGCTTTCCTTCGTTCCCATAATCAAATTTATTTAATCGTCCTCTACCTTCAAGAGGGAAATTTCCTCAGTACAAATCATATAGGCTGCAGTGCATCCCGCACCAGCGAAAACAGTAGGCTGTAATGCTCACAGCATCAGCAAAACACATAAACGTCGCTTTTCTAGGACAAGTAGTAACGCAGAATAATTTTTCAGGCTCTGGCTCAACATCAGTGAAGACTACAAAAAAGGATCCACATTTCCGTTCCATTCTCCATTTGCTGGAAAACTGCTCGTATTTGAGTACCACAATAATATTTCAGGGCCACGTAAATTACACAAACCACAATTCTTCTTTCACCTTGAAGGGAACCAATCTACTTACGAAATCCACAGGCAGCACTTTACGTACTCAGCTATAAAGAACAAAAAAAAAGACATATATCATCAATATTAACATATCATCGCATATTGGGAAGCCAATGGTTAAACAATCGTATTATCGCATCCTGTTTTCAAGATTGTAAACTTCCTCATTCCTTTCTCAGAGTTCTCCTATCTTAAAATATTCATACCGCACGCATACTATAGTAAGAGATCCTCATTTATACTGACAGATATAGAATAGTAATAGGTAGATAGTAGCACTGAAAGCAGAAAATCGGAAACAAGACTTCTAACAGCTGGGGACCTGGGTTTGCCAGACCCATAATACCCACAGATCGGATATTCCCCTGAGTTTTTGCACTAATTCAGCAACGATCTTGCTTCTCTCAGGAGCGACTCTTTTCAATTGACACAAAAAAAACATAAACAGCATTTTACTCGTTCACAAAGAAACCTTTTATCTTCACGTTTGAATCAAACTAAATCCTAATTGCACAAGGAAAGAAAAAAATTAAAACATCACTTCAATCAATCACATAGAAACATCTTTATCATTAATTTTTACCAACATATTATTCAAAATGCATATGTCACAAATTTAAACTAATCAATTCTTTCTCCTCACCGTCCTCTCTACCTCTCACTGTCCTTTCTACTCAATGTATGGTTTTACGTTTGACACATGGTGTAGCCCTTTTGATTTCTTCGATCGAAGAGTTTCCACTTCTGTGGCGTTTTCATGGGGAATCTTCCTTATCCGATACGGGCCGTTAAAGAGATTAAAAAATTTCTTGCAGACACCTGACCGTTTGTTAGACAGCTTGTGTGATCTGATAAGAACTTTTTGTCCTACATGAAACACTGTTTTTCTCACGTGTTTCTTATACGCCTTGACTCTGGCTTCTGCTGCACGCTTGATGTTGCGTAAAGATAAGTCAACAATTGCGTTCCGGCGTAGTCTCGGCTCTAGTGGCCAAGGCACCACCTCTTTGATTTTGCTTGGGGGCTCCTTGTTTTTTAGCACAGTGATTGGCGGAAGCTTTGTTGACGTATTAGGCAACTCATTAATTATATTTTGAAATCCTTTTAGGTGTATGTCCCACGATCGGTGATCACGACTGCAGTATAACCTACATAATTTTCCTAATTCACGCATAATACGCTCACTGGGGTTCGAGCTGGGGTGAAAGAGATATATATATATATATAGGTTTAATTCTTCTTCTTCGAAGCATCCGCTGCCAGTATTGCGATCTAAATTGTGGTCCATTATCCGAGATAACCCTTTTCACACTCCCAACTTCATGCAGAAACTGCTTTGCAAATGTAGTTGCCACTGCCCTTCCTGTGGCTCGCTTCAACGGAGTCAGACACACAAACTTGGAGGTTAGTTCTACCGCTACGAAAACATATGCAAAACCTGCTTTAGATCGTATTAGTGGCCCAAATAGATCCACGGCCGCGAGGTCACAAAGTTTGCTTGGTATTATCGGGTGCAATGATGCAGCATAAGTCACTGTGGCCGCCTTTGCTCGCTGACAAGGTCCGCACACTCTAAATACACCACGAATACGCCGTAGCATGTTATTAAAATAGCATGTCTCTTTCAGTTTTTCACAACATTTCTGTGCTCCGAAGTGACCATAACTCAAGTGTATGTACCATATAATTTTGTTTACGAGTTCCTCCGGAATCACCAACACCCATCTGGAGTCGTCCGGGGCTCGTTTCTTGAATAATATTCTATTGCGCACTAAGTAGTACTGGCGTATTCCTACATTCTCCTTGTCCTCCCACTTCTTCTTTATATCTTTCAATACTGCGTCCTTATCCTGTTCGTCCGCTATACTCCCTAAAGAGGTGGTAACAAAGTTCTCGAACGCTACATTCTGTAAGTATAGGATGCTAAAATTATTTTCACCGAGTTCCCTTTCTTCTGTGTGAACCAAACCTATAGGAATGCGCGATAAGGCGTCAGCAATTACATTTTTCTGTCCAGGAATGTATTCTACAGTGAAGTTATATTCCTGTAGGTATAGTGCCCAGCGTCCTAGTCTCCTATGCGTGATTTTTGTGCTCATCAGAAATTGGAGTGCACGATGGTCAGTGTACACCTTGGTGGTCCTCCCAAATAAAAAATACCTAAATTTTGAGAATGTCCAAACTATCGCGAGTGCTTCGAGTTCCGTCACGGAATAATTTTTTTCACATCGAGAGAGCACCCTGCTCCCAAACGAGATGGTTTTCCAAGTTGTAATATCATCATTTCCTTCCGTTTGAAACAGTACCGCACCTAATCCTGACAAGGAACTGTCCGTCATTAAACAGAATTCTTGTGTTAGGTCGGGATGCACGAGGATGGGAGCCTCTACCAATGCCTTTTTCAATTTATAAAATTCATCCTGTGCCTCTTGATCCCAGACCCACAAAGCGTTCTTCCCTGTTAGACCACATAGACGGGGTGTACCAAGTACACTAAAATTTATAAATCGCTTATAAAAATTACACAGGCCTAAGAATGCTCGCAACTGTTTTTTATGTGTCGGCATTGCACACTCCGCTATCGCCGCAATTTTCTCCGGGTCAGGTTGTATTCCATTTGCTGAGACAATATGGCCTAAGAATTTTATGTTCTCTCGTCCGAACTGTGACTTATCTAAGTTGACTGTTACACCTGCCTTCTCAAAAACATCCAGTAGTCTGTTCAGAACGTCATTATGGTCCTCCCACGACTTTTCCGCAATTAATATGTCATCCACGTGAATTGTCACTCGCTGTTTCAAATCATCAGATAAAATGCTATTTAATCCCCTTATAAAAGCAGCTGATGAGACGTTTAGTCCGAACGGGAGACGCCGGAATTGGAAACAATTTCCGTAACACAGGAACGCTGTATATAATCTGCAAGATGGGTGTAGCACGATTTGCCAAAAACTCGAACGGAGGTCGACAGATGATAGTACCTTTACCCTGTGGAAACGTTGTAAGAGTTCCTCAAGGCTCTCGGGCCTGTCCGTTTCCGACATAATAATTGTGTTTATCTGTCTAGAGTCTAGCACCAAACGAACTGAGTTGTCGCGTTTTGGCACGACAAGCAAAGGTGAGTTGTACGAGCTTACTGCCCGCTCAATTATTCCTTGTTCTAACATCTTGTTTATTTCCTTCTCCACCTGGGCTTTATACGCCACGGGAATAGGGTATGGTCTAACAGAAAACTTCTGATGGTCACGTACTCTGAATTGGTACGTAAAACCCTTAATAGCCCCCGGAGTCTCAGAAAATACCCGTTCATGATTCCTAAGTAGGCAATACAATTTCTCCTTTTCCCTGTCCGTGGTTCTGACACCCGCGATGCTCTTTCTCAGTGCATCAGCAAAAGCAACATCTTTCCCCTGCTCACCAGACGTAGAGCACGACTCACTTACATAGTTCACGAGTAGCTCCAGTCTGGGTTGCGACTCGGTTTGAGCTTGAAATTTTAGGCAACTAATTTCTGACTCGGCACGTAATATGCATTCATCAAATACTAAATTAATTGGCTGATCCCCAACTTGAACTGTCATTACTCCTCCACCCATGTCAATTACTGCATGGTGGGCATTCATGAAGTCATTTCCTAAAATCATTGCCACATTCAGAATTGGGAGCACAAAGAAGTTGTACTCAAACTCTCTTCCCTGGCAGGTAAAATTAAGCCGAGTTTGCCTTCGGATTTCTATGCTCTTACCGTAGATTGCGCCCTTCACCTTTATTCCTCGCACTTGAAAAACGGGCCAAGTCCCAGTCCCTTCGCATTTTTGAAATGCTGCCTCGCTCACTATCGAGAAAGGGCTTCCAGTGTCAATGACACACTTAAAACATATTTCGTTTACTGCAACTGTCACGACTGGATTTATTCCCGAAATTTTAGCACTCGTAGTTTCTTGCAACAAATCCTCTCTAATATCTTCCCTCTCTATATACCGTATGCACTCCTTTGCCATGTCGTTCATTGGTTCCGATTGGGCGCCTTCTGCGCTGATCGTTTGTCATTGCCGATTTTGTTCATTTCCATTTGCTGGATTATGTCTAGGGTTAGCTGGCCGAATTTCAACATCATGAGGTGCTCCGCCTATAGTCCTATTCCCACCGTGTTCACCGTAGTATCGATTCTGGTTGCAGTAACTGTTCCGTTCACGATTCTGTCCACGTCCTCGATCATTTCCGCTGTTCCACCTGTGTTCGCGACTGTTACCCCAGTTTCTATACGGCCTGTCCCGATTATTGTTCCGTTCGCGTTGCGACGAACAGTCACGCCGTTGATTAGTACGACGGCCACGACTGCGATCGCGCTGCTGTGCCCCGTAATAACTTTGTGCCTGATTAGGCGGGCATTCTGCTGTATTATATTCCAACTCTTGGAGAAGTGTTTTAAACGTTTCCACATCCTCTTTGCATCGTCCCGCAAGAATGACGTGCCGCAAGTGCATCGGCAATTTGGTGATGCATATCCTAATTAGTTCCGCAGGCCCGTATGGGTCGTATAAAAATTGATTTGCCTGCAGCATGTGGTCGAATAGGCGTGCAGGGCTGCCGAAACCAGACTGGTTCAAATTTGGCAGCATAATTATGCCATGTTTGACCCTATCTTGTGCCGCTTCCGACCAATAGGCGGACAGAAAGGCTTGTCGAAACTCCCGAGTGGAGTTGCAGTGACGCGCTGCCGACCTCATGCGACTCGCCGGTTCGCCTTCCAAATAGCCACACATATATTCTATCTTATGTGAACTTGCCCAGTCGGGAGGAAGACAGAACTCAAATTGCTCGAGCCATGCTCGTAGATGTATTCCTTTTTGCGAATTTCGGAATATCTCAAACTTTCTCACCGTAAGGAAATGTTTGAAATCAAATCCCCGCATTTCCTCCTGGCGAGGCCCTTGTATGTTTCTATTCGTCTCATGTCTGCCCCTCAAAATACATTCTTCCCTGTCGTCAAAATCTCCCTCGTGGCCGGAGTCCCTCTCTGCACTGTTCGTACGGCTATTTTTAGTGCTATTGGCGAGTTCGGAATCACACGCCATGCGGTTTTCCAGATGCGCCACACGTTCTTGTAATTCGCCTGTTACCGCTTTGTTTTGCCTGTTCACTTCGAACTGTCCCTTCTGAAATCTCAGAAGCGAACACACTTCTTCGGTCTCTGCGGCCGCTACCGGTGTAGTATTGTTCTCGCTTTCCGTCAGCTTCATTGTGCCTACAATGTCCGCTAATGCCGCAATCTTATCCTGTATTTGTCTCTTGTCCTCCGCCCCAGTCTGTTTCAATTGTTCAACTTGCTGTTCCAACTCGTGGATCGCTAAACTGTTGTCTGCTATTGTGTTCCTAACGGCCGTGGGACAATGCGTTTCTGGGTCTTGGACCCTCGAGAGTACCTGCTGGTGCTCCCTTTGGCATTCTTCTCTCAGCGCTTGGAAATTCCTAAGTAGCTGTTCTTCGCTCTCTTTCGATTCTGCATCGCGACTCCGCTTGCTCTGTTCTAAGGCTTGCAGACGACCATCGATTTGTTCAAATGTACTGCCTAATTCTTTCATAATATCACTTTTTATTTCACTTGCCAGATTGTTTATTCTTTGTGAGATATCATCGGACACTCTCTGCATCGACTTGTCGACTTTATTTGTCTGCTGGATTAGTTTTTCGTCTATTTGTTCGCCTAGCTCACGGATCGATTTTTCCGATTTCTGCGTCATTTGTTCGCCTAGCTCTCGGATCGATTTTTCGGATGATTCTTTTTGTTCTCTGAACGATTTTTCTGATTTCTGCGTCATTTGTTCGCCTAGCTCGCGGATCGATTTTTCATATTTCTCTGCATTTTCTTTATTTTGTTGCAATAAGGCTTTCATGAATTCTGCCAAATCAATTTGGTTAGTAGGAGGCAAACTAATTTCTGGCTCTGCTGTGAGCCCGTTCATGCTGTTTTGCATTTCGTCTGAAGTATTCTCCATTGCATTTTCGGAACCGCCCGACGCGTTAATATTGGAAATCAAATTATCCCCTTGGTCCATGTTGCTTAAGTTGTCGGACTGCTTACTTTTAGCTTGGTTACGTGTCTGCATTAGTGCACTTTATACCCAGTACGCAACACACTAATCACAATAAATGTATCCCACAAAAATTACGACAGTCACACGAAAGATACCCAACCTAGTACGCACTTTTTCACACGCAAAACAAATTTTTATCTTTGTTCGAAACAGTGGAATTTACAAGCGAGAAAAAAAACACACATATAAAACACACACATATAGAACACACAAATATAGAAAACAAAACAAGACAAACAACACAACGCCGCTCAACAACGCCTTGAATCTTTTGAAAGTCTGCTCAGAAACAACGCAGAAGTTGTTTGAGCGCTGTAGGGAAAAAAAAATTAAGATTATAACACGCTCGCAATCTAACGTTTCAGAGATTCCAGAGTCTAGCGGAATCACAGAACAGGGTCGCCATGTGTAACGTTTTAGCTTTTATTTGGTATGATGAAATCGGTGCTAATAGCCAATGAAAGCGGGTTGAAAGCTGTGATCTGTCTGGGGAAGTTAACCGTGGATTACTGGGCAACTGTTTGATCAGGTATCTAGTCCAAGTTTACCAAATTCCCAAGCAGACTAACATTAATGATAATCTTTTAATAGTGATACAACAACCGGTAATATATATATAAAAAGGAGAATTTAAATAAAAAGAAAGAAATCAGTTTATATTTGGAAATTTATTTTTAAGATTGATCATGAAATTTCAGCATATTAAATTCTATTCGTAACTAAGCTGGTGCCTTGTTTAAGGATTGTGAAAATCTTACGGAACACATCAAATATAGAGCCAAGATTGGGAGTCTGCATACAACACTGCATTCATAAAACAACACACAAAGAACGTTGAAACGCATGCAAGAGAAAGTTAACCACTACAAACAGATTCAAATTTTTTTACCCAAAGAAATTACGTTCGAAGCACAATCCTGTCCGTCATGTAATTACCACACACTGGTATACTAAATTCATATTAACTCTTTGTGAAATCTTCGCGAAAAGAATAGCTGAGGGCTACTTTGATGATTACACCACATGCTTCACGTGGTCAACTTGGTTTACACAAAGCGTGTAACTCCACAATAATTTCGATAATTAAAGTAAATTAGATCACAAAGCAATTTACAAAAGGAAAACCTCGAACTGGTTACTAACGTCTTACTGTTAACCTGACAGGTCAAACAGTTATATAAGCACGTGGTACTGGTCTCGCAAAGTACACCCCACGTGGGTTGAACATAAAGAAAAGTTGCTATATTGCAAAATATTGTCAAGACGAGACGTTATAATCACACAAGCATTTGCATTTAAGATTGATCTTAGTTAGAGTTACTGATCAACACGTGGTTCCACTTTAATCACAAAGTAGTAACAAAGCAACTCCCGGAAAATAATATGAACTTCACACGAGAATTACACTACGCTGCAATTTAAGATAACCTTAGATATCTTAGAGCTAACCCGAAATAAAGGTGATTAAATTCTCAGTTAGGCTGAACTTAACAAATCCATTGTCCTACGGACTTAGCAGACACGCGCTTAGCCGGAGATCTTACCATTTCAGACGCTCGCCACCGCCAGACTGCAACTCCCTACTACCGAGCGTGCTTCCAGAGGGTGGCTCACAAAGACAAACGGAAGGGGCCAGAGGGGCAGCTTCCTATACCAACATGACAACGGACGGACAGGACCATACAAGGATAGAAACGTCTCTGCTTTAAGAAAGCGTAGCTACCTGTTCCGACGTTGGTCCTACTGTTCTCTAGCAGACAGCCTTGTCTGCTACCCTCAAGCATGCAACTACAAACACATTTGATCATTCATCCTCTCACACAGAAGGGAAGGGGGATGACAGTATCTTATCATATACAGTATATAACAGAAAGCGGATGTAGGTTCCGTATGAGACTGTGTGACATGAATTACATATAAACTGTGTTTTAAAGTGTAGTAGTGTGACAGATCGTTCTTGTTTATGTGTAAAAGTAACACGTTCCACTACTCAGTCTCCTCCCAGATAGTCAGAAACGCCACAGTAAATTTAGGAGAGGAATTTATTCCATAAATGACAACAGATTTAAGAAATCAAACATGAAAGGAATCCATCAGAGACCTTTCAGTCTATTGTGCTTATGCTAGGTAAAAAGTAACGGGAGACAACTATTTATGAAAACCATAATTTATTTGTTCAAAAGATAGTGAGAAACAACCTGTTAGTGGATTCCTATTAACTTTCATTTTAAATAGTAAAGTATTTAACTGAGGGAGACTTAACCTATATCCAATTTATGATCCTGCAGTGAATGTTAATAGTAATGTTCTAAAGACCATTCGGTTTGAACAAGCCCTTAAGGTAATAGTGTGTTTCGGTATCTGTTATATTTTTGCAAATAGTTTGTGCTGCTCTAGCTGTTAGCTTCAATCTTACCGTAAACATATGTATGTGTCAGAGTTCATTCCACTCGCGTGTGACAAAGTATAGGTTGTGTTTATCCGTTAAAGTTACTAACAACTATTTTCATGAACAAGAATGTTAATCATTCTCTTGCCTAATAAGGCTGGCGACCGTTTTCTTTATCCCTTAAACAGTGCAGATAGGCAAAAATTTTGTTTGTTACTGTTCAAATATTTACGTAATTCTGACTTTCATTTCCGATAAGCCACCTCCGTTAGATACAACTCGGTCAACACAACAAAATTCCTCTCAGAGGGTAACACTGCACTGTTGCTTTATACCATAATTGTTTTAACTACATAGTTATATTTCACGACCTGCCTGCTACTTTAAGGTTATGGTATAGCAGTAGCGGACAGGAGTGTAATAACTCGTCCTTGCCGTTGCCGTGTCACGTGGAGAAAGACAGCTTGGTCACGCTGTGGGGCCGGCGTTTCAGCGCCTCGCGTACGCTGCCCAATGTTCCGTGCCTCTTCGGCTTCGGAGGTACACGCGACAGCGGGAAGGCAGGTTCCGCGCCTTGCCGGCGTGGGTCATTAGCGGAGGCGAGTGGCCCGCCAACGCGTGCGGCTACGTGCTGGCGCCGGCCGCAGGTGCTGCTATTCCAGGCGGCACCAGCCCCGGCGTGCCGTGCCGTGCATTACGCAAGCCGAGCCGCGGTGAGCGGGCGGCCGCTCTTCCGGACACCCCGCACCGTCTACGGCGGGCGGCTCCAGCCCGCGCACGTGCAGGCTGACGCACGCCTCACACACAGCCCGCGCAGCGCAGCACCGCCACACCGCGCACCGGCTCGTCTCTCCTACATCTACATCGACATGACCACTCTACAGTTCACACCTAAGTACCCGGAAGAGGGTCCCCGGCACGAACCAGCCCGGCGGATTTGTGTCGAGGTCCGATCGGCCGGCCAGTCTGTGGATGGTTTTTAGGCGGTTTTCCATCTGACATAGCAAATGTGGGCTGGTTCCCCTTATTCCACCTCAGCTACACTATGTCGGCGATTGCTGCGCAAACAAGTTCTCCACGTACGCGCACACCACCACTACTCTACCACGCAAACATAGGGGTTACACTCGTCTGATATGAGACGTTCCCTGGAGGGTCCACCGGGGGCCGAACCGCCCAATAATCCTGGGTTTGGTGTGGGGTGGCAGAGGGGTGAACTGGACTGCGATATTCGTCGTGGGGTTGCGGACCACTGCGGCTGCGTCGGGGACGGAGCCCCTCCGTCGTTTCTAGGTCCCCGGTTAACGTAACATAACCTGGTAGACGATTATTCAAACCTCTTTCAGGATATTTCTCCACCGTTTCACTCTCTATCAGAGCTTGGGAAAACGGAACACTTAATTATTTCTGTACGAACTCTGATTTCTCTTATTTTATTACCGTGATCATTTCTCCCTATGTAGTTTGCTGACAATACAATATTTTCACATTCAAAGGAGAAAGTTGGTGGCCGAAATTTCGTTAAATGATCTCGCCGCGACGAAAAACGTCGTTGTTTTAATATTGCCACATCAACTCACTTATCATATCCGCGACACTCTCTCCCCTGTTTCGCGAAAATAAGAGAGCTTGCTGAAAAGTAATGCCCCCGAATTTTATATGAGAAAACTCTTAAAGCTTTTTAAATAAAACAAACTTTATTAACATTCTACATCTTTATTCTTCGTGTCTACATACTTATTTCTCTACATAGTCACCCTGGCGACGAACACATTTCTCCCAACGTGAGACAAGATTGTTGATACCGTCATTGTAGAATGTTTGACTTTCTGACGGAGCCAAACCTCACCTCCGCCTACAATGCTTCATCGCTGTCAAAGTGAACTCCTGAAGATGGCCGGCCGAAGTGGCTGAGCGGTTCTAGGCGCTACAGTCTGGAACCGCGCGACCGCTACGGTCGCAGGTTCGAATCCTGCCTCGGGCATGGATGTGTGTGATGTCCTTAGGTTAGTTAGGTTTAAGTAGTTCTAAGTTCTAGGGGACTGATGACCTCAGAAGTTAAGTCCCATAGTGCTCAAAGCCATTTGAACCATCCTGAAGATGCTTTATAAGTTTTAGAAATCGGGTGGGGCCAATTACGAACTGCTTAGAGGATGAACGGTCACAGTGAATCCATTGGAAATGGGGTCTGTCGTGCGTGGTCTGTCATTGTCATGCTCATGGTGAGGGTGCTCCTTGAAGAACTCTTCGAATTCGAAACTCGATTACAGCATGCTGTTTCTCACGCACTGACATAGTTACGTTACACACCGCCATGTTACAAAATGGTTCAAATGACTCTGAGCACTATGGGACTTGACATCTGTCATCAGTCCCCTAGAACTTAGAACTACTTAAAGCTAACTAGCCTAAGGACATCACACACAGCCATGCCCTAGGCAAGATGCGAACCTCCGACCGTAGCGGTCGCGCGGTTCCAGACTGAAGCGCCTAGAACCGCTCGGCCACAGCGGCCGGCGCCGTGTTACACTCTACAATTTGGAGCCCTCTAGCGGCAGAGGGCTGCAGATATGAAGACGTGAAGAATAAAGATTAGCTTTATTAAAAAAACTTTGCGGGCAGGCTATTCACTAGACTTGTTGCATCTTCTGAGTCTTCTGACTATAGAACGCCAACAAGCCTCCATCTGATGCGTCTTCCTATCGCCCTATATGTCTCACCTCGGTGTTCAGCAAGCTCTTGGAATCCATCCTTACCCGGCGTATCCATCACCACCTCCACTGACACCACCTCCTCCCCAACACCCAATGTGGCTTTCGACCTTCCTTCTCTGCCGATGACCAACTCCTACGCATCACTCATCTCCTCTCCCTCCCGCTCAATTCCCGTCGCTCAAGCCGGCCGAAGTGGCCGTGCGGTTAAAGGCGCTGCAGTCTGGAACCGCAAGACCGCTACGGTCGCAGGTTCGAATCCTGCCTCGGGCATGGATGTTTGTGATGTCCTTAGGTTAGTTAGGTTTAACTAGTTCTAAGTTCTAGGGGACTAATGACCTCAGCAGTTGAGTCCCATAGTGCTCAGAGCCAATTCCCGTCGCTCCGCCATTTTTGTCTCCCTAGACCTCAAAAAGTCCTACGACTGTGTCTGGCATCCCAGTCTCCTGTTTAAACTCCAGACCTACGCCCTTCCTGTCAACTACATCCGTCTGATTGCCTCCTTCCTCTCCTGCCGCCTCTCCTATGCTACCATCCATAATGCTGATTCCAGCACCTTCTACCCCTCTGCAGGTGTGCCCCAGGACTCTGTTCTCTCCCCTCTCCTCTACCTACTGTACATGGCAGATATGCCCCGACCCCCTCCCCCTCACCAGTACATCTCGTGCAGTATGCCGATTTCACCACCTTCCTTGTCCTCACTTCTACCCTTCAACAGTTCCAACGCCTTCTCCAGAATCACCTTGACCTTTTGGCCACATGGTGTAACCAGTGGCTCCTGAAAATCAATCCTTTCAAGACCCAGACAATTATCATAGGTCATACCACTCACTCCTTCCGGCTCCTTGATTTCTCCCTTACTATCTGCTCCCTTCCTGTCCGACTTTCCCCCACTCTCACCTACCTCGGCCTCACCATTGACCATCACTTCACCTGGATCCCTCATCTCCACTCTATCCAATCCAAAGCCCACAACCGCTTCTGACGCCTCAAACTCCTCTCTGGATGGACATGGGGGTTGAACCCCTCTACCATCCTACACACCTACAAATCTATAATCCATCCCATCCTCTGTTATGCCAGTCTGGCCTTGATATCCACCCTGCCCCCCCCACCCCCCCCCCCCAAATTCTATAAGTCCCTCCAGATCCTCGAGCTCCATGTGCTCCGCCTCACCTTCCGTATAAGCTTCCCATCCCCCACATGGATCCTCTACGACCTGATTTCTTTCCCCCATCTGCTCCTATTCCTCGTACATATCTGCATCCTCTACACCTCCCGCTGGCTTGATCCTCCTCATCCCCTGGTTGCTCCTCTCCTCTCCAACCCCGCCCTTTGCTGCACCTTCACCGTTGTGTCTCCCTACCCTCCACCTCTACATTCTTCATCTCCTTTCCCATGGTGGCTTCTGTCGACTTCCCCTCCCAGATGATGCCCTCTCTCCCTCCATTTATCCCTCCTACCAACTCAGATCCTCATCTGCCCCTCCCTTCCTCTGTCCTTTTCCCAGGCTCCCTCTCCCCCTCAATCCTGTTTTTCCCCACCTACCCTCCCTCTGCCTCCCTTCTTCCCCCAAGTCCTTTTGCTCTCCCCTCCGCTGCCTTTCCCACTTCTTCTCATGTCCGCCCAGACCCCCCTTTTTTCTATGTTCCCTCCCTCCATCGGCTCCCTCCTTTCCTCTCCTCCCCCTTTTTTCCCTTCATCGGTTTGGGTGTCCCCCCCCCCCCCCCCCCCATGTCGCCACTACAGTGCTGGTTTAAGTGAGTGTTCAGTGTTGCGCATCTCCTCCTGTCAGTGTCGGGAACAGCCACCGTACTGTCGCTAGTTGTGTTTTTATCTCATGTGAACAGAAACCAGACTGTCGCCGTGTTTTTTAATTGTGCATGTCTCCTTCCTGTGTTTCTTCATCCGCGTCGTCAGTGCCGTGTTTTTGTATTTTACGTTCCGCTACTTTCCGCCATTTTATTGTTTTTAACGAAGTCAACCGTTTTATCACCTTTTTATATATTGTTTGTTCTCTCACCATTGATTGTTTAACTTTTCTCTCGGCTGTAGAGCAGTGTATTAAGCTGCTGTCAGCCCGCCCCTCCCCAGGTGGGGGGGGGGGGGGAATCGAAAATCAATAAAGGAAAAGAAAAAACAAATTTCTCTGCTTTGTCTAATTTAATTGGACTAAATGTTATTGTTCTTGATTTCCATTTGTTGATGTTCAACTTATAATCTCTTTTCAAGACATATTAAGTTCGTTTACCTGCCATCTCAGACAAAATTAAAATATCGTCTGGAAAATTCGAAGTTTCTGATTCTTGCCTGTGAATATTATTTTCCTTTTCAAATTTCTCCTTGGTTTCGTTTCCTGCTTCCTTAAAGTACAGACTGAATAACATGGGAATTTAATACAAATCTCTCTCAGTTGCTTCTCAACTACTGCTTCCATTTGCCGGCCGCGGTGGCCAAGATGTTCTAGGCGCTTCAGTCCGGAACCGCGCGACTGCTACGGTCGCAGGTTCGAATCCTGCCTCGGGCATGGATGTGTGTGATGTCCTTAGGTTAGTTAGGTTTAAGTAGTTCTAAGTTCTAGGGGACTGATGACCTCAGAAGTTAAGTCCCATAGTGCTCAGAGCCATTTGAACCATTTTTTTTGCTTCCATTTCATGTCCTTCAGCTCTTTTAATTGCGACTGGTTTTTGTATAAGTTGTAGGCAACATTTCGCTCCCTGCAATTTATCCTTGCTTATCCATAATTTCGAAGAGTGTATTCCATTTCATACTGTCGAAAGCTTTTCCGAAATCTACAAATACTATGAACGTAGGTTTGCTTTTATTTGGCCTATCTTCTAGCATACGGTGTAACGTCGGTGTTGCCTCACCTGCACCCACATTTCTCCGGGACCAAAACTGATCTTCCCCGAGGTCAGCTGCTTTCCAGTCTTCTGTAAATAACTGGTGTCAGTATTTTGTAACCGTCAATTACTAAACTGATAATTCTGTAAATTTATATATATCAGATTCTTGTCCTCTTTGATATTTAAATGAGTAGGCCCCTACATTGTTCTTTACGTCTGGGGGTATATCGCTGTCTCTTATATCTTGCATATGGAATACAATCATCTTCTTATGTTCTCTCAGAGATCTCAGTAATTTTGAGGGAATGTCGTTTGCTCCAGGTATCTTCTTTCGACGTGTGCCTTTCAGTATTTTCAGTACTTAAGTTGTTACAACCTTGAAGCTTTTTATTCGTTGAAAGCGAAGGAAAACATGAATAATATGCTTTTAGTGGAGTTTGTCGTGACCGAAGAGATCTCGTATTGCGTCACACAACTCTGCAGATAAGATGTACGCCGGATCGTAATCGAAGATATAAGTAGTCATCATCTGTATTAGCAACTGCACGTCCAGCCACTACACTTCACCACTTCTCCCTGTTTTATGCTTTTCTCTAGAGTTCCGCTTAGTTATGTCTTTTCTCTCTTACACTGGCCTTCTTCCTCTCTGTTACTTGTTAGCATCCCTTGAATTCCTAGGTGTTCTGAAGATATGGTCTAGCCAGATATTCTTCCTTCTCCTTACCATCCCTAACTGGTTTTTGTTCTCTCCAAACTCTTGTCAATTCCTCTCCGTATCTCACCATCTTTTCGCTACTCACATTCTTTAATTTCCACCATGTACACATTTCCAGAGCCCCCCGCCTTCTGTCCTCGTCTATTCGTAACGTCCATGTCTCTGCATCATATAAAGCTAAGCGACACAAATAAAATTGAGCCGATTTTTTTGACATTTTTATTCATTGGCTTTATGCCCGCACACCAACCTTCGTCGCGACTGCACAGATATCGCTCCTCTCGCTCCATCCATGGTCTCTTCTATTGTATCTTCCAGGTAGACAGGATTCACATAGGTGAAAGGCAAAAATTCTGCCTGATGCCCCTTCCTGCTTCCTCCGTTAGTTGTCCAGTAAATCTGACTCTGACAATTTGCTCTTGATATTGCTTCTTATTCAGTTTTCTACCTCTCCATTAGATGACTTGTTTTCCTAGGATGAGCGAGAGGTAATCCTACCTCACCCTGCCAAAAGCTGTTTCCATATAAATAAGAACAGAGTAAACGTTTTCATTCTTTTCAGTGTACGTCTCTCCCAGTTCTCGTAGTAGGCCTACAGCATCTCTCGTGCCTACTCCTCTTTTGAAAGCACTCTGTTATTTGCCCACGATGTGGCTGAGTTTGCTATATGTCTTTTTTTCAGCACCTTAGTCGCACTTCGTATCATAATGTTGTGTCACCAGACAAGTTTGGCGCCCAAGGTAAAGGCAGCAGGAAGCGAACACCAAGCACAAAATGTAGTTGCTGTGTTAAGGATGGGTGCTTGCATGGTGAAACCGTCTGGTCTCAGGGCTGTGTATAATTATAACATAAATAAGGTCGGCAAAACTAAGAGAAAAAAATTAATAATTATTTACTAAATTAAGGTGCACATTGATACTCAACTTTAGTGAGATGATGTGGCGTCGCACTGATCTAATAGTTCTCAACACTGGTCGAAACTAATTCAAAGAACTATGACTAACTAATCTGTAGCTCAGTCTGGACTGTTGTTGTTAACAGTAAATTAGTTCAGGTTCAGTCAAGAGATAAACACGGTGACAGTCGGCGAGGACTGCGGCAACCTGATGATACTTGTTGATAACTGCTGGTGACGCACTGATAACTGCAACTGGATCCATGACTGTGACAGCTGTAATTCGAACTGGCTGAAAGCTGCCGAGGGTAGCTCGAATGTCAGAATTAAACTAACGGAATACGGAGTACTCTACAGTTTAATTGAAATCCCTTCCTGGAAAGTTATTCTAGTGGATGCTGCAAGTACAATACTTTTTTGGAAATTTATTTGGGGTCTAAAATTTCCCTCTGTCTTTTCTTTTTATGCCTTTTATGAAAATATTAATAAATACTATATACTGAACATTATTTAGGTTTATTTTCATTGTAAGCAATGTAGAAATTGAAAATAAAAAGAAAAAAGCAGTCGACCCTACAACCCTCAGACTACCGTTCTGTACCCTTTCCACTGAGCCAATCACTTCCTGGAAACTACGTTAATGAATATGGATTCGCGCCTCGCAAACCCATACTAAAACTGCTATTTTTTCGAAGCTCTTGGCCATCTGGAGCTCCCATTTTTGTCACTTATATTTCTGGCCAAGCCCTGCATATCTGCATATACTATAAATTTGGAGGAAATCGGTGATGACGAGGAGGTGCGCACCCCTTCCTGTACGAGGGAAGTCTTGTCACGTTTCTGGCTGTGAATCTCTCTCTCTCTCTCTCTCTCTCTCTCTCTCTCTCTCTCTCTGTGTGTGTGTGTGTGTGTGTGTGTGTGTATGTGTGTGTGTGTGTGCCGGCCGGTGTGGCCGTGCGGTTCTAGGCGCTTCAGTCTGGAACCGCGTGACCGCTACGGTCGTAGGTTCGAATCCTGCCTCGGGCATGGATGTGTGTCATGTCCTTTAGTTAGTTAGGTTTAAGTAGTTCTAAGTTCTAGGGGACTGATGACCACAGATGTTAAGTCCCATAGTGCTCAGAGCCATTTGAACCATTTTGTGTGTGTGTGTGTGTGTGTGTGTGTGTCTGTTCGTCCTATTGTATTGTGGACACTAGATCCGGCTTCCAGTACGTGGGAGGAGTTGGGGGTGGGGGCAGCAGAGACTTTCGTTCAGGCAGCGCATGATGTGCTGGTCTTCCTAAAACTCCTCAGCATAAGTTGTGTTCACGTTCTCAAATGGTTCAAATGGCTCTGAGCACTATGGGACTCAACTGCTGTGGTTATCAGTCCCCTAGAACTTAGAACTACTTAAACCTAACTAACCTAAGGACATCACACACATCCATGCCCGAGGCAGGATTCGAACCTGCGACCGTAGCAGTCCCACGGTTCCGGACTGCGCGCCTAGAACCGCGAGACCACCACGGCCGGCCGTTCACGTTCTCCGAGGCTGGTTTAAGCGCTTGTCACCCGTATCACGGCAGGCGCTTTCCAGTGTCTGTAGGAAAGATACTCGTGACAGTCCTGCGAGGAACAAATACTGTACAGAGTAGAGCAAGAAGTGCCTGCAGGAGACTGGCAGAAAGGTCTGAATGGAGCTTCCGAAGTCAGTGAGTCGACTGGATGCATCGCGGGGTGTAGGACGGAGTGTAGGACGGAATTCTTGTGCCCTCTGGGCCTGAAGTGGCGTTTAGAGATCAACCAAGTTGTTTTTCACATATGGCAAGCCCGCAAGAAAAGGGAAATATGCTTCTGTGCGCGGAAATGGACTTCTAGTTGGGGGATTTCCGGTTTTCTGGGTGATGGTTGCGATTTAATGAGCGAGTACATGCTCCGTAAGCTGAGGACTTACATCATATCGTGGAGCCAGCAGCTGGCTGGAAGGTATTGGATAAAAGTGCCGGAACTGGCAAGATTTAACAGAAACCAGAAAATTCCGTTTGTTTTCATGAAAATTTGATGTATACTATTTGACCAATTGACTTTGAACTGTATTCCTATTTCGGTACTATGGAGATGATAGGCGTAGTTTGCTAGGAGCCAGTTAGAGGTGGTATATGAACTGCTAATGGTCTACGTTCTCCAATCTAATGTTAGAAATCTATCTGAAAGTAGCTAGACCGTTACACGGAATTTGTCAGTGGCGCAGGAGTACTGAAAATTGTAATCCAGTTTCGCGGGTCACAGCGAAACTTGCTGTCCTAATGATAATTTGAAAAGAAAATGTAGCATAATAAATCGTAGACTTACCTGTCTCGTGCCCCGAAAATTGCTTAGAGAGTGTGGGTGGGCTGCCCGTGGCCGTGATCATTGCGATTTGGTGCGACGCCACGGAAGCTCGTGGTTGGAAAGTGTTACTTAGTAACACCAAGGGCTTTATTATCATTGTTATCCATGTAATTGATGGAAAAATTCTGTTAGTAGTAACATAATTATTCGATAAGTATCAGGGCTATTTTAGACTTTTCACTTGTTACACTGTTCATAATTGTATCCGTGTGGGGTTAAAATTCATAAAACAATGAAAACAATAGCAAATTTCTGCCTCATACAGGACGCAATCTATTTTACTAACCTATATATTTTTCTGCTCTCCATATACTATCTTCAGAGGTTTTAATTTATTATTCTGCCTGAATAATAAACACTCCTGAAGGTTTTATAAATTCCACTTCGCTTTCTCTCTGCAGGGTGGTCAGAAACAGTCCGAAAAGCTTGTAAGGGTGTTGAAGGTTAGGCTGTCGTGAGAAATCGTTGTTAAGAAAAGAATTCGATACATTTCTCCGTTGATTAGCATTGAAATTACACTATGTGATCAAAAGTACCCGGACGCCCCCAAAAACATACGTTTTTCATATTAGGTGCATTGTGCTGCCACCTACTGCCAGGTGCTCCGTATCTGCCACCTCATTAGTCATTAGACATCGTGAGAGAGCAGAATGGGGAACTCTGCGGAACTCACGGACTTCGAACATTGTCAGCTGATTGGGTGTCACTTGTGTCATACGTCTATACGCGAGATTTCCACACTCCTAAACATCCCTGGGTCCACTGTTTCCGATGAGAGAGTGAAGTGGAAATGTAAAGGGACACGTACAGCACAAAAGCGTACAGGCCGACCTCGTCTGTTGACTGACACAAACCACCGACAGTAGAAGAGAAGAGTAATGTGTAATAGGCAGACCATCTATCCAGACCATCACACAGGAATTCCAAACTGCATCAAGATCCACTGCAAGTACTATGACAGTTGGACGGGAGATGAGAAAACTTGGATTCCATGGTCGAGCGACTGCTCATAAGCCACACATCACGCCGGTAAATACCAAACGACACCTCGCTTGTTGTAAGAAGCGTAAACATTGGGCGGTTGAACAGTGGAAAAATGTGTTGAGTGATGAATCACAGTACACAATGTGGCGATCCGATGGCAGAGTGTGGGTATTCCGAATGCCAGGTGAACGTCTTCTGCCAGCGTATGTAGTGAAAATAATAAAATTCGGAGGCGGTGGTGTTATGGTGTGGTCGTGTTTTTCATGGAGGGGACTTGCACCCCTTGTTGCTTTGCGTGGCACTATCACAGCACAGGCCTACATTGATGTTTTAAGCACTTTCTTGCTTCCCACTTTGAAGAGCAATTCGGGGACTGCGATTGCATCTTTCAACACGATCGAGCACCTGTTCATAATGCACGGACTCTGTCGGAGTGGTTACACGACAAATAACATCCCTGTAATGGACTGGCATGCACAGAGTCCTGACCTAAATCCGATACAACACCTTTGGGATATTTTGGAACGCCGACTTCGTGCCAGGCGTCACGATCGACATCGATACCTCTCCTGAGTACAGCACTCCGTGAAGAATGGGCTGGCATTCACCAAGAAACCTTCCAGCACCTGATTGAACGTATGCCTGCGAGAGTGTAAGCTGTCATTATGGCTAAGGGTGGGCCAACAACATATTGAATTCCAGCATTACCGATGGAGGGCGCCACGAACTTGTAAGTCATTTTCAGCGACGTGTCCGGATACTTTTGATCACATAGTGTAGCTACTCAGGCCGCTGCGTGCGTGAATTCAAGCGTCCCACCAAGTACAGCATATTAGTGTCTCTTTGTCTCATAGCGTACATGGTAGAGCATGAGACTGCTCAGCCACTGACGCGGGTTCGTTCCTTACTAAGGTCCAGTGTCCAATTTTTGTATCGCTTTCTTGTTTGGTTTAGGAAACCAAACGAAGGAACACGTATGGAGACACCGTCTGTGGTAGGCCGCTTGAATTTGCAAGCGCAACGACCTGATTGGCTAAGTTCAATGCTGATTATGTTCAAATGTGTGTGAAATCTTATGGGACTTAACTACTAAGGTCATCAGTCCCTAAGCTTACACACTACTTAACCTAAATTACCCTAAGGACAAACACACACACCCATGCCCGAGGGAGGACTCGAACCTCCGCCGGGATCAGACGCACAGTCCATGACTGCAGCACCCAAGACCGCTCGGCTAATCCCGCGCGGCAATGTTGATTATCTTGGAAACGGTGCAAAGTATCTTATTTTTTCTTAACAATTATTTCTCAACACAAGTTACCCTGCAACACCTTTACAAGCTTTTCAGACTATTTCTGAATACCCTATCTAAATAAGAGTGAGAACTGGACGCTAATTCATGTGATGAAAGGCTGTGACACACATTACGTAGTTACGTTATGAACTATGATAAGTCTGTGCTTACGCTGTGTAGAAAATTAGGTCTACAAAACTATTCGCATAGTAACGTAATTATATTGTTTTAAGTACCTTACACAATTGTAGTTGTTGTTGTGTGCTTGTAAAAGTCACTTTTTACAGCTTTTCATCTGCAAACAATGAAAGTTTTCCAATTTTACTTTTTATTTCAGGTAAAAAAACTACTGTGTCTCTTTATTAGAGTGTTAATTACGTTTTCTGATGCTGTCGTCTTCTTTATCGTTCTACTAACGTGTTAAAGAGCTTATTCACTACCTCTGTTTTTATCAATCAGGACCAGATATGCAGAGCAACGTACTTAAAAATGTTAGGTCACCACTACAATTTGCTGACCACGTAAGAACGCAAAACACAACAAACGTAGAAAATAATTTAGAAATCCTCGAAACACCCAAGATCTTCCATCAGTCATTAACAACGCAAGAAAATTATCAAAAAATGGTTCAAATGGCTCTGAGCACTATGGGACTCAACTGCTGTGGTCATCAGTCCCCTAGAACTTAGAACTACTTAAACCTAACTAACCTAAGGACATCACACACATCCATGCCCGAGGCAGGATTCGAACCTGCGACCGTAGCAGTCGAACGGTTCCTGACTGCGCGCCTAGAACCGCGAGACCACCGCGGCCGGCCAAGAAAATTATCACACACAAAAATCGGTAGCTCAGGAAAGCAAAGTACTAAATGAATATACATCACTCTGCAACAAAGCTCTGTTTGACACACTAGAAATACTGTACAAATAAACTATCAAAACCACAAAAGTAACTCGTCATTCGTTTGCACCATTAAGTGTCCCCTATTCACAACTACCTTGTCTCGCCTCACAGTCATAGTGTGATTGTCCATATCAAAGTCCACATTCTGTTTCTCTTTCCCTCTCTCTGTCACTGTGTGTGTGTGTTTGTGTGTGTGTGTGTGAGAGAGAGAGAGAGAGAGAGAGAGATAGAGAGACGGATAATCGCGCTTACTCTCTCCCTCACACACACGGACACACACACACACACACACACACACACACACACAATACACACACACATACTGGCTAAACGTTCCAAATGTCAATAACGTTTGAAAACGCTTGCCACTCTCTAATAAAACCACAAGGACGCTACAGATCACCATTTACCAGCAATAATACACAATCTAACGGCAAAGCTTGATGCTAAATAAGAATCGTAGCATTACCATGTCTGTATAATAGTAAACTAGCGCCAGTGAGTAAAATCTGTTGTTTAACATGTTAGTACGGTGATAAAAAAGACAACAGCACCAGACACTTTAAATAACATGCTAAAAACACGGTATAACGCTACAGTTTTTCAGTCTGAAGTGAAAGGGATAGCTACAAAAAAAAAAAAGTTTTCAGATGACAAAGCGTAAAAAGTATGTTTCACGTAAAGCTATCAGCACAAAACAACTTCTAGCGTTGCTTCAGCCTGAGGCAACTATAACAGTATAATTAGGTTACGTTTCAAAATAAATTTCCATGTCTAATTTTCAATAGAAAATAAATAACGGACTTTAATATCTCATACTTAAACAATGTAAAGTTTGTCACATCTGTATTTATGACTACAGTTTGTCAAAGGCAAGTTACCACTTGAATTCATAGGAGCCACCACAGATTATTATCATGTAATAAACAAAATTTCGGACAGAATACACTGATGCTCATAAATTAAGGATAATTGCAGAATGTGATGCCAAACAACATGGCACTACACAAAACTGGCGCTAATAGCATAGGCGCATAGGGAACACACACGACACAGATCTATAAGTCCACGGTATTGGTGATAAGTTGAGAAAACCGTCCCGAAACATATGTGTTACAAAACGGCACTTTTTCCTGCGCAAGTACCCCGACATCAATATGGGATATAATCACCATGCACACGTACACAGGCCGCACAACGGGTTCGCATCCTCTGGATCAGGTGGTCGAACAGCTGCTGGGGTATAGCCTCCCATTCTTGCACCAGTGCCTGTCGGAGCTCCTGAAGTGCTGTAGGGGTTTGAAGACGTGTAGCGATTGGTCGACCAAGAGCATCCCAAACGTGCTCGATGGGGTTTAGGTCTGGAGAGCAGTCAGGCCACTCCATTCGCCTGATATCTTCTGTTTCAAGGTACTCCTCCACGATGGCAGTTCGGTGGGGCCGTGCGTTATCATCCATCAGGAGGAAGGGGGGACCCACTGCACCCCTGAAAAGGCGGACGTACTGGTGCAAAATGACGTCCCGATACACAAGACCTGTTACAGTTCCTCTGTCAAAGACATGCAGGCGTGTACGTGCACCGATCATAATCCCACACCACACCATTAAACCACGACCTCCATACAGGTCGCTTTCAAGGACATTAAGGGGTTGGTATCTGGTTCCTCGTTCACACCAGATGAAAACCCGGCGAGAATCACTGTTCAGACTATACCTGGACTCGTCTGTGAACATAACCTGGGACCACTGTTCCAATGACCATGTACTGTGTTTTTGACACCAGGTTTACCGGCTCTCCTGTGACCAGGGGTCAGTGGAATGCACCTTGCAGGTCTCCAGGCGAATAAACCATATCTGTTCAGTCGTCTGTAGACTGTGTGTCTGGAGACAACTGTTCCAGTGGCTGCGATAAGGTCCAGAACAAGGCTACCTGCAGTACTCCGTGGCCGTCTGCGGGCACTGATGGTGAGATATCGGTCTTCTTGTGGTTTGTACACTGTGGACGTACCGTACTGTAGCACCTGGACACGTTTCCTGTCTGCTGGAATCATTGCCATAATCGTGTGATCACATTTTGTGGCACACGGAGGGCCCGTTCTACGACCTGCTGTGTTTGAACAGCCTCCAGTCGCCATAGTATTCTATCCCTCATAACTTCATCAATATGTGTTCTTTGAGTCAATTTCAACACACAGTCACCATTAGAACGTCTGAAAACATCTGCCCACTTGCTCGCTGCACCGTACTCTGACATGAACCAACACACCTCTGCGTATGTGGACTGCTGCCAGCGCCACCGTGCGATGACCGCAGGTCAAATGCAGCACATGGTCATACCCCGAAGTGATTAAAACCCGCAAACGCCCACCAGAGCGTTGTTTTACCATGTATCAGCATTATCCTTAATTTATGAGCATGAGTGTAGTAAAAGCATATAGGAAGTGCTGAAGCGCGAGATAAGCCATTGCAAACGTGAAACGTTGGTACGCTAACAATCGGTGTAATCTTCAGAATGTTGAATGGAACATGCAACTGTGCACTTGTTCGGTCAATACACGAGCGGTTAATGCTGTTTGTGGACGATACTGGAGTTGTCCGATTATCTCCCACATGTTCTCGACTGAAGACGGATCTGACGATCGAGCAGACCGACGCAACACGTTAACTCCCTGTGGAGCATGTTGGGCTACAGAAGCGGTATATACAGTGGCTACATTCCTACTAAGTCTTTGTGCAATATCGCAGAAGAAACATTCATGTTCTCGTAGCCCTAATACACGACCTCGTTCAAAGGGAGTGAGGTGCTGATAATGGCATCTTTGCCGTCTTAAAGACATTCTTGGCGAACATCAATTCACACATTCAACGTCAAAGGTAAATAACACTCACAAATGTTATAGCGTGTATTTGAAGCAAACGTGATTTGCATTGTCATAGTGGCGCTACCGGCACCATTCTTGTGCGACTGCCACGAAATTCGTATACACATCATCTTTAAGATGATGTACACACGCCTACCAACTTTATGCCCACAACTCCTTCTTGGTGTTGCGATTTTTTTCCATCACTGTATTTGGCCCTCTTTCCTGTAAAGTCACGAACCACGCTAATTAGCTAAATGTGTTACACTCTCTCAAGAATAGTTGCTCTTGAGCTCATAGCTAGGAGATTCGATATCTTTGTCGAATGCTAGGAGTGACAGGCCGTCTAACAAGAACGGAAGATACTGGCAGGCTGTGACTGGTTAGCGAAGAACTAAAAGCGTCGATGCGATTGTTAGTCCACAAAGGAGGCGCGATGACGCACTGCTGCCGTTTATGACAGCCGCCGAAACAGACTTCCTAAGCGTAGCTTCTCATCGTTCACTGCGCCCCAGCGGGCCAGTCTTTGGGAAATAAACACACGCTACAGCCTCACGAAAGAGTGCCGCAACGACAGAGCCCGAGCAGGCTCGACGTACACTCCGTTCGCGATGCACTGGACGTCCGCTTTCATCGAAATGCTGATTACAAAAATACTTTCCAGCTCATCAGAATGTTAATTTTGTCCTGGCTGCTTTGTCTTTAAGAATGTCTTATCATGCCTGAAACACGTACTATGTCAGTTCATGAAGATTGCTGGCTAGAGCGTGGCATGAAAGTACTCGTCTACCCGTCACATCCCAGACATGTTCTATTATAGACAAATCAAGGGCAAGGCAGATCAGTCATACGTGTTTCATCGTGAGCTACAGTGTGATGTCCTGCGTTTCAGTGCTGGAATATGCCACTTAGTACGCTGGCCGTCGAGACTGAGACAACAGGTGTTACCCTTCTTGCTACATGCTGGGAAGCGTTCAGTCTCCCTTCAACATTTACCATATCAGTCCTGTCGTCATAGCCAGTAACAAAACTGTCCAATTTCACTCTACAGACCGCTTCTCTTTATTTTTAAATAACCGGTTTCGGTATGAGGCGTCTTGTCACGGTCCGCGCGGCTTCCCCCGTCCGAGGTTCGAATCCTCCCTCGGGCATGGGTGTGTGTGTCGTCCTTAGCGTAAGTTAGTTTAAGTTATATTAAATAGTGTCGGAGCTTATGGACCGATGACCTCAGCAATTTGGTCTCATAAGACCTTACCACAAATTTTTAACCGGATTCGGGCCAGCTGGCCATCTTCACACCTGCTGGACAGAAATTAAATTACAATTGCTTGAAGACTTACGTTTAAAAAGCTTCTAAATTTTTTAAGATATGAGTCACAATACATAGCATTTGTTACAGGGACAGGGTAGAGGGATTTATACCAAATACATTAATGACGGACAGAACTGACCGCCCCATGGTACATAAAACAGGTCAGAACACTGTTGCAGAGCAACAAGAAGGACATGCCAAATTTAAAATAACGCGAAATCCCCAATACTGTCGAAGTTTTACAGAAGCTCGAATTTTATGGCGAACTTCAATGCAAAATGCTTTTAATATTTTCAACTATGAAACTCTGTCTCTAAATCTGGCAGAAAATCCAAAGAGATTCTGGTCGTATGTGAAGTACACTAGCAGCGAGACATAATCAATACTTCCACTGCATGATAGCGTAGATACGGTTACCGACGACAGTGCCACTAAAGCAGAATTACTAAATACAGTTAGCCACAATTCCTTTAGAAAAGAAGACGAAGTAAGTATTCCAGAACTCAAATCACTTAATACAGGCAAGGCCACCGGTCCAAATAGTATGCAAGAATAGATTCTTTTCAGAAGATGCTGATGTACTAGCTCCGAACTTAACATAACAGACAATCGCTCGCTCGACGAATGCTGCACAGGTTTCATCAATACTCAAGGAAGGAAGTAGGAGTAATCAATAATCCCAAGAATTACAGACTCATATCACTGACGTCGATTTGCGTTAGAATTTGGAACATACGCTGTTTTCGAACGTTATGAATTACCTCGAGGAAAGCAAGCTGTTGTCTGGAACCGCAAGACCGCTACGGTCGCAGGTTCGAATCCTGCCTCGGGCATGGATGTTTGTGATGTCCTTAGGTTAGTTAGGTTTAACTAGTTCTAAGTTCTAGGGGACTAATGACCTCAGCAGTTGAGTCCCATAGTGCTCAGAGCCATTTGAACCATTTGAACCAAAGCAAGCTGTTGACAGTCAGCACGGGTTTAGAAAGTGTCGTTCTTATGAAACACAACTAGATCTTAATTCTCTCGAAGTAATTAGTGATATAGACATGGAGATCTCAGACTGATTCCACGTTTTTAGATTTGCAGAAGGCTTTTGACGTCATTCATCACAGAAGACTTCTAATCAATTGCGTGCCTACCGAGTATCGTCTCCATTGTGCGACTGGATTTGTGATCTCGTGTCAGAAAGACACGAAAAGTGATCGAGTAAAACAGAAGGGATATCCGGCATTCTCCAGGAAGTTTTATAGGCTCTCTGCTATTCCTAATCTATGTAAACGATCTAGGATGCAATCTCAGCAGCTATCTTAGATTATTTTCAGATGATGCTGTCATTTACTGTCTAATAAAGCCATCAGAAGATCAAAACCAATTGCAAAATGACTTAAACATGATACCTATATGGTTCAAAAAGTGGCAATTGACCCTAAATAATGAAAAGTGTGAGATCATCCAGAGAAGGAATCCGTTAAATTTAAGCCATGATAAACCACACAGATGTAAAGGCTGTCAATTCGACTACATTCCTAGGAATTAGAATTACGAATACCTGAAATTAGAAATATCTCATAGATAACGTTGCAGAGAAGGGAAACCAAAGACTGCGTTTCATTGGCAGATCACTTAGAAGATGCAACAGGTCTATTAAAGAGACTGCATACACTAGCTTTTTCGCCCTCTGCTAGAGTACTGCTGTGCAGTATGGGATCCTTACCAGGACACCAAAAAAGTTCAAAGCAGGGCAGCTCCTTCACATTATCGCGAAATAGGGGAGAGAGTGTCACAGATATGATAAGCGAATTGGGATGGCAATCATTAAATAAACGGTGTTTTTCGTTGCAATGAGATCTTTTCACGAAATTTCAATCTCCAATGTTCTCATCCGAATGTGAATATATTTCGTTGACACCCACCTACATAAGGAGAATTGATCATCGTGATTAAATAGGAGAAATGTATTGAAATAATTCAGAGCTATAACTGTTGTTAGGCGCAACATATGAAGCTTAGCTCGCGGTCTGGGCGCCTTGTCAAGGTTCAAAATGGTTTTAATGGCTCTGAGCACTATGCGACTTAATTTCTGAGGTCATCAGTCGCCTAGAACTTGTAACTAATTAAACGTAACTAACCTAAGGGCATCACACACATCCATGCCCGAGGCAGGATTCGAACCTGCGACGTAGCGGTCGCTCGGTTCCAGACTGTAGCGCCTAGAACTGCACGGCCACTCCGGCCGGCTGTCAAGGTTCGTGCGGCTCCCCACGTCGGAGGTTGGAGCCCTCCCTCGGGCGTGTGTGTTGTCCTTAGCGTTAAGATAGTTTAAGTTAGAATAAGTAGTGTGTAAGCCCAGGGACCGATGACCTTAGCAGTTTGGTTCCACAGAACTCATCACAAATTTCCAAATTTTTACAGAGCTTAAAGAGGAATGTAATACCATCAAAAGCTTTAAAAGGACGTTAAAAGACCGTAAAAAGTGTTTTGTTTCTGTTTGGTGGTAGCAGAGGGAACTTCCAATGCGTCATACCAAAAATGTTTGCTAGAGCGTCCTACCCTATTATAAAGTAAAGCTATAACATTTCTTTACAACCATCATAATAATTACCATGCTTAAAATCACGTTGCTCTTTAAGCATTTTATCTGGGGTTTTTATCCAGTCGGCGTCAATTTTCCTTTTTCCATCTCATTCAGATAAAAACTTCTGGAGTTCTGTGGAGTACCTCAAATTGTTCAATTATTGTGCTAGCCTAATTAACTAAAATAAATTATGGCATTATCCAGACAGGTTAAGGTGTCTATATAACATAATGTTGTTCCTGTTTATTTTTTTGAATTACAGGTCTTCTTCATTTTTAATATTGTGATGGTCCCGTCACCTTTATGATGCCACTTCCCGCTTTTCCAGTTTAAACATTTCACCAGTCTTATGTCTGTTTCACACTGAGCCTGCGCTTTGGGTCGTGTGCGCCTCAGTACTTACGGTTAGTATTTACTGTTATATAGTTTTCCTCTTTGTGTTCCAGGTCGCGGAGCAAGGGGGAAAACATTTTGGAATTTATGTAAGTAATTCCACGCAACATGTGGCTTCTCTCCTCCCTCCCCCATTTTTATTGTATTCTACATGTTTTAATATTCTGGTAACTTTTGGTGTCCTGTTGTGATTTTCGTTTTTTCGGATTCTTTTTAGGCCCCTTTTATCCTTTTGACACGAAACCTTTGGTTAGATGGCTACATTGGGCTGAGAATGACCTCAGCAGGTTAATCGATTTTTCATTTATTTTAACTTAGAAATTTTAGGCGCATAGGTCCTCGTCTGATATTTCAGACTTGAGGATCCCACCCCTTTCTCGTGCAACACAATATTTTCAATATTACTGTTTGCACAAAATGATGGAATTTTAGTTGTGTTCCGAAACCAGTCGGGTACACAATGAAAGATTGTGAATTAAGCAACTGTTGTGCGGTTTCTTCATTTTACAAGATTACTTTACAATATTAAAAGGCTCGGAAAATTTCAAAGTCGATTTTCTGGATAACTTTTGAGAGTTGCATCGAACAGCCCAGGCCTTTTCCTATCTGGGTTCCAAAATCTGTGTATCATGAATATAAAAAAATCACAAAAATCCGATAGCCATGTGCTCTCTTTTTCAGAGGCGATTTATTTCTTCTCATTACTTAGTGTGTAGACCTTAAGAATAAAATATTAGCCGATTTAGCACATACCTGGAACTCTTTTGTGAATGATTTGGTTCAAATGGTGAAACGTCCCCTTTGAAAAATTATACATGACTGTGCTTAAACTGACACACAATATTTTTAGCGCAACGCAATCTGACTTTCAAAAATCCCTACAAAAGAATGGCCCTGACTAACATTAACCGATACCTTTCACAAATCACTTACCTCACCAAAAATCTTCGTTACTCGAACTACTGCAATACCGCGAGCGCCACTACTGCCAGCTAAATAAAAGATTCAGACTACGGAAGGCACTAACTACTGATAGGGTTAGTTAGAAAATGAAAGATTTTAATAGAGAACAAACAATGTATTTACCTTAATAGTCATCAAAAGTCATAATATATATAGCAGTTCATGACATCCAGTCTTACAAATTTGAAAACACCACCATCTCTCTCCCCACATCCACCACTGCTGGCGGCTCACCTCCAACTGCGCAACGCTACGCGCTGTTAACATCCAGCTGCCCAACACTACAATGGCAGACAACAATGCAAACTAGCCACAGACTGCACACAGCACAGCCAGTGATTTTCATACAGAGCGCTACGTGGCGTAACCAATATAAAAACCTAAACAGCCTACTTACATAGCCCCCATGCTCCCCACAAAAAAATTTTACAAATTGTTTTGGGCAGTGGCCAATACAGATATGAAAAAATTTTTCCTAATTACAATAACAAAGAAATCAAATGCACACACTTATTGATACAATGTTGGTCAAAACCTAAAATTTTCTCAAAGACCATAAAGACAGTCCTGATCGTTCATCACAGTAAAATTGCAGTGTTTTTCTCAAAGTCTGAGCAGTAAAAGAGAACGCACACGGAAGTAGTGGATTTCCATGCAGTCTTGAAGAAGTAGTGTTGTCCTTCCAACGGAAAGACAGTGCTTACTCTTGAAATGCATACAGGTAATGGGCCAACAGAGCTAACCCACAGCAGAGTCAGTCGAAGTTTTGAAGAATATTGGTAGGTAGGTCGTCACAGAGCAGACCCACTGTATTCCTGGTAGAGGTTACGGTATTGGTGGGCCACCAGAGGTGCAGACCCACTGTAGTCCTTGTAGAAATAATGGTATTGGTAGGCCATCAAAGATGCAGAGCCACTGCAGTCCTTGTAGAAATTGGTGGGCCATCAAAGATGCAGACCCACTGTAGTCCTGGTAGAGACGGCCAGCAGCCATCTGTTGCGACTGTGCAGTTGCACAATCACCATCGAAGAGTCTTATGGACAATATAGCAAGTCCATAAACCACAACTTGTGCACTCACAAATTTTTTGGCATATCCTTAGAACCAGCAGTGCTGTTAACCAGTCCCTTGCTGAATTATCAACACACGTGCAAACACTAACAGTCCCCTTTTTTTCTCACATATTCTGCGTGTACTATGACCAACAAAAACGTGTGCAGTGAAATGGAACTTACAAGTTAATAATATGATGAACTGGTGTCAATTACAATTTTATAACAAAAGAATACAATTACAAAGGTACAAAATACATCATTAAAGAACATAACAATACAGATAACATTTGTAGTACAGGCTTTACAAAAGAATAGAAATGAAGATATACATCAGTGTTACAGGAATTATGACATGAGTACATACATAAAAGATCAGAATAACTTTCGAAACATCAACTTCACACATGAGCATTAGAGCAGAATAAATAATGTCTAAACATCTTTACAAAGTAAATAACATAGTATTAGAAAAATTCTACAACATAGCTCTCATCAGCTAAACACATAAAGACAGGAACAACACAAATACACAAGGGTACACAAACACATAGAGGGATGACACAAAAGGAAAGGACAGGGTTTGTTTTACTGCAGTATTTTGCATGGAGATCTCCCTTCGTTCATCATTATTCCCAAAAGTCCTATCTAAGCCTGCTTTCTGTATTCTGTTCACATCCTCTTTCAAAAATAGTTTTTCTCCACTGTACACTACTTTTTTTTGGCCAAACCATTTTCTTATAGCTTCTCAATGCATTTCTTCCAATTCATCAAAGTTAGTTTTTTATATAGTCTACCCCATCTTAAGCTAACTTAAATCTACTGAGCTCAGATATGTATACCAATGGACGAGGCAATGCAGCAGCACATAACAAATTAACGATGTTGTTGTTGTTGTGGTCTTCAGTCCTGAGACTGGTTTGATGCAGCTCTCCATGCTACTCTATCCTGTGCAAACTTCTTCATCTCCCAGTACCTACTGCAACCTACATCCTTCTGAATCTGCTTAGTGCATTCATCTCATGGTCTCCCCCTACGATTTTTACCCTCCACGATGCCCTCCAATACTAAATTGGTGATCCCTTGATGTCTCAGAACATGTCCTACCAAACGATCCCTTCTTCTGGTCAAGTTATGCCACAAACTCCTCTTCTCCCCAATCCTATTCAGTACCTCCTCATTAGTTATATGATCTACCCATCTAATCTTCAGCATTCTTCTGTAGCACCACATTTCGAAAGCTTCTATTCTCTTCTTGTCCAAACTATTTACCGTCCATGTTTCACTTCCATACATGGCTACACTCCATACAAATACTTTCAGAAACGACTTCCTGACACTTAAATCTATATATTAACGATAAAAAATACAAATGGCAAAGCAAGCAGCATAAATTAGCAAAGCAAATGCAATATTACAACTAATATAAGGCAATGCGCAGCAAACAAGAAAAATAAATTCGTAGTAAAACTGGCTTAACAGAGTAATGTAAAGTGAAATTTAGTAGCAATATGCCTGGCAAACAGCAGCAGCAAATGCAATAACTTATATCTAAACATGTCATAGCTCAAGCAGAAAAAATAGTACACTAAAGACAACAATACAGATAAGGGAAATGTATATTCACATCTTAATATCTATGTCACCACAAAAACTAATTCTACAAAAAATTACTAAGTACTAGAAAAGAAAAATATATTTGCAGTTACTGTTATTAGTCCCTTCTTATTGTTCTTTCCATTCCAAGAGCTCCTTTTTCGAAGAATGTGCATCATAAAATAATTATTTAATAGATCTGTTGACAGAAAGTGTTCACATTAGCAAATGCATTTAATTTTATTTTATAAAACCAATGCTGCAACACAGCTGGAAACCAGATATCAAATGAAATAAGCAATTACGCAAACCAAAGCATAAAAATATCATTCAATAGTCATGTGACATTTCATAAGTTAGTAGAAATTCTCTCAACTCTCGTAGAAAGACGCTTGTCATAATCAGGTGTGCAGATGTAAGATTCTTTCCAAGTAATGAGCGTGTCATATTTGCGATGCTTTCTACAAAGGAATGTCAATAGCGAGGATAATGGCCTTTTTTTCTCTCCACCTAATGGCTTTCTTTTGTCAGACGACTACCTCTCAGCTGGGTACCCAAAACCATTACGTCAAGGTCACTTACCTTTCTTACTGAAATATTTACGACAGCAGTTTCCGCTACGGTGGCAGTCTCATATAAAAAATTTCACAGGTCAAGAATTTGCGTTACAAATCTGTAGAAACAAAATCCTATTGACATAACAGTGTCCAAAAAATTTTCATCGGCATTGTAATACATTCACGCATTTACATAAATTTCATAACTCTTGAAGTACGATTCTTGGTTTCCAACAACCTTTTTCACAAACCAGAGTCCCTAACCACTAGTCATTATTCCTTACCTTATTACACATATACATATTCATCGACACTTCTTCAATATTTCATCATAACAAATACGTAGCATAATCAAATTCCTCATATAGCATCAGCTTATTGATCATAAACATACCTCAGCAGCATAATACACATTGTCGTCATAAAAATAACATCATAACACCTCAGTCAAATCTCAAAAACGTTGTAGCTTTCTGCAATAATTTCAAAACCTAAAAAAAATTCTCTGCTCATTTCAATAGTGTCATCTACCTCAAACGTACTATAAAAAATCATGATCCCATACCAAATACATCATTCAAAGCTCTCATAGTATCACAATGGTTCTGAAAAAATATGAAGAGTTCACAAAGTACAGACAAAATACAATTTCGTAAGTGTGAAGTTATCCAACGGTGTAATTACGTAAACATGTGTCACTGATGTAGAAAAAAAAAGTTTATCTCTCAGTTAAATGATCAGATAGCTGTGTAATTTATGTGTTAGAGAAATATGGTACCGATGTGTAAAGTTGTATAAGCAAATACCATATTAGCTAGGGCTCCTTGTGCTTGCCAAACACATGGTACACAAAGTAAGCGTGTACTCCCCTGAGGATTAACGTAATTATACCCTCAGGTGTTACAGATTACAGCAATGGAATGAAATGTATCATGGAAAACTTTCTTTGTAATTCAAAAAGCTTGAAAAATAAATGGTTTAAGTACAAAATTAAGCACTCAAATACGTGTACTGTAGCGCTAAATGTGAGTCTTGCTGTAAGATAATTATGTGGAACTGTCGTAGTTATCGTCCTCTGTAAGCAAAGTTCTGCTGAAGTCAATGTACTTACCTCATCATAAACGAAAGTGAAATGCTTTGCTTATAGATATCGTAGTTATTACATACCTTACCGTGATCAAGGAAGTACTATGATGTAACGAATTGTTGTGCTACAAAAAAGGCTGTCTCATTGTAGCTATTCCACAAAAGTTACTACTGAAACCAGTTTTACTTTCCAGAATAATTCAGAAAAACTGTGCAGATATAAAACAGATACACTGCAAAAGCAACATTGTAAATTGTCACTCATTAGCAGTGTCGTGATAAAATCGTGTAGCTGTCACATAAACTAACCACTGTGTCATCTGGTATCTCACAGAAAGTACTTTAAATCCAGAATGTATTTTCAAGTAAACCAAAATGTTGCATTAAAATCTCATTAGCAGTAATGGTAAATGTTCTCAGTATGTGAGCCTTATAGTCGTTACGTAATCGTGCAACAAACAAGCAAGAATGTACAAATACAACAGTGTGTCGCCTGTTCACAATAACAATACATTCGTAATTTCTGTTTAAATAAGTTCTCTTGGATCTGGACTGGATATTGAACTTCAAACATTGTTGCATGTTAACAGTTTCTTAAGTCTGACAAAGCATACTAGGAATGCGAAGTGAAAAATTTTATGGCAAAGACTAAGTTAAAAAGCAGATTATCTTTCAATAAACGGTTTTACATGTGAAATGTGGTGCAATCCTTTACACTTCCTAGTACGCAGTTTCAACTTCAACGCAATTATCATGTGGTATACGTCGGTAAGGAATGCTAAAATTTTTCTCAAGGTTAGTGTCTACATTATTTTTCTCGGAGCCAGCCGGCGCACGTGTCTGCCTGCGGTGTGAGTCGTCTCTTTGTTGCCGCGCGTCGTTACTGGGATTTGGAGGTCTAACTTCTACGAATTCACTTTGACGAGAAGTCCCTGCCCTGTTTGAAGCTCGCCAGTTCTGATGGAATTCAGGTCTGTCGTTTTGTCGGTAGTTTACATAGTTTCTTGTTTGTCGGTCATGTGGTGGAGAATTTCTCCCGGAATCGTAACTGCGTGATGGACCGTTGCGTCTGAAGTTATTCTGTCTCCCTTGATAATAATTATTTTGGTTCCCATATTGTCTGTTTCTATGGTTGTCTCTGTCACATTCATTACTACAAAAATGCGATCTTTCTCTGTACCTATTACTCTGCCAGTGATTGTCATATGGGTGGTGTCTGTTTTGGTCACGATTTACGTTGTAAGAATAGGCTTGTCGTGTATTATTTCTGTCATCGCGGAATTGTGACAGATGTGACCTGTAATTGTTGTGCTCCTGTTTTCGCGTTCCGTTATTGTCAGTGTCAATTTCCAGTTCTTGTAGCAGTCCCTGAAAAGCTTCAATGTCATCTTTGCAACGTCCTGTTAAAATAATATGTCGTAAATGTTCAGGTAGTTTGATTAAGCAAATGCGGATGAGTTCTGAGGGGCTGTAGGGGTTTGACAGGTACTGATTCTTGTGAAACATGTCTTCAAAATATTTAATAAGACTGGAAAATTCACATTGTTCGAAATGTTTCATCATTATGATGCTATGTTTTACTCGGTCTTGTGTAGCTTGAGACCAATATGCTGAGAGGAAGGCATGATAAAATTCTCCTTCACTGTGACAATCGTGAATGACCGATCGCATTCTTACAGCTGGTTCATTCTCCAAGTAGCCACACATAAATTCGAACCTGTGCTCCAATGACCAGTTGGGAGGAAAACAGTGAGAGAATTGGTGAAGCCATGCTTGTGGATGAAAGTCGTTGTCAGAATTCTTAAATGTTTTGAATTTACATGTAGTAATGAACAGCTTATAGTCAAAATCATCGTGTCGGCGAGTCGCACATCGCTCATTGTTACTTCGTTTCGGCGGTTCCATCTCAAAATCCAAAGCGCCTTGCCAATTTCTCTCATAATTTCTGAAGTGTCCTGTGTTATTATTTTGTGGTTGTTCCGTATTTCTATGTCCCTCTTCCCATACTGGAGCGCTACTGTCCTCTGAAATATGTAATTCTTGTATTACTTGTGCCAACTGATCTTGTACTTCCCGGATTTCTCTTTTGTGTTGCGTATTAATTTGATTGTGATTTTGTTTTAATTTCTTAATTTGTTCATACTCTTCAGTGTCCGTGAAGGCTACAGGTCTTGTGTCGTTCAGATCATCATCTACCTTTGTAGATAAGTTAGTGAACTGATCTGAAAGTTCGGCTACTTTATCTGTTAGTGAAATTATTTCCTCTGTGTGTTTTTCTGAACCAAGTTTCAGAGTGTCCATTTGTGTTGAAATCGTATCTTCTGTGTCCTTTAAGTTTTCCTGAGTTTTGCAAGTTGCATAACCGAATCGATAGATGCAACTGAGTCAATTTTAGCTTGCAAGGTGTCGTGATTTTCATGAACAATAGTTTGCAGTTCTTTTATGGCTGCTTCGTGATTCTGTAATGCATTTTCATGGCGCGAAAAAATAGGTTGGAAATGCTCACAAATTTGTGTTTTTACGTCGTTACAGACTTTTTGACATTTCGATTCGATTTTATGTAACTCAGTAGTTAAATCTTCACGGGTTTGTTCAAGTGTGGTGTGAAGATTTTTTTTATGAAACGTCCCCTTAGAAAAATTTATGAATTACTGTGCTGATAAACCTCTTACATTATTTGCTTTTCAAACAGTTGAGCAAAACTGAACGTACTCAAACATTCACTAAAGTGACACACAATACTTTTAGCGCAACGCAATCTGACTTTCAAAAATCCCTACAAAGGAATGGCCCTGACTAACATTAACCAATACGTTTCACAAATCACTTACCTCACACAAATCTTCGTTACTCGAACTACTGGAATACTGCGAGCGCCACTACTCCCAGCTAAATAAAAGATTCAAACTACTGAAGGCACTAACTACTGATAGGCGTAGTTAGCAAATGAAAGATTTTGATAGAGAACAAACAATGTATTTACCTTAATAGTGTTCAAAAGTCATAATATATATAGCAGTTCATGACATCCAGTCTTACAAATTTGAAAACTCCGCCATTTCTCTCCCCACATCCACCACTGCTGGCGGCTCACCTCCAACTGCGCAACGCTATGCGCTGTTAACAGCCAGCTACCCAACACTACAATGGCAGACAACAATGCAAACTAGCCACAGACTGCACACAGCACAGCCAGTGATTTTCATACAGAGCGCTACGTAACGTTGCCAATAAGAAAACATAAACAGCCTACTTACATAGCCCCCATGCTCCCCACAAAAAAATTTTACAAATTGTTTTGGGCAGTGGCCAATAATGATTTGATAAAATTTTTTATAATTACAATAACAAAGATAATAAAATACAATGTTGGTCAAAAGCTAAAATTTTCTGACAGTCCATAAAGACAGTCCTGATCATTCATCACAGTAAAACTGCCGTTTCTTTTCTCAAAGTCTGAGCAGTAAAAGACAATGCACATGGAAGTAGTGGATTTCCATGCAGTCTAGAAGAAGTAGTGTTGTCCTTCCAACGGAAAGACAGTGCTTACTCTTGACATGCTGACAGGTAATGGGCCACAACAGAGCAAACCCACTGCGGAGTCAGTCGAAGTTTGGAAGAATATTGGTAGGTAGATCATCAAAGAGCAGACCCACTGTAGTTCTGGTAGAGAGTATGGTATTGGTGAGTCATCAAAGGTGCAGACCCACTGTAGCCGTGGTAGAGATTGTGGTATTGGTGGGCCACCAGAGGTACAGACCCACTGCAGTCCTTGTACAAATAATGGTATTGATGGATCATCAAAGGTGTAGACCCACTGTAGTCCTTGAAGAGATGGCCAGCAGCCATCTGCTGCGACTGTGCAGGTGCACAATCACCATCAAAGAGTCTTTCGGAGAATATAGCAAGTCCATAAACCACCACTTGTGCACTCACAAAGTTTTTGGAATTGTCCTTAGAACTAGCAATGCTGTTATCCAGTCCCTTGCTGAATTATTAACACACGTGCAAACACTAACAGTCCCTACGTCTCACATATTGTCCATATAGTATGACCAACAGAAATGTGTGTAGTGAAATGGAACTTACAAGTTAATAATATGATGAACTGGTGTAAATTACAATTTTATAACATAAGAAGACAATTACAAAGGTACAAAATACATCATTAAAGAACATAACAATACAGATAACATTTGTAGTACAGGCTTTACAAAAGAATCGAAATAACATATACATCAGTGTTACAGTTATTATGACATGAATATATACATAAAAGATCAGAATAACTTTCGAAGCATCAACTTCACACATGTGCATTAAAACAGAACAGAATAAATAATGTCTAAGCATATTTACAAGGTAAATAACATATTATTAATGCCAATTATATTTGAGGTGTCAGGAAGTCGTTTCTGAAAGTATTTGTATGGAGTGTAGCCATGTATGGAAGTGAGACATGGACGATAACTAGTTTGGACAAGAAGAGAATAGAAGCTTTCGAAATGTGGTGCTACAGAAGAATGCTGAAGATAAGGTGGGTAGATCACGTAACTAATGAGGAGGTATTGAATAGGATTGGAGAGAAGAGAAGTTTGTGGCACAACTTGACTAGAAGAAGGGATCGGTTGGTAGGACATGTTTTGAGGCATCAAGGGATCACAAATTTAGCATTGGAGGGCAGCGTGGAGGGTAAAAATCGTAGAGGGAGACCAAGAGATCAATACACTAAGCAGATTCAGAAGGATGTAGGTTGCAGTAGGTACTGGGAGATGAAGAAGCTTGCACAGGATAGAGTAGCATGGAGAGCTGCATCAAACCAGTCTCAGGACTGAAGACCACAACAACATATTTGAGGATAACAGTATTCCTCATCATAGTGAATGTAGCTTAGTATTAGAAGAAGAAAAAATTCTATGAAACTACACAGAGACAGGAAGAAAACAAATACACAAGGGTACACAAACACATAGTGGGATAACACAAAAGGAAAGGACAGGGTTTGTTTTCAGTGTAACATTTGGTACTGCAGTCCAACCCAAAACTTCTTTCCATAGATCTTTCGTCTTATTTCAACATTTGTTTCCACCAAAAAAATCCTATTCAAGCATGCTTTCTGTATTTATATGTTCACATATTTCTTACCTCATTATTTATTTTCCACTATATTACTTCATCATTTATTTCCAAGAAAATCCTACCTAAACCTGTTGTCCCTAAACCTTACTTTTTTGGTTCATATCCTCTTTCAAAATACTGTTTTGGCCAAACCATTTTCTTATAGCTTCTCAATGTATTTCTTCCAATTCATCACAACTTGTTCTCTTATATGGCCTACCCCATCTTAAGCTAACTTAAATCTACTGAGCTCAGATGCTAAACTAAGGGACGAGGCAATGCAGCAGTACAAAACAATTAACACAAACAGCAATGACAAAATATTCAAATTGGCCAAGCAAGCAGCAATATTACAACTAATATTACGCAATGAGCAGCAAACAAGAAAAATAAATCAGTAGTAAAACTGGCTTAACAGAGTAATGTAAAGTGAAATTTAGTAGTACTATGCCTGGCAAACAGCAGAAGCAAATGCAATAAATTATATCTAAACATGATAAAGCTCAAGCAGAAAAATATTACAGTAAAGACAACAACGCAGATAAGGGAAATGTCTTTCACATCTTAATATCTATGTCATTAAAGTGGTGCACCACAACTTATTCTACAAAATAAATTACCAAGTACTTGAAAATTATGAATGCAGTTCCTGTGAAGGTAAATGTATTTTTGTGCTCCCTCATGTTTTTGAAAAAAATTATTATTTACTCGATCTGTAGGCAGAAAATATTTATATTAGTACATATATAAATTTTATTTTAACCAATGCTGCAGCGCAGCTAGAAACTAGATATTAAACAAACTGAGTAAATAAATACATAAAGCAAGCCATATGGCATTTCTCTCAACTAGCAAGACAATAGCCGTGAAATGTTTCTCATCGTGACATTAGGCATTTTAGTAAATATCATAAATTAAGAACTCTACAGTGTAATCATGTTTTCAAGTTTGAGGGTGTCGTATTTACGATGCTTTCTACAAAGGAATGTCAATAGCGAGGATAATGGCCTCTTTTTTTTGTTTTTCTCCACCCGTGCCTCTGAAAGGCACACACTAATGGCTTTTTTTTCCGGGCGTCTGTCGCACAGCTGGGTGCCCACGACGCATTACGTGAAGGGGGTCACTTAACTTTCTTACCGAAATATTTACGACAGCAGTTTCCGCTACAGTGACAGTCTCATATAAAAATATTTCACAGGTCAAGAATTTGCGTTGCAAATCTGTAGAAACAAAATCCTATGAATATAACAGTGTCCAAAAAATTTTCAGTGGCATTGTGATACATTCACACATGTACACACATTTCATAACTCTTAAAATACGATTCTTGGTTTCCAACAACCTTTTTCACAAACCAGAGTCCCTAACCACTACTCATTATTCCTTACCTTATTCGTCGACACTTCTTCAATATTTCAACATAACAGATACGTAGCATACTCAAATAACTCATATAGCATCAGCTTATTGATCATAAACATACCGCAACAGCATAATACACATAGTCATCGTAATAATAACATCATAACACCTCAGTCAACTCTCAAAATCGTCGTAGCTTCCTCCAATAATTTAAAAACCTAAAAAAAAATTCTCTGCTCATTTCAATAGTGTCATCTACCTCAAACGTACTTTAAAATCATGCTTTGTTACCAAATACATCATTCAAAGCTCTCATAGTATCACAATGGTTCTGAAAAAGTATGAACAGTTCACAAAGTACAGACAAAATACAATTTCGTAAGTGTGAAGTTATCCAACGGTGTAATTACGTAAACATCTGTCACTGCCGTAGTAAAAAAAGTTTGTCTCTCTCAGTTAAATGATCAGATAGCTGTGTAATTCTGTGTTAGAGAAATATGGTACCGATGTGTAAAGTTGTATAAGCAAATACCATATTAGCTAGGGCTCCTTGTGCTTGCCAAACACATGGTACACAAAGTAGGCGTGTAACCCCCTGAGGATTAATGTAATTATACCCTCAGGTGTTACAGATTACAGCAGTGGAATGAAATGTATCACGGAAAACCTTTGTATCATTGTACTTCAAATATCTTTAAAAATAAATGATTTAAGTGCAAAATTAATCACTCAAATACGTGTCCTGTAGCGCTAAATGTGCATCTTGTTGCAACATAATCTCTGTGGAAGTGTCATAGTTATCGTCCTCCGAAAGCTAAGTTCTGCAGAAGTCAATGTACTTACCTCATGATAAACAAAAGTGAAATGCTTTGCGTATAGATATCTTAGTTATTACGCTTATTGCCATGATGAAGAAAGTACTGTGCTGTAACGTATTGTTGTGCTACGGAAAAGGCTGTCTCATTGTAGCTATACCACAAAAGTTACTACTAAAACATGTTTTACTTTCCAGAATAATTCAGAAAAACTGTGCAGATATAAAACAGAAACACCGCAAAAGCAACATTGTAAATTGTCACTCATTAGTAGTGTCGTGATAAAATCGTGTAGTTGTCACATAAACTAACCACTGTGTCATCTGGTATCTCACAGAAAGTACTTTAAATCCAGAATGTATTTTCAAGTAAACCAAAGTGTTACCTTAAAATCTCATTAGCAGTGCCAGTATATGTTCTAAGTATGTAAGCCTGATAGTCGTTACGTAATCGTACAACTAACAAGCAAGAATGTACAAATAACAACACTGTGTCGTCTGTTCACTATAACAATGCATTCGTAATTTCTGTTTAAAAATGTTCCTTAGGTTCTAGACTGGATAGTTAACTTCAAAACATTGTTGCACGTTAACAGTTTCTCAGTGTGACAAACTGTAGTAATGCCTGAAGTGAAAGTTTTATGGCAAAGACTGAGCTAACAAACAGATTATCTTTCAATAAACGGTTTTACGTGAGAAATGTGGTGGAAACCTTTCCTCTTCCTAGTACGCAAAGTTTCAACTGCAACGCAATTATCGTGCGGTTACGTCGGTAAAGAATATTGGAATTTTTCTCAAGGTTAGCGTCTATGTTATTCTTCTCTGAGCCAGCAGGCGCACGCGGCTGCCTGCGGTGCGAGTCATTGTCTGTCTCTTTGTTGGCGCGCGTCGTTATTGGGATTAGGAGGTCTAACTTCTACGAATTCACCTTGACGAGAAGGCTCTGGCCTGTTTGAAGCTCGCCAGTTCTGATGGAATTCAGGTCTGTCGTTTTGTCGGTAGTTTACATAGTTTCTTGTTTGTCGGTCATGTGGTGGAGAATTTCTCCCGGAATCGTAACTGCGTGATGGACCGTTGCATCTGAAGTTATTGTGTCTCCCTTGATAATAATTATTTTGGTTCCCATATTGTCTGTTTCTATGGTTGTCTCTGTCACATTCATTACTACGAAAATGCGATCTTTCTCTGTAACTATTACTCTGCCAGTGATTGTCATATGGGTGGTGTCTGTTTTGGTCACGATTTACGTTGTAAGAATAGCCTTGTCGTGTATTATTTCTGTCATCGCGGAATTGTGACAGATGTGACCTGTAATTGCTGTGATCCTGTTTTCGCGTTCCGCGATTGTCAGTGTCAATTTCCAGTTCTTGTAACAGTCCCTGAAAAGCTTCAATGTCGTCTTTGCAACGTCCTGCTAAAATAATATGTCGTATATGTTCAGGCAATTTGATTAAGCAAATGCGGATGAGTTCTGAGGGGCTGTATGGATTTGAAAGATACTGATTCTTATGCAACATGTCTTCAAAATATTTAATAAGACTGGAAAATTCACATTGTTCGAAACGTTTCATCATTATGATGCTATGTTTTACTCGGTCTTGTGTAGCTTGAGACCAATACGCTGAGAGGAAGGCATGATAAAATTCTCCTTCACTGTGACAATCGTGAATGACCGATCGCATTCTTACAGCTGGTTCATTCTCCAAGTAGCCACACATAAATTCTAATGTGTGCTGCAATGACCAGTTGTGAGGAAAACAATGAGAGAATTGATGAAGCCATGCTCGTGGATGAATTTCGTTGCCAGAATTCTTAAATGTTTTGAATTTACGTGTAGTAATGAACAGCTTATTGTCAAAATCATCGTGTCGGCGGGTCGCACATCGCTTATTGTTACTTCGTTTCGGCGGTTCCATCTCAAAATTCAATGCGCCTTGCCAGTTTCTTTCATAATTTCCGTAGTGTCCTGTGTTATTATTTTGTGGTTGTTCCGTATTTCTATGTCCCCCTTCCCGTACTGGAGCGTGAGTGTCCTCTGAAATATGTAATTCTTGTATTACTTGTGCCAACTGATCTTGTACTTCCCAGATTTCTCTTTTGTACTGTGTAATGATTTGATTTTGATTTTGTTTGAATTTTCTAATTTGTTCATACTCTTCAGTGTCAGTGAAGGCTACAGGTCTTGTGTCATTCAGATCATCATCTACCTTTGTAGATAAGTTAGTGAACTGATCTGAAAGTTCGGCTACTTTATGCGATAGTGAAATTATTTCCTCTGTGTGTTTTTCTGAACCAAGTTTCAGAGTGTCCATTTGTGTTGAAATCGTATCTACTGTGTCCTTTAAGTTTTCCTGAGTTTTTGCAAGTAGCGTAATCGAATCGGTAGATGCAACTGAGTCAACTTTAGTCCACAAGGTCTCATGAATTTCATGAACAATGGTTTGCAGTTCTTTTATGGCTGCTTCGTGATTCTGTAATGCATTTTCATGACGCGAAAAAATAGGTTGAAAATGCTCACAAATTTGTGTTTTTATGTCATTACAGACTTTTTGACATTTCGATTCGATTTTATGTAACTCAGTAGTTAAATCTTCACGTGCTTGTTCAGGCGTGGTGTCTAACTTTTGAAGATTTTGTTCCATTGCGTCTAAGTGTTGCTGTGTTTGTCTCTGGTGTTGTTCCATTGTGTCTAACTTTTGAAGATTTTGTTCCATTGTGACTAACGTTTGAAGCTTTTGTCCCATTTGTTGCATTAATTGTAATTACAATGCACTGGTGTCTGAAACATGTTCCTCAGTGCTATTCGGCAATGCATTTGAACCGCCAATATTCGCATTTTGAAAAGCAGAAAATGTGTCTTGACTTATTTGAGAAAACGGCGAAGACGCAAAACCTGAATCTACAGTATTTGCAAGATTGTGTCCTGTCATTTCGGATTCCTGAGGTAAGCTGTTGCCGACCGATCGATCGATAATGCTTCCCTGTTCACTAATTGTTTCACTGCCTACACCATTATTTGCAGCCCGCTCCATTTCCCTATGTACAATTACCAAATTACTACTTTGAACATTAGTTAATTCATTACACGGTGGCGCTAACACACTGCTTTCGTCTTCACTGTCATTTTTCAGTTTACTTTGGAGGCTAGTGTTACGTTTTTCACACGCCATTATTGTCACAATATTTCACACGATAACACAGAAAAGCACAATTTGAAGAGCAAAAATAAGAGAAAATAATATCTAGTTAATTGCACGCGCAGCTGAGAAATACTTGGTGCAAATCTACATGCATGCCACAACTGTTTTACCGTACCACAATGAAAACTACAACTAGAAAGGAAATTCTCTCTATGATTACGCGCTAGCAATAAACAATAGCTACACTAATTACACAAACTAAAAGAACAAAATCAGAAGATTCTAGCAAGGTATCCTCGGCTAAGGGTCGACATATGAAACGTCCCCTTTGAAAAATTATACATGACTGTGGTTAAACTGACACACAATATTTTTAGCGCAACGCAATCTGACTTTCAAAAATCCCTACAAAAGAATGGCCCTGACTAACATTAACCTATACCTTTCACAAATCACTTACCTCACCAAAAATCTTCGTTACTCGAACTACTGCAATACCGCGAGCGCCACTACTGCCAGCTAAATAAAAGATTCAAACTACGGAAGGCACTAACTACTGATAGGGTTAGTTAGAAAATGAAAGATTTTAATAGAGAACAAACAATGTATTTACCTTAATAGTCATCAAAACTCATAATATATATAGCAGTTCATGACATCCAATCTTACAAATTTTAAAACTCCGCCATTTCTCTCCCCACATCCACCACTGCTGGCGGCTCACCTCCAACTGCGGAACGCTACGCGCTGTTAACATCCAGCTGCCCAACACTACAATGGCAGACAACAATGCAAACTAGCCACAGACTGCACACAGCACAGCCAGTGATTTTCATACAGAGCGCTACGTGGCGTTACCAATATAAAAACCTAAACAGCCTACTTACAATGGCTCTGAGCACTATGGGACTTAACTGCTGAGGTCATCAGTTCCCTAGAACTTAGAACTACTTAAGCCTAACTAACCTAAGGACATCACAAACATCCATGCCCGAGGCAGGATTAGAACCTGCGACCGTAGCGGTCGCGTGGTTCCAGATTGTAGCGCCTAGAACCGCTCGGCCACCCGGTCGGCTGTGAATGATTTCTGACTAGATTAGTTGGAAGATAGAGGTCGCCAGCTCCAGGCGAAAATATCAAAGTGAGTGTGAGCAGACACGAACTCAACAGGATTCAATCTTCCTGGCAGATTAAAACTGTGTGCCGGACCGAAACTCGAACTCGGGACCTCTGCCTTTCGCGGGCAAGTGATCTACCATCTGAGCTACCCAAGCACGACTCACGGCCCGTCATACGGTCGCAGGTTCGAATCCTGCCTCGGGCATGGATGTGTGTGATGTCCTTAGGTTAGTTAGGCTTAAGTAGTTCTAAGTTTTAGGGGACTGATGACTTCAGATGTTAAGTCCTATAGTGCTCAGAGCCATTCTCACGGCCCGTCCTCACAGCTTTACTTCTGCCAGTATCTCGTCTCTTACCTTCCAAACTTTACAGAAGGTTCGCAGGAGAGGAGGGAGTGCCATGAACAACATATTAGAAATCGTGAGCAGCGGAAGCTAATTGTGGAAATGGGGGTGAGTCTGAAGGTCACTTTTGCACGATTTTCGTGAATAACTCGGAAACCGTGGCCTCCAGCGAAAACGTACATCGCAACAAAATTTAACTACACTAAATTTCTTATAAAAAGGTAGTGCTCATTTTTTTCTGTAGGACAAATACTTTGCGCCTGGCGAGTGAGATAATATGAAATTTTCGCACGCGATTCATGAAAGCCAGGTGTAACATTGACGGCTGCATAAATGACGTGGGTATTGGTACATGAATCATCCTGTATAAGACAAGTGGTAAGTCACTATATACTTAGCTTGGAATACAGTTTATGAAATGAAGTGTTTTTATGTGTAAAGGAGACAAGTGTTCTGGCGGTAACAAGGAACTTCTGAATGTTTCCACTGACGTGAGCCTTGTTCTACAGGGCTCCAAAATGTCGAGCACGAAATAGTGCTATCTCGGTTTCGCACGGTTGCTTGTTTCTAGATCCCTGATGGCTATCAGTCCAGCTGGAAAAAAAAGTGTAAAAAACAATAGACTGCAATGACCATGTCCTCAAGTTCACGTTCTTTAGAAGAGTAGCGAACAATGGCGGCGAAAATTGCCGTCATAATAGCTACTTTGGTGACGAACAATGCTGCTAACTTCGCTTCTTTCTGCATTTCACAACTACAATGGGCGGTAAGTGCTATTCAGAATCTGTGCCGTTCTTCTTATTGTCGTTAACGTTAAGCGTACCACTGACATCAGGTTTTAGCTGGATAGGATACTTCTACTTTTACACATACAGATTACTACAAAGTGCACGACAGAATTACTTTTTATCGCACTATTTATTTGGTAGGTTCCCATACTATTTGTTAGTGCAAAGCCGATGAATGCTTATACGCCTCCTGTAGGTGCTATAATTTAATTTCCTTCTTCACGTCAGCGATACGTAGGTAGACGAAGGACATGTGTACATTTCGCCCTCAAAAACGTTTTTCCCTAGTTTTTAAATGATATTCTCACGATTAATGGTTTGCTTTCGGATGTGCAGTCTTGTTGTTGATTCCGCTGTTCTGCACGGTAATCGATGCCGTCTTCTTCAGGTGCTGTGAGCTGTGTCGTAACTCGTACTCGCTGTTTGGACTCCAGCCAGTCTGTATGTTAGCGACAAGACGTTCTAATCGACTGTCACGTGGACGACTGCTATAGATCGGGCGTTCTTTTACAGAATGTACACGTGTGTATATATTCCTGACGTCAAATCAAATCCGCCTCTGGCTGCAATGGATTATTCAATACAGTGATGTGTAGATCGACAACAAATTGTTTGTTACGCCGAGGTCTTGGCTACAGTGGTGGTCGCTATAGAGGTGAATGCCGTCTATAGGTCCAATACGTAGGTCCATGCCGAAGAAATCCTGGTCAGTAGGAACAAATTGTGACCCCAAATGCTCTGAATTGTTGATACTCGTATACGTGACCACTCCGATAGATCTGTATTCCAGCTGGACAATGCTTTTTCAGGTACGTCATTTTCGACACTTCTTCTCTTACCCTCTGGACAAACCATCCACTGAAATGTCTCTCACATACTGAAGTGGTTACTGGTCTTTTGCCGCAGAAGGCTTCTTTAGCGAAGTCATCACAACAACATTGATGTAGTGCCCAGTTTTCACGGTACTTTGTCGGACAGCCTCTGGCTCCCAGAGCTTAATAATGTCATTATCTGCCCACATGACCTGCTGTGCACAGCGGACATTTAGAACTTGATTCTATTGTTCATCATCCACCTTCGTCTCAACCGATACTGAGAATGTCTTTCATTCATTAGCAAATCTTATGCAATGGAACTTCATTTACAAAATAATGCTGTAGTGTTCTTTGAGACACTTGTTCCTTTACCACTATTGTACAACCGCACTGTCAACTGCATCCCACATTGTGGTCTGTTCTACCCTACAGACGCCGGCCGCGGCGGTCTAGCGGTTCTAGGTGCTCAGTCCGGAACCGCGCGACTGCTACGGTCGCAGGTTCGAATCCTGCCTCGGGCATGGATGTGTGTGATATCCTTAGGTTAGTTAGGTTTAAGTAGTTCTAAGTTCTAGGGGACTGATGACCACAGATGTTAAGTCCCATAGTGCTCAGAGCCATTTGAACCATTTGAACCCTGCAGACGTCGCACTCGTGACCTCGAATGACGCATTGACATCTAATACCATACCGCCTGTCAGCGAATTCCCCATATTTTGTACAATAGTTTCATATGTCGACCTTTGTACTTTCCGTGACGTTAGTCTGTGACGCTGATCCATTATAATTTGAGCTTTGTCGTTCAAATCGGCAGCGCTACCACGCATGGGAGGTCGATTCAGTAATTGGCTTATAACGCCGTTACGAGCCACATGCGCGTTTTTTTCGTGTCAGGTGCCCTCCGTGGGACTTCACAGGACTGGTTCCTATAGAGGCCTCGACAAGATGCTCTGACTCACCAGTCCCTGTCAACCATTTGTCACGTGTCAGTCTAGTGTGCAACTTAGTCTAATATGGCACAGACATATTGCCCAAACAGTGCCTACTGCAGCAGATGAGGGTTTCTTAAACAGACCATGGTAAATGTCGTGACGCTTCCTTTGAAAAGGACACAGCTGAGTTCCATCTAGATTCTTGTCCAGTCCGAGCTTGTGCTACTTCTCTAATGACTTTGTCGTTGACGGGAAGTTCAACCTTAATTACCGTATTGCGAAGTAATGCAACCCATTTTTTTCTAGCCAAATTTTGGTTTAAAAAGTTCAGAATTTGGTGTGAGATATGTTGTATTATTTCCGCTTCAGCCCCTGTAGTTTCATGAAGTTCCGATAGGTGGCGGCGATGAAACATGGATTCATCACTTCGAACCGGAAACAAAACGGTAATCCATGGAGTGGCACCATACTACCTCTTCTCCGAAGGAAAAGTTTAAAGACGCGCCCTCAGCCAGTAAAGTCACGCCAATGGTTTTCCGGCACTCTGAAGGGGTTATTCTGTTTGATGTCCTCCCTCATAGTGCAACGATGAAGAGTATTGTGCCACCCTCAGGAAACTGAAGAACGACATCAGCGATTTTGTCGCCACAAAAAATGCAAACGAGCTTCTGCTTCTCCACGACAACACAAAACTGCACAGAAGTCTGCGCACCAGAGAAGATTTCAGTAAACCTCACTAGAATGTAAGAATGCGTGGGGTGTGTTCTTTCGGATGTATTCAAAAGAACAGATACCACGAATTCATGTAATCGATTCGCCTCGGTGGGCAATGAATCTACAACCTTCAGTGCCGATGCGCATTTCCATTCGACCTCCAGCGGGAATCTAAAAACTGGCGAGCAGGGAAGATACGGTTGAGGACTACGGATAGGACGCACTAGGTGGGAATGTGAGTCGACCGGAGAGCTTGCCGAGATAGAATACGCATTTGCGGTAATCCCTCTGTCAGACTGGCGTAGTGGTTTACAAAACCGCCAAGTAAGAAGGAGATCCCTGGTTCGAGTCTCAGTCCAGCACATATTTTCACTCGTCGCCGCTGATTCTGCATAAAGTCCTAATGCAGCTGATATCATTACTCTATTGGACTGTTCTCCCTCACCGACCCTACAGCCTGAGCAGCCTGAACTACATACCTTCCGACTTTCATCTGTTTGTCCCAATGGTGGGTGCACACTGTAGAGAGCAGTACATAGATAGTGGGAAGGTTATTGATGCAGCAAGACCTTGGCTCCGACGTCAACCAGTAAAGTCAAAAGAGTGGGGAATAACACGGTGTATTGAAATCCGAATAAAACCAACCTGCTTCCAGAACATCCTTCATAATTTTAGATAATGTAGAAACATGGAGTTCATGAAATTCACTATACTACATACTGTTTGTTATCAAAATCGTTGAACGATGAAACGTCCCCTTAGAAAAATTAATGAATTACTCTGCTGATAAACCTCTTCCATTATTTGATTTTCAAACAGCTGAGCAGAACTGAACGTACTCAGACATTTCGATCTTTACCTATTCTGATCAACACTAAACTGACACACAATATTTTTAGCGCAACGCAATCTGACTTTCAATAATCCCTACAAAAGAATGGCCCTGACTAACATTAAACTATAACTTTCACAAATCACTTACCTCACAAAAATCTTCGTTACTCGACTACTGCAATACAGCGAGCGCCACTACTGCCAGCTAAATAAAAGATTCAAACTACTGAAGGCACTAACTACTGATAGGCATAGTTAGCAAATGAAAGATTTTGATAGAGAACAAGCAATGTGTTTACCTTAATAGTGTTCAAAAGTCATTATATATATATATCAGTCCATGATATCCAATATTGCAAATTTACTGTCTCTGATGGACACACGTCCAGATCGTCCGCTCTCAAAATTCCACCATCTCTCTCCCCACATCCGCCACTGCTGGCTCCTCTCTCTCCCCACATCCACCACTGCTGGAGGCTCACCTCCAACTGCGCAACGCTACACGCTGTTAACATCCAGCTGCCCAACACTACAATAGCCAACAACAATGCAAACTAGCCACAGACTGCACACAGCACAGCCAGTGATTTTCATACAGAGCGCTGCGTGGCGTTACCAATAAAAAAACCTAAACAGCCTACTTACATAGCCCCCATGCTCCCCACAAAAAATTTTACAAATTGTTTTGGGCACTGGCCAATACATATTCCTGAAAATTTTGTCACAATTACAATAACAAAGAAATCAAATGCACACACTTATTGATACAATGTTGGTCAAAAGCTAAAATTTTCTCACAGTCCATAAAGACAGTCCTGACGATGTGATCGAACAAATGAGTGAATGCACTGATGAATGGTAGGATTGCTCTGCATTTCACGTGGCCATTTCTTGATGATTAATTTTTTTGATAACACATGTGTTCTTGATAATGAAGGAAAGAATGAAGGACAAATAACAATGTTCCGTCAATATCATGGTCATTCAATATGGACAATAACCTCGACTGGATTAGCATGCGGATGCCATTAGTTAGGGCCGGGCAGCAACATCCTGAAAAAGGTTCGAAATGGTCTACAAAAGTTGGGAAGAATCTTGCTTAATAGGACCAGAAATGAATCTGCAATCGCCTCCATCACACTCTAGCGTCTTAACAAGTGTGCGACATGGCTATCGCAGATGACAAGCTCTATCTCTGTAGCTTGGGGCCTATCCATCTCCGGTGTGTCCCGAGGGCAGATAACGACTAACTGGAGGATCGGCGCTGCGGTCCTGAGCCTCAGCGCTCCTTGAGAGAGTCTGGTGGGAGAACGGCGCCAGCCTGAGTGACGTTTCCCGGCGGCGGTGCTGTTGTCGCTTATCTGCCGCCTGTCTGCAGGCGCCGCCGCCCGAAGACAAAGCCGATGCGCGAAAAATGCCGTCACAACTCCGCCACTCCACTGTGCTGTGAGGCGCGGCGCGTCGCCACGTGTACAGGCGGACCGCTGTCGGAACGTCGTTAGGCTGCGCCGCGTGCAGCCCGCGCCTAGACAGCCTGTGTATGCTGTGTAGAGGCCCTCTAGCCGCGTCGGCGAGCCAGCGGTCTAATGCCCTAAGGATGAAGGAAAATATCAAAGGGGAGGAGGAGCTATAACACAAATACATAGCTAGTCTATCTCGAAAAATACACTAGAGTGCAGAACTTAAAGGACGGAAGTAACTTTCGCACTATTTGTCACTGCCAGGTAACGTAGCTAGAGGAAACTTGGACAACACATAGAACGAACTGCTGCCATACACTGTGGAGGTAACTGAAAGAAATAGGCAATGAGTTAAGGAGGAATGACACTTTTATTCAAAGACAATAATTACGTTGAAGTCACCGTCTAAACCATCGTGTTCGGCAGTGTTCTTGGATGCACTGCCTGTTCCTACCTTTCACTATGTGAGGGTACGTCCAGCATTGTTGGAAATGATCGCTTTGGTGGTGTAGGTGTCACGGTGGGAGAAGGCGCAATGTTGCATGGGCCTACAGACCTCCACGACTATGAGAGCGGTATGGTCATCGGTCAACGTTACTCTGACACTCTACGTCTTCCCCATTTGCGCCTTTCCATGGTGCAATTGGCGCTCACTTAGATGGTTGACAACGAGCGACCTCACCGAAAAGCACAGTTGGAGGAGCTCTTGGAACGAGAGGGCTGGACTGCCATTTCCTCGAATCAAATCCCATCTAACACGTGCTGGATGATTTGGGAGGACGTACTCTACATCTACATCCACATACATACTCCGCAAGCTACCGTAGTCATTTCCCTTTCTGCCCCACTGGCAAGGAGAACGAGTAAAGAACGACTGTATGTATGCCTCCGTACGAGCCCAAATATCCCTTACCTTATGTTCGTGGTCCTTACACGAATGTACGTTGGCAGAAATCGGATAGTTCTACAGTCAGCTTCAGATGCCGCTTGTCTAAATTTTCTCGATAGCATTCCTCGAAAAGAACGTCGTCTTCCCTCCAGGGATTCTCATTTATGTTTCCAAAGCATCTGCCCAATACGGTAACAAATCTAGCAGCTCGCCTCTTAACTGCTTCGATGTATTCCTTTAATCCAACCTGGTGGCGATCCCAAACACTCTAGCAGTACTTAAGAATGGATCGTACGAGAGTTCTATATGCGGTCCCTCTAAGATGAGACACACGTTCCTTGCACTCTCCCAATACACGGAAGTCGACAATTCGCCTTTACCCCTACAGTCCCTACATGCTCGTTTAATTTCATATCTCTTTGGAACGTTACGCATGTTGTCAACCACACTGATGGAGCAATGGAACACTGTGCCATATGAAATCCTCACCAATCTTGTGGCGACCATGTGAGCACGTTGCACAGCATGCATTTCCCTGCGTGCTGGTCACGTACCCTACTAAGTATTTGTTCCTCCTTTTGCAATGTCCAGGGGACCATCGGTAATCGTGGTGACTTTGAATAAAAGTGTCATTTCTGTTCGTCTCATTGCGTATTTTTTCATTTATCTTCTGTACAACACAGCTGCATTCCCTCTACGTATAGTCCAATTTTCATCGAGCTATGATAGTTAGCAGTGACAAATCATTTGAAAGTTACTTTCATTCTTAACTTTTGCACACCAATGTATTATATTATGCGGCAGGTTACCAACTGCGCATGGCGAGCACAGCCAAATGTGCCACACATTTGTGTTCTAGTCGAATATAGCGCAACATCTTACGTTACCAGCATGTACTGAAGGCTGTATCTACGCTTGGCTGTCAGTAAAGCTTTTTAGTATGCTCGTCGTTTTTGAGAAAGTGCCTTTGAGCGCTTTATGTTAGGCTATTAGACATTTTTGAATCATGAAACAGGCACATTTCTACGACTTTGTGGGAACTGATTACGAAGACATAACATATAATTTTCTGGTCGCCATTATGTACTCGCCTTGTTCGATGTTGTAGTGGCGTCGGCTGGTTTTCAGTTGCAGTGTGTAAGGATACACATATAGATCCTATACTTGATAGACCGAATCTACCCTTAAGCTTCTTTGCTTCAGCGCAGCGGAATCGCTGATGGAGATTCCCCATAGCTCTAGAAGGGACAGGTCGGCGACAGGAGATCGTCTGGTTCGATTGAGTGAGTCAGTCGTGACAGAGCCATCACGCGAGTGTCCGCTTACGTATGCGAGAAAAGCAATACTGGTTAAAGTGATTATTTTGAAGAACATGATTAATTTAGTAATGAGGGAGTTGTTAGGTTTTTAAAAGTCCAACATATTCTAAGGAATGGACAGTGGTAAACTCGTGCAAGCTCATGATAAATGAGTGACTGTAATTGTTAGAGTGAGTGCGACCAGAACAAGTGGGGACGTGATACTTGAAATTCAGTAGAATAAATTAACTGTGTTGCGCAAAAGTGTTCACATAATGCTACCTCCTCATCATTATTATTAGAATATCTTGGAAGGTACTGAGTTGTGGCACAGTGTGGGACAATAGATAGGGCATGCGTCGTAGGGATACCTCATAACTTTGGTTACTGGTGCATACACCTTGGGACTAAGCTCGGCCTTCAAAAACTGGCTACTTCTGAATGTCCATCGTCTAAATTTCCAACTGCCAGACTATACCAAGAAATAATCGAGCCTAAATCAACAAATAATACGAAGAGGCGCCTTACAGTTGGTGCCATGTGGCAACACCGAACTGTTCACATCTTGGGTCGTAGGCGTGGAGAGAAAAATAAGACGCCAAAGTACGTCTGACTCATGACAACACGAACCGCATAAATCTTCAGAGGCGATCGTATGAAAGGTGAATGAGTGCAAGAATAATTTTCAAACATTTGGATACGATGGAACAACTGCTACAAGAAAGAAATGGAGCCGGGCAACGGAACGACACAAAGGATCAAGCAGACGCCACATAACAACGAATAGCAGCCAGTAGTATGTTACGAAGCAGCAGCAGAAAATATAGAAGTGTCGCAAGCTGCTGTAGGCCATTAAACGAAACTATTGCTCTAGAAATAGCGTAATTAAGACTTCTTCCGACGGAAAGTGATCTTTAAAAATTTTAAATATTGATAGAAATTGTGTAATATTCAGGAAACATAATAATAAGCGCAAAATTGCAAAAACGGAGCCAAAATTGCTGATAGATAAGCTCAGAAACGAGTGTATCAGATGGGGACGATTATCAGTAGAATTTAAAGAAAGAAGAACAATTGTTATCAGAAAGCGAAATTAAACAAGAAAAATAGTATGATGGGGGTCAACGAAGTAAAAAAGGATTTAGAAAAAAACGATATAAAAATAGAAGATATGAACAACAGCGAAACCTTTCGGGAAAAAGTATGAAAGTGGAAGGATTGCAAGGCAGAGTAGCTAAAAAGACTGTATTAAAATGGTCTGAAGACAGGAAGAAGAAACATAGTGAACAGATGAAGGCATACTAGAAGAAAAGAACAAAGAACGAACAATTGAAACTGGAACATGGTCTTCAGATGGCCTATTCGCAATAAAAAAAATAATGGGGAGGAATATCTGAGAGCTGACCAGACTGAATTCTTCTTTGAGAATAGCATAGCATAGGAAAGCAGGGGATACTTAGCCACAAACCAATGCGGAGAGAACACAAGAAGATATTAAAGCACCTAAGAAAGTAACAAAGTCATCAGTAGCAGAGAGCAATGATAAAAAAAAAATTGGAGAAACAAGAGGAGAACTTCAAGCAAATATTTAAAACATGAGAGGAAAGAGTGGGTGAGAAAATAAAGAAAAGAAGGGAAAAACAAATGAAAATAAACGAAGCAGTAAAATCATAACTAGGAAAACAGTAATTAAGAAAGTAAAGGAACATCAAAGACACCAGCATGAGACCATAACGAGAGAAGAAGATTCTACAGCAATTCTGGCAAATATGACTGTCAACGGCCAGAGGAGGCCAGTAAAGGAGTAAATGAGATTAAGCAGAAAGTAAAAGTTGCCAAATAAGAATTTTCAAGCATTATTGCCAGAAAATGGGGATGAGAAGACAAACGCGGAACACCACCAGTATACCCGATTCTACATGATGAAAACAAAAATTGCTTACGTCGTAAATCGAATGGACGATGAAGCATATAACTGGGGTAGGCGCTAAGAAAAGGAACGCCTAAAGTACGCAGAATTTGAACATAAGGTACCTAAACAAATATTGGTCCAAGAGCAAACTGAACGATAGTCTAATTAGTATATGTTTTAACTTCGCAGTTTTGATATTTACGAACTTCAAATTGCGAGTGTTTTTATTTAAAAATGACATCCTTTTGTAAACAGTGTGCTTTATAACCGATGTGCGACAGAACACATTGATGAGTAAATAATGTAAACATTAACTTTTTTTTCATAACGGACAGTCGCTGCTATCTGACTGCGAGAGAGAGCTATGAGCTCTGTGACGTACAGCGCTTCTGCCTGGATTTTGCTAATGAACTACTAACAAGCTATGTGGAAGGACTCTGGTGCGAGTAATTCGATCGAGTAGACGTGTTACTGAGTCTTTGTCTGAGGCTAATTTGTTTCATTGTTACAGTCAGCCATCTTGAATACAGAGATTTAAGGATCTGCTGGAGTCACAATACTATAGATACAAGTAAGATTTCTTATTGTACAAAAAGAACACAAGAAAACACAGCATTCATTGACTGTGAAAATGTAAATTTGATTCCCACTCCAAGTGCGACTGTATAGGAGACCGCCCCCCTCCCCCAGTGATGCTCATCTGAATACACCTTTGGACGGATGGAAATTGCTAACAATGCTCCAGGAAGAATTTCATTCACTCTGTAAGTGTTCTCTTCTTTTGTAAGTTTTTTTCTAGGATGAAAAGTGCTTACCAGACTCCAGTCTCGATTCTTGTCACTGCACGGACAAATTCCGAAAATTCTATGAATTGTAGCCCCATGAACCGACCAGCGAGATGCTGGGGAGCAGAAGACCATCGTCGCCGAACAGCAGGATTCTTGATAGCAACTTTCAACACCTGTCAAAAGTGCCACTTCATAATCGAACTACTTCAGACAATAAATGTTACGTAAATGCATTTCTGATTTCTCAACGAGTAGTTAAAATATAATCAGAATCATTCATGAGATGACTAATTTTTTAATAATTCAGAATATTATTACTATTCGTATTTCACATCTTTAAAGTGAAGACTACAATGCAGTTTCACTCATATATATTTACAATATACAGTTATTATCTTTGATATTTCGAGACCAGTGGGCCATTTACCTCAAAAATCATAATAATTCCTTTTTAGTTAGGCAATATGCTCTTTCATATAACATGAGGATGGATGAAATGGTGAGGTCTTGGAAAAGGAAATAGAGAGAAATTAATAACTTTAATAGGAGATATGTGGAGCAGTGGGTGGTTCAAAGATTACCACATAAAGTACGTAGCCATTTAATAGGAACAATTTTTGACTCAGTGGAGCAGGCTAGGATCATATTTGCGCAATTAGAACGCGAGGGTAGGCAGCCAGAAGTGCGAAGTAATGCAGCACCACACCGAGAGATGCACCTTGAACCAGAGTGGAGAAACATACACAGACACATAAAAGGCCAAGGACGCGGCGGTTATACTTTCAGATACCACAAAGAGAGGGGGACAGGCAGACGAGAGGAAGAAGGACGCGGATCGTGCGAAAACAGATACGGAGGATGGAGGGCGAGAAATGGTGCGGAACCGACCGGAAATGAGAGAGCGGGGAAACATATAGAGGTTTCAGGATTGGCTCGGCCTGTAACATATATGGAGGGGTCTCAAACAACTAGGGAAGATTTACACAATAAGATCAGAAAAATTAAGTGACAAACAAGGAGACCTACTAGGAGATGATTTTTTATTGAAAGGTAAGGCAATCTTCCCCCATGAACCATGGACCTTGCCGTTGGTGGGGAGGCTTGCGATACAGATAGCTGTACGGTAGGTGCAACCACAACGGAGGGGTATCTGTTGAGAGGCCAGACAAACGCGTGGTTCCTGAAGAGGGGCAGCAGCCTTTTCAGTAGTTGCAGGGGCAACAGTCTGGATGATTGACTCATCTGGCCTTGTAACACTAACCAAAACGGCCTTGCTGTGCTGGTACTGCGAACGGTTGAAAGCAAGGGGAAACTACAGCCGTAATTTTTCCCGAGGGCATGCGGCTTTACTGTATGGTTAATGATGATGGCGTCCTCTTGGGTAAAATATTCCGGAGGTAAAATAGTCCCCCATTCGGATCTCCGGGCGGGGACTACTCAAGAGGACGTCGTTATCAGGAGAAAGAAAACTGGCGTTCTACGGATCGGAGCGTGGAATGTCAGATCCCTTAATCGGGCAGGTAGGTTAGAAAATTTAAAAATGGAAATGGATAGCTTAAAGTTAGATATAGTGGAAATTAATGAAGTTCGGTGTCAGGAGGAACAAGACTTTTGGTCAGGTGAATACAGGGTTATAAATACGAAGTCAAATAGGGGTAATGTAGGAGTAGGTTTAATAATGAATAAAAAATAGCAATGCGCGTAAGCTACTACAAACAGCATAGTGAACGCATTATTGTGGCCAAGATAGACACGAAACCCATGCCTACTACAGTAGTACAAGTTTATATGCCAACTAGCTCTGAAGATGACGAAGAAATTGAAGAAATGTATGATGAAATGAAGGAAATTATTCAGATAGTGAAGGGAGACGAAAATTTAATAGTCATGGGTGACTGGAAGTCGGTAGTAGGAAAAGGGAGACAAGGAAACATAGTAGGTGAATATGGATTGGGGGTGAGAAATGAAAGAGGAAGCCGCCTGGTAGAATTTTTGTGCAGACCATGACTTAATCATAGCTAACACTTGGTTCAAGAATCATGAAAGAAGGTTTTATACATGGAAGAACCCTGGAGATACTAAAAGGTATCAGATAGAGTATATAATGGTAAGACAGAGATTTAGGAACCAGGTTTTAAATTGTAACACATTTCCAGGGGCAGATGTGGACTCTGACCACAATCTATTGGCTATGAACTGTAGATTAAAACTGAAGAAACTGCAAAAAGGTGGGAATTTAAGGAGATGGGACCTGGATAAACTGAAAGAACCAGAGGTTGTACAGAGTTTCAGGGAGAGCGTAAGGGAACAAATGGCAGGAATGGGGGAAAGAAATACAGTAGAAGAAGAATGGGTAGCCCTCAGGGATGAAGTAGTCAAGGCAGCAGAGGATCAAGTAGGTAAAAAGACGAGGGCTAGTGGAAATCTTTGGGTAACAGAAGAAATATTGAATTTAATTGATGATAGGAGAAAATATAAAAATTCAGTAATGAAGCAGGCAAAAAGGAATACAAACGTCTCAAAAATGAGATCGACAGGAAGTGCAAAATGGCTAAGCAGGGATGGCTAGAGGACAAATGTAAGGATGTAGAGGCTTATCTCACTAGGGGTAAGATACGTACTGCCTACAGGTAAATTAAAGAGACCTTTGGAGAAAAGAGAACCACTTGCATGAATGTCAAGAGCTCAGATGGAAGCCCAGTTCCAAGCAAAGAAGGGAAAGCAGAAAGGTGGAAGGAGTATTAGAGGGTCTATACAAGGGCGATGTACTTGAGGACAATATTATGGAAATGGAAGAGGATGTAGATGAAGATGAAATGGGAGATATGATATTGCGTGAAGAGTTCGACAGAGCACTGAAAGACCTGAGTCGAAACAAGGCCCCGGGAGTAGACAACATTCCATTGGAACTACAGACGGCCTTGGGAGAGCCAGTCCTGACAAAACTCTATCATCTGGTGAGCAAGATGTATGAGACAGGCGAAATACCTTCAGACTTCAAGAAGAATATAATAATTCCAATCCAAAAGAAAGCAGTTGTTGACAGATGTGAAAATTACTGAACTATCAATTTAATAAGCCATAGCTGCAAAATACTAACGCGAATTCTTTACAGACGAATGGAAAAACTAGTAGAAGCCGACCTCGGGGAAGATCAGTTTGGATTCTGTAGAAATATTGGAACACGTGAGGCAATACTGACCCTACGACTTATCTTAGAAGGAAGATTAAGTAAAGGCAAACCCACGTTTCTAGCATTTGTAGACTTAGAGAAAGCTTTTGACAATGTTGATTGGAATACTCTCTTTCAAATTCTGAAGGTGGCAGGGGTAAAATACAGGGAGCGAAAGGCTATTTACAATTTGTACAGAAACCAGATGGCAGTTATAAGAGTCGAGGGACATGAAAGGGAAGCAGTGGTTGGGAAGGGAGTGAGACAGGATTGTAGCCTCTCCCCGACGTTATTCAATCTGTATATTGAGCAGGCAGTGAAGGAAACAAAAGAAAAATTCGCAGTAGGTATTAAAATCCATGGAGAAGAAATAAAAACTTTGAGGTTCGCCGATGACATTGTAATTCTGTCAGAGACAGCAAAGGACTTGGAAGAGCAGTTGAACGGAATGGATGGTGTCTTGAAGGGAGGATATAAGATGAACATCAACAAAAGCAAAACGAGGATAATGGAATGTAGTCATATTCAGTCTGGTGATGCTGAGGGAATTAGATTAGGAAATGAGACACTTAAAGTAGTAAAGGAATTTTGCTATTTGGGGAGCAAAATAACCGATGATGGTCGAAGTAGAGAGGATATAAAATGTAAACTGGCAATGGCAAGGAAAGCGTTTCTGAAGAAGAGAAATTTGTTAACATCGAGTATAGATTTAAGTTTCAGGAAGTCGTTTCTGAAAATATTTGTATGGAGTGTAGCCATGTATGGAAGTGAAACATGGACGATAAATAGTTTAGGCAAGAAGAGAATAGAAGCTTTTGAAATGTGGTGCTACAGAAGAATGCTGAAGATTAGATGGGTAGTTCACATAACTAATGAGGAGGTGTTGAATAGGATTGGGGAGAAGAGAAGTTTGTGGCACAACTTGACTAGAAGAAGGGATCGGTTGGTAGGACATGTTCTGAGGCATCAAGGGCTCACCAATTTAGTATTGGAGGGCAGCGTGGAGGGTAAAAATCGTAGAGGGAGATCAAGAGATGAATACACTAAGCAGATTCAGATGGATGTAGGTTGCAGTAGTTACTGGGAGATGAAGAAGCTTGCACAGGATAGAGTAGATGGAGAGCTGCATCAAACCAGTCTCAGGACTGAAGACCAAGACAACAACAACAACAACAATGATCGACCCTATAATCGAAGCTAAAATATGTGTGTGTCACTAAATCATTAGTCGACTCGGGAATTAAGCTGTGTGGAATAGCGGACAAAGTGTGTAATTAACTACTGAAATAAGGAGATTAAATACCGAGCTTACCGGCCATTGGATTCAAAATAAAAGGAGATGTACGTTAATATGGGGTAACAATTAACGGTCAGGTAATGTTGCAGTTTGAAACTCAAGGAGAAGCATATTGAATGGACACTGTAGTAATTCCTAATTCGTAAGACGAAATCGTCAAAGGCTCCGATTGGTTGATGGAGCATAATACAAAGATAGATTATGAGGAAAATAAAACGAGGTTTTATAATGGAGAAAATTAGAAGGGGAGGTGATTAGTGTTTAACGTCCCGTCGACAACGAGGTCATTAGAGACGGAGCCCTAGATCGGATTAGGGAAGGAGGATGGGGAAGAAAATCGGCCGTGCCATTTAGAAGGAACCATCCCAGTATTTGCCTGAAGCGATTTAAGGAAATCACGGAAAAACTAAAACAGGATGGTCGGACGCGGGTTTGAATCGTCGTCCTCCCGAAAGCGATCCACTGCGATAACCACGGCATCGCCTCGCTCGGTGAGAACATTAGAAAAAAATAAAATTTACTGAGAACACGGCAGTAGCTAGAATAGGACGCTTCCCCCACAGGAACACATAAGACATGAATAGCAGAAATATGTGCTCTTGCAGGCACAAGACTTAATTTTTAAAATTCGGAATTTAGAAGACATTATTGGCCCAGAAGGGATAAAAGTGACTCAGAAAAGTTGGCAGCAATAAAAGATTTTGCGATACCAAGAAATAGAAAGCAGTTAAAAGCTTTTTCTGTCTCTTTGGATTCCATCGTCGGTTCACCGATGACCAAACTTTAAATAGTAAAGGGCTGCATAGACTATTGAAAAGAAACAACGTATGGTGTTCGATTGTATACTGTGCAAAAGATTTTGAGAAAGTAAAACAAAAACTCTGTAATGCTCCAATAAGGAAGAAGGAGATGGACAGGAAGTGACAAAAAAAATTGCCTTCAGCAGTCAGATATTAAACGCCCACAAGCAACGGTACTCCATAACTGAAAAAAGAAGCATTGGTAGTAGTGTTCAGATTCACAAAGTTTAGGGGTATTATCTGTCGGGCAGAAAAACAACCGTTGTAACAGTTCATAAGGTCTGTTATTTATGTTAACGTATTGATTTCGGCACAGCAGACTGATGAGATGGATGCCTGCTCTTTGAGGATTTGATTTTGAAATTCGTTAATAAATAAATAAAACAAATAGTACCGGGTGCATTATCACGCTTGCCATTAGGCCTAGAGAACGAGCCAACACTGTCTCAGCGAAGGAAAAATATTGTGTGTCTTACTGAAGGTGTTACACATGAAGGAGCAGTACGAGGAATGATAAGGAACATCAGGAGAGAGTAAAACGAAGATGAGAAGCAAGTACTGATCAAGTGAGAACCTTAGCTGCGGGCATTTCGCCCAAAAGAAATGTATGGGAAAGCTTTGACGAAACTATTGCTTTTTAATATGGCTAGGCAAATTATGAAATTATTTAAGAATTGAGAGATACGTCAAAAAACAAAAATTACTACGGTACAACATCAAAAATTTATGCATGCTTTGCTGCCAAAAGAACCAAAAGATGCTGTCCCTGTGATCCTTGTAGTCCCTTTCCTAAATATAGCAGGGGAATAATTCACATATTGATGGCAACTAATTTGTTCTCACGTTATATATGATTATACGCACTAAGGAAAGTCACTGCAGAAAGATAGCAGGGAAGATGGCCAAAGACTACTTTAACATGGTATACTTGCCTAAGCGTAGAGATCAATTCATTAGTAAGACGTGGAACGATACATTTAGATAATGCAATATGGAACCTGTACGGCAGAGGCTCATGAAACTAAATACTATGAGATATCCTAAACCGTGTGCAAATATTGGTTTAACACAAACTTATGCTTTTTAGATGGACACCCTATATTATTCCATACGCAATCAATAATACGAGAAATTACAATAATAATGGCGTTGGTCGCATCGCAATACGTCAATTACATACCAAGAAATTGGAACCCGAAGTTGACACGTGAAATGAACGAAACGCGCCGCTATTGGAATTCGCCGGCCGGTGTGGCCGTGCGGTTCTAGGCGCATCAGTCTGGAACCGCGTGACCGCTACGGTCGCATGTTCGAATCCTGCCTCGGGCATGGATGTGTGTGATGTCCTTAGGTTAGTTAGGTTTAAGTAGTTCTAAGTTCTAGGGGACCGATGACCACAGGTGTTAAGTCCCATAGTGCTCAGAGCCGAGCTATTGGAATTCCCACGATGCAAGCGCGACTGCAATTTGCTCGTAATCGCGATGTCATTGACGTTCTGCAATGCGGCAAATGCTGTACTTACATATTACTACGTACACCGTTAGCATGTGGCCTGCGAAACATACGGACGTCCCGTCACCCACAGTGAAAACAAGGACACGATTTACAAGTACGTGCTTTATTGAACTTTTCGACAGTACTACAATGAACTGGTGGTGCATGTTGCGTAAGGTGACGTTCCCATGGTTTGTAAACGTGGCCACATCGATAAAGAGTACCCTACGCATAAAGTCATGGCCTTGCTGCAGAACCCACTGATAGTATTCCAGGCGATAGAGAGGCCTTGAAGGCCTTGATGTAGCGCCACGTGATATTGGCGGTATCTATGTTTGTGCAGAATACGCATCACGCTTGTTCGCGGGATTCCCATCTGTCTCTCCATTTCACGAATACTTGCATGAAAATTTATTGCAGAGGCCGCCAAAACAGATACCTCTGCTGCTTCATGTGTTACGCCTCTATTCCGCATCCGTACTCGTGGAGACAACGGCCAAGTCTCGTGAAGCCTTGTAACAATATTCATGAAGGTATGGCGGGTCAGATAACGTCTGTTTTTTTTATCTCATTTTGTTCAATATTGTTCGTTGAATTTGTTCGTGGCGGACGTCCGATGACATCCGTTCAGGTTGTTCATTGATTCGCTCACTCAGTTTTTTTATTGCAGAGGGTAGCTAACCCCTCTGACCAAACACACTGAGTTACCATGCTGGAAAGGGTACCACTGGGCATACACTTGTGCCGCAGCGTGTGACATTTTGGTGACTTTCTCAGTACAGTAATATCTTGACAACCATTTCCTCATTTGTGAATACCACGTCGAATGCCTAGAACGGTTGGGTAGGTGATATCAACTACAGTGTAGAGTACACTTGTGCCATGTAGTTGTACCTACTTCCACATGGAACAACCTGCTTCCTAGTGAGCCATTCCCACACACAGCGCCGATTGCGGCCCGTTTCTGTACACCTGCAGAGGCGAAGGGTTGACCTGAGCGATGCAACGGGGCGACGTACACAGGCCAGTACTATTCCATAATCTGTACGTAGATAAATACAACACGCCCTAGGGACGCCGTTATGTATACATCAGTGTTTGTGCCAGGAATTCCTATTATTACTTTCGGCCCCCGTGATCACAGTGAAAGTAAGAATGCGTATGTCAATCACATCGCCATTACGAGCGAAGTGCATTGCAGGAAGTGCAATAGCGGCGCGTTTCGTTCATTTTATGCGTTAACTTCACGTTCCAATTTCCTGGGATGTAGCGACGCATTGCGATAAAACCAGTGCCATTATTATTGTGATTTCTTATGTTATTGACTGCGTATGGAATAATATGTGGTATCTATTTAAAAACTGATTTAGGTTTGCCGTGATTTCCCTACATCGCTTCAGGCAAATGCCGGGATGGTTCCTTCTAAAGGACTCGGCCGATTTTCTTCCCCATACTCCTTCCCTAATCCGAGCTAGGGCTCCGTCTCTAATGACCTCGTTGTCGACGGGACGTAGGGAGATATTTCGGATATCTTCAGCGAGCTCAGTCAATGACCCCACCAGTTGATAACAGCACATGCGGGCCAGCTATCTGCAGCTCGTCTAGTCGTTGAGTATGTTATGCAGCTCTAAACCATGGAGGCGTGTGAGGGAAGTGAGTTTGCAGCACATCACAGTAATTAAGTGTGTGGGTTGTGTATGTGTGTGTATTTGTGTGTGTGTGTTTGCGGATCGTGTTTGATATCCTAGTAGCATCCCCCTGTGCATTTATCTGGGCATTGTAAAGAGGTGCTCATGAATGCACGAAACCATTTTTCCTTATTTTTGGTTCTCTTTTCTTGCAAGCTGAAATTTTCAATTTATGTTTTATTAACTGTGTCATTCATATTTATTAGATTAAAAAAGCATTAAGATAAGCGATGGTGACTTTAGGGCACAGGAAAGCGGACTTTGGAAAAAAAGAACAACTTTTATGACCTACGTGAATAATGTGGTAAAGTTTATTGATTTCTAGTTTGTTGTCATACAGAACGCCTTTTTTATCTCTTAGGTACTGATCTGATGTTGACTATTTGGTTAAAGTGAATTACAAAACGCGTGTGACGTGTGAAGAATTTTGAGAAATGTGTTTCTATCTATTTTTCTTTCAGCATGGACTTTTATATTTCTTGAATTTTTAAATGGAATGAAACGAAATGTCAGTGTAATCTCCAATTCGATCTTTTCCTTTTCTGAATAATTCTATACAACGTGAAATTGAATATTTCTTTATAAATGTCAAAATAATAAGGATAGATGGATGTGGTAAGCGTGAACTATAGCGGTCACCCACTTTCGGGCTGGAGGCCCTAGTGTTTCGTCAGAATGGAGACCGAGGAATCTGTGAGGCATCGTCAGGCATAATAAAATAAGATTAAATACTACTTCTCTTATTCCTCAGAGTACATCTTGTCCCTGTACCTTCCGTGGCGTCTGTGGTTTTATAAGCCGGAGCGAAGTCTGAGACACAGATGCAGGGATGCCGAAGATCGCTGCACCAGCCCCGGGTGCAGGCTGGTCAGTTGGAGTGTGGCGGGTTGCCCACCCGTAGGTTCAGAATGTGCTTCTCGTCGGCTGATATGCTACAAATGGATCCGTGACTGCAGCGCATGTGTGTTTGGCTCACATGCCATCCTGAGTATTGTATTGCTTTCAAGTCACTGCCCATGTTGTTCCATCAGATGGACCGTAACGCTGGATGCCATGATGTCAAGCTGAATGCTCATTCTGGCCTGCCAATTCGGAACACTGTTTGACCCGAAAGATGTTAAAGTTTCAGAGCAGCTGGTGTACTGAGCTGAGACGGTATTACTACATTCATGAACTGTACATCAGTGGTGGCTTCAATACTGGAGGCTGGTTCATAGCAATCTGTGGCTACTGATCAGTAGTTATATCAGGCAGCAAGAGCATGACCAATACTGGAACAATCCCACGTTGAGTGCAAATGACACGAACACCATCGATCTTACTGATCGACTGAGTCCAGGCTAGTGGCATGGAGTATTTATGACATCAAGGAGTGGATTTGCTGTACCATGTCATCTATAATGACCGAATTGGTCTCGATCATTACGAGTCACCAGCGGTCTTGAGTTTTGATGTATTGGCTTAATCATGTTGTTTCAGTGTCATAATTGCTTTGTCAAACATCTGATAGGTGTTGTTACATCCTACCTACCTAGTCTAACAATACCACCACTTGCAAAGTAGGTTAGAAATCGGATTAATAATGTTGCTCACGCAGCACATGTTCGCTTTATCGGGCAACAAGAAAGTTATTGACTGTGGATGGTATCATCAGAATGGAAATAATAAAGTCACTGTAAAAAAGTCATTAATTTTGGCACTTATCTTGAATGTATTCCCACGTAGATTTCGTCGAAGTTGTTATGGCTCATCTTGTTGATTCTAGGGTGATTCCACTTTGACTGCTAGAAGGTCCAGATCTGTATTTTAGCAATATTTGAAGACCTAACAAATGCATTTTTCAGGAAATTCTTAATGATCAAACAATCCTAGATGAGAACAATGGTATGGTAGAAATAATTTTTGACTTGGTGTTCAAGATCCACAATTTTATTAAACTTCTTGTAAATTCACAAATACTTCTTCTTAATGGTCACATCATCAAGAAAACAGTTTTGTATCAATCTTCTTATATTTAATTTCCCCTTTAACCAAACACAAGACTTGACTGTTCTTTTACAAAGCGAAATAACCACTTAACTTCTGCAAAGTGAAATAAAGACTGCTCTGTGCGCATTCGCGCTAAAACGGTTACAAGTAAGTCAAAGATTATGACAGTCTCACAGAAATGAACACACACAAGAACCATATCACTGTAATATATCGATACATCGGAGTACCTATACATTAATAAAACCAAATGTGAATATTGTCACAAAAATATGTCTGTTACTTCGCAGAAAAGTAGTACGATATTACTGGTATCGAGAACTGGGGTTGGAATGCCGTAATGGTCACGTAAATAAAGAAACATTACACTAGTTACTTAGTTAGTTTCGTGTTCCATGGATCATTTTGCACGATAAGTCGTAATCATGTGGAAATAATCATTTTACATTCACATCACAAATTACCTTCAAATTAATATGTTTTACATAATGTTACTAGAGTAGAAGAGGAAGGTTGGTTAGCAATTATCTTACACACAGAAGTGCTAATGTCTCACTCTTGGTGACCAACTAACGGTGCCGACGTGTTTACGCCTAGCGGCTAGTTCCTGTTAATACTTCCATGTGCTTGGGCAATGGCAAGCTGCAGGAACTCAGAAATATTCTCTCTCTCCCGTTCCCTTATTATCTTGGTGCGTAACACTCCCTCCACTTTAATTCGTCCCGATCTACTCTTTCCTTGTCCGTTCGTTAATTATCTTACATATTTACATTTACTCTGACTCTTTGGTTCATTTAATCACGACAGAAATCTTACCCTACATTAATACTGTGTTCCTAGGTTCCTAATTTACACATCATGTCCTCTAGACTCCTTTAATTGCTAGCACTAATCCGTTCCATGGGAATCTCATTAACGGCTGCTTCTTTTGCATCAGTCGTTTTCCGTCTCAGACAAAAGTAAACTGCACAAACAAATCGTAATATCCCGGTAACACTAGTGGTTGATACACCGATTGTAATGATATTCTGTTTACGTTTCTCTTGATATTGCCATTTAATCTACCGAACTTTGCCCATTCTCTGAAATGATTAATTCCTCTGTCGTTTGTGGTAAACTGGGATCCCAGGTACTGGTCAGGAAGGCTAGGTTCTGTATAGGCAACACATTTAGAAGTCTCTCCAGTCAATACAAAATCACTCGAGTTCCTGTAATTATCACGGTACCTGTAATTGTAGCAAGAAGGTGAAATTGTATTCTGGCTATGTAACACTTGCTTCCATTAATCAATAATTCACTCTTTTGAACGACCTCAACCTGAAGCTCATTTAATTTCAGTGCCCATCTTTTTATTCGACCGAAAGGGTCTTTTATTCCCAATAACCACTCCAGTGACATACAGGGTGGTCCATGGATCGTGCCCGGGCCAAACATCTCACTTAATTAGCGTCAAACGAAAAAACTACAAAGAACGAAACTTGTCTAGCTTGAAGGGGGAAACCAGATGGCGCTATGGTTAGCCCGCTAGATGGCGCTGCCATAGGTCCAACGGATATCAACTGCGTTTTTTTCTTAAATAGGAACCCCCAATTTGTTATTACATACTCGTGTAGTACATAAAGAAATATGAATGTTTTAGTTTGACCACTTTTTTCGCTTTGTGATAGATGGCGCTGTAATAGTCAGAAATCCTGAAGATGGACGTTGACTGTGGATATTGTATCATAAACACAGTCCCTTTGACTGTTCAGAGATGTCACTAAACCCGCCCAAAGACGTAAAACACCAAATTAGACCGAGGGGGTCCGACAGTCGATCAGTTCCAGGCATTTCACCAGGAAGCAGGTACACGACTCCGGTTGTCTGTAGTTCAAACATGCCAAGACGGACGATACCGCGGTTCGATCGCGTCCGCATTGTTACTTTGTGTCAGGAAAGTCTCTCAACAAGACAAGTGTCCAGGAGTCTCGGAATGAACGAAAACGATGTTGTTCGGACATGGAGGAGATACAGACAGACACGAACTGTCGACGACATGCCTCGCCCAGGCCGCCCAAGAGCTACTACTGCAGTGGATGACCGCTACCTACGGCTTATGGCTCAGAGGAACCCTGCAGCAACGCCACCATGTTGAACAATGCTTTTCGTGCAGCCACAGGACGTTGTGTTACGACTCAAACTGTGAGCAATAGGCTGCATGATGCGCAACTTCACTCCCGACGTCCATGGCGAGGTCCATCTTTGCAACCACGACACACTGCAGCACCTTACAGTTGGTCCAACAACAAGCCGAATGGGCCACACAGGACACCGATGAGTGTCGCATATACCTTCAACCAGACTATCGTCGGAGACGTGTTTGGAGGCAGCCCGGTCAGGCCGAACGCCTTAGACACACAGTCCAGCGAGTGCAGTAGCGGCTCCCAGCTGATTCGGGGTGGTATTATGTGGGGCCGACGTACGCCGCTGCTGCTCATGGAAGGCGCAATAACGGCTGTGCGATACGTGAATGCCACCCTCCGACCGATAGTGCAACCATATGGTTAGCATATTGGAGAGGCATACGTCTTCATGGACGACAATTCGCGTCCCGATCGTGCACATCTTGTGAATGACTTCTGTCAGGATAACGACATCGCTCGTCTAGAGTGTTCTCCAGAGATGAACCCTAGCCGCACGGAGTGGCCGCACGGTTACAGGCGTCATGTCACGGACTGCGCGGCCCCTCCCCTCGGAGGTTCGAGTCCTCCCTCGGGCATGGGTGTGTGTGTGTTGTTCTTAGCATAAGTTAGTTTAAGTAGTGTGTAATTCTAGGCACCGATGACCTCAGTAGTTTGGTCCCTTAGGAATTCACACACATTTTAACATCTGAACATGAACCCTATCGAACCTGCCTGGAAAAGATTGAAAAGGGAAGTTTATGGACGACGTGACTCACCACCGACTCTGAGGGATCTACGCCGAATCACCGTTGAGAAGTGTGACAACTTTTGGATAGTATGCCACGACTAATACAGGCGTGCATCAATGCAGGAGGGATCTACGCCGAATCACCGTTGAGAAGTGTGACAACTTTTGGATAGTATGCCACGACTAATACAGGCGTGCATCAATGCAGGAGGGCGTGATACTGGGTATTAGGGGTACCGGTGTGTACAGCAAGTTGGACCACCACCTCTGAAGGTCTCGCTGTATAGTGGTACAACATGCAATGTGTGGTTTTCATGAGCAATGAAAAGGGCGGAAATGATGCTTATGTTGATCTCTGTTCCAAATTTCTGTACAGGTTCCGGAACTCTCGGAACCGATGTGATGCAAACCTTTTTTTGATGTGTGTATGAAAAGTAGCGTCTCTTGTTGAACTGTGGTTGAATAGCTACACTCAGCCTTATTGTCTTACAATACAAATGTGTCACTGGACTCGCCTTTCCATATATATTTTGACTTAAAATGGCACCAAAACTAGCACTGCCTAGTCCAATAGTATGAGCTCTTTGGTGAAATCAGGAAAAAACTAATGCAGGATCTGACATCAATAGCTCCTTTATATTCTGAAATGTTGTTTGACATTCTGATGTCCAGCGAGATGTAACCCCCTCTACCCCTTTTTTTAGTAATGTAGTCAGTGGTTATAAACTTTGCTCAAATTATTTGTCGAATTTTCGATAGTAGTTTGCTAACCCAAGAAATGATTACAACTGTTTTACTTTTTATGCAACTGCAAGATTACGTGTAGCTGAGGTGAGATGAGGATCTCCCATCTTTGCATCTTGGCTAATAATATGTCCAAGGTAATTAATTCATGGATATGCAATGTGATTCTTACGCGCTTCACGTGTCCATTAAAAGTTTTTGAATAGACTATTATGTCTTCCTAATAGACCATGCAGTTTTTAAGTTTCAAGCGCCAACGGATCCCATCTAACAAGCGCTGGAATGTTGCAGACATGTTCTTTAAACCAAAAGGCATTCTGCAATATTGGTAGTAACCAGACGATGCTGTAAATGCTATCTTAGGCCTGCCTTCTGAACATACTTCAATTTGGTGACAACAATCTGTAATAACAACAGAATCGATATTTTTTCGTTCTGTCAGATGACGTTTTCGGTACAATTACTATACTTGCTGACAGACCTATCACTATGTTCTAATATGTCTTCTGCAAGTTGCTGTTCTATGAACTGTTCTATCAGCAGCTGGAGATGCTTCAGTAACTTATATTGCTTACAGTATACTGGTGCATGGTTGGCCATTGGAGCCCGCATCTCGCGGTCGTGCGGTAGCGTTCTCGCTTCCCACGCCCGGGTTCCCGGGTTCGATTCCCGGCGGGGTCAGGGATTTTCTCTGCCTCGTGATGGCTGGGTGTTGTGTGCTGTCCTTAGGTTAGTTAGGTTTAAGTAGTTCTAAGTTCTAGGGGACTGATGACCATAGATGTTAAGTCCCATAGTGCTCAGAGCCATTTGAACCATTTTTTGCCCATTGGAGACCGATACAATGTGACACAACCCATGACGACCGGTTATTATCTTTTAAATGACTAACTTCTCCAAGCAACGCAAATGTGCTGACGATTTGCTTGACATTATGCTCTATCATTATCCTACCGATGTCTTCTTCATTGAATACTGCTAATGTAGCTGTTACTAACTCTTTCAGAAGACTCACTTCGTCCATTCCGAAACCGCCCAGTGTTACTGGCACCATAACATGGCCGCCTACGTTCCTTTCATGTTCTATACTTCTTCGTGTACAACGATGCTGTTCATCTAAAATGTCATACTCGTCAGTGGTTCCTTCAAATATAAAGCTTGCTGTGGTACATCGAGGTCTACTGTAACCCAAATTAGCATCACTGTACCTGCCGATACTCTGTCATGCGAAACAGCTTTTAATGGACATATACACAGTTTATTTGGTACTACCTTAGCAATGGGCGTACCGCGTTGCACAGAAACATTTGCAACTGTAGTATCCATCGGAAACGAATCCCCACTGAGTTCAACAGTTTAGTGCCAAAGGTCGATTTTAGCATGAAGCTTAACCAGAAAGTCTAATCCATATGTTTCAGAAAATTCCTGTCTCATAGTCGGCAACACCTCAATTTACAAAAAACACGTGTTTCCTGCCTTAGACTCGAGCTGTGTTGTCCCTACTGAATCTATACTATTATCCCCTGTTGCGCACAATCTGTATGTCGGAGTTTTCAGTCTCCTCTTGTCAACGAGGTCCAGATTCACAACCGATACTTATGCCCCAGTAGCCACCGTACGAATTCCCAACGGAATAAACATTTCCAATGGCGTTTAACGGTTTCCTTTTCCCGCTGTATTTGCCCTACTTTATGGATCCACAATCCCGAGCCCGAACTGTTGGCAATTGGAACGTTATGGCTGAAGACACTGTGCCTTCAAATGCCCTTACTGACCACAAAGCTTAGTTCCTTACCAGACATAAATATCTTTCGCTCATAGCGCATTTTAGTTGACTATCTTTTTCTTGCAAATGTGTGGCAATGCGAAGTGCTACAGCTAAATCTTCAGGATTTTCCATTCGCACGAACCGTGAAAAATTTAGGACAATCCCTGTCAGGAAAACGCCTAATGCCCTATTCTCTGCTTCTTTAACCATCTCGTTTTTACGTAAACTCATAAGTCTATACATTCACTTTGCGTATACAGTCAGAAAACGACCCAACCATTTCACTGGCTTTTTGCGTCACGCTACTGAGTACTTCCCCCTGCACACTGTTTTGCTTTCTGTACTTCTGTCGGAAACACTCGCCCGTGATATGTAATGTGGCAATCCACAAGCAAGTTTGATTTTCCTGCTTCGTCCGAACAAGACACAGCCAGGGCAAAACCACCACAGGCGAGCTGAAGCCAGGGCCATAGAGACTCGCCACTTGCGCGAGTTCCACCAGCGCCATGTATGGCGCTGAGGATGAAGGTATCGACTTCGTCTCTATCAACTGCCGGCCGAGGTACAATCCGCCAATGACGGGACGACAACGGACAGGGGCCTACTCGGAAGATACAAGAGCAGCTCTCGCCCACTTGGTTATAGATCGTCGTCCGGGGATGACTTAGGGAACGTCGTTTGGCGAACTCCTAGAAGTGAACAGACTGTTGTTGTAAGTTGCATTTGCTATGTACTGTGTAGTTTACCTAGGGTTATTTGGACTTAACCATTAAGGGCCTTTTTTGTGTTATATCACAAGCAGTGTTGCACACTTCAATATTCAACTAGTCACAAAGCTAGGTAAACCTTTTTAACTTATTTGGGTGATTTTGTTACTAATTTGTTGAAGTGTTGTAGAACCTTCGTTCTCCTATCCTGTTATCTGACCGTGGGGCATAGCTGTGTAATAGTAGCAGGAAGAAACCGTCTTAGCGGTGTGCTGCACCATACGCCGTTTCACGAATTCACAAACTCTGCCTGTAGCAGTAGCGACGAGGTCTTTACAAAACTGGCGACGTGAGTTTACAAAACATCTGACCATCTACTTAACTCATCTGAAGCTAATACATCGTTTACAAATACAATAAAGTCCTCTGATGTTTTCTAGGAGAAGGGGGTTGTCAGATTCACGGCTGCAGCGTCATCTGGTAAGGAAGAAACATTTACTATGTTGTTAATTTCAGCCATATCCGATTGTGGCTGCTGTCCTGTCAGTAAAGCTTGCAACTGCTGATTTAGCTGTTCATTATGTGCTTTTTTCCGTTTACTGTCCTCTAACAATTTAGAAACTTCGCAATGTTTGCGCAGTTTACTTCCCCTTTTTCAAGAACAAACCTGTACTACTTCCAAACATCTAATTTTTACTCCTAGTCATAGTCGAAAAACACTCTGAGCAATCATCTGTTATATGCCCTTATCTTCCTAATTAGCAAATATTGCAGGTACGAACACAAGGTGTACTATGACCAGTTGAATTATAAATTTTACAACATGTCGGAACAAGGTACTCTTGATGACTATTACCATTAAGCTGAAATAAATCGACTGGCTCACTTGGCCTACTAAAAGTAACTTTCCAGCCTGTCAGTCCTAATCTGGACATGGCAAAACGTGCAATTTTCCTGATAGTAAGTACAATGTTCCTTTGCGACTCACTCTACATGTCTGTTGCAGACGTTGGTGCGCTGGTGAGGCACTGTAACCACAGCCATCAACTGTGATTGTTCTGTGGGCAAAGACAGAACTAGAAATGAAGATAAAAATTCACTACTTCAGTGAGAGGTAACTTATTCGAATTAAAGTTAGACATTCTAAAACTGCCTGTACGAAAGGTGATCTCAGTGTAAGAAACGTGGGCCAGCGATGCAAGTCTCTCTTGGTTAGCCACTTGACAAAGACTATTGTTACACAGAACTCGAGCTTGTCCCTAAACCAAACAGCCAATTGGAGACCAGATACATGGAACCTCTTATACGTATAGCACCGACACCTTCTCTTTACCATCACATCAGACATTTCTACCTGTAGTACAGTTACGTATACAAGATTAGCAACTCCGTGAAGCTCTTAACCAACTCAGCCATACGAATTCTTGAATGAATCCAAAAATAGCAATCGTGTAGAAGGGAAGTGATCATTGTTGAAGTGGAATGTCATCTGGAGAAACTTCCACGTTCCAAATCTGCCTATATCCGAAATATCACAGCGGCTTCTCATAGTAAATGACAAATTCCAGATAGCGATAAAGTGAACAAAATTCACCCGTGCCGCACATCAGCAAGCGAAATTTGTTGGCTGGTGGATTCATCAGTTCACAATTGTACGTACGTAAACTTCGTCACAATACCTACAGATCTGCGTATCAGACTAGCAATTATAGACCTAACAAATCCAAATTAAGGAAATGAAGGAACTTATTTATTCTGAGAAGCTGTGATAGCTGCACACTGAGAAATAATGCCGGAAGATGGGTTATAGGACCCACATTGACTTCTGCAATAACGAACCTCTAGGCCAACTTCGACTCCAACATACTGCAATATACGACCCTCATAAAATAAGAAATGAGGAAAAGTGGCATCAAACGTACCATAAGATACCACAAATTAAGATTAACCGGTAACGGTGCTACTATATTTAAAAAAGTATTTACAGCATCGTACATATTATAGCCAACATGCACTGTCAGGGTCGCATTAATGGTTTCATTGTCTCCACTCACAGGAGATGTCGTCAGCTGAATGTACAATGAACTCGTTGGAAGGCAAAACTGCCTATCTCTACCTACAAACTGTTGGTTCTAAATAAATCCAGAATTCTAAATTAATCCACAATCTTCTTCACTCTATGATGTGTAGTACAGAAACAGCTGTTACTGCGAATCTGGACTCACTTTGTTAATGAATAAGTTTATGCACTGCTGATACTGAACTCAAATATTTTTTATTATTTGTAATATGTATAATAAATTTTGTACATATGTACTGCCTGACAAAAGAAGTGAATCATCGAGAAGACATGGTTCGATATCAACGTAACCTCGGACATGTAAACGTCATCGAAGGGTATGTAAATGATTAGAGCTGCAATTCCCTAAGACAAGTAGAACAGCCACTAGAGTACATTAATGTTGTTACCAAGCCTGGTAGCGTTAGTATATTAGGGGCGTGACCAGTGTCATATGTTGACTAATCACTGTGAAGGACGCGGGGATGCCGTGTATTTGTCTGAGATAGAGATATCAGCACGGACAGAGTTTGAAAGAGGCGTCACCGTTTGGTCGGCTGGTCGATTTGTACAATATCCACATTTGTGGGACGCTCGTAAGTGGCAGTGGTCCTCTGTTGCACTGCATAGGGACGTGAGAACTGGCATACTCCTCGTCAAGCTTCCGGTCGGTCATGTCTGGCCACCACAGGATAGGATCGTTGTACTGTGCACCTCTTCATATCTGCGTGAGCCACCCGACAACAAGCAATGAACTCCCTGCATCAGTGTGTCATCCTGCACTATTGATCGGAGACTACTAGCAGCTGGAACAAGGAACTACCGTCCCACGCACGGCTTGTCATTAAAAAAAATGGTTCAAATGGCTCTGAGCACTATGGGACTTAACATCTAAGGTCATCAGTCCCCTAGAACTTAAAACGACTTAAACCTAACTAACATAAGGACATCACCCACGTCCATGGCAGAGCCAGGATTCGAACCTGCGACCGTAGCGGTCGCGCGGTTCCAGACTGAAGCGCCTAGAACCGCTCGGCCACAACGGCCGGCGCTTGTCATTAACAACAATACAAAACACTGCGTCTGAAGTGGCGTTGTGAGCGAAAAGCATTCACTGCTGAAGAATGGGGACGAATTGTGTTCAGCGAAGAATCACGGTTCTGCATTATCCCGGAATCCGGATCTCCGTCATCAGCAAGTACGGCGGAGAGCTTGAAAGAGATCTCAAAGATAAGGAATGAAAAGTCTGTGTTTTACGCCGCATCGACGAAAAGATCTCTAGCGACGGTAGACAGGTCCCATTGTTCCAATGTTTTGGAGGCACAGCGGTGTTACTCCTCGCGCTATGGCGTGGGGAATGATCGACTATGACATCAGGTGAAGGCTGGTGCTGATTGAGGGAACTCTGCTAGCACAATGGTTTGTCACAGATATTGTGCGTCCTCATTTAGTACATCTCTTGCATCAGTATCGTGGTACCAGTTTTCAACATGACAATGCTCTTCCACACATGGCACATGTCTCTGAGAATGCCCACGTGATGTCGAGGTACATCTATGGCCAGTAGGATCCTCCATATCTGTTCCCAGCAGCAGACGTGGGGACCATCTCGGGCGTCAACTCCGTCCCAGTGATCCCATCCAGGATATCAAGAGCCTGTTACAGCAGCTGTAGGCCAGCTCGCCTCAGAAGAAGAGTCAACGCTTTTATGGCATCCCTCCCAATCCAGACCATTGTGGTTGCAACGTCACACTGGTAAGCGCGATCATACTGACAAGTTCTTCATAATTTTGACTCGATTTTGTAATCATTGAAATAACATCATATACCCTCTCAACGCGCGTAGTATCGTTTCCTCCTCCCCTTCTGGGTGCTTTACCTTCTTAGGATTCAGTACCGTAGTCGGTAAAAACGGAGCCCTTATAGGATCACCGTTGTTTATCTGTGACTTTTTGTTGTCTAACTGTTGGAACTCTTTTTCTCAGGAATGGGTAAACGTATCAAGTTGAAATTTATATCACATCATAACGTCTATGGTCCCTTGGCGCTGTAAAAAATTTTAGCTTCTATGTTATTGCAATGAAAACATAGGGCCGTTGAGGTCACATACTTTGATTCTCATCAAACCGTATAGGGTACTCCCCATTGACCTAGAACCATGAAATTTGCCAAGAAACAAGGCTTTGCAGTACAAGTGAAGGAAAAAAATCCGAGAATTGTTAATTTGTACTCTTATCACTCGAAAAACATTTTTTGAATATTTTATTTGTTTCAGTTTTTGTCACAGTTACATTCAAAAATTTTCAATGTGTGGTCACTAGTTTCGAACTGCATTGTTCATTAGTTGTCCTTCGTTGTAAATGTTAACTTATATTTCCACCAGTGCACACATGTCCCAATGGAGTGCACTCAGAAACTAGCCGCAAGAAATAAAATTTTCTGAGCACAACTGTGACGGAAACTAAGGAACAAAGAGAATTTAGTAACTCAAGTTGCTGGTGCTCGCTCCTGCGTTGTGTTGGAACTACATTTTTTTTTTTTTTGGTCACGTTGTTCGTCTGTCTGCCTCTGTGTCTGTCCGTCTGTTAACACCCCCTTTTATTAGCAACGGGTAGCCGTATAAAGGTGAAATTTATGTTTATGGTCCCTTGGCGGTGTAAAAAAATTTAAACTTCTACGTCAATGCAGTCAAGAGATACGGCCATTTATGTCACACATTGTGATATTTTGCCACTATCGATATCGACAACAGGCAAAAATCGTCGAAACTATCGATACCCGGTACGGATAAACTGTCTATATACGTATTTCAGTTTGTACAGAACCTATGGTCCTACTCGCGGTTACCGGAATTTTTTTGTCATGTAGTATACATGAAATGTTTGCCTTTCACTGCCAGATGCCATAATGACTGAGCTATACAGGCACGACACGACGCTGGCCCCCGTTACGCCGCCCTTTCCCCCGCTCTTACCCTAGACGCCCTCACATTTCCACTTCAGCCAGAACCATTCCCTCCTATTTTCGCTAATATACACTGAAGAGCCAAAGAAACGGGTAAACCTGACTAATATCGTATATAGCCCCACGAGCGGGCAGAAATGCCGCACCACGACGTGGCATGGGATCGACTAATATCTGAAGCAGTGCTAGAGGGTATTGAGATCATGGATCCTGCAGGGCTGTCCATAAATCCGTAAGAACGCGAGGGGGTGAACAGCATGTTGCAAAGCATCGCAGATATGCTCAATAATGTTCATGTCTGGAGAGTTTGGCGGCCAGCGGAAGCGTTTAAACTCAGAAGAGTGTTCCTGGAGCCACTCTGTAGCAATTCTGGACGGGTGGGGTGTCGCCTTGTCCTGCAGTAGTTGCCCAAGTCTGTCGGAATGCACAATGGGCATGAATGGATACAGGTGTTCTGTCACACTGAACGATTCTCTTCAGTCGTCGTTGGTCCCGTTCTTGCAGGATCTTTTCCGGCCGCAGCGATGTCGAAGATTTGATGTTTTACAGGATTCCTGCTATTCACGGTACAGGAAAGTAAATAATAATGTTACCATATTTAACCAAAATATTTGTGGATTAAAGAAAAAAGTAGATTCTCACAAAAGTAAAGTAAAAAATAATGTTACCATTTTTCACCAAAATATTCCGGGATTGAAGAATAAAGTAGATGAGCTCCTGGTTTGTTTAGAGGACATTGAATCTGATAATGTAATAGATATACTATGCCTGTCTGAGCATCACATTGTGTCTGATATGGAAAAGGTAAATATCAGTGGTTATAAACTAGCTGCACATATGAGTAGAGAGAATAAGGTGGGAGGAGAAGTTGCCATATATGTCAAAAGTTATCACTGTGTAGAAAGCTTAGATACAAAAAAGTTTTGTCTAGAGCAACATATAGAAGCATGTGCCTGGCATCTTAAACTGAAGGAGGGCTCTTTTATAATTGTATCATTATATAGGTCCCCTTTAGGAAACTTTCATTTATTCCTGGAAAACTCGAATAATTGCTGGAGCTCATCCAAGATCATCATGCAGACACTTATTTAAAGAACTAGAAATCTTCACTGTAGTCTGACAATATACAGGGTGATTCAAAAAGAATACCACAACTTTGGGAATTTAAAACTCTGCAACGACAAAAGGCAGAGCTAAGCACTATCTGTCGGCGAATTAAGGGAGCTATAAAGTTTCATTTAGTTGTACATTTGTTCGCTTGAGGTGCTGTTGACTAGGCGTCAGCGTCAGTTGATGCTAAGATGGCGACCGCTCAACAGAAAGCTTTTTGTGTTATTGAGTACGGCAGAAGTGAATCGACGACAGTTGTTCAGCGTGCATTTCGAACGCAGTATGGTGTTAAACCTCCTGATAGGTGGTGTATTAAACGTTGGTATAAACAGTTTACAGAGAATGGGTGTTTGTGCAAAGGGAAAAGTTCTGGACGGCCGAGAACGAGTGATGAAAATGTAGCACGCATCCAGCAAGCATTTGTTCGCAGCCCAGGAAAATCGACTCGCAGAGCTAGCAGAGAGCTGCAAATTCCACAATCAACTGTATGGAGAGTCCTACGAAAAAGGTTAGTTATGAAACCTTATCGTCTGAAATTGGTTCAAGCACTGTCTGCAGCTGATAAGATTAAAAGAATCGATTTCTGAGATTTTATCCTTGCTCAAATGGAAACAGATGAATCTTTCGTTTCAAGGATTGTGTTTAGTGATGAAGCAACTTTCCACACTAACGGGAAAGTCAACCGTCACAATGTCTGTATATGGGGCACTGAGAATCCGCGGGAAACAACTCAGTATGAACGTGACTCGCCTAAGGTGAACGTTTTCTGTGCCATTTCAGCCAATAAAGTTTTTGGTCCCTTTTTCTTTGAAGGTGCTACTGTAACTGGACTACAGTATCTGGAGATGTTAGAGAATTGGCTGTTCCCTCAGCTCGAACAAGAAGCACAACAATTCATATTTCAGCAGGATGGAGCGCCACCACATTGCCACTTATCTGTCCGTAACTACCTGAACGTCAACTACCCGAGGCGACGGATCGGCCGCCAGGCAGCCCGTGACAGAGCACTTCATCACTGGCCTCCAAGAAGCCCTGATCTTACCCCCTGCGATTTTTTCTTATGGGGGTATGTTAAGGATATGGTGTTTCGGCCACCTCTCCCAGCCACCATTGATGATTTGAAACGAGAAATAACAGCAGCTATCCAAACTGTTACGCCTGATATGCTACAGAGAGTATGGAACGAGTTGGAGTATCGGGTTGATATTGCTCGAGTGTCTGGAGGGGGCCATATTGAACATCTCTGAACTTGTTTTTGAGTGAAAAAAAACCTTTATGCTACAGAGAGTGTGGAACGAGTTGGAGTATCGGGTTGATATTGCTCGAGTGTCTGGAGGGGGCCATATTGAACATCTCTGAACTTTTTTTTGAGTGAAAAAAAACCTTTTTAAATACTCTTTGTAATGATGTATAACAGAAGATTATATTATGTTTCTTTCAATAAATACACATTTTTAAAGTTGTGGTATTCTTTTTGAATCACCCTGTACATATTCACTTATGAAATTTGTTATTAACAATCCGAACGAATTCAAAAGTAATAGCAGTATACATGGCTACAACATTAGGAGAAAGGATGATCTTCACTACTCAAGATTAAATCTAACTTTGGCTCAGAAGGGGGTAAATTATGCTGCCACAAAAGTCTTTGGTCACTTACCTAATAGCATCAAAAGTCTGACAGATAGCCATATAGCATTTAAAAGGAAATTAAAAGAATTTCTTAATGGCAGCTCCTTCTACTCATTAGGTGAATTTTTGGATATAGTAAGTGGGTAATTTCCCAACCCCTACAAAAAACAAAAAACAAAAAAATTAAAAATATTGAGTGTCATGTAATATTTTGTCTAATGCAATTTCTTGTATAGACACCTTTTATTAACCTGACACGTTCCACATCATTGCGAAGTGTCGTATTCACGATCTATGAAACAAGTACTAATCTCCAGAATGAGATTTTCATTCTGCAGCGGAGTGTGCGCTGATATGAAACTTACTGGCAGATTAAAACTGTGTTCCCGACCGAGACTCGAACTCGGGACCATTGCCTTTCGCGAGCAAGTGCTCTACCAATCTCATTCTGGAAAGATCCCCCAGGCTGTGGCTAAGCCATGTCTCCGCAGTATCCTTTCTTTCAGGAGTGCTAGTTATGCAAGGTTCGCAGGAGAGCTTCTGTAAAGTTTGGAAGGTAGGAGATGAGATACTGCCAGAAGTAAAGCTGTGAGTACCGGGCGTGAGTCGTACTTCGGTAGCTCAGATGGTAGAGCACTTGCCCGCGAAAGGCAAAGGTCCCGAGTTCGAGTCTAGGTCGGGCACACAGTTTTAATCTGCCAGTAAGTTTCATATCAGCGCACACTCCGCTGCAGAGTGAAAATCTCATTCTGGAAACATCCCCCAGGCTGTGGCTAAGCCATGTCTCCGCAGTATCCTTCCTTTCAGGAGTGCTAGTTCTGCAAGGTTCGCAGGAGAGCTTCTGTAAAGTTTGGAAGGTAGGAGACGAGATACTGTCAGAAGTAAAGCTGTGAGTACCGGGCGTGAGTCGTGCTTCGGTAGCTCAGATGGTAGAACACTTGCCCGCGAAAGGCAAAGGTCCCGAGTTCGAGTCTCGGTCGGGCACACAGTTTTAATCTGCCTGTAAGTTTCAAGTACTAATCTAATCTAATGTAATCTAATCTAAGTCGTGAATTGGTCGTACCGGAAAATCTCCACTTCATCGTTACCTCGGAGATGCTGTGTCCCATCGCTCGTGCGCCGACTGTAACACCGCGTTCAAACCCACATAAATCTTGATGACCTACCATTGTAGCAGCAGTAACCGAACTTACAATTGTGCCAGCCACTTATTGTTTCATACAGGCGTTGCCGACCGCTGTATTCTGCTTGTTTACGTATCTCTGTAGTTGAATACCAGTTGCTTTGGTGCCTCTGTGTAGGATGTACTACGGACATTGTCTACGGATAAGTGGCACGCAGTCTGTATGTTGGGGCGAGTGTGGTTTTGCCAGTGAGCACGTGGAGTATGGGGCTGCGCAGGTGTGGCGTGTCGCGATACGAGCGAGAGACGTGCAGCAGGTGGATCCTGGCGCGTACGGTCGAGTGCGCCAGCGTCAGCAGTGCGTTTCACGCGTGCGCGCTCTGGGCGGGGGCGCGGGAGCGGAACAGCGAGGCGCGGCCAGGCGCGGCGGCCGAGCTTTGTTTGAGGCCGCCCCGTGGTCAGGGACGGCGCGGCTTTAAAGGGGGCGTCCCCACACCACGCGCCGTGTTTAACCACCTGTTACAACAACACTGCTACTGAGACCTACCTATTAGACAAACATTACGTCCCACGCAAGAATTCATCAACACAAAAACGAGAATCATCACTAACTTTGTTTTGGATAGCCGTGAGAAAACTATTCAGCTTTTACACGAACGCGTGATGTCTGTTCTCTAGGACACGGCCGAAAAAGGGGGGGGGGGGGAGGGAGGGAGAAAGGAAAGGAATTAATGATATCAGCATGGGTTTCGAAAAAGACGATCGTGTGAAACCGAGCTCGCGCTATTCGTCCACGAGACTCAGAGGGCCATAGACCCGGGTTCCAAGGCAGATGCCGTGTTTCTTGACTTCCGCAAGGCGTTAGATACAGTTCCCCACAGTCGTTTAATGAACAAAGTAAGAGCATATGGACTATCAGACCAATTGTGTGATTGGATTGAAGAGTTCCTAGATAACAGAACGCAGCATGTCATTCTCAATGGAGAGAAGTCTTCCGAAGTAAGAGTGATTTTAGGTGTGCTGCAGGGGAGTGTCGTAGGACCGTTGCTATTCACAATATACATAAATGACCTTGTGGATGACATCGGAAGTTCACTGAGGCTTTTTGCGGATGATGCTGTAGTACATCGAGAGGTTGTAACAATGGAAACGTGTACTGAAATGCAGGAGGATCTGCAGCGAATTGACGCATGGTGCAGGGAATGGCAATTGAATCTCAATGTAGACAAGTGTAATGTGCTGCGAATACGTAGAAAGAAAGATCCCTTATCATTTAGCTACAATATAGCAGGTCAGCAACTGGAAGCAGTTAATTCCATAAATTATCTGGGAGTACGCATTAGGAGTGATTTAAAATGGAATGATCATATAAAGTGGATCGTCGGTAAAGCAGATGCCAGACTGAGATTCATTGGAAGAATCCTAAGGAAATGCAATCCGAAAACAAAGGAAGTAGGTTACAGTACGCTTGTTCGCCCACTGCTTGAATACTGCTCAGCAGTGTGGGATCCGTACCAGATAGGGTTGATAGAAGAGATGGAGAAGATCCAACGGAGAGCAGCGCGCTTCGTTACAGGATCATTTAGTAATCGCGAAAGCGTTACGGAGATGATAGATAAACTCCAGTGGAAGACTCTGCTAGACAGACGCTCAGTCGCTCGGTACGGGCTTTTGTTGAAGTTTCTAGAACATACCTTCACCGAGGAGTCAAGTAGTATATTTCTCGCTCCTACGTATATCTCGCGAAGAGACTATGAGGATAAAATCAGAGAGATTAGAGCCCACACAGAGGCATACCGACAATCCTTCTTTCCGCGAACAATACGAGACTGGAATAGAAGGGAGAACCGATAGAGGTACTCAAGGCACCCTCCGCCACACACCGTCGAACGTAATACGTATCTGCATTGAAGGTTGTGGATTCATTGTCCATCAAGGCGAATCAGTTATACGTATGCTGGGGGTCTAATCTTTCGGACTTTTTTTTTTCTTTATTGTCATTTTACACTTTACACAAGGTGGGCTGGCAGCGGCAACTTTACGCCGCTCTTCAGCCACAGGCAGTGCAAAGACAGAAAAACAATGAAGACACAGAAGTAACATAACATAACTGTGGACAAAAAGCAGTAGACACAGTAATGAAAAAACACGAAGCCGTTCACACGCGAAGAAAAACAAAGAAACAGTCAGCACTGTACACGAACACTGATGATTGAGATGACACACGTGAACGATGGAGCGTGGGCGGCGAAAAACACTGAAGCACAAACACGACGGCACACACACAAAACCGATGGTGATGATCTCCGGCGCGCTAATGTTCATGTGACGTGTGTGAGTCCGGGGACCTGCCAAAAGGGGAAAAGGTAGGGGAGGAGGGAGAGGGGAGAGTGGAGATCCCAGTGGCAGAGGAGATGGGGGGAGGAAAGAAGGTATGGGAGAGTAGGGGAAGCCCGTGGGGTGGAGAGGGGAGGAAGGGAGGAGGGAGAGAAGGGAGAGTGGATGCCCTAAGGAAAAAACACAGGAAGTGGAAGAGGAGGATCAAAGTTGATAGGAGGGGTAGATGGAGGGGATGAGGGCATCATCAGGGAGGGGGACTTGGTGGAAGCCATCTTGGGAGAGGGTATTCTTTCGGACATGTAAGGATGCGCATTACATTCGATCTCCATTGGGAAAAATTAGCGAGTGTGAAGGATATGGATGGGGACTGTGATACTGTGTGGGAATGCGAATCGGCCGAAAGGCGTTCTGAGATAATTCACGCATTTGTAACGAACACTATGTCAGTGTGGCGTAGTGGTTAACACAAGGGCCTATAAGCAGTAGATCGTGGATTCGAGTCCTGGTCTGGCACACATTTTCACTCGTCGCTCCTGATTCAGCATGAAGTCCCGATATAATTAGTTCCTTTCCATGCCATTCCTTTCTCCCCCTCCACCTTCCATTTACATAATATTCAGCTTTTATTACAATGCTTTTCTTCTTGCTATTAAAATTTCAGTAGTTTTAAACAAAATACAGTATTTGTGCCTGGTCACAATAATAAGCAGCCTAGGTGCACTCTCGGCCAATGTGTTATATTACATCGCAGCCGTTCTGCGCTGCTTCCATCACACAGTCACAGAGGCAACGCCTGCAACGTCTTCGTTCCCTTACGTGGCTTCCCCCCGGGCAGGGCATTTACTCGTGGCTGGAACGCAGTCGTCCTTTCGGTATCGGTTAACAGGGCGGGTTGTCGAGAACAGAGTCGTTCCACTGCACAAGGCAGCGCCTTCGTTCCAAAACAGAAGCCATGACAATTTTTGACTAAAAGTGTTTTGTGCCTTCTTGACCTCAGTCCTGTACAGTTCTGTACTGTCCAATCACATTAATGCGACCATCTGCCAGCAACTTGAATAATCAACTTTTGCAGCACGGACCACTGTGCGACATGTAAGAAGAGAGTCAATGAGGCTCTTGGACGGTACCAACAAGGATGCAGAGCCGTGCCGACTCCAGTATGTTGCCAGCTGAGCTAGGTTTCTCGGTTGAGGCTCCATGATGCGAACAGCTGGATCGAAGTGGTTCCACAGATTCTCGATTGGGTTTCAATTCGGAGAGTCACTGTTGGTAGCCCCTTGCTTAATCTGGAAGGTCAGTTATTCAACAGTTGCACGTCTATTCGCCTCTATACATTTCCGCAGCCGCCGTTCACTCCTTTCGTTTATGGCCCGTGGTACACCATGCAGGTCAGATAAATCGCTGCGTCTACGACGAATTCAGTGTTGTCTATACCCCACACTCGTCGACACTCTGTATATCTCCTCCATGCTACTGCTGCCACCTGCCGTCTGTGAGTGATTATTGCACGTTGACGCCGAACATAGGCGGTGGTCACATTAATGTGGCTAGACTGTGTATTATCCAAGTGTGATATACTTTATTGGAAAGTGAAGTGTAGAAATTATGTATTCAATTTTGACTGTAGCTATGTGGAGTTGTCAAAAAAGAATAGAAGATGGAAATCTCCGTATTTGTAAAAATATATATTTTTTTAAGTGACGAAAGTAAGAAAATTGCATACTATGATACTTTTGCTCAAACACTGTGCTTCGGAAAATCTGTGCATAACCAGAGTAAATACCTGGAGCTAATGTATGCAACAATAAGTTTATCAATCCGCAGAAAAAGTACTGCAATAATGCAAACTACTTCGCTGTTTTCAGTGTACTTCATAGACTACATGGAACCTGCTCAACAGTTAATAGGTTTTCTGGAATCTGTTACCTGATGAATTGAACGTCGTCACCTATTACACTTAAGTAATAGTTTGCCCCATCCCTACTAGTAATGGTAAATGATCAATGGCTCTCTCTCTGTCCGTAGTCAAGTGTAAATACTGAGGCATGTCACAGAGGTTAAGATGCTGCGCTCGGCAAGCATGCCAACGAAAGTAAAAGCATGTAAAACTGAAAGTGTAGACCAGCGCATTATTAAATGTTACCCAGCATTCTATTTTAACTTTACACGTAGACTGGCAGAATGTGTAAATCTTTGAATGAAGATTTTTTTATTAATGTTTTGTTTTTAATTCACAGTACAGGTTCTTTAACTGCATTAGACTTATTTTTTGAATCCATACTCCTCTACAATCTAGGCCCCATAAGTTCAGGTGTATAGGCGGTGCAGAATTTTGTTTGTTCAGTTTGACTCAGAGGACGAATCGCTATCATACAGTTGTCGCGAATGCGAAAGCATCACAATGTCTCAGCCTACGAGTAACTTCAGACTTGGCTCTAACTCATTTCCATGTAAGCACTCCACACATCTTATAAAAGGAAAGAAAGGTGCATGTCATGTTTTTTTACCAGAAGTGGCGTTGCATCTTCGACAGGACAGGAATGTACGCCAAACGGCAAGGCCAACGATATGGTAAGGCAGCTTACGTGGAGTAGTTTTCCCACATCAGTTTTGTTTATGTGCTGAGTTGGGTCCTCTGTTTCGCTTCATACACACACTATGCAATCAAGGTAAAAGACACACACACTCACACACACACATACACACACACACACACACACACACACACACACACACACACACACACACACACAAACACGCCCACGCACGTAAACACACAGTGTAGCGTCCTGAACGCTAAGAATGCTCGTGAGTAAACGGCACTAGTGGAAGCATTGGTAGTAGCAGTATTGGTGGTAACAGTAGCACAGTAATAGTAGTAGTAGTAGTAATAGTAGTATGTTTACTTCTCTATGGGTAGTTTACTACAAAACAGTAACACGTCATATTATACAGAAATGTATATCTTGGCTCACAGCATAGAAGCCTAAGTTGTTTAGTGCTGCCCACACGTCAGTCTCCACCTCTCGCTGTCCTTCCAAGCGTTATCTTTTACACCTCTTCTCAGCATGGTAACTTCTGTAATTTTTTCCTTGTAGTTTTTCACTTTTATTTCTTCGTGTTTGAACATACTGTTGACCAGTCATCTTCGGAATTTGACATCTGGTTTAAATGGCTCTGAGCACTATGGGACTTACAGGGTGTTTCAAAAATGACCGGTATATTTGAAACGGCAATAAAAACTAAACGAGCAGCGATAGAAATACACCGTTTGTTGCAATATGCTTGGGACAATAGTACATTTTCAGGCGGACAAACTTTCGAAATTACAGTAGTTACAATTTTCAACAACAGATGGCGCTGCAAGTGATGTGAAAGATATAGAAGACAACGCAGTCTGTGGGTGCGCTGTTCTGTACGTCGTCTTTCTGCTGTAAGCGTGTGCTGTTCACAACGTGCAAGTGTGCTGTAGACAACATGGTTTATTCCTTAGAACAGAGGATTTTTCTGGTGTTGGAATTCCACCGCCTAGAACACAGTGTTGTTGCAACAAGACGAAGTTTTCAACGGAGGTTTAATGTAACCAAAGGACCGAAAAGCGATACAATACAGGATCTGTTTGAAAAATTTCAACGGACCGGGAACGTGACGGATGAACGTGCTGGAAAGGTAGGGCGACCGCGTACGGCAACCACAGAGGGCAACGTGCAGCTAGTGCAGCAGGTGATCCAACAGCGGCCTCGGGTTTCCGTTCGCCGTGTTGCAGCTGCGGTCCAAATGACGCCAACGTCCACGTATCGTCTCATGCGCCAGAGTTTACACCTCTATCCATACAAAATTCAAACGCGGCAACCCCTCAGCGCCGCTACCATTGCTGCACGAGACATTCGCTAACGATATAGTGCACAGGATTGATGACGGCGATATGCATGTGGGCAGCATTTGGTTTACTGACGAAGCTTATTTTTACCTGGACGGCTTCGTCAATAAACAGAACTGGCGCATATGGGGAACCGAAAAGCCCCTTGTTGCAGTCCCATCGTCCCTGCATCCTCAAAAAGTACTGGTCTGGGCCGCCATTTCTTCCAAAGGAATCATTGGCCCATTTTTCAGATCCGAAACGATTACTGCATCACGCTATCTGGACATTCTTCGTGAATTTGTGGCGGTACAAACTGCCTTAGACGACACTGCGAACACCTCGTGGTTTATGCAAGATGGTGCCCGGCCACATCGCACGGCCGACGTCTTTAATTTCCTGAATGAATATTTCGATGATCGTGTGATTGCTTTGGGCTATCCGAAACATACAGGAGGCGGCGTGGATTGGCCTCCCTATTTTTTGAAAGACCAGGTGTACCGCCAGAATCCAGAAACAATTGAACAGCTGAAGCAGTACATCGCATCTGCATGTGAAGCCATTCCGCCAGACACGTTGTCAAAGGTTTCGGGTAATTTCATTCAGAGACTACGCCATATTATTGCTACGCATGGTGGATATGTGGAAAATATCGTACTATAGAGTTTCCCAGACCGCAGCGCCATCTGTTGTTGAAAATTGTAACTACTGTAATTTCGAAAGTTTGTCTGCCTGAAAATTTACTGTTGTCCCAAGCATATTGCAACAAACGGTGTATTTCTATCGCTGCTCGTTTAGTTTTTATTGCCGTTTCAAATATACCGGTCATTTTTGAAACACCCTGTAACTGCTGTGGTCATCAGTCCCCTAGAACTTAGAACTACTTAAACCTAACTAACCTAAGGACATTACTCACATCCATGCCCGAGGCAGGATTCGTACCTGCGACCGTATTGGTCGCGCGGTTCCAGACTGTAGCGCCTAGAACCGCTCGGCCACTCCGGCCGGCTCTGGTTTAAGGCAATCCATTTACAATGCTTCTAGTATTTCTTTTCGCTGGTGTTTAGTCACCAACACACTAATCCCTAAGTACAAATTGTCTCTACAATTGATCTATACGTGTTGATTTTGTATTTATTTTTATTTTTCAAGAACAAAGCAATGAATTGAGAATTTTCATAGGTTCTATTTTTAAGGTCTCCGAATCGTATCGGATCGTATCGATTTCTCTTCCGGGCTACTTCCTCTGCTTGGTTTCTCCGCTAGTAGTCCGGTGGCGCTGGCGCTGGTCCGAATTTTCACGGAGCGCGAGTCTCGTTTGGACAGCGCTGGGAGGAAGTTGGGGCTCCGAGCTGAAGCCGTTGGGACGACGGTTGGCCGATTATGCCGGAAGTGACCAAAGACTCCGTTCCGCGAGAGGCTGATTGCTGATGGTTTTCCATCGGAAGTGTGTTGCCGCCACCGACTATTGTGCTGCCGTCTGTCGAAGTGACCTCTCTGTAACAAGCTGTCAGTTGGCGATTAACTTGCGACCTTTCTCGTTATTTTATCGGGAACGACCTTTGGTTGGTCATCCGGTCGGTTCAGCGGACGGCGTGCATTGGATCATTTGGCCGCTTCTGAGTTCTGTAGGCGCCTCATTACTTGTAAGTCGTTCCTGTTGCTGCTCAGTGACTGGTTTAATTATCGTTTGAATTGCCTCTGATATTGTTTTTTCGGAAGATCTGTGAAGGAGTCCAACTAATAGAATTCCTTCTGGGATAGACAGGGCAATTATTACGCCTAGTTGTTAAACTCTCTTTGTTTAATTGTGTTTTAGAATTTCATTGGTCTTCCAATGGAGTGACCGTTAGCCCCAGCTGCACAGGGAGACGGCTGTCATCTAGCGGATACAGCGGCCAGTTGATGAATACCATATACTGGAAAGCTGCAGTATTTGTATCTAGCGAAATTTTTGAATGATTGTCAGTCTTAAAGCTGTCCGAGTACTGGATTTGAGGAGGCAACTTGGATTAATCTTGTGTTTAAATATTACCCTCTTGCTTAAATGTTTGTCAGCGTATATAGATATTTTCAGAGTTACGGGGTCAAATAACAGTTTTATTGCAGTTATCTTTGATTATTTCTTGGGTTGAAGTGCTGTCATCTTATTCACCTGTTTGTCATTGAAGAAAAGAAAGAAAAGGGAACAAAGTTGCAAAAGAGACAAGTGATGAATTATTCACGTGCTTTAAATGGTTATTGTCTAAGTTGATGTAACACGAATATCAGGTTGTCAGATTTGCAGGAGGTGCTAGTTAGCCACATTGTACGTCGACTGAGCTCATTGTAACCTGATCGGCCAATAAATTGTTTCGGTGTGCCTCACCAGCCGGCCGACTTGACGGGAGAGAAAACGGACGCGATTGTAGGCGGAGGTCGGTAATATGACCACACTGGGACCGCTCTTCCGTGCCGACATGCGGTTGCGGGTCGTCGATCACTTAAGTTCTTGTGCTTACTGCGACGCTGTGTCCCGGGGGTCTTCTCAATATTCTATTCCTGGTTAAATTTTCCCTTGCCCTCCCGGAATCAAGCCTCAATATTGTGCAGATAAGAAGGTTTCAAATCATTAGACAGTTACTAAATTTCACCATGTTAAACTCTATAAACTCTATATAAATGTTCTAATTATTGCCAATTTACAAAACGTTTAAGCCCATATAGGCCTGTTTGCTGTCACTGTTTATACATTTGTTGTATTCCTGGTAGCCCCACCGTGTCCTAGTTGTTTTCAAGCGGGGCATTTAAACTGTTTCGGAAGAACTGTAAAATATCTTGATCTGTTTCTGTTAAACTGTTCTTTTTAATTTTTTCAAAAGGAAATATTTCTAAGCCTTCTGGGCTCTGTATTGATCTTGACCTTGTTGTAATACTTAAAAATTTCAAGGCAATTTCTAAGACTTTTGGTGCTTAGTGATTATTCATTTTGGTTTTGTCGTAAATTTTTTAAGAGAGGATTCTAAAGTAAATTCTAAGCCTTCTGGGGCTCTGTGCTTATTGAAGTTGATCTTATTGTAACTTTTGTCTTTTTAAAAGAGGGGTAAATTTTTAAGCCTTTCTGGAGCTATGTGGTTATTGGTTGTTGTTAACTGGCTTTTCGCTTCATTCCATTGTAAAGTAAGATTTTAAACGTTTTCCCGAAATAAATCTAGATGTTGTCAACCACAAGTGATGTTGAACTTGGGGCGGCGCCCTTCCATGACTTCCTACCGCTACCAATGGAAGACCATTTCAGCCTTCCCTGCTTCTTTGTCTTCTGATACAAAGCTTGTGTCCTGCCGGCGCTTCACGTGTGACCTGGAATGAGACTGTGGTCTCGTGTCGTCGAAGTCTTTTTGGCTCTGCCTAAGGAGTGACCACAAATCATTGCATTATTTTCCAGTCTTGGGAAAAGTTCAGTAACAATTCTAGAAAAGTGGGCGGATAATGTCAATAATTGTGGTCGAAGCTGAAAAATTTTCTCTATTAACGATTAGTTCTGTTTATTCACTGTCAGACTATAGCAATCAATAGAACCGGTGGCATGGAACGCAATAATAATCAAAGTCTGAAAGCTTGTAAGTGTATCTAAGCGCAGCGTTCTAGCGGACCGAATGACGAAAGAGTCAAAGCCTGTCTTTTTTTTTTCTTTATTGTGATTTTTAACACCTTGTACAAAGGTGGGCTGTCAGCAGCATAATACGCTGCTCTTCAGCCGAGAGTAATACAATATAAAACATAATGGAGGTACAGATAATACAAGACAAATGACGGGTAAAAAACTGTAGACACTGAAAACCAATATACACGAAGCCGTTCACATTGGACAAGAAAAAACACTAAAACCTGTGGACACGGCGCACAAAACATGGACGACTGTGAGGGCATAGGTGAACAGTGGTGGCGTGATGGCGAAAGAACACTAAACATAAAACGAAGGCTCACACACTAGACACTGATGGCGACGATCTCCGGCGCGCAAATGTCCACTGAGCGTGTGCGAGTCCATGGACCTGCCAAAAGAGGAGGAGGGGGGGATGGGAGAGGGAGAGAGGAGGGCAGAGATGCCACGGGCAGGGGAGATAGGGGGAAGGGAGGAAGGGAGGAAGGGGGAGGGGAAGTCCAGGGGAAGAGGGGTGGAGGAAGGGGGTTTGGGGGGAAAAGGAGAGAGAAGGGATGGAGGGTGCCCGGAGGAAAAGACATAGGAAGTGGGAGGGGAGGATCAAAGTTTATAGGAGGGGTAGATGGAGGGGAGGAGGACATCATCAGGGAGGGGGAGCTGGCGGAAGCCACCTTGGGAGAGGGTAAGGAGGGTGGAGAGATGGAGACCGGGTGGGACGTGGGAATACAGGCGCAGCAGCGGGTGGGGGTGGGAGAGGATGGGTGAGACAAGCGGGTGAGGAGGATCGAGTTTACGGGAGGTGTACAGGATCCATATCCTTTCAAGGAAAGGGAGGAGGTGGGGGAACGGAATGAGGTCGTACAGGATCTGCGTGGGGGAGGGGAGACGGATGCAACAGGCGAGGCGGAGAACATGGCGTTCAAGGATCTGAAGGGATTTATAAAAGGTAGGGGGGGGGGTGCAGATCCAGGCCAGATGGGCGTAACAAAGGATAGGGCGGATGAGGGATTTATAGGTGTGGAGTATGGTGTAGGGGTCCAGACCCCACATACGGCCAGAAAGGAGCTTGAGGAGATGGAGTCGGGAGCGTGCCTTGGCTTGGATTGTCTGGAGATGGGGGGTCCAGGAGAGGCGACGGTTGAGGGTGACGCTAAGGTACTTAAGGGGTCAGGGCGATAGGACGGCCATAGATGGTTAGATAGAAATCGAGGAGGCGGAAGGAAGGGGTGGTTTTGCCTACAATGATCGCCTGGATTTTGGAGGGATTGACCTTGAGCAACCACTGGTTGCACCAAGCGTTGAACCGGTCAAGATGGGATTGGAGAAGGTATTGGGAGCGCTGCAGGGTGGGGGCAAGGGCAAGGAAGGCGGTGTAATCGGCAAACTGGAGAAGGTGGACGGGGGGTGACGGCGGCAGCATGTCCGCCGTATACAAAAGGTACAGAAGGGGGGAGAGGACGGAGCCTTGGGGCACACCGGCGGAGCTAAAAAAGGTGTAGGAATCCGTGTTATGGATGTTGACGTAGGAAGGACGATGGGAGAGAAAGGAGCCGATCAGATGGACGTAGTTAATGGGAAGGGCGAAGGTTTGGAGCTTGAAGAGGAGACCGGGATGCCATACGCGGTAATAGGCGCGTTCGCGGTCCAGGGAGAGGAAGATTGCAGAGTGACGGGAATTAAGTTGGTCGGAAAGGAGATGAGTGAGGTGAAGGAGGACGGCCGAAAGCCACACTGGGTAACGGGAAGGAGACGGTGCTGGTGGAGATGCTGGTGGATGCGTCGGGTGAGGATGGATTCCAGGACCTTGCTGAAGACCGAGGTAAGGCTGATGGGACGGTAGGAGGAGACGGCAGTCGGTGGTTTACCATGTTTAAGGAACATCAGGATACGGGAGGTTTTCCACAGGTCGGGGTAGTAGCCGGTGGACAGGACTACATTGTAGAGCCTGGCCAGGGTGGAGAGGAAAGAGACAGGAGCTTCACGAATGTGACGGTAGATGACACGATCGTGACCAGGAGCGGTGTTGCGTTTTGTGCGGAGTGTAGCAATGAGATCCTGTGTAGTGATAGGGGCATTGAGTTCCGTGTGTGCAATGTTGTCCAAGTACTGGAAACCAGGTGCGAGGAGAGGGACAGAGGTGTCAGTTTGATCACGGACATCCGGGAAGAGGGAGTAATTGAACTGGGTATCATCGGGGATGGAAAAGATATAGGAGAGGTAGGAGGCAAAGTGATTGGCCTTTAAGGGTGTCAGGGAAGGGGTGATCATCATGGAGAAGAGGATAGTAGGGGGAGATTTTAGTTCTGGTAAGGCGATGGAAGGCTTACCAGAACTTGGACGTGTTTATAGGTAGGGTAGCATTTAAACGGGTGCATGTCTGTGGCCAGTCCCGGCGTTTCTTAGCTGCAAGCAAATTTCGAATGTGTCGCTGGAGTTGCCGGTGGCGTCGTAGTGTGTCCGGGTCACGCGTGTGGAGGAAGGCACGGTAGAGACGGCGGAATTCACGGAGGAGGAGGTTGGCCTGTGGGGGTAAGGTAGGATGGTGGGGGTTGATGGCGACAGTAGGGACGTGGGCCTCCACGGCCTCAGACAAGGTCTACTGGAGAAAGGAGGCGGCATGGGTAACATCGTCAGGGTTGTGGTAGGTGAAGGGGTGGCTATCGACCTGGGTGGAGAGGGTATCCCGGTAGGTATTCCAGTTGGCATGGGGATAGTCATGGACGTACTTTGGGAGAGGGTCATTACGAAGCTCGGGGCGGGGGCGACGACCGTCTGAAACGATGAGGAGGACAGGGAGATGGTCGCTACCAATAGGCTCCAGGAAATCCACCGTTATGCGGCCAAGGGGGTTAGGGGAAGAAAGGATAACATCGGGAGTGGAGTTGGATTCGGGACGGGTGTGCTGGGGAATGGGGATGAGGTCGCCTTGAAGGGAGGAGAGGAACCGATGCCACCACCGTAACTGGGCGGCGGAACGACTATGGATGTTGAGGTCGGCGACGATCACGGCCTGTCATTGCGAAACCGATGCTTTTATATGTGCATCAACTGCAGAGGTCAAAACGAATCTTGAAACGGATTCAAAGTTCTTCACGAAAGATCGTCAGAGTCAAAGTTTTTCACTGCAACTCACTGAATTTAATATAAACTACTGGCTATTAAAATTGCTACACCACGAAGACGACGTGCTACAGACGCGAAATTTAACGGACAGGAAGAGGATGCTGTGACACACAAATGATTAGCTTTTCAGAGCATTCGCACAAGGTTGGCGCCGGTAGCGACACCTACAACGTGCTGACATGAGGACAGTTTCCAACCGATGTCTCATACACAAACAGCAGTTGACCGGCGTTGCCTGGTGAAACGTTGTTGTGATGCCTCGTGTAAGGAGGAGAAATGCGTACCATCACGTTTCCAACTTTGATAAAGATCGGATTGTAGCCTATCGCGATTGCGGTTTATCGTATCGCGACATTGCTGCTCGCGTTGGTCGAGATCCAATGATTGTTAGCAGAATATGGAATCGGCGGGTTCAGGAGGGTAATACGGAACGCCGTGCTGGATCCCAACGGCCTCGTATCACTAGCCGTCGAGATGACAGGCATCTTATCCGCATGACTGTAACGGATCGTGCAGCCACGTCTCGATCCCTGAGTCAACAGATGGGGACGTTTGCAATACAACAACCATCTGCACGAACAGTTTGACGACGTTTGCAGCAGCATGGACTATCAGCTCGGAGACCATGGCTGCGGTTACCCTTGACGCTGCATCACAGACCGGAGCGCCTGCGATGGTGTACTCAACGACGAACCTGGGTGCACGAGAGGCAAAACGTCATTTTTTCGGATGAATCCAGGTTCTGTTTACAGCATCATGACGGTCGCATCCGTGTTTGGCGACATCGCGGTGAACGCTACACCAAGAAGAAATGCAGATGATAAACGGGTATTCATTGGACAAATATATTATAATAGAACTGACATGTGATTACATTTTCACGCAATTTGGCTGCATAGATCCTGAGAAATCAGTACCCAGAACAACCACCTCATGCCGTAATATGGCCTTGATACGCCTGGGCATTGACTCAAACAGAGCTTGGATGGCGTGTACAGGTACAGTTGCCCATGTAGCTTCAACATGATTACCACAGTTCATCAAGAGCAGTGACCGGCGTATTGTGACGAACCAGTTGCTCGGCCACCATTAACCAGACGTTTTCAATTGGTGAGAGAATGTGCTGGCCGGGGCAGCAGTCGAACATTTTCTGTATCGAGAGAGGCCCATACAGGACCTACAACATGCGGTCGTGCATTATCCTGCTGAAACGTAGGGTTTCACAGGGATCGAATGAAGGGTAGAGCTATGGGTCGTAACACATCTGAAATGTAATGTACACTGTTAAAGTGCCGTCAATGCGAACAAGAGGTGACCGAGACGTGTAACCAATGGAACCCCATACCATCACGCCGGGTGATACGGCATAATGGCGCTGACGAATACAAGCATCTGTATTTCTTCTTGGTGTAGCAATTTTAATGGCCAGTAGTGTATATATGCGTGAGGCAACATGCCTGCCAGACTATTACATAAACTAGAGTCAGACATAACCGACGAAACGAGCCTCTCTGTGCAGTGTCAGTACAAGAGTCTCTCTGCACTACCGAAACAAGTGTCGCAGGCTCCCACGCTTGGGGATTATATTATCACCATCCCCCGTCAAGACAGTAAAGGGTGTTTCGAGCACAAAATGCTTAACTTAAAATAATAGTTAAGATGTAACACACACACCAAAACTAAAACTACGACATGTTTATGACTGATCATTATTGATCCGTCTACTCTAACTCCACATTTTTTACTTGATTAGTTTTTCACTAATCGCGATATAAATATTCAAGAGCTTTCAGTCAGTGTCTACTTTGTATCTTCTCAACCACTGCACTTGTCATTACATGTTTGGTACCTTTTTAATGGGAATCGCTTGCTCTACGTGCTGATACCTATCAGAATATTCGTCGTCTCAATATGATTTGTTTACGAAAAAATGATTCTCTGATTTTAAGTGCATGTAACACAACGGGAAATGCAGATATCTACACAAAATAAACGCTATAATATGACTACATAGTATAAGTATCCTAAGCTGACTATTTTGCGTATGTGGGAAATGTGTAATTAGCTCTGATTACGTTTTGTTGACCACGGCTGGAAGCATAAATAAAAAAAAAATAATGCTCAGCTAGTCGCATCCAACGATATATCTCCGGGTGTTGTGCATTAATTATTTTAGGAGCTATTAATTTTGATAATTTTAGTTTGGATAAGAATAAATCCGTCTTTTACAACGTAATGTTTATTGTGGATTTAACAAAACATGTCGGCTATTCATACTAGGCATTATCATTAGTTTTTATTTTTCTTCTAGTTTCTTGTGTCCTTTAGTTCTTCTGTAGGCACTAAATGCAAACAGTACACGTTTCCAACTGATGATATGTCACATTTACACATTTCATACCTTTGTTAAGTTTACACCGTTTTGTGTGGTTACTGCCAATCTTCACGCAGCTTTATGTTATGTTATATAGGTTTATACTGGCGTGAGATTTGCTTTGTTTAAGATTTCGAATAATTCAGTGGCACAGTTTCACAGGCCTTTACTAGCTTTACAAAAAACGGATGTATTTCAACATTTTCTGCATATCGTTTCTCGGTAAGCTGTCTTGGAATTCAGGAGTGACCTTCTTCCCCGGAAACCTCTTTGTTTTCCAGTATCCTGTATATAGCTTCTGTTCCTTTTTTAATATGGAACATGTAGACTTCTTCTAGACCTAGATACCAACTCCTCCATAATTGGAACATTCCTTCTTCTTTTGCTTTTCGTGGATATAATTCATTTATGATAATTCCAGTGTTATAGAATTTAGTTTCATGAAAAAAAGTTGTTACAAAGTTCTGCCTTGCTCTCGTGTAAATGATTAAATGTTATTTGCTATGTATGATTAGCAAAAAGAGAGAAGACGGAATCTGTAATTGCCGGTTCGTTAGTAATATATTAATGAATGACTACTGAGAGAAATTTAAGTGTTTCAAAGCTAGTTTTAGCACAGTTGAGCAGCGTTCCTTAAAATCGGAATTCGAAAACCGATTTCTGCAAAAAACCGCAGGTTCTTTTACTGATCGTGCAGTATGCATTTATGGCTGCAGCAATCGTTGCCGATCAGTAGCATCACCGTATTAGTGACACCAACGTCGTTTCACCCCAAATCAGAGTCCTGTAAGATAGATTTAAAAACGTGCGAAGGGACAAGTGATGCAAGAAGGACGAGAGTACCAGATGTTTTAAGACAAAAACATAACGGAAAAATCACAGAGAAGGTAATCTCTATGGTATCTGAGATTTTGGAGACTGTGGATTCATTCTTCTTTATTTTTAATGCCTTGTTGCAGTAAGAACTAAAAACACTTGCTCTGTTCTTTACTAACTTTTGTGTAGTGGTTCTAATTCCAGCAACTTTCCTGTTTCCTGTTGTATGTCATATTTCTGGATGCCACGTCAGTCGCACATGTGGGGAGAAAACGGAAAGAAATTAAACTGTTTACTTACACGTTACGATCTTCACCAGAGTGATGACGGTAGATGTGTGGAATTCTGTGATAGTTATTCGTCGCTTGCTTCATTCGTTTTCTTTGACTGAAAATACTTGATTGCGAAATTGAACGTATACACTATTGCAGCTGGTCCACGTCTCGTGTGATATTCTTCCTCGTCTACGGTCACGCTCGCTGTTTCAAAGATTTGTTCCTCTAGTGTTACCTTGCTCCGTAACTTCATTGCATAGGCGTCGGTACTCGTACTCGCTTTGTAACAAGCTGGTAAAGAGATGGTGTAATAGTTGAGAAGTAATTCTGCAATTATCGGCGATGGAGTCCGTCGTGAACCACTCTGCCTATGAAGCTGTCTACATCAGACAGATTAATTCGTTCTCACAATTTTGAGCTATATTGCAGTCCCTTATATATTAATAATAATTCTAGATCGTTGGCTTGCACATCCTTACCAGAGAGCAACGGAATATGCAGAAGGCATCGAGACACTATTTACAATACGTCGAAGCTCCAGTTTGACATTTGGCACGTCAGTGAATACTTGTCCATTGTGGGATTTGGTAGGTCAGTGAATAGTTTTCCAACTGCACAGTGGGGCAGCTTTTTGTCGCTGGCGATAATTAGCGGTCACTTAGAGCGCGGTTCCAGAGAGACGGACCGCCAGCGAGCACAGGAAACAAGTCATTGTCCGCCACAGCTGACCCTGGACACGCAGCGCCGTAGCCCTCTCCTCGACGAACAATGTTTTCTATAACTGCAGAATGAAATATGTTAACCAAACGACACTTTGAACTTGATTATAAAGATTTCCTTTCCCATACTTCTTCGACATAAGGAAACCCAAGATACCAGGCTATGACGTAGACAGAAATATTTTTTTATTCGCTAGTGTCTTAATCGGATAGGATGGACGTGCAACAGTTCATTGGTTTCGACTGTTATGAGTACTCATTGGAACCAAAAAAATACAGGAAAGAGAACATGAAAAGTAAAAAAAAGTTCAAGGTAAAGAGAAAAATCAAAGCACATCAAATATCTTGTTACAAAAGCAACAGGTCGAACATTTACCTTAACCTTATCACTTAACATCAGCTGCCTTGCTTGCTTATGCAGAAATGGAACAATTATGTTCGAAGAGAGCGCATCAGATTTCTGAGTTTGTAAGTGCAGAACCTATAATTTAAATTTACATATTTAAAACTATATAACGTAATCATTTTCCATTTTTTGAAATACAATCAACTACAATTTTGAGTATGTGAAATAATCTCACGGGTGTCTGGGAAAATCTGTCACAGGGAAGAACACACCGTGACCGACGAGTTTTCTACCGCAGAAGATGAAGGGAACAAATAAGGTAGATCCCAGTGCCGAATTCAGATGTTTACGACGTTGCAAGATGTCTTCAAGGAGAAACAAAAGTACAATCTCAGAGAGTGAAATATCAGAGATGACCACAGAAATGGAAGAATGCTGGCGGAAGAGCAATGAACTTGGCGGCATGTGTAATCGTATCCCGCACACGACTGAAATAATAAAAACAAGGACTTAAACAAGACAATTAGAAAAAAATGAATCCATTAGTTGGGGGAAAAATCTTCGTAGCGATGTTAGCGATGCTACAATAATACAATACTTCACGAATTTCAGGTGAGTTCTGCGTGATCACATGAAATTAAGATACAATTTGTGTTTAGCAAGTTACAGTGTTTACTGGATGTTTCCACGATGTAGAAAGGCGAGAACTAGTCAGAGTATTTCATTTCTTATAAATAAATGAAGTTGTATTTGAGACATTGAAATAGAAAATTCGTCATCGGCAAGAGTGTGAGAAACCTCACAGACGGGCCTCGATATGGAATACTCTCATTCAACGGTGAAGAAAGCGGATGCTAGCACTCGATGACTATACGTATTACACTGAGTTGTTTAAGGGTGAGGACGTTTGTGAAAAATTTCACATGGCTCGTTTATTAAAAATATGGGGAAGGGGGAGAAAGGGGAGGAAGAGAGGCATCGATTACATTTTATTGAAGATGAAGGGAACAAATTAGGTAGATCCCAGTGCCGAATTCAGAAGTTTACGATGTACAGCTCTTGAGACCCATGATGGTCTCATCTTGATACATCGCTTTCTGGGGAGAAGACATTAATAGACTGTAGGCAGCGTGCTGAGGCAGCGTCCTATTAAACTATACTTGAATGCGTAGCGAGTCACTCAGGCTTATTGACTGGTAAGTGACAATATTGAATTGAGGACTCTGTCGGCGCGTGGTCAGCATGAAGATAGGTCGTACTGACCCAGGCTCTGACATTTATGAGGACTCGGGCTTGGATTGAGACTGCTGTAAAGATAGCTCTGTGGAGGTTTAGCGCTGTTCACATATCTTGCCACACTCTTCAGAGCCTAACAGACCAGTATTCCAATGATAGGGCAGCGGCAGGCGTTCGCTCCGTACGTAAAAAAAAAAGACCATTACATTGTGAAATAAAGATCCAAACAGTATTTCAGCCTAGCTCTTTACAACCGACCGTCCGACTACTATGCATCCGTCCATAAATGTCAGCGAACTGAATATTAAGGTATGGAATAACAAAGAATTTTACTCAACTAAAAGAAATAAAAATAGGTGAGCCATCGGGAATTACGAGAATGTTTAATCAACAGCCGGCGGCAGTGATAACATGGAGAAAGCATTTTGGCGTAAAAACAATATATTAATTTGAAAACTAACTTTGGTAACATGTCATGAACTGCAATTGAGAAAGATGGAATACGATGAAGAAGGGTCGAAGACAGACAAAGCGGTTCATGAACAAGTATATAAACTTTTTACTGAGAAGAAAGACTTTAATTTTCATAATTTACCAAAATAATATACAGAAAACTGTACAAGAGAATGTGTACTTCGCGTGCTGAGAGTTTTGGATCCGTATCCCAGCCCCTAGTAGCAGTAGTAGTAGTAGTAGTGTCAAAATGTACCATATTCTAACTTTTGTGCATTGCTTCACTTAAAGCACAGTTTCGATTTGTTGTATGAATATGTAAAACCGCCACGTGCGAGTTCATGGGTTATCTGTACTTAGATTCCAGGTAGAACAACATTGGTGAAAGTCAGGAAGCAGCTTTAGGCTATAAGACACTTCTACCTGCTTCTACGCCCTCACTTTCCTATCTTTGATAAACAATGACTTGGATCTTAGAAATGTAATTCTGTCTGCTACTTATCTAGGGACAATAAATAAAGTTCAGAATTTGAGTATATGTTAATGAAGCTAAGAATTAACATCAAATGGATATAGTATGGACATCAGAAGTTCGACCAGGAAATAAAAACCACAAGAAATAAAAATGTCGGCACAACACTGAAACTCGGCAGACAAGCTGGTACACACTCATAAACCGAAACAAACTGGCACACAGAATTGAGAACATCCTTCAGAAGCAAATAACAAAAATAACCTCCCAAAGCAATTATTGAATACAGAAATGTCTAAAAAAGGAGGATGACACTGACATATATCAAAACTCTGCCATTTGACAATTCAAGAGTAATAGTTGTGATGCTTTGTACTTAGGACAGGCCAACAGAACGTTTGAAATAAGACATAAAAAAACATAAAAGAGCGTGGAAATGTAGCACTAGCAATTCAACAATTGCAGAACATCTGCGACAAGAAAACCACCACCGCACGACAACAGAAACAGTCTTAAAGATAGTCAGATTCAGCAACAAGAAATATCTCCCAACACTGCAAGAGAACTTTCCGATCTAAAACGTAATATTGGAAAAAAATGTAATAAATGACCAGCCGTTCATCAGCAACCAAACTTTAGTTAAACTAATAAAACTTATAGTAAATAAAGAACAACTCACATAGATACCACAAAAATCACATAAACTACGCAATGTACACATTGCAATGTGCAGATTGTTCCATAGAGATGTTAGGACATTAACTCCCCTTACAAACCTGTACACACATACAAACGAGGACATATCATCCCACATACAACAAAAGACGATCCCACTACCAGCAAAACAAAACAAAAAACGAGCGCTTACTGCAATACAAAAAAAGAAAAAAAATGCTATGTGCAGAAGTCTAGCACATATGTGACGAAGAATGTTAAGAATGACGTAATAAACAAAAATAAAGAAAAAGAAACCGTTAATGATCACTGTAACTTAAACTGTTTATAGCAGTAAGTTAAATCATGTGAACTGTTCATAATCCTAGCAACCAAAATTGTAAGTGAAACCTTAATGTTCCTGTCTTAATAGCATTTCTGGTCTTAATAGCATTTCTATTGCAGCCGCAAAAGAGAGCATTCAGCCTATGTCACTATTATTAGTGATATAGAAGAAATGTCAAAAAGAATAGCTAGACTCGTTTGAAAAGTGAACTTAAGGTAATGTTTGTAAATCATTCAAGACTATTCAACAAGGAAATCATAGTCTGATAAACAGGTACAGAATTACAATAACTGACAAATGGCAGAAATCACACTAGCACTTATAACTGAAGATCTTAATGGAAAAGTAGGGCAAACACTATAGAACAGTTCTTCAGTGGGGAAGTTTGAACATGATAGTGGAACTGACTGACATTACATATTTGCAGAATTTGTTGAGAACAAGACACGGTCGTTCATCACATTTTATTTCTGAAGGAAGCAAGTAGGAAATGGTCTTGACAAGTGCCAAATGAAATTAAAAATGAAACTATGTTTCATCAAACAATAAGATGTTGCATACTATGTGATGACTTAAGAATTTCTAATGATCATAGATTAATAAGATCTAGTGTGTAAATAGGCCCAAAACCAGGAAGAAACAAGGCTAGCAAGAAGAAAAAGAAAATCTCAAATAGAACAAGGCAGTTATTAAAATGATGGTAAATGTTTCAAGGAAAGGATAACACTAATATGATAATATACGCTGCTATAAATAATTTTCAGAAATGTCTTACAGAGGCTGTGAGAAGGCTCGTTGAAAGTGTGGTAACACATGGAACTGAAAATAACAAGCACACGAATAAGATAGAACATAAAGTTATATTGGACAGACATCACAGTTCATCAGATGAGGTGGAAGATAGCATAGTAACTAACTACAATGACAAAATTGTACTAGCATTCAGGCTTTCTTCAGTTGTTCGTGTAATTCACGATATGACTTAGAAATTCAGGTAGTTAATATTGAAACTGACAACATTTCGGAACAATGACATATTATCTGAACAAAGCCATTCGAGACATTTAGAATGGGAAGGAGCCAGGAGACGACGGTGTTTCGATAGATTAGATGAAAGATGAAGGGAACTTTCACAACCGTTTACAGAACTTCTGCAAAGTACTGGAACGACGCTGTAATTGGCGAGTCATCAACAAATTATCAACCGTGAACTCATCAGCTGTATCCCCGAGACCCACAAGACTTTACGAAAACCATTAAAATTAATGTAGACCAAATATTGTATTTTAATAGAGTATAGGTTAACAGCAGCCCTTCGAAGAGTGCGTAGTGTATTAGATCCCTTCCAAGTCGAGAATGAAATTACAGAACGAAGTAATCAGTCTGAGTTACCACTTTACCTAGGATTCTTATATTTTGGGGAAAAATCAAAAAAGAAACCTCTTCCTAATTTTCTTCAGCTATTATTTATTTCATAAGAAATCGGATTTGGGTAAACGTTTAATAACCATTCAATAAAATATGTGCTCCAGAAATAAGACATTGATTCAAGTTTTTCACTATGCTGTAGAATATATACATACTTACTACAGATTCGTTTGACTTATTCAGGGTGATGGGAATTTCAAAACTGAAAGGTGGATGATGCAAGTAGATACCATTATCAATAAAGCTATCTCTGTGGGCTTAGAGGAAGTTTTCAGTTCCGTAAATTGGGAAAGCGAAGCAAGAATAAGTGTTTTAAAGGAAGGATGACCACTGCAAAATATGGGGAAAACAAAGCATTGGGCTAAAGACAGAGAAATGCTGAATGAAACGAGTTTGGCTGTAAGATGGGCGGCGTTTGAAACCTTTAGTGAACGCTTCAGCAGAATATTTTCAAAAGATCTTTCATAAAACTCAATGAAATTCTGGTCATAAGCAAGAACTGCCTGTGACACCAAACTTAGTGCTCAGACATTAATCGACGGCACAGAAACTGAAACTGGGGATAACGCAGGAAAAGCAGAAATGCTGCAATCCGTTTTCCAATGTTCCTTTACCAAGTGAGAGCTAGGAATCCTGTCCAAACTTAATTCTTGCAACATTGTTAAGATTAGTTTTACAGATATTAGTTTCATCGTTCAAATGGAACAGGCCCCAGGGTCCAATAGAGACATTGGCATATTGTATTCAGACGTGACAACTGAGCTTCTTTTTTAACTATAATATCCTGCAGACACATCCCCCCCCCCCCCCCAGAACCAAAAATTGTAGTTGAAAGGAAGCAAAGGTTACAAATGTGTATTAAAAGCTTAACCAAAGTGATCCAAAAAAACACTGTCCATATCATTGACATCAGTACGTTGTAGAAAGAACAGCTTCTGAATTCGATAATATTGAGGCATCTGGAACAGAATTATCTCCACCATGCTGCCCAGCATGGTCATGCGAAACTGAGCTTACACTTTTCTCACATGACAACCTGAAGCCACAGATCAAAGCATTAACGTGGATTCATTATTTCTTGACTTCCGAAAACATTTGACGTAGCTCAGCATCAACGGTTACTAAGAGAAAGCACGGTCATATAGAGTTTAAAACGAAGTCTGTGAGTGGCTAGAGAATTTTACGGTTGAGAAGACGCAGAATGTTATCTTCGGTGGGAAGTCTTCGACAGCTGTAGAAGTAATTTATGGCGTGCCCCCGAGAAGAGTGTAGGAACATTTTCTGTTCATGTTATATAATAATTGCCTGGCATATAATATTAATAACAACTGACTTTCTGCAAATGATGCAATTATCTTGAATAAGTGGACCACTGAGTTCTTGCTGGGTCAGATTTTTATTCAGTGTGAAGCTTTGGATGACTTCCTGTGTCGTTGTCGTCAGCAGCTTTTTGTAGGCCCGTTGATACTTCATTCAGTTGGCCGAATAATGTCATGAACACGTCTGGAAGTCAAGGAACCTAAGTATGCAACCAGAGTTTATGTCGATTTCTTTGGTGAAATAACATGGGTAGGGACATTTATTTCGTTAAAATGGTGGATGACGCAGCTTATTTCTCTGTTACCTTTCAGTATCAAGCGTCCGTTTCCACACACCCCTAAGGAAGAGCGTAGCCACTTCCCCGGTTAAAGTTGTCATTGCACATTCTGATCTCATCGACTTTTCTGAGGATAGAATCCCATGTTTGGGACAATGTCTAGGTTTCGTCGAACATAACCGTAAGTTTGGGGCTTTATACAGCATGAGCATAAACTGTATTCTGTCGAAATCGCAATATTCCAGCGCAGCGTTCTCAAATCGTTCTCATTAAGTGGCCAAAGTAAATGCTATCACATTTACAAAGAATTATATGAATTCCAGGAACATCGAGGACAAGGCTATTTTTTAGAAATATGCATTCAGATTTTGATAAAGTTACAAAGTGGGAAAAATTATATGAATTCCAGAAACATCGAGGGCAAGGCTATTTTTTAGAAATATGCATTCAGATTTGCTTGCGTGTTTCGAAATATAAAATAATGCATTAAAAAAACATGAAAATTAGTGTCCTATGATTAATATACAATGAATAATAACCGAAATTAGGCAACTCTTAAACATACCTGGCGGTAAAAATTTTGGGGGGGGGGGGTTATGAAATTGAATGATTACATAGGTTCAGTCGTAGATAACGCAGGGGGACTTCGGTTCATTGAAAAGATACTGTGTGCAAAGGAGACAGGTTACAAAACGTTCGTGTGAGCCATTCTAGAATATGTGTAAATTGCGTGGGACCCACTCCAAATACGAATATATTCAGAGAAGAGCAGGACGAATGGTCACAGGTTTGTGTGTCGCACGAGACAACGTCACGAAAATGCTGAAAAAGCTTAACTGCCATATGATCGATGGTAGTAGCAAATGTCCTTTGGAAGACTAGTTACAGCGTTTCAAAAAAAATGGTTCAAATGGCTCTGAGCACTATGGGACTCAACATATTAGGTCATAAGTCCCCTAGAACTTAGAACTACTTAAACCTAACTAACCTAAGGACATCACACACACCCATGCCCGAGGCAGGATTCGAACCTGCGACCGTAGCAGTCCCGCGGTTCCGCAGCGTTTCAAGAAACTGCATTAAAGTGCGGAATCGAGGAACATGCTACAGTCCCTTAAATGTCTTTACCGTTGGGATCCGAAGACAAAAGCCGGCCGCGGTGGTCGTGCGGTTCTAGGCGCTCCAGTCCGGAGCCGCGTTGCTGCTACGGTCGCAGGTTCGAATCCTGCCTCGGGCATGGATGTGTGTGATGTCCTTAGGTTAGTTAGGTTTAATTAGTTCTAAGTTCTAGGGGACTGATGACCACAGCAGTTGAGTCCCATAGTGCTCAGAGCCATTTTGAACCGAAGACAAAATGAGAGTAATTGCAGCGTACACAGAGGTATTTAAGTAGTCTCAGCGCTCCATACGCGAACGGAACGGAATGAAATTATAATACATGGTGTTATGAAAAGTAAGCTCTGTCGTACACTCCAGGGTGCTTTACAGAATGTGGTTGTATTTGTAGTCATGCAGAAATTAATCAATAATATGTTATTTTCTCCATGTTAAGGTTGTTCTCGATTTTACAATTGATGATATCTGCTAGTTTTGACTTGAAGTACTCCTAGAGCCAGGTTCAACAAAAATCTTCATTATCAAAGAATTTATTTCAAAGACTATTAGCCAGAGAATGGAAGATGTGGAAAACCGATGTGTCAAGTTTGGGAGAATATGGAAGCTGAAGCATCATCACCATACTCCTGAATTACTGCTCTCGCTACGTTGGCAGCAGGCGATCGTGCATTAACGTACTGCAACAGCGCTTCATTCAGTCTTCTGAATCGCTTTTCTTTAACAGCAGTCATAAGACGATAAATATCACCAAATATGGTAACAAATCTGGGAAACAAGGCCTCCTCTCTTTGGGAGGTGGTGACCGGACACGTAACACCCGTGTTGTCGCTGTTGTGGTCCTTAGTCCGAAGACTGGTTTGAAGCAGCTCTCCATGCTACTCTATCGTGTGCTAGCCTCTTCATCTCGAAACAGCTACTGCAACCTACGTTCTTCTGAATCTCTTTACAGTATTTATCTCTTGGTCTTTCTCTACGATTTTTACCCCCCTAACTTCCCTCCAACACTAAATTGATGATCCCTTCATATCTTAGAATGTGTCCTATCAACCGATCCTTCTTCTAGTTAAGTTGTGCAAAAATTTCTTCTTCCCCAGTACTATTCAGTATTTCCTCATGAGTTACGAGACGACCCATCTAATCTTCAGCATTCTTCACTAACACCACATTTCGAAAACTTCTGTTCTCTTTTATCTAAACTGTTTGTCATCCATGTTTCACTCCAGGCAAGTAACCTCAGAAAAAACTCGGTTACTACTTTAAGTGTCTCGTTACGTAATGTAATTCCCTTAGCCGTACCTAATTTAAATAATCTACATTCCATTACATTTGTTATCCTTCTATTGTCTCTTTCAAGACACTGTCAATTCCGTTCAACAGCTCTTCCAAGTCCTTTGCTGTCTCTGAGGGAATTACAATGTCGTCGGCAAACCTGAATTTATTTCTTCTTCCTGAACTTTCATTACTGCTCCTAATTATTCTTTTGTTTCCATTAATGCTTGTTCAATGTACAGATTGAACAACGTAGGGGACGGGCTACAACCCTGTCTCACTACCTTCTCAATCACTGCTCGTTTTATAACTGCCGTCTGGTTTCTGTACAACTTGTAAACAGCCTTTCACTATCTGTATTTTATCCCTACCCTCAGAATTTTAGAGAGAGTATTTTAGTCAACAATATCAAAAGATTTCTCTAAGTCTACAATGCTGCAAACGTAAGTTTGCCTTTCCAACCATTCTTCTGAGATAAGTCGCAGGGTCACTATTGCTTCGCATATTCCTACGTTTCTCCGGAATCCAAACTGATCTTCTCCTAGGTCGGCTTCTACCAGTTTTTTCACTCTTCTGTAAAGAATTCGTGTCAGTATTTTGTAACCGTGATTTATTAAACTAATAGATCGGTATTTTTGACACCTGTCAGCAACTGCTTTCTTTGGAATTGGAATTATTACATTCTTCTTGAGAGAATTTCGCCTGTCTCATACATCTTGCACACAAGATGGTAGAGTTTTGTCATGGCTGGCTCTCCCAAGGCTGTCAGTAGTTCTGACGGAATGTCGTCAACCTCCGGGGTCTCGTTCCCACTTATATCTTTCAGAGATCTGTCAAACTCTTCCCGCAGTATCATATTCCCATCTCATCTTTGTCTACGTCTACGTTTCTTGCTATAATACTTCAATTTCATCTCCCTTATGTAGACACTCTATGTACTCCTTCCACCATTCTGCTTTCCCTTCTTTACTTAGGACTGGTTTACCATCTGAACGCTTGATATTCATACAGCTGCTTCTCTTTCCCCAAAGACCTCTTGAATTTTCCTGTAGGCGTTATTTATCTATCCCCTAATGAAATATGCTTCTAAATCCTACATTTGTACTCTAACAATTCCTGCTCAGCAATTTTGCACTTTCTGTCAATCTCATTTTTTAAACGATTGTATTCCCCTTCGCCTGCTTTATTTCTACGTTTTTGTTTTCTCCTTTCGTCAGTTAAATTCAGTATCCCTTGTGTTATCCAAGGATTTCTGCTAGGCCTTGTCTTTTTATCTATTTGGTCCTCGGCTGCCTTCACTATCTCATCTCTTAAAGCTACCCATTCGTCTTCTACTGTTTTACTTTCCCCTGCTCGAGTCCACCGTTGCCTAATACTCCCTCTGAAAATCTCAACAACCACCGGTTCTTTCAACTTGTTCACGTCCCATCTCCTTAATTTTCTATCTTTTTGCAATTTCTTCAGTTTTAATCTATAATCCACAACCAATAAAATGTGGTCAGTGTCCACGCCCCAAGAAGTATTACAATTTAAAATCTGGTTACTAAAACTCTGTCTAACCTATATATAATCAGTCTTGAACGTTCTGGGGTCTCCAGGTCTCTTCCACAACTTCGTTTCGTGGTTTTAAACCAAATGTTACAGACGATTGAATTATGCTGCGTGCAAAATTCTACCAGGCGTGTATAGACATAATGTTTAACACTAGTATTATGTATACGTTAGAGCACAATCAGAACTTTCGTTTTGTTTATAAGTTACTATGAAAGAGTAACACCATGACACCAGTAAAATTCTTGGATACTAGCAGTCCATCGTGTTCACAACGCAATGCTTAACGAGGACACGGACATCCACAAAAATATCCATCAACTGATCTTTGTGTTTCTCCATAAAAGCGCGACGTACGCATATATCAGAATCTTTAACTTTGATTCGCAGGTAAGCCTGTTAGAATCCTGATGGTGGCGGAGGAAATCTTCACTGCCTTAATTTACCCGGAAAAAGGTCAAAAGGCGGTAGTGTACAGTTCCTGATTACCGTTCTACTCGCTAATATATTGGATTAGATTTCAAACCTCTCATGAAGTGGATACATGTGACACTATTGATTGCAATCCATCTGTCAGATGGTGACGTCAAACTCTCCGCCCCCCCCCCCCCCCCGCGCGGTGATATTCGAGAGGAGTAGGTTATGTTTCAACACTGGGTTGTATCCTCTCCCTTTTTGACATCACCATCATAGTACAATGGAAACATAACACTACATTATATGCGCATCTATTGGGCTCGTCTACATTTCACAAATGCACTTAACGACAAAGCCCTCACATATCCACAAGGAAAGGGGCGAATGTGCGCGAAAGAAAACATCCTTTTCACTAGGTAGTTGAACACGTACTGCACACTTCCCCCACCGCCACGCCACGCTGTCTGAGTGTGAGGAGGGAGAGACTGTGAATATGCCACATTTAAATAGCAATGCAGTCACACCACATATGACTGGGTTTTATTTTCCACATGTCTTAACAACACAGAAAACAAATAGAACAAATTTTCACTATCATTCAACTATTTTTGGCGTACTGGAGACACAATGTAGCTTTCATTTGGTATAAGCTATCAACATACGGACAGACGTGGACAGTTTCACAGATTTTTGAACTTAGGGTGCCACATAAGTGTGATTTATTTAGTTTCATGATAGAAAAAATCATTTCACACACAAACAAACATATGTTGATTGAAATGTTGTAGCACTTTTGTAATCACATTTTGGTGATACTGAAACTCAACTCAGGAAAACAGTGCATACATCCTGCCCAATTTTATACTAAAAGGATTTGTCTTTAAAACGGGTATTACATTGCAGGTTATTTACCACTGCACATGCACAGGAGTGCTTCCCACTGAAATGGCAGATGGTCTCAAAAACATCTCGAAAACAGATGTAAGACTGGGAGTGCCCTCGAAAGATCTAGAAAACTACGCTTGTAATTCTTTCGAAACCTCAATGAATTGTACAAACTTCGCGTTTTCTTAAACGCCAGTGAGCTGGAGGAAACTGACGGCATTTTTTGTCAGAATTTGTCCTTCCCACAAAGCGACTTCCTCTTTAAATGCATCCCTATCCGAAATTAGTTGTTTCTCTCTTTGCTATGTCTTACTTTGGAGTGGGCAAGCAACTCCCCTTAAAATGCGAGGTCTGCAATCCATTCTGGATGCTCTAATTTTCTAATTATCATTCCTGCACTTCTGCATAAACTCAGCAATGGCTATTTTCAGTCAAAATCGTTCTAGGCATGATCCTTGTCTTAAACAATGTTCTTTGCAGCTGTTGGCGGATATATATATATATATATATATATATATATATATATATATATATATATATATAGGGTGAGTCACCTAACATTACCGCTGGATATATTTCGTGAACCACATCAAATACTGACGAATCGATTCCACAGACCGAACGTGAGGAGAGGGGCTAGTGTAACTGGTTAATACAAACCATAAAAAAATGCACGGAAGTATGTTTTTTAATACAAACCTACGTTTTTTGAAATGGAACCCCGTTAGTTTTGTTAGCACATCTGAACATATAAACAAATACGTAATCAGTGCCGTTTATTGCATTGTAAAATGTTATTTACATCCGGAGATATTGTAACCTAAAGTTGACGCTTGAGTACCACTCCTCCGCTGTTCGATCGTGTGTATCGGAGAGCACCGAATTACGTAGGGATCCAAAAGGGCCAGTGATGGACCTTAGGTACAGAAGAGACTGGAACAGCACATTACGTCCACATGCTAACACCTTTTTATTGGTCTTTTTCACTGACGCACATGTACATTACCATGAGGGGTGAGGTACACGTACACACGTGGTTTTCGTTTTCAATTACGGAGTGGAATAGAGTGTGTCCCGACATGTCAGGCCAATAGATGTTCAATGTGGTGGCCATCATTTACTGCACACAATTTCAGTCTCTGGCGTAATGAATGTCGTACACGCCGCAGTACATCTGGTGTAACGTCGCCGCACGCTGCCACAATACGTTGTTTCATATCCTCTGGGGTTGTAGGCACATCACGGTACACATTCTCCTTTAACGTACCCCACAGAAAGAAGTCCAGAGGTGTAAGATCAGGAGAACGGGCTGGCAAATTTATGCGTCCTCCACGTCCTATGAAACACCCGTCGAACATCCTGTCAAGGGTCAGCCTAGTGTTAATTGCGGAATGTGTAGGTGCACCATCATGCTGATACCACATACGTCGACGCGTTTCCAGTGGGACATTTTCGAGCAACGTTGGCAGATCATTCTGTAGAAACGCGATGTATGTTGCAGCTGTTTGGGCCCCTGCAATGAAGTGAGGACCAATGAGGTGGTCGCCAATGATTCCGCACCATACATTTGCAGTCCACGGTCGCTGTCGCTCTACCTGTCTGAGCCAGCGAGGATTGTCCACGAACCAGTAATGCATGTTCCGTAGATTCACTGCCCCGGGGTTTGTGAAACCCGCTTCATCGGTAAACAGGTAGAACTGCAACGCATACTCTGTTAATGCCCATTGACTGAATTGCACTCGATGATTACAGTCATCACCATGTAAATGCTGATGTAGCGACACATGAAACGGGTGAAAGCGGTGACGATGCAGTATGCGCATGACACTACTTTGACTCAGTCCACCGGTTCTCGCAATGTCCCGTGTACTCATGTATGGGTTCATGGCAACAGCAGCTAACACACCAACTGCACCCGCTTCTCCTGTGACGGGCCTGTTACGGACCCGTTTGCGTGCTACGACCATACCTGTTGCATACAGTTGGCGGTAGATGTTTTGCAATGTGCGGCACGTTGGATGCTCTCTGTCCGGGTACCGTTCTGCATACACCCTGCAGGCTTCAGCTGCATTTCGTCGACACTCGCCATAGATGAGTATCATCTCCGCCTTTTCAGAGTTCGAATACACCATGGTCACGGTTCCTACAACACTACACTATCACAGACGTCTGGTAACACGGTGTACTACAGTTGGTCTGCGTGCGGAGACGAATGCAGAATAACAATAGCAGCAAGCGCTACCTGCGGACACTGCGACAGCTAGACCAAACCACAACAGTGCACTACAGCCACACTCGTAAACACGGTCGTCATCGTAAACATGTCCCTGCAGACGCTGCTCGCCGACCGTGGCCCGTGTTTGTTACAACACGCAACTGAACGTCGGAGGTTTCAAGCGTCAACTTTAGGTTACAATATCTCCGGATGTAATTAACATTTTACAATGCAACAAACGGCATGATTACGTATTTTTTTATATGTTCAGATGTGCTAACAAAACTAACGTGGTTCCATTTAAAAAAACGTAGGTTTGTGTTAAAAAAACATACTTCCGTGCATTTTTGTATGGTTTGTATTAAACAAATACACTACCCCTCTCCTCACGTTCGGTCTGCGGAATCGGTTCGTCAGTATTTGATATGGTTTACGAAATATATCCAGCGGTAACGTTAGGTGACTCACCCTGTATATAGGTCTGCAAATGCTTCGTTAGGGAGGTATGAGTATTGAAGGGAACTTAAATTCTGCAAAACTGATGTGTACAACGTGAACGTATGCGCAGTACAACTGGACCGTAACGTCAAAGAATGCACGGGTACATGCCATGTTTACGCTGTGCAATCTACCACGTATTATGGTCATGTGACGTACGTAGTACAGTCACCTGTTGTTTGAGCAGTAAGCCACATTGTGTAGTGTACCGGCGACGGATCGGTTAGCTGTGTAGTGTATGGTGTTAACTGTGTTCGTACAAGCGCTGCTAACAATGCCACACGTCTACAGTAATGAGGAATACGCAGACATGGTGTATGTTTATGGCTTCTGAGAGAGAGAATACCACAGGCGCTTTCCGACTCGACGATTACCTGATCTCAGGGTGTTTATCAGTGTTTGTCACTTTTCTTGCAACAGGCTCTCTTCCAGGTAGACATTTTTCGTCCGAGCGTGCACGTCAACAAATTTTGCAAGAACAGGAAGAAATTATCCCAAGTGCTGAGCGAAGTCCCGGTACGAGCATACGAAGTATATCCCTGCGTATGAAGGTCTCACAGACGCATGTATGGGAAACATTACATACGGAAAACCTGTATTCATTTCACATACAGCGTGTCCAAAATCTCCAAGTTGGCGACAATGCCCAACGACTTCAATTCTGTCACTGGGTAATTGAGAATAGTCGTTTTCTTCAATACATACTTCTCACTGACGAAGCCCAGTTTTCACAACATGGAATAAACAACACACACAATAATCATGGATGATCACGGGAGAATACACACGCTTCAGTGGATAGCAATGTCCAAGTTCGTTTTGTCGTAAATGTTTGTTGCGGCATGATCTATAACCTTTTGATGGGTCCATTTATTATCAATCAGCGATTGACGGGAGAGAGGTACCTGCATTTTTTGGAAAATTCATTTATGGAACTATTGGAAGACGTTCCTTTAGCCAAGCGAACTAGAATGTACTTTCAACATTACGGTGCCCCTCCACATGTTACCTTACAGGTGAGGGATCATGTCAACCGCACATACCCTAATCGCTGGATTGGCCGTGAAGGTGCTATTAACTAGCCTCCAAGATCAGCTGACCTTACAGCTTTAGATTTCTGTTTATGGGGTTCGATGAAATCAGAGTGCACAAGGTGAAGGTAAAAACACGAGATGAACTGCTTTGTCACATCATGGAAGCTTCTGAATTGATTAGGAACCAACCACAGGCAATTGAACAAGCAACACAACATGTTGTCGCTAGAGCGCTAAAGTGCATTGACGTTCATAATGGGATATTCAAACCCGTTCTGTGAAGTGTACAACATCTGTACGATAAGTGTTAAAGCCGTTTGTGAAAGACGTGGTACGTCTTTTTCAACGGAATACATGTAAGATGCATGTACTAAATGCATAGTAAATAAACATTATGTAAAAATGAGGAACATAACTGTACTTCTGTGTAACATTGTTTTCAAGAAAATCACGTTACGGTACAGTTGTACTGCGCATACGTTCACGTTGTGCACATCAGTTTTGCAGAATTTAAGTTCCTTTCAATACCCATACCTCCCTAACGAAGCATTTGCGGACCTATTTTCATATAACATTTTATACTATCACTGTGTAAAATATTGACCTTTCCTCCCCAGACACCCTGTATATATATTCAATTAAAAATTGTAGCAACTGACAGTGGAAAATGTATACAACTTCAGAAATTTTACTGTTCATGCCATCAATTTCGTTATGTGCTCCCTACCTGCGAATCTAGTACAAAGAGCTTCTTGATCTACAGAACAATGAATCCCTTCTAGTGCTCGGTGTAATTTTTTGCTCTTTCATTGTCAACTAAATCTTTAAATTCTTTCTGCATGGTGTTGTGACGTTGTTTCATAGCAAATTAGCAGAATCAGCTGATTATGCAGCTGCGAGATAGATAATAAGAATTCTCATCTTCTGTCATTCCCATTCAATTTTAGAGGATTTTGACGATAGACTGCTAGACTGCCACTTTTATGCAAACAGCCATTGGACCTGTGAACGTCCTTCATACCACGAACAAATAATGAAGGGTACATAGTGCCGATGTCACGATTCTGCTGAACTGAAAAGAGTTGTGCCGCCCTAAAAATACTTCCCTGCAGTACTACCTGAAATGCCGCACTGTACTGAGTACTTTCGAGAGGTATCGAGCAAATCCGAGAGAGGCCAAGCCTCGACCAACACCCGACCTGCACACTCGGCTCGCCAGCCTGTTGCACGCTCACGACGCATTTTTCTGCGCAACTGGCTCACTCAACAAAATTCAACATCTCTTCACTACCTCGCAACGGCTCAATTAATTTCCAATACTTCTGGCACAGCCCTACCTCACGACTGGCACAATTATTAGGGCGTCCTGAAAAGTACTGCTTTCGAGTGTTTTAGGCAAAACTCTTAGTAAAACAAATGTTCACATCTATAACTTTATTTCTATGTCTACATATTTTTTTCTCAACACAGTCGCCCTAGCCTTGAGGATATTTCTCCTAAGAAGCGACCAGTTTGTTGATACCAGCGCTGTAGAATATTTGACTTCGTTGATGGGGCCACGACCTCACCTCCGCTTGAATTCCTTCATCACTATCAAAGTGAAATTCTCGAAGGTGTTCTCCGAGTTTTGGAAACAAATGAAAATTGGGGGCGGCAGGTTGGGGGGTGGGGTGAGGGAATCGGACCTGTGTGGAGGATGATCAAAAATGGTTGAAATGGCTCTGAGCACTATGGGACTTAACTTCTGAGGTCATCAGTCCCCTAGAACTTAGAACTACTTAAACCTAACTAACCTAAGTACATCACACACATCAATGCCCGAGGCAGGATTCGAACCGGCGACAGTAGCGTTCGCGCGGTTCCGGACTGTAGCGCCTAGAACCGCTCGGCCACCCCGGCCGGCTGGAGGATGATCAGTGGCATTGAGCCAAAGACGTCGATTTGTTGCGGATATTGCAGCACTCGTGTGTGATCTGGAATTGCCATTCTACAGGAGCAGCTGCTTCACATGAGGACATCGTTACGTTTCACAGCCATCTTACACACAACAATTTGGAGCCTCTAGTGACAGAGGGCTGCAAATATATAGACACGAAGAATGAAGATGTGGAATGTTAAAAACGTTGGTTTTATGTACAGTATTTAAGAGTTTTCCCATAAAAAATTCAGAGGCATTACTTTTCAACATGCCCTCGCAATTCCCAATAGCTGTGGCAAGGCGCTACCTCGCAAATGAATTACTAAAAACATCCAATGATTTGTCAGATGCTTCTTCATTGCATCTCCCACAGAGTCTCCATGAATCCATCTGATAACAATTGGCATTATCCGATACTCAAAAATATTAAATATTATTCCGCGTTTCCACTTTGCATCGATCAAACTACCCCCTCTCCTGTTCAAAAATCTGCTCTTTCTTCTAATGGACACGAGACTGGCTGTACTGTTTCTGTATCTTATTACGAATTTTTTTACTCCTTAAATGAAATGTGAAAAATATGCTGTCTTTCTCTCAAACATTTCTAGTTTCTTAACATTGTCATGTACACTGAAGAGCCAAAGAAGTTGGTACACCGCGAGCACGCAGAACCGCCGCAACGCGACGTAGAATGGACTCGGATAATTTCTGAAATAGTGCTAGAGGGAAATGACACAATGAATCCTGCAGGGCTGTCCATAAATCCGTAAGAGTGCGAGGGGGTGGAGATCTCTTCTGAACGGCATGATGCAAGTCATCCCAGAAATGCTCAATAATGTTCATGTCTGGGGAGTTTGGTGGCCAGCGGAAGTGTTTAAACTCGGAAGTGTGTTCTTGGAGCCACTCTGTAGAAATTCTGGACGTGTTGGGTGTCACATTGCTCTACCGTAATTGCCCAAGTCCGTCAGAATGCACAATGGACATGAATGGAAGCAGATGACCAGACAGCAACAACATGCTTATGTACGTGTCACCTGTCAGCGTCGTATCTAGACGTATCAGGGTCCCATATCACTCCAACTGCAAGCGCCCCACACCATTACAGAGCCTCCACCAGCATGAACAGTTCCATGCTGGCGTACAGGGTCAACGGATTCATGAGGTTGTCTCCATACTTGTACACGTCCATCCCCTCGATACAATCCGTCCATCTCCTCGATAAAATTTGAAAAGAGACTTGTCCGACCAGGCCACATTTCCAGTCATCAACAGTTCAATGTCGGTGTTGACAGGCCCAGGCAAGGCGTAAAGCTTAGTCTCGTGCAGTCATCAATGATACACGAGTAGGCCTTCGGCTACGAAAGCCCATATCGATGATGTTTCGCTGAATGGTTCGCACGCTGACACTTGTTGATGGGCCAGCACTGAAATCTGCTGCAGTTTGCGGAAGGGTTGCACTTCTGTCACGTTGAACCATTCTCTTCAGTCGTCGTTGGTCCCGTTCTTTCAGGATGTTTTTTCCAACCTCAGCGATGTCGGATATTTGATGTTTTACCGGATTTCTGATATTCACGGTTCACTCGTGAAATGGTCGTACGCGAAAATCCCCATTTCATCGCCAACTTCTGTGTCCCATCGCTCAATGCGCCGACTGTAACACCACCCTCAAACTCACATAAATCTTGATAACCTGCCATTGTAGCAGTAGTGACCGATGTAACAACTGCGCCAGACACTCGTTGTGTCATTTAGGCGTTGCCGACTGCAGCGCCGCATTCTGCCTGTATTTGAATACGCGTGCCTGTACCAGTGCCTTTGGTGCTTCAGTGTATAATTCTTTGCACGAAGTTTGGTCTACAAAATGTATAAAAGATCTTTCTACAGATTTGATCTCCTTCCTGATTTCAACAATATTTCATCTGTTACAGCGAGATTAGTTTTTTGTATTGACGTCTTCTGATTTTCAAAACTCTACATACAATTCACATGCACGTTTTCCATCTCTTTGTCTTCAGACTCCCTGGTCCACATGTTTTCACATCGTTCCTCATTCTCACGTTGCTCATCACTATATGTCTCACTTCTTCCTATGATTGAATTTGGAACTGTGTCTTTTCCACTATCTGTCTCACTTCTTTCTATGATTGAATTTGGAATGTGTCTGTTCCACAGTTCTCCTCTTTCTGACTGGCCTCCTCACCACCCATGTCTCTCATTTGTCCCGTCTCGCTTCATAATGATATCTCTTCATTGTCCATGACAAGAAGGCTTAGTGCATCAAAAATTCATTCTTCTGGCTGTTCTGCATTATCCATGACCTTTAATTTAACCTTTTCATTATTCAGACACGCCATAGAAAACATTTCCTTCAAGTTCACAATATAGCAGTAATATTTTAAAAAGTCAAGTCTTAATATTACTTTCACTGTTAGGTTATGTATCACTAGAAAGTTCGCACTGAGTACTTCTGACTGGCACCCAAGTCAACTCTTACTTGTTCTTTCATATGTATGTACTTGCCGTTCACTGCGTCACGTACTTCCATGCCGTTTATTTTGAACATTGGCCATTTCTTCTCTGTCACCCATTTCATACACTTCTTGATCCATCACCAACATCTGACTTCCTGAGTCGAGCACAAATGGTACTACGTTGCTGCCCATATTTATGTCCATAATCGGGTACACAACATTCTCCGTCCAATTGTCAAATTTCTTTACTCCTCATGTGAAGGTTTTCTTTAGTTCATAACAGTTTACAAACCAGTTAGACTGATATCGTCTAATTGTGAAGTCAGAGCCTCACCCGCTAGTGAAATTCTCTGACATTTCCTTTCTTCGTATTTTGATTTCTCGTAGGGTTTGGATTGGAAATCTCTACTGTTTCGGTACTGGTCAACTCTTTCCCCAATTATTTGTGTGTGTGTGAAATCTTATGGGACTTAACTGCTAAGGTCATCGTCCCCCCATTATTTCTTCCTACATCTGGCCTATACCGCGTCTCACATTGTCCACGCTTATTCTTACTGATTTCTATTTCTTTGAGGTGGATGCCTTGCTCTGTAATTCTGATTGTCTTGTTCACGTCTTTCCGGTCTGAAGTGAGTCTGTACAATGTATACCAGACCTTTCGCTCCTGCACCATGGTCATATCTAAGCTCCTGTAAGAAATGCTGGTATGCTCTCAGGTCTTGCATATTTCAGTGTGTTATCATAATCTCTCTTTGTAGGTTATAGGGCATCTTCGTCAAAAAAATCCTAATCAGCTTCGTCGGTTCACATGGTGTGTCTAGAAATTAATTGTGGCTATGTCTTTAAAACAGTGATTTGTATCTGGCCATCTGGAATCTGCATATGGCTCCATCATGAGAATTCCTAACTTTACTTCATCTTGCTTAGCCTACAACCAGTACGCGTTCAAGAATGTGTACTTAAAATTTCTGTTTGTCTTACTATCTCCCGCGATTACTCACATTAGTGTGGCTGCCTCTTCACGAAAATGCACACGAAAAAAATTTATTTTATAGTGTGTGAGTGCCTCTTGAAATTGTTCTATCCAAATTTTGGGATGTAAACTATGTGAAGGATTCGGAAACTAAGAGTATTTTTGGATTTCATCCTCGTCAACATCTTGACATGCTGCACCTACGTTTCAGCTGAATTTATGGGGGGGGGGGGGGGAATGAATATGTAGGCACATATCTAGTATGAAAAATACTGTTTTTTAGCCATGATTCTTCTTCTTTTCGCCTTTATCCTGTTTCAATTATGATCGCATCACTATCTTTTCCATTGATTTCTGAGTTACTGGTCCTCTCTTTTTCTTTATGTAATGTAGCAAACACTTCCCTGTTCCACCGACTGATGTGACCCTGTGTTTCCTTAAACTACAATAAATCCTTGATATATCCACTATCGCGCAAGCGGTCAGAACGGCCCTATCAGACGACAGATTATAAATTACAAACAACTGTTCTACGGCTGTGGACAAAATTCCTACTCGCTCATCTGCCTTCTTTATTTCATCACTTTACCTCTTCTGTAACTTCTCCTTTCCATGTAGTAATGGTTTTGATAGTCTTCGTATTAATATCAACATCTTTTCGTAATTGATCAGTAGCTTCCTCAGTGTTTTGTGCCAGAGTTTCTAATGTGCTTTCAAAACCACAAGCATTTCGTTAACCTCCTGCATTAGCTGATCCTGCTACTGTTTTACTTGATCAATTTTCTTGTTTTATTTTTTAATTTGGTCGATACTCTCTTTTAGTTATTCTTCACTCCCCTTGCCTATGTTATCGATCGTCCTGTCTAGTTTCCCGAAATGCTGCACTAAAAATGTTTGCAAATCAAATGCTGCTGGAACTCGAGGGTTCGGTTCACGATTTACACCACTCTGCGCCGCTGTTTCGTGACTGGTGGCTTTGGATGCATGCTTCTCTCGCCTGTGAAATCGTCATATTGTCCTCGCCCATGGCTCCGTTTCCAACGTTTCCCGCTATTCTGGATGCTAATTTGTTCCTCTTCTATATTTTCTACACTGTGAGCTTTCTCTCTACTGTGTGGTAAAATCAACTTGCTGAATACTTTTCTATTGTATCTCTATGTCCAATCCACTATCTACTGTTTCTGAATTACCAGACCATTCTCTCCCAATTTCGCTTACCTTTGTTAGACTTCACGCTCGCGCATATATTACTTTCAGCATACTCTAATGAAACTAACCTTGCATATTCCTAACAGTTTGATACAACTTAGAAGATCTCGACCAAATTCGATTAACCTATGTACACAACACCATAAAACTCTGCAAAAATACATAATATACATAGATAGGCCCCTCAAAGAGTTTAACTATTATCTTCAAACTAGACAACGACTGACTGTTACAACCTATGTCTTCCTTCTGAAAAAAGTATATGGGTAAGTTACGCGTCAGAAAGTTAATAATACTCTCTCTAACTTCGTTAGTTCAATGATTATTAAGGTTGCAACAATGATTCTTGCTGTACAGCGCTGATTGTTACGGAAGAGGCAAAATTTGAACTGAAAGGAAAAGTTCTGACTACCAAATCATGGCAGGCGTTGTCAGTTTTCTACGTGAAGTTGCTGCTGAGCCATTGACAAATCCCTGTGGATATCAGAAATGGCTGTACCGGATGGCCTTACCGATAATCAGGTCACTCGCCATTGAATCACATGAATTTAACTACAGCTGTTGCACAATGGACAACTTAATGAATTTAATTTATTAAATAGAGAAGTCCCTAGCATACGTGAAACATTGCTGCAGTAACTCACAAGATGATAATATAGGTAGTTTTATCAAAGTACTGAATGAAACAATGGTCACCATAAGACCCTATTTTTACAATTTGCTGTGAACTTCAGGTTAGACACAAGTGCATAAGGATACGAACTCGTTACAGTCATTAAACATTAGTACAAGCTACAATGGAATTAAAATACCTGCGCCTCGACAAATGTTGGGCATTGAGGTCGAGGGGAACACATTAAAGTCAACAAAACATTTGGGGGGGCAAGGATTAAGTTCTCAGAGGTCGCACAATGATTGCGGAATGTTAATCAGATATGGGAAGAGAGAACTACAAAAAGAATCATACATGCATTTTGCTCCCTTTACTGGACAGTGAGTGAAAGGCTATTTACAATTTGTACAGAAACCAGATGGCAGTTTTAAGTCGTGATGACTGGGTGTTGTGTGCTGTCCTTAGGTTAGTTGGGTTTAAGTAGTTCTAAGTTCTAGGGGACTGATGACCATAGATGTTAAGTCCCATAGTGCTCAGAGCCAGCCAGCCAGCCGAGCAGTTTTAAGAGCTGAGGGACATGGAAGGGAAGCAGTGGTTGGGAAGGGAGTGAGACAGGGTTGTAGCCTCTCCCCGATGATATTCAATCTGTATATTGAGCAAGCAGTAAAGGAAACAAAAGAAAAGTTCGGAGTAGGTATTAAAAAGTTTACTTTCATATACATAGTCATTATTATTATTATTATTACTATTATTATTATTCTTGATTGTTATAATTAATTTTTGATTGTTATAATTATCATTGTACTACGTTTATAATCTCTATTTTTTTTCTTAACATTAATACTGTATAACATGTAATATGTCCTTAATGCTCTGTAGAAACTGAAATTTGTTGAATCTGAGTATGCCTGGTTAGGTGTAAGAGAGGGCCTGAAGGCCCTAATCTTGCCAGGTAAAATAAATGCATAAATAAATAAATAAATAAATAAATAAAATCCAGGGAGAAGATATAAAAACTTTGAGGTTCGCCGATGACATTGTAATTCTGTCAGAGACAGAAAAGGACTTGTAAGAGCAGTTGAACGGAATGGACAGTGTCTTGAAAGGAGGATATAAGATGAACACCAACAAAAACAAAACGAGGATAATGGAATGTAGTCCAATTAAGTCGGGTGATGCTGAGGGAGTTAGATTGGGAAATGAGACACTTAAAGTAGTAAAGGAGTTTTGCTATTTGGGGAGCAAAATAACTGATGATGGTCGAAGTAGAGAGGATATAAAATGTAGACTGGCAATGGGAAGGAAAGCGTTTCTGAAGAAGAGAAATTTGTTAACATCGAGTATAGATTTGAGTGTCAGGAAGTCGTTTCTGAAAGTATCTGTAAGGAGTGTAGCCATGTATGGAAGTGAAACATTGACGATAAATAGTTTGGACAAGAAGAGAATAGAAGCTTTCGAAATGTGGTGCTACAGAAGAATGTTGAAGATTAGCTGAGTAGATCACGTAACTAATGAGGAGGTATTGAATAGGATTGGGGAGAAGAGAAGTTTGTGGCACAACTTGACTAGAAGAAGGGATCGGTTGGTAGGGCATGTTCTGAGGCATCAAGGGATCACAAATTTAGCATTGGATGGCAGCGTGGAGGGTAAAAATCGTAGAGGGAGACCAAGAGATGAATACACTAAGCAGATTCAGAAGGATGTAGGTTGCAGTAGGTACTGGAAGATGAAGGAGCTTGCACAGGATAGAGTAGCATGGAGAGCTGCATCAAACCAGTATCAGGACTGAAGACCACAACAACAACTACAACTGGCCGCAAATTGAGTTCGAGATTGCTACTAAAAGCACTTGAATTGGAAACATAAAAGTCCCTCTGTCAATTTGAAAACTCTGTTTATGTCCTATCATCTGGTTTGCGAATGTTGCGGTGGCTCACCATATTTAGCGTTACCACTGCCTGCAAGTGATGGCTGTGACAGCTAAAAATTCAAAGTCATCATGCTTGCATCAGAGGCTGCTCGCCTTCAGAGCCCGGAAATGGATTTCCTCCCATGGCTGAAACCTCTCCTTGTGAGTTTCGAACAGAAGTAAGAGCCACAGAGCGCTCCCATCAGCAAGCAGAATTTTTACTTATGCCTGATTTTGGCATCAATGACAGTGATTCCTCCAAATGCCAACCAGCCCAGTTCATTCTATTAATGCAACAGTCTCCCTTCTATAATCTGTTTAAAGATAATTAACTAGTCATTTCGTTTTTTAGCGCTGGAGTTCAGAAACAAGCTGATCCGGACTCTCACCATATGTCCTATCCACGTACTGGCCCCGTCTTCTTAAAAATGACAGCGGATCGCGACGTGTTTCTTTGGCAGCAGTAGAGCACCCACACTAGAAACACGAAACAATTGCTTTCCGTCATTTAGGGACCAAAGCAGATGATGCCGCCTTTGTAGCGTTTAGCCTAAGCGTCATACACTGTTACGAACTTCTAGTTGCGCTCCTACTGCCCGTGCTGGTGTTTGTTCTTTGAAAAGGCCTATGGTCTCTCTTAATGGCCAAACGCTGGCTACTTCTCTGCGCGACTGACCTCTGTTCAGAATTTACTCCCAACTACATTTAGCCAGACCTCCAGAAGAAGAATTTACACGCTCCTGTCACATTAATTTGTTTACTGCCTATGTTCGACGTCACCGTGCGGTAACCGCTCACAGGCGGCAATATTAGTGGAGGAGGACGGGGAAAACATTGCCCTCATTGTTGTACTGTGAAAATGGAGCAATTTAGCTTATGCCCAAAGTGGAATGATCACTGGCTTTTGGGCCACGAGCGGAAGCGTTTCCGAAATTTTGTAAATATTTCGCGTGTCGCCATTTTTAAAGCATACCGTGCGTGGCAAAATGGCACTTTCCAAAACTGACGTCGAGGCAGCTGTGGTCCACTACGGCCCGTAGATGGCAGGGTTGAATGACGGAGATGTGTGTGGGCGAATAGACGTGCAACTGTTGAGCAATTTATCACCCAGTTGAACCAAGAGGCTACTAACAGTGTCTCCCCAACGACAGTTCAGCCAACGTTACTACGTATGGACTGGTGCATGTAGCCATACTGACTACTATTCATCGGGGACGATGGGTGGAATTTGCACTCCAATACCGCAAGTAGATGGCCTTTTCAGATGTATCAGGTTTTATGCTCCATTGGACTGAAAGCAACAATTGGAATGGTCCAGGGCGGAGGAGGGAGCATTATGGACCGAGGAATGATTTCGTGGCATTCCCTAGGTCATTCTGGAAGCCACAATGAATCGACACAAGTATGCATCTAACCTTGTAGAGTAGGTCCGACCCTAAACACACTTTGTTTCTCCTTAGCACATGGCATCTACCAGCACGACAATCCAACGTGTCACACAGATCGCATTGTACCTGCGTGGTTCGAAGGGCACCGTACTCTCCTGGCTACCAAACTCCCCGGATTCAAACCCAATCGAGAATCTGTGGGACAACTTTGATCGGGCTATTCGTGCCATGGATCCTCAACAGAGAAATCTAGAGCAGCGGGCCACCTCACTTCATTTCGCATGGCTGCATATCCCTTTTGGTATCTTCCAGACTCCCATTGCCTCTCTTATCGCATGTCTCTCAGCGGTCTGCGCCTCAAAATGTGGTTATTTGGGCTTTTAAAAGGTGGGAACATTAATGTGACTGGACGAAGTAGCACGCAAATATAGTAATTGTATATGGTAATCACTGAAATTACCTGAACTCTCGTTTCTAGCTTGCGGTTAACTTAGATTGGCTAGATTTATTAATTCAAATGGCTCAAATGGCTCTGAGCACTATGGGACTCAACTGCTGAGGTCATTAGTCCCCTAGAACTTAGAACTAGTTAAACCTAACTAACCTAAGGACATCACAAACATCCATGCCCGAGGCAGGATTCGAACCTGCGACCGTAGCGGTCTTGCGGTTCCAGACTGCAGCGCATTTAACCGCACGGCCACTTCGGCCGGCCATTTATTAATTTATTGGAGTTTATGATACATGAATGTTTTAACAAAAACATTAAGGTTGTAACCTCCCATCAGAAAAAATAAGTATAACATTTTTTTTAGTGTAACCTCCCAACAGATAAAATTCCGTAACCTCACAATAATAACGTGACTGACCTCCAAATAAAAAATGTGACTCATATATAACCTTTCATTAATTAACTGACTGTGAATCTAAACTGGTAAATTTGGACATCAGCAGTGCTGTGTCATGGCCCTGAAAGATCATTCTGAATAAATTGAAAATTCTTACCTCAATGAAGTCGCCGGATAACGCGTATATATCTGCTCCTATAAGAAATTTTTCTGGCACAGCCCAGTGCAATGGTTCAAATGGCTCTGAGCACTATGGGACTTAACTTCTGAGGTCATCAGTCCCCTAGAACTTAGAACTACTTAAACCTAACTAACCTAAGGACATCACACACATCCAAGCCCGAGGCAGGATTCGAACCTGCGACCGTAGTGGTCGCGCGGTTCCACACTGTAGCGCCTAGAACCGCTCGGCCTTTCCGGCCGGCCCCAGTGCAATGGTGGCCGCTAGATTTACCATGTATAAAAAGAAACAACTGATTTTTATTTACGCTAATCAGGATGACCATAGATTGCAGAAATTAGTAAATTCTTTAAATTCATATGAATGATTGTAAAAAATTTAGCTTTATAAAATAGATTATTATTAAAAGATTTTTTGAAACATTTACATGGGACTTGATATAACAATAGTACAAATTTTGTTGTAACAAACTACATATGCGCGTGGCTGCTTTTACATTATATTACATCGCTCCCCACGACCGGTCCAGCCAACTCCATACACCAGACTGCTAGCTACTACTTACTCCTACTGACACTGCTCTTAGTGCAGCCAAAACTGCTCTCTGGTATGAGATTCTCTTACAGCTTACATATCGCAGGCAGCGCGTGAGCAATCCATCGAAATTACATCTGCTCGAGTGCGCTAGCAATAAATTCCTTAGTCATGGACGTCTTACAAGGTAACAATCTCATTGTTCTTGTGATGAGTTGCACCATAAAGAATAAAAATCATCGGAAGTTATTCACTAGATGTGGAGTGCAGCAATTTGCTTGGGACGAAATTGTTCCCTTTCAAACGGCAGAAGTATTTTCTTCATTACTTTCCCCAATGGTTTTTTTCTGTTGACATCACAAAGGTTTGTTGCTGTTTTCGCTCCATTTGCTTCATTGTTGAACTCACCTACAGCTTTATACTATTTCTTTAGCTCGTAAGTACGAGGGCGCTCAGCAAGTAGAGCAACGCATTTTTCTGGACCAATTACAGTTGAAAATAAGCAGAATTTGTTGTGGGATGTCGTGGAATATTCCCCCTTCGGCCTCTATAGTTTAATTAAGTTCTGATTGATGGCGCCGCTATTCGTATCCTTCAAAACGGCGACAATGACGGAAGTACGTCCCAAGCAGAGAGCTGTCATTGAATTTCTTTTGGCGGAAAATCAGAGCATCACAGATATTCACAGGCGCTTGTAGAATGTCTACGGAGACCTGGCACTGAAGACAAGCACAGTGAGTTATTGGGCGAGGCGTCTGTCATCATCTCAACAAGGCTGCGCAAACTTGTCCGATCTCCCACGTGCCAACTGGCTGCACACAGCCGTAAAGAGCAACGAAGGGCCATCTGTGTGGAACTGCTTCCACGTGAAGAGGCTGATCGCGACAATTTTTTTGTCGAACATTGTCACGGGCAATGAAACATGCGTTCATCGTCTCGAACCGAAAACAAGACTCCAATCCGTGGAGTGGCGCCATACCACCTCTCCATCGAAGAATAAGTTCAAAGCCGCGCCCTCAGCCAGTCAGCCAGTAAAGTCATGTCGACGGTCTTCTGGGGCTGTGTAGGGGTTGTCCTGTTTGTTGTACTTCCTGATGGTGTAACGATGGTATTGTGATACATTCAGGAAATTTAAGAAAATACACTCCTGGAAATTGAAATAAGAACACCGTGAATTCATTGTCCCAGGAAGGGGAAACTTTATTGACACATTCCTGGGGTCAGATACATCACATGATCACACTGACAGAACCACAGGCTCATAGACACAGGCAACAGAGCATGCGCAATGTCGGCACTAGTACAGTGTATATCCACCTTTCGCAGCAATGCAGGCTGCTATTCTCCCATGGAGACGATCGTAGAGATGCTGGATGTAGTCCTGTGGAACGGCTTGCCATGCCATTTCCACCTGGCGCCTCAGTTGGACCAGCGTTCGTGCTGGACGTGCAGACCGCGTGAGACGACGCTTCATCCAGTCCCAAACATGCTCAATGGGGGACAGATCCGGAGATCTTGCTGGCCAGGGTAGTTGACTTACACCTTCTAGAGCACGTTGGGTGGCACGGGATACATGCGGACGTGCATTGTCCTGTTGGAACAGCAAGTTCCCATGCCGGTCTAGGAATGGTAGAACGATGGGTTCGATGACGGTTTGGATGTACCGTGCACTATTCAGTGTCCCCTCGACGATCACCAGTGGTGTACCGCCAGTGTAGGAGATCGCTCCCCACACCATGATGCCGGGTGTTGGCCCTGTGTGCCTTGGTCGTATGCAGTCCTGATTGTGGCGCTCACCTGCACGGCGCCAAACACGCATACGACCATCATTGGCACCAAGGCAGAAGCGACTCTCATCGCTGAAGACGACACGTCTCCAATCGTCCCTCCATTCACGCCTGTCGCGACACCACTGGAGGCGGGCTGCACGATGTTGGGGCGTGAGCGGAAGACGGCCTAACGGTGTGCGGGACCGTAGCCCAGCTTCATGGAGACGGTTGCGAATGGTCCTCGCCGATACCCCAGGAGCAACAGTGTCCCTAATTTGCTGGGAAGTGGCGGTGCGGTCCCCTACGGCACTGCGTAGGATCCTACGGTCTTGGCGTGCATCCGTGCGTCGCTGCGGTCCGGTCCCAGGTCGACGGGCACGTGCACCTTCCGCCGACCACTGGCGACAACATCGATGTACTGTGGAGACCTCACGCCCCACGTGTTGAGCAATTCGGCGGTACGTCCACCCGGCCTCCCGCATGCCCACTATACGCCCTCGCTCAAAGTCCGTCAACTGCACATACGGTTCACGTCCACGCTGTCGCGGCATGCTACCAGTGTTAAAGACTGCGATGGAGCTCCGTATGCCACGGCAAACTGGCTGACACTGACGGCGGCGGTGCACAAATGCTGCGCAGCTAGCGCCATTCGACGGCCAACACCGCGGTTCCTGGTGTGTCCGCTGTGCCGTGCGTGTGATCATTGCTTGTACAGCCCTCTCGCAGTGTCCGGAGCAAGTATGGTGGGTCTGACACACCGGTGTCAATGTGTTCTTTTTTCCATTTCCATGAGTGTACTTTAGCTTGTTTGTCACTATAAAAATACAAACCAACTTCTCCTTCTCCATGACAACGCCAGGCTTCAGACAAGTCTGCACGCTCGAGAGGAAATCGCAAAACTTCATTGGACTGTTCTTCCTCATCTACCTTACAGCCTGGATCTCGCACCTTCCGAGTTCCTCCTATTTGTCCCAATGAGGGACGCACTCCGAGGGAAGCAGTACGTGGATGCTAAGGAGGTTATTGATGCAACACGAAGTTGGCTCCAACTTCGATCACTACAGTGGTACCATGTAGGCATGCAGGCCCTCCCACTAAGTTGGCGTAAGGCCGTCGCACTGAACGCACATTGTGTTCAAAAATGCGATTTCATAGTCAAAAGACTGGAGAATAATATGGTGTATTGGAATCCCGAATAAAACCAACGTGCTTTTAGGAAACAATGTGTTGCATTTCTTGCTGAATTCCCCTCGTAACACCCACTTGTTCACTCTGTTCCGTTCTAAATGAATTTCCGAGCACAAAGCGTCGAAATATAAACAACGTTCAAGCAATGTAAAGTAGTCGTTAAGCATATTCTTTCACTAGTAGCCACATTCACTGTACTGCGTAGTTTTTCGAATCCTGGTAGTAGTATAAACTTGTAAAGCCAAAAATATGAGGTGGAAGATTGGCTGCAGAAGAAACTTTCATTACCGAAGTTTTGCCAGCAAGTGAAGGGCAGGAGACAGTGTGGAGCTCCCGATACACAGACTGTGTTTAATTATTCTACTTATTGATTTATTTATCCTGGCAAGTTTACTGCCACCACGTCCTCTATTACATCTAACCAGGCATTGTACATTTTTTTGCATAATATTCGTTACCATAAGCATGTTGTAAGTTCCATCTAGTACACAACATAAAACAAATGGAATTTAGTACTTACTACAGTGCAGAAAGAGAAAAGATAAACAGAGTTTGTTGTGACTTGGCAAGACAGCCAAGTCACAATGAGAGGAAGCCGAAAGGCACGCGTTAAGCTCACGCAGATTGACGTGAGGTCTGGAACAGTTAAAGGAATTAATAGTAGCAAATAAAGTACGTAGTTGATGTAATACTTAACTTTAATCCATAATTGTAGAACATCTCTCTTGACGGTACATGTTATAACCACAATATAAAATAATATCAAATGCTATGGCGCCTTGCTAGGTCGTAGCAAATGACGTAGCTGAAGGCTATGCTAACTATCGTCTCGGCAAATGAGAGCGTATTTGTCAGTGTGGCTTCGCTAGCAAAGTCAGCTGTACAACTGGGGCGAGTGCCAGGACGTCTCTCGAGACCTGCCGTGTGGTGGCGCTCGGTCTGCAATTACTGACAGTGGCGACACGCGGGTCCGACGTATACTAATGGACCGCGGCCGATTTAAAAGGCTACCACCTAGCAAGTGTGGTGTCTGGCGGTGACACCACAGAGTTTACATTCGTCCATGGGTAGAACAATAGAGAAAAGTTACAAGAGGCTAGTTTCAAACTGTGATGACTAGTAAAGAAAGCGGTGGAAGAGGCAGAGAAAAAAGAACATGGTAAAGCGCAATTAATGAAAAGAGGGGAAAAGAAAGTGACGGGACTGACTGAGAAATGAAAAGTGTAAGAAATGTAAATGGGAGAAGATGAGAGCATTTGCTTTACTGTTAGAGATAGGAAAACCTACCTATGTATATCAGTTTCTGGGGAAGCGTTATGGGGCAGAGAGAATGGATTACTTCAGCTCCATACTAAAAGCATCAGAGTATTTAACTGCAGGAATAGTGCAGGTTAGCTTGTTCCAGAGGCAGACGGTACAGACATAGAGTTTGAGAATGTTCTTGTTTTATGGGTGGGCACAGCTAGGATACTACACGCCGGCCGAAGTGGCCGTGCGGTTAAAGGCGCTGCAGTCTGGAACCGCAAGACCGCTACGGTCGCAGGTTCGAATCCTGCCTCGGGCATGGATGTTTGTGATGTCCTTAGGTTAGTTAGGTTTAACTAGTTCTAAGTTCTAGGGGACTAATGACCTCAGAAGTTGAGTCCCATAGTGCTCAGAGCCATTTTTTTAGGATACTACACAAGTGAGGCCATATGTTTGGATAATGATGGGATGGCGGGTACTTTATGTCGGCTGCAAGCTACTGGGGTAATCATACACTGAGGAGCCAATGAAGTAAACGTATCCTGGGGTAATCAGGTAACTTGTCTGGTTGCAGCCAACCTAACTGAGCATATGAACGTACGAGGTAAGCAGCTGTTTGCCGACGCCGCTGTGGCGTTTGGGAACGTGTCGCCGTTGAGTGATTGTAGTTGGGTACAAGCTGACTCAGATAGAGTTTCTAGTTGGTGTGATGAATGGCAACTTGCTCTAGATGTAGAAAATGTAACTTAATGCGAATGAGTAGGTAAAACAATCCTGTAACGTTTGAATTCAGCATTAGTAGTGTCCTGCTTGAAACAGTTACACCGATTAAATATCTAGGCGTAACGTCGCAAAGCGATATGAAATGGAGCGAGCACTTCAGACTGGTAGTACGGAGGACGGATGCTTCATTCCATTGGGAGGATTTTCGGAAAATGTAGCTCATCTTGTAACGCATATGCAACAAATATGTAACGTAGCTACAGCCAATATTGCCTATGTTCGTGCCGGCCGGAGTGGCCGAGCGGTTCTAGGCGCTACAGTCTTTGAAATGGAAATAATTTGTTAACCTGGCACTCAGTCATTATTTACACATTTGTCATTGACATTATTAATACTTGTTCATGATGATTCAGAAGTTTTAAATAGACTTAATTAATGAAATCCGTTCTCAAAAGTTATTTAGTAGTTAACAGGACCCAAGTAAACTCCTTTTTATGAAATTCATTCTTAGTAACAGTAAGATTTAGCTGCTATTGCTGCATGCTGCTGCGAATTGCTGTAAACCACATGGAAAAAGGCAGTTATCTAAAGAGGTGAGTGTAAAACTTACGGCCAAAACAGTAAATTCCGTTACACAAGTCAGATTCTGTATCACTTGGAAATTCTAGTTCAAAAGCAGTCAGATAGCTTATCCAAATGTTAGTTTTAAATTTTTCATGTAACGATCTGTTGAGGGCTTAAATGACAGTGAAACTGACGCTCATTCAATACGCACACAATGTTATGCAGGTTAAATTCCGTTCACTGATAGCTCAGGTTGCTTACTAAATCCAGTTTCACAGACGAACATAGGTTGCTTCAAATGGCTCTGAGCACTGTGGGACTTAATTTCTGAGATCATCAGTCCCCTAGAACTTAGAACTACTTAAACCTAACTAACCTAAGGACATCACACACACTCATGCCCGAGGCAGGATTCGAACCTGCGACCGTAGCGGTCGCGTGGTTCCAGACTGGAGCGCCTAGAACCGCTTGGCCACCCCGGCCGGCGACAAGCAAAACATGGGATTATTGGAAACTCGGACTAACAATCACGAGCCTAACACTGCAATTTGTTTTTACGCTATGCTTGCGAATTTTACCTTGAATCCCATCTTCAAGCGTAGTTAAGCCATCTAAATCTCTCCTGGCATTATGAATGAAATCAGGCCTTGAGTGTGGTAAGATCTGCCATCACAGACGTGAGGGTAGCGTGACACGTCTTCTGTCTCCGAGCTCTCGACCGAAACTACTCTTCCACACTCGCAGACAGCCCTCGTCTCACAACAATGCTTAGAATCGCGGCTCCATGTTTCTCCTTCATATTGTTAGTATCGATATGTGAGTGCTTACGCAATGCAAAGAATAGCGTTAAGCTGGATATATTGTTTTATGTAATGGGGAGTTCTGACACACTCCTCACAATCTATTAAGGAAACGGCGAGTAGGAAGCTAGTGCGATCCATTCTTCAGTACTTCTCGAGTGTTTGGGATCCCCACCAGATCAGATTAAAGGATGACTTCGAAGAAGTTTACAGGCGTAGTGGAAGATTCAATCAGCATGCAAGTGTTATGGAGATTCTTCGTGAACTCATCTGGGAATCCCTGGAGGGAAAACGTCGCGAGGCACTATTGCGGACTTTTAGAGGACCGGCATCTTGTTTCGACTGCGGTACAATTCTACTGCCGCCATCGTATATTTTCGCGGAAGGACCAGAAAGATAAGACGCAAGAAATTAGGACTCGTACGGAGTCTTATAGATGGCCGTTTTTCTCTCACTCTATTTGCGAGTGGAAAAAAATAAAATGGTCGTATGGCATTGTTGGCCGGAAGGTCTCATTCGGGGGAGTTCGGCCGCCCTATTGCAAGTACCTTTTAGGTGACGCCATAGAAAATGAAATGGCTAGTAGTGGTACAAGTTACCCGTCGCCATGAACCGTATGGTGACTTGCGAAGTACTTGTCTGTAAATGAAAGACTGACATGATCGAATGGACGGATGTTGCAGATGTAACGCACACAAGCACTCATGGTCAGTCCCAATCGTCTAATATTCTCAGCACTCTCGCCGTGTTGGATTGCATCGCAATAGTGAGGGTTCTGCAGAATGAGTGATGGCATATGTTTACGTTTCACATCCCGTGGAAATATGTTCCAAAACTTGGTGACGACATAGGGACAAGCGGAAATTTTCCTGCACGTGGTGATATCATTTTCTGCACAGCTGAGATGATCATGCAAGGTTCTTCAGCATTTTTCCATAACGTATAATACGACAGTGAAGAACAGGAGCAGTTGCTCGCGGAATTCATAACTTACTAATTTCTGATGGGGTTCTAAAATTACTGGGTACTCTCATTGAATTTAGAGTAAATCCCAGGTTTTGTACCCATCTTTCCAATGAAAACATATCACTAACTAAACAAATGCTATTTTTTGCCTAGCTTCAGAAATTTTATCATGGTTACTGCACGGCCTAGGTTTCGGATTATAAAAAGCCCATTTTAAAGTTCATAACTGTTTCCAAAGATGATAAAGCAAGGATAAACATGATAAGGCAATGATAAACATCTCAACTTCTTAATGTATCGATCCTTGGCTTAACATAAAATTACTACAATTGCCATTTTTTGGCAAATTACATAAGGAATTACACCTTTCAGCAATTACACTAATATGACTAAACATACCTAGGAATAAAGTTATGCATCTGCCTAGAACTTTTTATCTGCTCGTGAACTGAGGCCGAAAGTTTTACTTCTATCTAGGAGATGCGATATCATCTAAAAGAGGTGAATAATTGAACTGAGTTTGCTCATTTAATGCTACATGTAGCGACATACACATCTGTTTTTTAATTTCTAGAATTTCTAACTGGCTGAGTTTTGCCTATTTTCTTCTGTGTGTTCTACATCTATTACGTATTCGTGATTTTCGTTAAGACAATGTTCCTTGAAGGTTGAATCAGACTTCTTGAATCTCCAACTTCTATGATGTTCTGTATACCTTGTGCAGACTGACCTCACAGTCTGTCCAATGTAGCAAGATTGACACTCTCGGAGTAGGATCGTATAGACCCCAGTTTTTGAGGTGGCTGGTTGTTTGTCTTTTGCATTCAACAAGCAATTGCTTATTGTCTGAGGGACATAGAAAAGCAGAGAGAAATCCTTTGTCTTCTAAATGTTACTTATCCTGTTTGACGTAGTAAGCATAGTAAAATTTGTGAAATACGGCGAAAAATAGTGTTTCTTCAGTTAATTTAGAATGTTTCACCAAGAGCCCACAGTTGATTCAATTAAAACAGATCATCAGTGAATGACCGCGATTTTGACGTCTTCGCGTTTGACACTTAGGTAAAGGTGGTGGTCGTCGTCACAGGAATGATATTTGTAGGAGGAGATCATTGACATACAAGGAAAACAACAGAGGTCACAGTACTGACTCTGTGGCACTCCTGAGATAGAAAGGACACCACTTCATTCCCACAGACAACACGTAGTTGTCTGTTTTCAAGTGTCTTCCAAATAACTTCATCAACTATCCAAAAATTTTAGCAGCAGCATTTTTCTGAGCAGTGTCGGCCTCTGTGGCCGGGAGGTTCTAGGTGCTTCAGTGTGGCACCGCGCGACCGTTACGGTCGCAGGTTCGAATCCTGCCTCGGGCATGGATGTGTGTAATGTCCTTAGGTTAGTTAGATTTAAGTAGTTTTAAGTCTATGGGACTGATGACCTCAGATGTTAAGTCCCATTGTGCTCAGAGCCATTTGAACCGTTTTTCTGAGCAGTCTCTCGAAAGTTGCCGGTAGAAGTGTCAATATCGTGTTATATTCTAAACCTTTTCACTAATATGACATTGTTGAGCATGATCCACGTGTCGGATGACAGTGTGGACTAGGCGAAACTCTTGGTCCTGTTCCACAGGGATAGTTTCCCAGCTGTAAAAGCGCTCATTTCAGTCCTCCATAACGAAAACCTACACTTAAAAAACGATTTTCCCAACTGTACAAGAGTTCATTTCAATCTTCCATAACGGAAAGTTACAATTAAGAAACGATACTCTCGTGGGGCTAAGGAACTGACTTTTATGTAATGGCATCATACAGTGATCAGTTTCTGTAAAGAGAAGCGCAAGCATTGGTGGAGTTGAAATTCCCGCAGTGTAGGTGCGCTCGGCCTGTGAAGTGGTCGACATCTGCGCGCGAGTCCTGTGGTAGTTTTTGGCAACAGCTCTGGCGGTCTGCCAGCTCTGTGAATTTTCGTGTGTTGTTTCTTGGAAAACCGTCTCTTGTACAGACAGCAGAAGGTTAAGTGCTTGAAGATAGCGAACAATAACTGTTCTCTGTGCACTAAAAACACCAAGCGGTGCTTGACTAATATCTCATTTCATGACAAAGTGCAAGTTATGCGATATGATGTTTTTCCCGCGTATTTCTAATTTACAGAATTCTCGGATGTCCGACGGGGTCACGTCCTACCCTCCACAATATCACCAGGGACAACCTGAAGAGGGTAACGTGTCTGTTTGCCGAAATCTCGTGGAAGAATTACTACGTGAGCCGGTCGGACAGCCGAGAATTTTATAAAGTGCGCCTTATTCCAGTTACGTCAAATTGTTGTTCAAAGTACGATGTGGTCACAGTACTTCATTCATTACAAAATTTTTAACTTTTTTTTCCTGCTTCACACATTGTATCGAAACGACAACTTTAATTTACAAAATCTTCATACATGTTAGGTGATTTCCACAACAAAGAGAAAGAAGTACGCAGTATCCTATTACAGAACGAGCGGCAAATTTTCGGAGTTTGTTTCATCGTTTAAATATTTAGTGGTACCATTAAGAAGCGAGTTTAAATGAGGCCCACTTGTAAAACCAGAACGGATAAGATGAATGGAATACAGATTTGTTGGAAAAGTTCAGTACATCTTTAAGGAAAATAACATGCTAGATGCTAATGCGTGTAAGTCTTGAATACTGCTCCTAGGATTGTATAATGGGCTACAAAAACGTTTTTCGTTTGAGGACGTTGAGGCAGCGCATATACAACGTAGCGCGAACCCGGTGCGGATATATAAGCACTGACATATAGGCAGGGGATTAGTGTGGCAAACTGTGTCTTTCCGATGTGGGTGTGGTAAATGCGTAACGTGAACGATGGTTACGTTATTACCAAATGCATATCAAAAAAGACTAACGAGCTGTTTTCTTGGCTGCTGAGGTGTAAATGCTGGTAGACATAAAAAATGGTTCAAATGGCTCTGAGCACTATGGGACTTAACATCTGAGGTCATCAGTCCCCTAGAACTTAGAACCACTTAAACCTAACTAACCTAAGGACATCACACACATTCATGCCCGAGGCAGGATTCGAACCTGCGACCGTAACGGTCGCGCGGTTCCAGACTGAAGCGCCTAGAACAGCTCGGACACACGGGCCGGCTGGTAGACATCCACCAGAGAATGAAGAATGTGTATGGGACTGCAGACCTAATCTCCTAGATTTCGTTATGGGGACACTTGCAGGAATTGGTCTACGCCACGCCAGTCAATGACATGCGGTCACTACAGGGCTCGCAGTGAGGCGTGGCGCCTTATATCGCTCCTGTCTAGAGCCTGTGTATCGGCAGAATGATCCATGCGTGCGCAGTGACAGACGGTCTGAAGCGGTTTCAGTCGAGTACGTAGTTCTAATTTTCATCTGCTGGAGGACAGTAGCGGACAGAACTAAACAGAAAGGACTATAATGTAGATAAGAAATTTGACCACCAGATTCCAGTAGTGCACAGAGACATTCAAGAAACAGGTCAAGAGAATGTTTTTGCAAATTAGTCTGTTTATTTCTTGAAGGCTTTTTTGTTTATTTATGTTAGTACAGTTGTAACGTTCCCTTAGAAAAATTTAAAAATGACTGTGCTGGAAAACCTCTTACGTTATTTGTTTTTCAAACAGCTGAGCAAAACTCAACGTACTCAAACAGTTTTCTCTTTACTTATTCTGATCGTCATTAAACTCACACACAATATTTTTTAGCGCAAAACGCAATCTGACTTTCAAAAATCCCTACAAAAGAATGGCCCTGAATAACAATAACCTATACCTTTCATGAATCACTTACCTCACAAAAATCTTCGTTACTCGAACTACTGCAATACAGCGAGCCCCAATACTGCCAGCTAAATAAAAGATTCTGACTACTCAAAGCAAATGAAAGATTTTGATAGAGAACAAACAATGTATTTACCTTAATTCATGACATCCATCTTTACAAATTTCGTTTTTCTAGCGGACACACCTCTAGATCGTCCGCTTATAGCAGCCTCTCAAAACTCTGGCATCTCTCTCTCCACATCCACCACTGCTGGCGGCTCACCTCCAACTGAACAACGCTACGCGCTGTTCTCATCCAACCGCCCAACACTACACAAGCGAATATTCCAACAATACCAACCAGCCACAGACTGCGCACAGCACAGTCAGTGATTTTCATACAGATCGCTACGTGGCGTTACCAACATAAAAACCTAAATAGCCTACTTACAAGTTTTGTAAACGCTTTTAGTGGTGTGAATGATGCGTGAATGTGGTCTTGATTAATGTGTAGAGCATTGTTCTGGTATATACTCAAAACCATTTCTTGGATCCATTAGGATTTAGGAAAGCGCATATATTACACGCGCCAAGTTGACACTTTGCGCGGTGGCTAATGGGAGCGACCGTAAAGGCATTTCCCATTTACAGTCGCTCTCATCAGCCACCGCGCCTAGTGTCAACGTTGTTTACGCGAGTTATAAGTAAGGAAAAAAAAATGTTTCAAATGGCTTTGAGCCCTATGGGACTTAACTTCTGAGGTCATCAGTCCCCTAGAACTTATGACTACTTAAACCTAATTAACGTAAGGACATCACACACATCCATGCCCGAGGCAGGATTCGAAACTGCGACCGTAGCGGTCGCGCGGTTCCAGACTGTAGAGTCTAGAACCGCTCGGCCACTCCGGCCGGCAGTTATAAGTCCATCAGACATTTTCGACAGAAGTTCACATAGACAAATAATTAGCAATGTGGAATTATAAGACACTATTTTTCAAATTAAAACTATGACTTAAGATGACGAAAGTACCGCGGTCAGTTATATCTGAGATCGCAGCATGTCTCATGTAAGTAGCTATATGGAGAAAGCAGCCGCTTTACACGAAGTTACGGATGGCTGCGTCATGTACCATCACTATGAAAGTAACGTTACTGATGATATAAAGTAAAGCAAAAATAATCGCTATGATTATGTCGCCAATATGATATCACTGAAGTACTTTCATTTGCCAGTATTTTTCTAGGGACCTTATCTTACTGTCACTTGCCCCTTCCTTTTATCCTCTACAGGTGTTATTTAACACTCATAATAAAACAATACCCCTCTATACGGGATGAGTTGTACTGAATTTATTGCAAGTATTGCGATTTCCCCAAGACATAAAATCGAAGACACCTAGTTAACGTTCGAATTACGAAACACCGAGAAAATTAGAAGAGCAAGCCGTGTCGTGTATGAGAGCGGAAATTCCTCGCGCGCGTGCCGACGTTGGAGGGAGGCGAGATCTACTGGCACACACGCTGGAGTCACGTAGATAAACGTTATTTTTGATCGTTTGACACGTCTGCGCTCCGCCCATGTTTTCGACTGTGTTGCGTGGTTTATATGTTTACAGTTCAGTGATCGCTTGATGGGGCGACATCAGAAACAAAATATTGTGTCGACATCCAGGCTACGAAACGGCATCTCGGGGACAGTGAGCATGCAACAGTCCCGTTCGGCAGCTCTGAATGTAGAATTTGTCGATAAATTCTAAACATTGCAAAGTCTCTACCGATCGTCAGGTCTGCATTTGAAAAGAATTCTATGACAGCATTTGTAACAATTCTTTGGATTTACAAAGAACAAGTCCATAACGAATCTAGTAGCCGATTTTATTTACGTGTAATTAAAATATTTAATCTTCTAGAATGGGCAAATCGAAGTGATAGTGTTTTCAGACTGGGAAGTCGTCTATTATTGTACCAGTATTGTTAAGAATAAGCTGTTTTATCTTTATGTACTTTCTGGATTTCCACTTGAAACGATATTCTACAGTTCACACACGCGTAATCGCCCCTAGTTAGATAAAATTTACGTTTCACTTTCTTGAGTAGCGTATTTTTATTGACTGTCTACATCTAATGATGTCGATAATAAAATTTATAGTATTCCTTTACCGCATCAATTTGGAGTTCATCAAAGTAGTGAAATTGCTTTAATAACCTTGTTTTAGTATATTTATTTATGCTGTGTTACACTATTTATAGTGTGAAAGTTGGCCGGTCCATTACGTTTATCATAATACAGTTTCCTATTTTCTACGTTTCAATTATTTCGCTTATTAGTCTTTACAGTCTCACTGAAGAGGTGCTATTCTGTACCTACTATTAATTGCGAGTAGCTTGATTATTTGTAGGGTAAAAAAGTTATAGGTAGTATGCTTAGGGTTACCGTTGAACGGACCAATCAGATCAATACCTGCAACACTAGGAACGCTGGGCTTGAGTTTTGAGTGGTTAATGGTTGACGCCGCTGATTGCTGGACGCTGGTCAGCGGGCCAGTGAGATGTGGCTAGGCGGCTTGCAGGAAATGCGCACTTGCTACATGATCTTGCTAATCACTGACGACGGACGTGTAGTTCGTATTTAACTATTTTCGTGATTCACATCGCGAAGTTGGTGTAACTGTCGTGTGATGGACACGCGTCCCACATAGGGATATCGGTTCTTTGTGTCTTTATGAGACGAGTTCATTGCCAGGCTCGGTACAGGATCTGTTTGTTACCAATTTATCCGAACTGTAGGACAATCGGTTTAGTCATATTCCTTATCAACGAATCTTTGTTTGTTTGATGTTCTTATATACTGGATTTTTGTATGCCCAGTGTTAGTTATACAACGGTAGTACATGACATATTGCGGCTTACTTGCTTTTCTGAAGTTAATTATATGAGTTTACATTCAAATACTGTCTCAATTCAATTACCCTGGCCACTCGTTTTTCTGTTCAGACGAATTAGGGTGACTACTCTGCAGTCAGTATACGATCACACAATGCGAAACGCATCATTTGCCTCCAAAAATTAGTAACATTCTACAGGTATTTTCCTGAAATTAACATTACAGCTAGCTGTAAGGCTATTTTCTAATGTAACTCCACTGCGGCCTGTAACCCAGTTGTTACTAACATCCTTCTGATGAAGACGTTTTTATAAAGACTGAATGCTTGGTCAAGAGGTTTAAATAAACTTTTGATTGCCGGCCGGAGTGGCCGAGCGGTTAAAGGCGCTACAGTCTGGAACCGCACGACCGCTACGGTCGCAGGTTCGAATCCTGCCTCGGGCATGGATGTGTGTGATGTCCTTAGGTTAGTTAGGTTTAAGTAGTTCTAAGTTCTAGGGGACTTATGACCACAGCAGTTGAGTCCCATAGTGCTCAGAGCCGTTTGAACCATTTTTTGAACAGGAAATCCCAATATAAAAGACAACAGTTCGTGTGCCATTCTTTGCTATATTAAATTATTTATGTCAAGTTTATGTTAATGGTGTGGTCATAAGTCTGAAGAATGGTTTAATGCAACCCTCCATGCAAGTCTGTTCTATGGAAGACTCGAAGAACTCTGCGTAACTACTGCAACTTGCAATTTGAACATGGTTACTATGCTCAAGACTACAATCTTTACCTCCCCCACCCCCACCCCCACATTTCCATCCATTACCGAAGTGATTAGCCCTTTATACCTCAGGAAATGTCTTCTGAACCGGTCCCCTCTTCTACGCAAGCAGTGCCATAAATTTATCTTCACCCCGCTTCTATTGCTTCCTCGTTACTTATTCTATCTACCCACCTAAGCTTCAGAATTATTTTGCAGCACCACATCTCAAATGCTCGTCTCCTCTTCTTGCGTGTATTGTTTATCGTCCACTTTCCACTTCCGTACAGGAGTACACATTATGCAAATACCTTCTGAAACAGCTTCCTAACGTTTAAATTTATATGCGATGTTAGAAATTTCTCCTTCCAGAATACCTTTTCTTGCTATTGCTAATCTACACTTTATATCCTCTCTGCTTCTCATTGTTTCTAATGATAACAGCAGTGTTCTGTGTAGATCTATCCCGGATATCTTAATGGAGGGCCATTTTACCTCATAAATATGTTACCCAATAAGCCATACAGTAGAGATGCATGTCCTGGAAAAATATAACGGCTGTACTTCCGCCACGTTTTGAGCCGTTCGCAGCACCAAGCTAGTACGGTCGCGTTGCTTAGTATTATAAGATCAGATCAGTCACTTATGCCCACATCCTCTTGAGTAGTCCCCACCTGGAAATCCGAATGGAGGACTATTTTGCCTTCAGAATATTTTACCCAAGAAAATGCCATCGTTATGTAACCATACAATACAGTTGCATGCCATCGGGAAAAGTAATGGTTATAAAACTACCTGGCAGATTAAAACTGTGTGCCGGATCGAGACTCGAACTCGGGACCCTTGCCTTTCGCGGGCAAGTGCTCTGCCAACTGAGCTACCCAAGCACGACTCACGCCCCGTCCCCACAGCTTTAATTCCGGCAGTACCTCGTCTCCTACTTTCCAGACTCCTCAGAAGCTCTCCTGCGAACCTTGCAAAGGTCCCGAGTTCGAGTCTCGGTCCGGCACACATTTTTAATCTGCCAGGAAGTTTCATATCAGCGCACACTCCGCTGTAGAGTGAAAATTTCATTCTAATGGTTATAGTGCGCCATTACTTTCAGCCGTTCGCAGTACCATCACTGCAAGGTCATACTGGTTGATGTTACGAGGTCAGATCAGTGAATCATCCAGACTGTTTAGATAGATGTTTGTTTCGTCTCTCCACAGATACCCCACCAATGTGGTTACACTTATGTTATGGCTATCTGTATCACAGAGGTACGAAAGTCACCCCACCTCGCTATGGTTCATGGTTCGATTGCATTTATATGTGCCATTTACTTATATTATATCCTAAAATAGTTATATTTCAAATGTCAACCTACCAAATGTCTTTACGTGTAAAACATGGTTCTGAGCACTATGGGACTTAACTTCTGAGGTCATTAGTCCCCTAGAACTTAGAACTACTTAAACCTAACTAACCTAAGGACATCACACATACCCATGCCCGAGGCAGGATTCGAACCTGCGACCGTAGCGGTCTCGCGGTTCCAGACTGTGGCGCCTAGAACCGCTCGGCCACCTCGGCCGGCTTACGTGTAAAACATTCTAGATATTTCACCATCGTTTGTTCACTGAGAGCAATGTTGCTGAGCTAAATACCGGAACTGCCACCTGACGATAAAGCGAAGCATACAAAAGACATCTAAATAAAATCTTTAAGTTTAGCGAATGGTTATGTTCCAGTTTTATTTATATTTTTACAATATACTGCAAATTCAAAAGTGAATAAACACCTTACTTTCTCTTGTTATTACTTGTAACCATTCTCTATCACCTTACTCTTCGTACATGTTTCTGAAAGCAGTTTAAGTGGTTTTACATTTGGAGTTTGTGTGGCTGCCTTGACATAAAAGCTTTTATTTGCTATATATAAACATGTTTTAGCTATATTTTACCATTTTTGGTGAGATTTTCACTCTAAAGGAAGAAAATAACATAAAAAACAATAAGATATGCACTGCAATTGCCGCCACTTTTTCGATGTTGTTGGTTAGTAACTGGTCACTCTAGTCTTTCAGTGCATTGTTTTCCTTTTTCGGGGAAATATCTTTCTCACCTCAAAGCAGTGATTGAACAACAAAGTAGTTTATTAGGCTTGGTTCTATTGTAGTTGGCGTGCCTTTTGATTTGATTTACCCATCCAGTTATAATACGACCAACAGTTTAACGTGGGCGTCGTACTACTTGGCACTTTTGACATTACCGTATCATTGTAAAGAGGAGAAAGAAGAGAAAATTCGCAGTAAAGACCTCAGTATCGACAGGAGACCAAATCAGGGAACTACTGAGAATGAAATTTACTTTTGACGTTAACTTTAAAATACATTTTGTACATACCCGTATGACTGTAACGGGATGTTTAGATTATATGTACTATTCACATAGTTTGTCTCGAAACCAGTAAGCAGCTATACTACTATATCACAAAGATGGCCTCAAGCACTAGTGCTATTTTAGTCGTTCTCTTTCTGTTCTCATCGCTTGCATCTTTGTGGTCTTCTGTGTCACTTGTCTCTCGTTCTCACTTCGTGCCCATTGCTACCACAGCGCACAACTGCAACAAACTTTTTTCTGATTTAATTTTTACAATTACTACTATTTATTTTCTTAACAGTAGTATTAGAAGTCTTCTAAATACATTTGCCTCATAGTAACTCATTTGTTTAACCGATTACCAATCTCATGATAACAGTCAGGAAGTTGCCTGGTTAGGAAATACGAAAGGCCGCTACAGTTTTTATACTGTATGATAGTATAAACGCGTTGATTAAAATAAGTTCTTATTTAGTAATAACAAATAATAACTAATTTTAAGTACTTCAAGATTTCAGTTAATTATGTTCTATTGAGTTGTAGCAGATTTGTACGTTATCAGAATAGTAATTATGTAAAAATTCGTATATCATGCGTACATTGTTTCAAAATTTTTTTTCTAATTCAGTCTTTATTCGTCATTTATCGAAGCGGCTTACTTTCGCATCGTTTTAACTCACAATTCCTAGTCAGCCTGCAAATACTTGATGACCTTACAAAATGTTAATGTTCTCATAGTAGTAACGTCTTTTGAGGTTTCTATTATGGATAATTTAGTCAGCCTTCTTCTTTGTGAAATTAGACTTTTGAGTTGCTTAAAGCAGTGCGTAAGAATAAAATTAGATAACTTTAAATATCAGCATTTAAGGGAGTTACTTTCTGTATTACCGACCTTTACCCCAGCCACGATAAAAGCTAACAATTTTATTTGAATCCCCTAGGGGAAGAAACAGACCAACGAAGAGGACATCTTCTTCCGAGAATCTTATGGCACAAAGACCCCAAGGATGTGGCAGTATGAAATAGGAAGGGTTAAAGGCAAGATTATAGATCCATGAAGTTCATCGAACATTTGAGGACCGCATAGAAAGCCCATTCCCATTTCGTTTTGCTTTTAAAAATAGAAGGTAAGAACAAGTTTCGTGGTAATACAAGCAGGAAATAACAGTTACAAAAATTAGTGTAATGAAAATGAGGTTATGAATAAATTTACATTCATTATCTCATTTTCATAACACAGGATTTATGAAGGATTGGAATTCAGGAAGTAAAATATATGTTAACACACGTGAGACGGTTCACTAGTATGAACACTGGAGAAGTCAACGTAATATAGCCGGAACCTGGTGAAGACCAGAAAGGTCAACGTAATGTGCACTTTCTGTCAACAACAAAATGTACTTCATTCTGTCAGGGGGCAACTTTAAGTGATTCTGTTTCCTGTGAGGCCTGGACATACACAAATCTTACAGTTTCAGCTCCTAAATTGGCGAGTTCAATAAATAATGCACAACCGCAAGCTACGTGGTAGCAATTGTACGATCGCAAATTTTCTGCTTGAATTCAGTCGAATTGATCAACTCCAGTTACATACACTGCTTTCATCTGCTTAATAGCTTGTTTGTCAGTCTTTGACACGGAATACGTCACTGATTCTGCGTATCAGGGATCCGACAGTTTGTTGATAGGTTTGTGGAGGTATGTGATATTAAATGTCTACGCGCAAGTCACATAATTCGCGTAAATAACGGGCCGCTGATTTGCGCATGCGGTGATGGCGCCAGATAGCGACTCAGGTGGATTCCGTAGCATTTAAATCAGGCGAATTTGGTCGCCGAGGTATCAACGTGAGTTCACTATAATGCTCCTCAAACCGCATCACCACGGTTATGGCTCCGAGACACGGACAATTATGTTCCTGAGAGATATCGGGGACGACATCAAGCATGAAGGGATGCTCATGATTCCCAGGTGTCGGCGTGTCTTCGCTTACTACCACACGTCTTATCAAGTGCAGAAGAATGTCTACCTAATGTAGTAGAAATGTGATTCACCCGAAAAAACGACACGTTTCCATTGGTCGACGGTCGAATCCCTATGATCCCGCGCCCAAAGCAATCGTAATTGACGGCGTCGTTGGGTCAACATGTGAACACGTAGGGGTGGTCTGCTGCGGAGCTCCATGGTCAACAGGGTACAATGAACGGTGTGCTCCGAAACAGTCGTGCGTGCACCAGCATTGTGATCTGATAGGTCGCGCGGCTGGCGCCAGTACCTCTTTCTTGTAGTGTCATTTTTGCCATCGATTTCGCTTTGGCCTGTCGCCAGTCTGTTGTTCATCGCGGGTTCGGCTATCGAAGTCTGCGGCGTCGAGGCAGCAGATCTCACTGTGTGGTCTGTCGGTTGCGGTTGCAACACGGTCGGGAGGTTGGCCCTTATTTGGTGCACATGCGCATTGCGCGTGGTATTACTGGAGTGCTGCGGCCGGAGACGGCGGCAAGGTTTTGGGTTCCGGCACGAGGCATGGTGTTCGATACGTGAATGCTATCCTCCGACCAATAGTGCAACCATATCGGCAGCATATTGGCGAGGCATTCGTCTTTATGGACGACAATTCGCGCCCCCATCGTCACATCTTGTGAATGAATTGCCGGCTGCGGTGGTCTCGCGGTTCTAGGCGCGCAGTCCGGAACCGTGCGACTGCTACGGTCGCAGGTTCGAATCCTGCCTCGGGCATGGATGTGTGTGATGTCCTTAGGTTAGTTAGGTTTAAGTAGTTCTAAGCTCTAGGGGACTAATGACCACAGCAGTTGAGTCCCATAGTGCTCAGAGCCATTTGAACCATTTTTTTTTTTTTGAATGAATTCCTTCAGGATAACGACATCGCTCGACTATAGTGGCCAGCATATTCTGCAGACATCAACCCTATCGAACATGCCTGGAAAAGATTGAAAATGGCTGTTTATGAACGACGTGACCCACCAACCCCTCTGAGGGATCTACGTCGAATAGCCGTTGAGGAGTGGGACAATCAGGACCAACAGTGTTTTGATGAATTTTTGGATAGCATGCCACGACGAATACAGGCATGCGTCAACGCAAGAGGACGTGCTACTGGGTATTAGAGGTACCGGTGTGTACAGCAATCTGGACCACCACCTCTGAAGGTCTCGCTGCATGGTGGTACAACATGCTATGTGTGGTTTTCGTGAGCAATAAAAACGGCGGAAATGATGTTTATGTTGATCTCTATTCCAATTTTCTGTACAGTTTCCGGAACGATCGGAACCGAGGGGATGCAAAACTTTTTTTCATGTGTGTATAAATTTATGGTGGTTATACCAATGTCCAGGAAGTGCAAGTGAAATGCAGAATTCCGGCGGAAATCAAAATGGCTCTGAGCACTATGGGACTCAACTGCTGAGGTCATTAGTCCCCTAGAACTTAGAACTAGTTAAACCTAACTAACCTAAGGACATCACAAACATCCATGCCCGAGGCAGGATTCGAACCTGCGACCGTAGCGGTCTTGCGGTTCCAGACTGCAGCGCCTTTAACCGCACGGCCACTTCGGCCGGCCCGGCGGAAATCACATGTACGTTGACGTGCTAAGCCTAGTGAAAGTTGAAGTCCAAGTTGCAGTATAGCATTCGGATTCTAAGTCCAGAGCGCAGCCAAATCATTTCCGAGTTGTGGTGTAGACCATAGCAAATGGAATTGGCCTGTAGACGTCAGTAGCGGTGTTAAAAAGGCTCCATAGTTAACGGAGCCGCCGGCTGGGATCGCTGTATGTACTGAGCGGCCAATCACTGAGTGTTATGGAATGCCAATCGCTGTGGTTTGAAGCGCGAGCACACGAAGGCGATCTGCGGTGTTAGCAGTGGGTCGCACACGGAGAAGTGCGGCCAACGATGCGATTCTCGGCCGCGCGTTATGGAGCACGCCGCTGCTCGTTGCGGAGCTTTAATAGTGGTGGATACCACATGGAACATATGTACCTCTGCAACTAACTTTGAAACGTCCCCTTAGAAAAATTTTAAAATGACTGTGCTGGAAAACCTCTTACGTTATTTGATTTTCAAACAGCTGAGCAAAACTCAACGTACTCAAACAATTTTCTCTTTACTTATTCTGATCATCACTAAACTGGCACACAATATTTTAAGCGCAACGCAATCTGACTTTCAATAATCCCTACAAAAGAATGGCCCTGACTAACAACAACCTATACCTTTCATGGATCACTTACCTCACAAAAATCTTCGTTACTCGAACTACTGCAATACAGCGAGCCCCAATACTGCCAGCTAAATAAAAGATTCTAACTACTGAAGGCACTAACTTCTGATAGGCATAGTCAGCAAATGAAAGATTTTGATAGAGAATATATATCAATTCATGACATTCATCTTTACAAATTTCCTTTTTCTAGCGGACACACGTCCAGCTCGTCCGCTCTCAAAACTCTGCCATCTCTCTCCCCATATCCACCACTGCTGGCGGCTCACCTCCAAATGCACAACGCTACGTGCTGCTCACATCCCACTGCCCAACACTACAATAGCGAATATTCCAACAATGCCAACCAGCCACAGACTACACACAGCACAGTCAGTGATTTTCATACAGAGCGGTACGTGGCGTTACCAACATAAAAACCTAAACAGCCTACTTACGACTTGTACATAGAGTGTAACTAAATTCCCTTTATAGACGTTGAGGACATATAATGGGGCCAAGACGGTTACGTTTAGCATACTCTTGACCAGAAACGTACCGTTTTTCCTCTAAACACCAAATACCACAACACACTTTCAAATATCCGCATATTCGGCACATCATTCACTTATTACTTGATGTCCCGTACCCACTACAGACTTGTTTAAATGCCATTCAGCCCAGTTTGTGATCTACCCAGAAAGTTCTGTATTTGCAGTTGTGCTTGTGATGTTTCTTCATACTGTACTATTGTACAGTAGTAAACATTGACTACAATACAGAACGCAAGCTGTACGTATATTTTATTTTTAGTGTGTTGCTGTTGGCCACGCTGAACCACACATTTGCGGAATACTCTGGCGCGATGTCGTTGTGCGGCGAAGCTCGGTGGAATGGGAAGGCTGCTCGTCAGTTGTATGCGGTGCGTTTTCCCCACCGTCTAACACCTTCGCACTCCCTAACGTGTAGCAGCTGTCGTTGGAGACAGGTACATTCACCACTAGCAGGGCAGGTTGTGGTGTACCACGGTAGCGCCGCACACCCAAGTCTGAGGGGGTGTACTCCTTGCAGTGGAAGAGTATGCGGCGACGAGTAGCAGAAACATAGCAGGTAGACTGAATGTGGATCACCAAACTGTCTAGCGTGTTCTGCACGAGCAGCAGCTACACCCATACCATCCCAGAAGGATCAGTCGATGCAGCCACAGGATTTTGCGTTACGAGCCCATTTCTGTAAGTGGTTCTTACACCGTTGTGTGGACGAGACCAACTTCTTGTGGCGGATCCTTTTCGCGGATGAAACGAAGTTCACCACGGAAGGCATTCTCAGTTCCCACAAAAGTCATGTGTGGCCTGATGAAATCTTCATGCTAAGCGCCACACTGGATTTCACGAACGATACTGTCTGAACATTTGGGCATGGATCGCGGATGGACGTGTGACTGGGCCATACCTTCTTCCAACGCATCTCACGGGAACCGCGTGCTTCCGACTCCTTGACGGTGTGCTGCGTGGAGCCTTGGAACATGTGTCACTGCATATGCGTCAAAACGCTTGGTTGCAGCATGATGGCATACCACCTCATTTTTCACGTGCAGTCCGAGAACATCTGGACCAACGATTTGGACAACAGTGGATAATTCTTGGTGGCCCGATTGCTTGGGCTGTACGTTCCCTCGACATGAATTCTTGATTTACGAGACACCTGTGGCGTCCGAGGAAGAGCTACTGGAGCGTGTTTTAGCTGCGGCAGATGTTGGAGGACCGGGGGTTAGAGACCGCGTGTTCTCGAACATGGTACGGAAGTGCCGGAGCCTCGTAACGTCTACGGTCGTGATATCGAGCCCTATTTGTAAGTGCACCCAGATGACAAACGGCAGGAGTCAGGGAACAACTTACATTGTGTTAATTTTGAGTATAGAGGGAAAAGACACGTCTCTGGGTGTGAGTTCCTATGCTAAACTTAACCATCTTGGTTCTCACTACAAGTACTCAGGATCTGTGAAGGTTATTTACTTACACAACGTAATTCAATGTTCCTTACAACCAACGAGCTGTCTCATGTTGAAGAGCAAAATAGTGAAGAAATGAGCCCATATTGTCACCAGTGAGCCATTGCAAACAAGTCGCTGTAATGCCTATAAATGATTTTTCCGAGGCATTATTTCTATTTAGTTGGTTCAGTCATTCCAGTCTGTTAAGATATGTGTATATTCTGTAAGCTGTATGCTTTGACGCTGAATTTACCAAACCACTGGTCGTGAAATTTACTGATTTGACTTCTGGAAAATGCTCAAAAGAATTGAAAATTGTAGATTCCACAAAAAAATTTCTCTGATCATTTTTTTATGCAACATATCAGTAAAGTTTGACACTCCGTAATTTCTGTGTCCATGATACGACATATTGTTAAAGTCTTTGGAGAGGAAAACTGCTAATGGGTGATTCTGCTACCGTATTTCTGATTCTGTTCTCAGTGGGCCACTCGAGCGCTAGGAAACTCGCGGAATGTGTCGACTCAGTACGAAGAAGACGGAAGCCACAGAAGGCCTTTGTCTGGATTAATGTTTACGGGAAGGTGAACGGCGGCAAATATTTACGCGTGCCCTACAGGGCGCGGCAGATGTTCAAAGCAGTAGCCCGAGCCAGAGAATCGTTGCCTGCCAAGCAGCCAAACACAGCGGCCGGCGGATCACGGTTTCGCCTGTCACCCCAGCTGCTTTCCTTCCGGCACAGGCCGCGCCAGTCAAACGAACTTCCTTCGCTACGGTGGCCGCGTAAATAGATGTTCACTGTCACTCTTGTGATTACACAGCCTACAGCTTTACCAAACGCTGCTAACGGCAAATCTCTATTAGCAAGTGAGAAAGATTAGCAAGCGGAGGTGGAAGCGGTACACGGAAGAATGTACGTAACAATCTCAGTACAGATTTCAGCACTACATTCAAAAAAATGTTCATATATGTGTGAATTCCTAAGGGACCAAACTGTTTATGTCATCGGTCTCTAGACTTACACACTACTTAAACTAACTTATGCTAAGAACAACACACCCACCCATGTCCGAGGGAGGACTCTAACCTCCGGCGGGAGGGACCAGCGCTACATTAATTACAGCCAATGTTAACGAGAAGTAACTGTGCTTAAGCGAAATACTTTTAAGGAAATGGTGAACTACTCGTTAAAGCTCTAAGCCTACAAATGCCAACATTATCTTCAACTGATGTTGTTTCTTCGACAGACAAGAGGCTGATCAGTTATCAGTCATGGAGACGTTGCGATAAAATGCCGCACTCATAGTTCGAAGATAAAACAATTGTAGCGAACTGGGATAAGACACATCCGCAATATTCCTAAGGTGTCTTGATAAGAGCGAAAAAAGTCTTTGAAATCCGAATGTGCATTGAGAGAACGTATAAAATTGTCTCAGCCTAAAGTTAGGCTTCACTGGATGAAGGACAAGTGATGCTGCTAGGGCCAATAGAATTATTAACCAATCTAGATGACACACTTTGTAATTCTAAGTCAGAGAGAAGCTTTTTAAACGATTACCAAATGAAATTTCTGAAACACAATAATCATAGCTACATGGGCTGTCGTCATTTGGACTACAGTATCCTTTCATTATGTATTTTTCACTACTCACAGTTTCCTCTGTGTAGCCATTTTAAAGTGTCTAAAATACTGACCAGATGTAGCACTATTAAAGGGAATTATGAAACAACTATTGGTTGTTATATAACGAAATAAAAATGAAAAATTAAAATGAGTTGAAAAATAGACCTTACGTGATATAACCTGCAAACGAACATCTTTGGCTTACAGGAAAACTTACGTTGTTCTTTGTTAAATGCAGTAGAGTGGCCTAGTATGCAATAAAATACAAACAGAATTAAAAAGTGGTCGGTAACCGATAAGGGATAACATCAGTCAACGAAACATTCTATTATACCAGCCTTTCAAACAGATGACACCAAGACAATGCTGAGTATTATAGAGTAATACCATTAACATCGATCTGTAACAGGATTTTGGAACATAGCGTCTGTCCGAACACTGTGAAGTAGTTGGCAGAAAACTATCTATTGACACATAGCAAGCATGGATTCAGAAAATATCGCTCTTGTGGAACACAACTGGCTCTTTATCTGCATCAAGCAAAGAGCGTTACAGGCACAGGATCCCAAGTTGATTCCATATTTCTAGATGTCCAGAAAGCTTTTCATACAGGTCCTCACAAGCGAATATAATCAAATTTCGTGTCTACGTAGTATCCGTAGTACCGCCTCAGTTGTCAGACTGGATTTTATATTTCGTCTCAGAAAGATCACAGTTCGTAGTAATGAGGGGAAATCATCTAGTCAATGAAATATTATGAGTCCTCTGCTGTTCTTCATCTACATAAACGATTTATGTGTCGATCTGAGTAGCCCTTTTCGGTTATTTATAGATGATGCTGTCGTTCACAGCCTTGTAAAGTCAACAGAAGATCAAAACGCATTTCAAAACGGTTTAAACAAGATATGAGTGTGGTGCGAAAAGGCAATTGAATCGAATAGCGGCAAGTATCAGGTTAATCACTTGAGTAATAAAAGGAATCCGTTTAATTTTGGTTACACGATAAATCACAGAAACCTAAAGACTATTAATTCAACTAAATAAGTAGGAACTAGATTTTTATTCTACATATCAACATATTTGCAGCCCTCGGCCGCTAGAGGTCTCCGAATTATAGCGTTTAACATGGCGGTGTTTAAAGTAACGACGATAATACAGTGCCTGTGTTATTCCGAATTACGATGCAATGTTTCTTCGGACATGCATGTCGGAAGGAACATTGCATTGTAAATCGGAATAACACAGCTAATGCAAATCATATTTATCTTATTTATCTGCGGACACCGGGCAAGCGACTTTCATATAAAACGTCTCGCCTGTACGGAAATATACATAATGGATGTACGACTACAGGTTGTAGACAAATGGTTGACGACATATGGAAGTTTGGATATGGCCGTGAGGGTATGGCCGTGAGTCGTACAAGGGTAGCCTAAAGGCTAGCCGGCACGGTAGCTCAGCGTTTTAGGTCTGAGTGTTAGCTACCATCTGTGATTAAAAAAAAAAAACTGAGTAAACGGATCAACGAAGAACCTGAACGGGTGTCATCGGATGTCCGCCCCGAACAAATTCAACGAACAATATAGGACAAAATGAGATTAAAAAAAAGAAAGACAGCAATGGTTCGCGACAAGCGCGAAATCCGGGTTGGAGTGCAGGGCCAGCTAAAAATTTTATTGTCGTCATTCCATTATACAGCTGATGGTTGTTCATATTAGCAATTGCGAATACATTTTACGTAACATAACTATGTCGGTGCTTGAGAAACAGAGTGCTGTAATCGAGTTTCCAATTTGCAAAGTTTGTCCGCACATGAAGCTCCTCTCCTTTAGGATGACAGCTCTGGACCCCACACGGGCGCTGCGACTTCTGCAACAAGCAAAAGCCTTAGGTTCAGTGTTATCAATGTTCCTCCATGTAGTCCCGACTTGGCCCCATACGATTTTCATCTGCTTCTTTTAAAGAACACGTTCGAGAGCTTCACTTTTATGATGATGTTCAAAAATGTGTGTGAAATGTTATGGGATTTAACTGCGAAGGTCATCAGTCCCTAAGCTTTCACACTACTTAACCTAAATTATCCTAAAGACAAACACACACACACCCATGCCCGAGGGAGGACTCGAACCTCCGCCGGAACCAGCCACACAGTCCATGACTGCAGCGCAGCAGACCGCTCGGCTAATCCCGCGCTGCTTATAATGATGAAGCGGTACAAGCAGTGATGAGCTTGTGGTCCCGTCTAGAAAGTCAAACATTCTTCAGTGACGGTATCAACAAACTGGTCTCTCGTTGAGAAATAAATATGTAGAGATGAATAATAAAGATGTAGAATGTTAGTAACATTTAGTTCGTTTGAAAAGCTTTAAGAATTTTGACATAAAAAGTTAGGAGTCGTAACTTTTGACCACGCCCTCGCACTAGCACTGACCGAAGTTGCACTTGGCCCCACTCACTACACTGACTGCTTTCTTGATGTGTTACTACTAACTAAAGTGAGTTTAGTAATAAATAACTCTGTTTCCTAACAACAATGATTAGGCCTGTCCATTCACTCTTAAAAAAAAAAGTTACCGTGAAGGATATACGAGGGTAAGTCAATTACACTCCTGGAAATGGAAAAAAGAACACATTGACACCGGTGTGTCAGACCCACCATACTTGCTCCGGACACTGCGAGAGGGCTGTACAAGCAATGATCACACGCACGGCACAGCGGACACACCAGGAACCGCGGTGTTGGCCGTCGAATGGCGCTAGCTGCGCAGCATTTGTGCACCGCCGCCGTCAGTGTCAGCCAGTTTGCCGTCGCATACGGAGCTCCATTGCAGTCTTTAACACTGGTAGCATGCCGCGACAGCGTGGACGTGAACCGTATGTGCAGTTGACGGACTTTGAGCGAGGGCGTATAGTGGGCATGCGGGAGGCCGGGTGGACGTACCGCCGAATTGCTCAACACGTGGGGCGTGAGGTCTCCACAGTACATCGATGTTGTCGCCAGTGGTCGGCGGAAGGTGCACGTGCCCGTCGACCTGGGACCGGACCGCAGCGACGCACGGATGCACGCCAAGACCGTAGGATCCTACGCAGTGCCGTAGGGGACCGCACCGCCACTTCCCAGCAAATTAGGGACACTGTTGCTCCTGGGGTATCGGCGAGGACCATTCGCAACCGTCTCCATGAAGCTGGGCTACGGTCCCGCACACCGTTAGGCCGTCTTCCGCTCACGCCCCAACATCGTGCAGCCCGCCTCCAGTGGTGTCGCGACAGGCGTGAATGGAGGGACGAATGGAGACGTGTCGTCTTCAGCGATGAGAGTCGCTTCTGCCTTGGTGCCAATGATGGTCGTATGCGTGTTTGGCGCCGTGCAGGTGAGCGCCACAATCAGGACTGCATACGACCGAGGCACACAGGGCCAACACCCGGCATCATGGTGTGGGGAGCGATCTCCTACACTGGCCGTACACCACTGGTGATCGTCGAGGGGACACTGAATAGTGCACGGTACATCCAAACCGTCATCGAACCCATCGTTCTACCATTCCTAGACCGGCAAGGGAACTTGCTGTTCCAACAGGACAATGCACGTCCGCATGTATCCCGTGCCACCCAACGTGCTCTAGAAGGTGTAAGTCAACTACCCTGGCCAGCAAGATCTCCGGATCTGTCCCCCATTGAGCATGTTTGGGACTGGATGAAGCGTCGTCTCACGCGGTCTGCACGTCCAGCACGAACGCTGGTCCAACTGAGGCGCCAGGTGGAAATGGCATGGCAAGCCGTTCCACAGGACTACATCTAGCATCTCTACGATCGTCTCCATGGGAGAATAGCAGCCTGCATTGCTGCGAAAGGTGGATATACACTGTACTAGTGCCGACATTGTGCATGCTCTGTTGCCTGTGTCTATGTGCCTGTGGTTCTGTCAGTGTGATCATGTGATGTATCTGACCCCAGGAATGTGTCAATTAAAGTTTCCCCTTCCTGGGACAATGAATTCACGGTGTTCTTATTTCAATTTCCAGGAGTGTATTATCCGCAATTTAGTTATATTTTTGTTTATTTTGGTAGTGCCGTGTTTTACGTTGATGACGCATGATTTGTTTATTTGTTGTTATATCTTTGCAATTTTCAAGATGATAGGTTAGTTTCGTTATCGCTGCTGTGCTGTTAATCATAGCTGCTCCACTGTCTATTTGCACCAAAGAAGAGCAACGTTTAGTGATCCGTTTTTTGTGGTCGGAAGGCGTATCAGGGGCCGAAATTCATCGAAGGCTTTCGGTACAGTACGGGAACAGTGTTTTGTCACAACGGAGTGTCTGCGAATGGACTGAAAAATTCCGAAATGGTCGCACAAGTGTTACGCACGATGAAGGAGCCGGACGACCGTTTGCCGCCACAAATGAAGAAACCATTGAGCGTTCACGTGAATTGATTCTCTTAGACAGACTGTTAACTATTAATGAAGTGGCACATCGTCTGCAAATTAGTCACGGTTCTGCCTACAAAATCATACACAACAGACTTGGGTTTCATAAAGTTTGTGCAAAATGGGTCCCAAAACAACTCACACAGTTGCATAAACAAACGCTCTTGGACATCTGCAAAAAACATTTGGATCACTATGGTAACGAACGACAACTTCGTAAACAGGATCATTACTGGTGACGAAACAAGGATCCATCTTTACGAGCCGGAGAGTAAACGGTAGAGTATGGAATGAAAACAACTAAATTTGCCGTACAAGAAAAAGTTCAACACCCAACCGTCCGCAGGAAAACTGATTCTTACGGCTTTTTGGGACGCAGAAGGTCCAGTACTGGAACATTATGGAGAAAGGGGCACAACAATAAACAGTGAGATGCTTACTGCCAGGCTAAAGCAAATACCGAAGATTGCTGCCAAAAGGTGTTGTGTTGTTGCACGACAATGCCCGCCACATACTGCTGTCCACACAGCTGAAACGATCCAGAAACTCAAATTTGAAGTTCTGGATCATCCTCCATATAGCCCCCATCTTGCCCCTCCTGACTATCACTTGTTTGATCCACTCAAACGGGCATTAAGGGGTCGTCGATTTGCCTCGGACGAAGCAGTGAAAGAAGCTGTGCATTCTTGGCTCGCAGCTGAGCCGAGAACCTTCTTTTATGAGGGCATCAGGAATCTTGTACAACGATGAACCAAGTGCATTGAAAAGCAAGGATACTATGTCGAAAAATGATGTTCTTGTAAGCTTCCTATTTGATTACAATACAATTTTATAACTACTTTTCGGATACTAATTGACCTACTGTCGTAAATATCGTTAATCATAATTACTGACATTATTAAAGACACATACACATTGCAGTTAATATATAAATACAATTCGTCTACGCAGTATACTGTCATCTACATTTGCTGCTTTATGGTTAGCGCTTACTCTGCAATTTGCGCTTAAGTATGTGGCAGAGGATTCTCAGAGCCTCTGTCAGACTATTACTTCACGGTTTCACTCTCGAACAGCGAGTGGGAAAAATCAAAACTTAAATTTATATATAGGAGCTATGATTTCTATTGTTTATTATGAGAGTTTTTTCTCCCCATGCAAGTAGGAATTAAGAAATTCTTTCGCGTTCGGAGAAAGTAGGTGTAGACTGCAATTTCGTGAAAAAACCTAACTGCAAGGAAAAACGCCTTAGCTTTACTGCTTACCACCCAAACTCACTTATCATATCTGTGATACGTATGACGTTACTCTTCATTAATAGGGGTGTGGCTGGAAAGAGTGCCTGGCTAGTGGCTGCACCGTCCTCCAGTTCCTGAGCGCTTAGATTGGCTAATAGTTTAATTCTGGCTCTGCATCAACAATGATTTAAGTACATAAAATCCCCGAAATGGCTAACACACTAACACTAAACTGTCTAATTGTGATCTAAATATGCATCCGACTGTTTACTTAATAAAGCTCTTCATTATGTAAAAGTTGATAGTCGAAAGAATCTCTAGCTTTTGCAAGGAATAAGTGTCCTCTATTTTCACCCACTCTTCTTTACTTCAATAAAAATCCTGCACTTAATTTAATAAACTGAAAATCCACGCAGTCCCTCACACTCTATTAAAATATCAACGAAGACAAGGAAATACTGGTTTAACAAAATTCAACTTATATTATTGAAAATAAATGTTACAAGCTAACTCTTAGTTATAATTAAACTTTCCCTATTTAACACGTTACAAAACGGAAGTTAATTACTGTACGAGTACCAAACTTGGTATAATTAACGTCCAGAGTATGGGGTTCATGATTTCCATGCGTCACAGTGCCACCGTCCCATTTCAACTATGGCCACCAGATTCCGTGACCGAAGTGGCCGTGCGGTTCTAGGCGCTGCAGTCTGGAACCGCGAGACCGCTACGATCGCAGGTTCGAATCCTGCCTCGGGCATGGATGTGTGTGATGTCCTTAGGTTAGTTAGGTTTAACTAGTTCTAAGTTCTAGGGGACTAATGACCTGAGAAGTTGAGTGCCATAGTGCTCAGAGCCATTTGAACCATTCCGTGACCAATCTTCGTGATTCATTCTCTTACACACCTGACCAGTCGCAATGATCTTGTTGACGTGTCAACATGAGCTTGGATAAAAGGAGCAGAGCATTATTAGTGAAGCTCTATTATCAAAACACCGGTAATGCTGCAACTGCACTTCGAGAATATCGCCAGCTGAGAGGATTACGGAGGGATCCTTTCTCTCCACCTTCTGTGCGGAGCATGATGAAGTGGTTCGAATTAACTGGAGAACTGAGCATCGCTCCGTGAAGAGGCCGACGACTGGTTGCACCACATGTGGTCGGTGAATTTGCTGTTGCTACGGCAGACAACGCTGCGCGCAATTCACGACCGCCAGGCAGTGTGCGTGATGTGTCACGACAGTTGAACATCACCTGGTCCACTGTACGGAAGATGGTTCGAATCATTCTCAAATGGTCTCCATACAAGGTCCATCTTGCACAGCAGCTTGCACCACAGGATGCACAATGACGTGTTGAGTTCGCTCTCCACTTTCTCGCAAGGATTGAAGTTGACGAGGGCCGGCCCTGAACCATCCTATGGACGGTCGAAGCTCATTTTCCTCTGACTGGTGAGGTGAACACACAGAATTCCCGAGTGTGGTGATCTTCACCTCCAGTCACTGTGCATGAAGTTCCTGTGTATGGTGAACGTGTCACCGTATTGTTTGGCTTCTCGGCTACGTTCATCATTGGCCCATTCTTTTTTGAACAGGCTGGCGCTCAAGGATCAAAGACGAGCAGTGTGACTGGCCAGCGTACTGCGATATGCTTCGCCAGCATGTCATACAGGAGAGAGACGCATTGAACTCAAATAGTTTCCATGCAAGATGGCGCCCCACCGCTCATCTCTCGTGAAGTTCAACCGCTTCACGATCGAATTGTCCATGTTATACCAGCTTGCCGCCATGCTGTTCAGAAAGTTGTGAACCTCTTCTTTCACCTCGTCGTCGGAGCTGAATCGCTTCCCGGTCTTTAACCTACGGAACAGGTGATAGTCACTGGACGTCAAGTCAGGACTATAGGGTGGGTGGGTGATTGTGTTCCACTGAAACTGTTGCAGGAGAGCAACGGTTTGCCGAGCGATGCGTGGGCGAACGTTGTCATGGAGAATGTGTACACTCTTGCTCAACATTCCTCTTCTTCGTTTCTGAATTGCCCGTTTGAGTTTTTTCAGTCTCACAGTACCTGTCAGCGTTAATTGTGGTCCCAGCGATTCAGCTCCGACGACGAGGTGAAAGAAGAGGTTCATAACTTTCTGAACAGCATGGCGGCAAACTGGCATGACATGGGCGTACAAAAACTGCCACAGCGTCTACAAAAATGCATCGATAGAAATGGTGATTATGTCGCAAAAAAGCTAAATATTCAAACTGTAAACTGATGTAAACCATTGTAGAAATAAACAGATGTATGTACTTATAAAAAAATAGGAGACCTTACTTTTGGGATTACCCTCGTATTTTCCGTGTTATAACGTGTTAAATAGGGAAAGGTTAGTTATAACCACCCGGTATTTCAGTCAATATTAACAATAATTCTGTTGAAATAGATTGGCCTGACGCAGTCAGTATCATCACGTCAGTCCATACTTTATGCAATGACTGAACCATATATAGTTTAAATCAAATCTTCATAAAATTACGCTGGCTTCAGTGTGTTCTTTACCCGTAGATCGTTTATCACACTGCCGTTACCGCGCACACTTCTACGGCCAGGTGCTATCTTCCCCAGCGACTACAACTAGTGCGTGGCAGCGCGTTACTTCACGGATACTAAAAAAGTTTCCACACAAATTAATTCATGATTTATCCCCCATTTGCAGCTTAATTCTGTTGCTCAGCAACATTTTTCTCATATCTCCCTAGCCTTATTACTTAGTAGGAGGGAATAAAAATGGCTCATGAGTGGCCGATGTATTTTCCATATTTCGCTATAATACACAACGAACTGCCCTTTTCCGACGTCCTCCTTCAATCCCGTATGATAAGGATCCGTACCGTGAAACGTGATGATTCAAGGCCTGCAGAGCGATAGGCGGTATCGTTATAGAGGGTGTCATAAAATTCTCTACTCAAGCTACAAAGCAACGTTGTAAATTTCTAGTGGGAACATCGTTTATCTATTTGGGAAAAGAATATCGAGTTATCTGCAGGAATCACAGTTGTAACGTCCGTCACGGCGCACAAAAAACGCGAATGGCGCCGCTCTTCATTCGTTGTTCTCTTCATGACGTCCCATTCTAAGTCAATATCCAACACTTTTTTATTTGGAAATTTTATGTCATCAATGTACCCAGTTTAATGTTCTGTAGATTCTGTTTCAACACTTCGCTTGTGTTCTTCGCCCAGTGTACATACAAATCGATGCAATGCTGCGCCAATTAATTAATAATATGGAATATATATTTCAGCGGAACTAGATTAATTTTGTCCAGAAAATGAACACCAGCAGAATACAAATAAACAAAAGACTCGACCAACATTGCAGAAGTTGTCGGCCTTTTATATTTTCAGCTAGATGAGCTGGACTTTTAAATCTTTGATTTTATGAAACAAACAAACGAAAAGGTGACGACTAATACATTTCAAAATTATAGTTAAATTTAGAATACAGAATTATCGTTGGTGTCTCATACCTAAGTGTTGACGAAATATTTACACGACACACATGCGTATAATAGAACTTTTTGCTTGTTTACAATTGAACTACTAGAATATCTCGCACATCACCTGGCTGCGACATAATATAGTCAGTTTAATTTCATGGTTGTAGCGTTTGATTTTTTTTTTTTTTTTGTTCAGGCTGTTTTTGCTACTGATTACTCTCTCTCTGACCAGATATATCTGCAATGCCGATTTATTTTCATTTGTCAGTGACGGAAGAGGAAGAAATGTTATTCCATCTTCCGTTTCTGGTAGCGTTCAAAACAAATGGGCACAAGTCATGACAATGATTGAACTTCGTATATGATTTTGCTCAATATGGTGGTGAACTGCTAAAACCTTCGGTCTTTCCCACATTATTTCAAATATAAACCAAAACTGATGCTCTTATATATTCAAAACGACTGACAGCAACCAGAAAACAGAAAACTAAGAATTGGAAAGATTAAAACTTTGAGACTTCGCCAGAGTTCAGGTAGATGAGAAGTGGTCGCAATAGACAAGGTGATTATAATTAAAGTTAAACTTTCAAAACGCTGTAGAAATAATACTACTGGTCAGAATGACGACAAATTGCAACGGAATATTTCGGAGAAGGGGGAAAACATATGGCAGCAGAAAAAAATAGTGTGAAAATTGATCAATAGATGGCGCTATATGTGTTAGAATACGTAAATCAAATCACCCGTCATGCGCACGACCCATTGAAGTTGGTATAAACACGCCGGGTGCACGGCTTTCCGTCCTTTCGTGTCTGCGACGTTCGCCATGACTGTATCAATACAGGATCGCGCTCTGCTTGTAAAGCTGTATTACAAAAATGATGACTGCACACGTCGCTCTGTGGAAGTGCCGGACACTGAAGGGTTTGAAAAAATGCGTTGGTCCGATGACTGCCGTGGGTCCGGAGAATATGATTCGGAAATTCGAAAAGACATCTTCTTTTGGTGTGCAACCTAGTAGAGGGAGGAAACGAATTAATTCGCCGTCAGTGGCCACAGCAATGCAGGAGGAGACGAGTAGTGGCGTGCGAACGTGTAGTGCATGGAAAATTGCCCGAACATTTGACATACCCGTGCGTAAATCCTACGAAACATCCTTCTTTGCTATCCATTCAAAACTGCTCACGTGGACGAGTTGCTTCTTGTTGACCTGCCCTCAAGAGAGACCTTTGCTTTAGAATTTCTTGCTCACATGGAAGTGGACAATGATTGGCGGTGGACAGACGAAGCCCACTTCCATCTGACAGAATATGTCAATACACAGAAATGTCGAACATGGGCAACGGAAAATCCACACGCAAATCGACCAGTACTACTTCATGCTGAAAAGGTCACTGTGTGGTGCATATTTATGGCATAATTTACTATGGGGCCATATTTTTTCGAAGAGACAGCTGCTTCCGGTCCTGTTACCTGTACCGTCACTGGTAAGCGCTATGAGTGTCTTTTGCGCATCCACGTCATTCCAGCTCTCCAACAGCGTGGATGTGTGGATGGGGTCATTTTATGCAAGATGGCACACCTCCGCAGATTTCAAATCCACTTAAGCAGCTGCTGAAGCGCCATTTCGGAAATGCTAAAATTATCAGCCGCCATTCCCCTACAGACTGACCGTCCCGGTCACCTGATCATAATCCGTGTGACTTCTGGCTGTGGGGATACCTGAAAGATGTTGTGTTCAGTGTTCCGACTGGAAGCTTAGCTGCATTGAAGGCACGCATTGCGCAACACATTCTGAACGACTTCCTGACATTTAAATCTATACTCGATGTTAACAAATTTCTCCTCAGAACAAATTTCTCTTCAGAAACGCTTTCCTTGCCATTGCCAGTCTACATTTTATATCCTCTCTACTTCGACCATCATCTGTTATTTTGCTCCCCAAATAGCAAAAATCCTTTACTACATTAAGTGTCTCATTTCCTAATCTAATACCCTCAGCATCACCAGACTTAATTCGACTACATTCCATTATCCTCGTTTTGCTTTTGTTGATGTTCATCTTATATCCTCCTTTCAAGACACTGTCCATTCCGTTCAACTGCTCTTCCAAGTCCTTTGCTGTCTCTGACAGAATTACAATGTCATCGGCGTACCTCAAAGTTTTTATTTCTTCTCCATGGATTTTAATACCTACTCCGAACTTTTCTTTTGTTTCCTTTTGCTCAATATACAGATTGAATAACATCGGGGAGAGGCTACAACCCTGTCTCACTCCCTTCCCAACCACTGCTTCCCTTTCATGTCCCTCGACTCTTATAACTGCCATCTGGTTTCTGTACAAATTGTAAATAGCCTTTCGCTCCCTGTATTTTACCCCTGCCACCTTCAGAATTTGAAAGAGAGTATTCCAATCAACATTGTCAAAAGCTTTCTCTAAGTCTACAAATGCTAGAAACGTAGGTTTGCCTTTACTTAATCTTCCTTCTAAGATAAGTCGTAGGGTCAGTATTGCCTCACGTGTTCCAACATTTCTACGGAATCCAAACTGATCTTCCCCGAGGTCGGCTTCTATCAGTTTTTCCATTCGTCTGTAAAGAATTCGCGTTAGTATTTTGCAGCTCTGACTTATTAAACTGATAGTTCGGTAATTTTCACATCTGTCAACACCTGCTTTCTTTGGAATTGGAATTATTATATTCTTCTTATATATATATATATATATATATATATATATATATATATATATATATATATATATATATGGTGGTACTAAGTTTTATTCGGAGGGTGCAGAGGGCGCTGTAGTTCTAGCGCAAAGAGTTTCGGCACAAGTTCGAAATGACAGAACTATTCGCTAACACGGCTCAATTGGTATCGCAAGCTGTTCTCGCCCACAGCGCTGAAACGAGACCCTTGAGCGGGCTACGTGTGGGCGTCCAGCAATAACCATTACCGACGGTAGCCCCGCACACAGCGCAGCGCTTCGTTAGCAGCCGCGGCACGTCCCGCTAACGAGAAACCGCCCAGCGCGGGCAGATTACTGCGGGCTTAACAGCGCTCGCCGGCACTGATGGCTCTCTTCCCATCTGCTGACTCTAGGGTTCGACAGTAGCTGGCGAAGTGACGGACAAAACACACCCAGAAAGCTAGCAAAGACTCTTCAACAAATTAGCTATGCCGATTACAGAATTCCCTGTGTGATTTGACACTAAGATGGCAACAAAAACCCACCAAGCTGTTTCTTCAAATCAACGATTTATTTTACCATTATGTTTCGAAACTTAACTGATAGTCAGACCGTGATGCGCATTTATTGCACAAATTTCATCTCTTCAAAGCTTTTAAAATTTAGATTGTGAGATGCCAAGAACTATGCCCCTTACATGAAGTCATTAAAGATCACCTAACTCACGTTGAGCGAACAGTAAGGCTGAACAAAAATGACTGACAAGGCACAATGCATCTTGTAGAGGGTATAGTATGGACGTATTGGAATAATTAATGTCGGGTGATGGTTTTAAAGTAATTCACACGACATGAAAACTTTGTGGAAACGCGTCGATTTACTGGAGGCTAGTTTATCCCAGTGAAGTATTCAGAATTGACCAGGGCGCGCGGCCGGGGAGCGGCGAAGGGAAGCGACAGTAGGCAGCTTAGGGTGGCTCAGGCTCCGAGAAAGCGGTAACGGGGCGCGGCCTCCAGCTGCCTTAAGATCAGTGACAGTGAGTGGGTGGTTGACCCCATGCTGGTGTACCGGGAAGCAGACGGAGAACTTGTACGCCTGTTGATAAATGTCCGTCGTCCCGTTTTCAGTTAAACATGCGATTAAGCCACGCAAAGCTACAGTGGAGCAGTCAACAGAGGCCAAAATATGCGTATTCGTGACTATAGCAACTTCACGCTGAATTGACGGTCCGCAGAGTCTGAAGTAAATCAGGTGAAGAGCGACAGAATGAAATACGCCGGCCTCCGATGGGAACGTAGGACCGAGGAATTTGAAGTACTCTCCTGGGAGTCAGAATTCCGGAAAAATTGGAGTTTTGTGCAGACGCTAACCTTGATGGGCGGCCTGGGAGGAGCCAAATAGCAGAAGTTGAGAGGAAGGGAAATTCTGTGGGAATTTGTTCACTTCCCAGAGCAGGCATTGGTCAGCGCTGGGAAGTGGCGCATAATTAACGCGACTTGCGCTGCAATTGGCGTAAGTGATTTTGCTGGAGGGGAAACCGAGGCGAAGAGCGGACTGGGAGAAGTCCCCGTAGGGGTCTTCCGTCCTCAGCGTGCCTAGAGTGCGGACGTGGCGTTCATTACTCAGCATGCCTGAGAGAGAGTGAGCATCTCTGCAGTTTAGGACTTAGCAAACGGAACGATTGAGCTTGGAAATAGATAGTTTTCGTTCAACTATGTACTGAGCAAGATAGCTAGAAGTGAATAGACGAGCGCAGCCTTGCAGCACCACGAGACCAGCCGACGTCCGCACAACGATGCCGCCCCGCCATGCTGAATTCGGTGATAATGCGCCCACTCTGGCTTGAGTTAGGCCACGGATTAATTTGTTGGATCACGTCGGCAAGGATTAATTTGTTGGATCACGTCGGCAAAGTTTCCACTAGGGTTTCATGGGCCGTGTATTGTAGAATTCTTTTCGCACTTCGCATTACGCCTGGGTCAGTCGATAGGAATTACTTTTGATTTATCGCGCTTTACTCCACGCAAACGCAATTTATTACCACTGCCTGTTAGGAGACTCATCTAATGTGATGACTGAAGGTCGCGAGTTAAAATAAATCTGTGCTAATCGACTGCATCTGTTTTCAATCAAGTAGTTGAAATCCCAAGTCACTTCATTAATTAATTTTATGTTCAACATTTGCATCTGGTGTTCAATAGCTGAATATAACATCAATGAGCACCCCTTTTTAATTAAAAGGGATCAATTCTGAATCAATTAATGTCAACACTGCCACCGCAGTTCAATCAGGAGTCACAGAGCCTTATTACTTTCTTTGCATTATCCGGCATTGTGGCAGTTTTGCACTCTCTGTTGATCTGTTAGTCAATTACCTGGGGTGAACACACACCAAAACCAGATAAGTGACGGGTGGGGTGTCACAAGATCTTCAACTTTTCAAGTAGTTTAGGATAATTTCCACCTCTTCCAATGGTGTGCTCTTCGCTTTGTCTCTATTGTACTCCATCAAGTGTGGTGGTGCAGTGGTAAGATGCTGGACGGCGGTCTGATCATCGAGATTAACATTTTCCGCTGGTTAGAGAAACCACTCAGGACAAGCGTGGTGGTGGGCCCTTTGAGACGACACGCCTTACTATCTTCACCAATCCAAAGCTGTGATCCATCTTTAATGACCCTGTTGTAGATCGAACGTGGAACCCTCATCTTCCAATCTGTTGTAATCAACGTTCCTGATATTCTGTTTCAAGTATTTCACTTTTCTTCTGCCCTACAGTTTCCCCTTCTATACTCCCTATTACATTGACAGTTACGAGGGCTATTCCGAAAGTAACGTCCGATCGGTCACGAAATGGAAACGACTATGAAAATCCGATAAAGCTTTGCACAGATGTGTTGGGTAGTGTCTCTAGTATAACCCCAGTTAGCATCACGTCGCTCTCCTCATTTCTGAGCTCGCAGTGAGTGCGTAAAGATGTCTAGAAAATAGTGTCTGCCGCCATGTACGGGGGCCTGGTGAGAAATTTCCCCTGAAGCTATGCAGCTAACATTACATAACTGTCGTGCTGTTTCGTCTTCAAGACAATTCTCAGCCGCATTCTGCAGGGGCAATGAAGATGCTCCTGCATCGTTTTCAAATGGACATGTGAGATTACCCACACTACAGCCCGTAATTGTCTCCCTCTGAGTTTCAGCTCAGGTCACATGAACCGCTGGTTATGAAGACAACATTTCGGCACAAGACAACGAGCCGTAGGCCAGCGTAGAGAATTGGCGGAGAGCACTGGCGGCTGCCTTCTATAGCGAGGGTATGGGAAAGTTGGTACAACGCTACGATACACGTCTAAGTCGGGTCGGCGACTATGGAGATAAGTAGCTGCAAGGTGTATCTAACTGTTGCAAATAAAACATTTTTGATTTTTACCGTGGTTTCCATTTCGCGACCTATCGGACCTTACTTTCGGAATAGCCCTCGTATTTATTCTTCGATGAATTGTCACACAGCCTAGTAAACTGCCCCATCCTTTCGTAAAGATTTTCCACACACTTCTGTTTTCGCCTGCTCAGTCTAGTACTATTAATTTCTTACTTTATATGTCTACTTTTTTTTATTTTCGTATTGACCAAATAAGACCACGTAACAACCAATTACTGTTGTTTCCATGTTGTTTTCTACTTTTCCAGTACTCCATCTGCTCCCAATGTTTTCTTTTTCTTTTTTCTGTTCATGTTGTTCCAGATTTTTTTTTCTTCCGCTTGGAAAGCCTTTCAAATTTAATATTTTACTCTTAAAAAGATTTCTGTCCGGTATTTCAGATTCTTTGATATTGTTTCTTTCTAGATCTTTTCTTATTTCTGAAATCCATTCTATTATCGATTTATTCTTCCGGATATACAGGAATATTTGTTTCGTGAGCCTGTTCTTATTCATTCGACAGAGGTGCCCAAAAAGATTAATCATCTTTTAGCCATTACTTCTGATATTTTCTCTACATTTTTGTTGATCTCTTCATTACTTTTCATTTTCCAGCCACCTACTTTATATTTTACACATTTGTTTGCGTCGTTAGCAATGATATTGCTTTCTACTTAATTAATTTTTCTCGTGAATCATTGTTACATGCAATAGAAAGCAGTGCTGCATACTTTTACTTTACATACTTCTTCATTAATATATCTTCTATGGTAACGTTTTTTTGTATTTGTAAACAAACATAAATTCCCTTAGAATGTAGGACATTAGCACACCGAGCATTAGTGCGCATCCTGAAGTAATATGAAGTACGAGGCGCATTCAGGTTATAACACCTCCGATATTTTTACCCAGGGCTCGAAGCATGTAGTTTGTTTTAAAATGCGGATGCACTCGTTGTGAACGCATGATAGAGATGATAGCTATGTACGAAACGCGGAACTCTAGCGGCAGCGGCGATAGTGAAGACAGTTTTGATATTTAAAATAGCGACGCTTTACGTTACAAGAATAGCGTGTAATCATTCTTTTTCTCCATTTGCGTGGTGTGACTCGGTTGAAATACATCGCCAGTTGTGTGGGATATGTGATGTCATGGGCGTGTGTAATGTGCGTGCGTGGATGCGGCGTTTCAAATAATGCAGAATGTCGTGTGATAACAAACCAAGACATTCTCGGTCTCGCAGCAGCCGCTCTGATGACATGATTCAGAGAGTGGGAAAGTTACTTTGGATGATCGACGAAAGAGTGTGGAATACATTGCCTCCAACGATGGCATTCCCAGGGGATCTGTGGACGCAGTCCTCCATGAAGACCCGAAAGTGCGAAAAGCGTCCTACAGGTGGGTGCCACGTGCGCTGACAGCGGCAGCAAGGCTCAGCGCGTGGCTTATTGCCAGGCAATCTTGACGCGTGATTATGGCGTGAATGGGACTTTCTTTTCATCGATTGTGAGAATGGATGAGATATGGACGCCGTTTTTCAATCCTGGAACGAACCGCCAGTCAGCTCAACCAGTGCTGAAAAAATGATGGTGGTCATATTCTGGAACAGCGATAGCGTAATCCTTTCTGATTGTGTACCTAAGGGCACTACTGCGACAACCGTACCCTGCTAAGATGTTCTGAAGAACAGACTCCTTCCAGCATCGCGTAAAAACGTCCTGAAAAGGATACAATTGAGCTCTTTCACTAAGACAACACATCGCCACATCGGGCGATCACGACGTTGCAGTTTCTTCATGACATCTTTAAAGAGATTTCTCATGCTTCTTACTCCCCTGACCTGGTACTAGCGACTTTCGGCTGTTTCGTGATGCAAGACACTCTCTGGGTTGCACATTCATCAACTGTGCTGTTATTACATCAGCGGTTTCCCAATGGTCACATCAGATTCCTAAAGAAGCTTTGGCGTCGACGTCGTGAAAAATGTGTATGGCTGCAGGGCGATTACGTTGAGGAGTGACACAAGTTTCATAGTTTTCATGTGATTAGCTTGTGAGAAAAAAATCGGGGGTTTCATAATTTGAATACACCTCGTACAGTGCACATTAGCCGACAAATAGAAACTCGCGAAACAAACTGAGAAAATATGACAGGTACATTTCCATTAAAAAGTAAAGTTAGCTGTTTCGCTCATAAAGTGCTACTAAGAAGGCTACAATATTATATTTTGTTGGCCTCTATGCTAAACAGTGGGTCCTCCTATAACTGTGTGGAGAAGCCAGTTCAAAGATTGGATGCAGGCAACAGCAGACCACCTCCAATTGGACCATGCCTGGAGTTCAAACCAGCCTTCGAACTGATGACAGTTTCGTAGTGAGAATCAGCTGGAATACGGTGGGGAAGGCCTCTGTGAAGAAACTGTCATGGAATTTGTGCGAAGGATTTCGAAACAACAGATTATCTTATTTAATGATTGTTGCCAGTGAATTTGATCCGTACTTGTCTTTTTCCTCCTCCTTCGACGCGTTACTGGCAGTGTCCTGTCGACGTAATCTTGCCTCTGTTTTTGTGATCTGAAAGTTACCCAAGCAACAACCATGCTATTGGCTCTTATTGAATCCGGTAGTGAGAAAATAAATCTTTTGAGGCAAAAACAATAAATAAATCGAATTTAAAAAATGGTCTCTGTGTAACAATTCAAAGCTTTCTTTTTGATCATGGTTCAGAAATAGGACATACATTGTTTCATTTTTACTGTTTCGTCTTCCACTGCAGCACTGCCGTCTCGTGACATAAAAGTTTGATACCTTGTGGGAGCTATTCAACTAACTTGCAGAAAGGTGTCAGGGACTGTGGTACATTTCTAGCAAAGAGATAAGATTTTACATATTCGTATGGAGCGACAGAAGACCAGTGAGTATCAGCCTGTGGATTAAAGAGCTGTCGCCCGAGGCTTTCATCATCGGAACTCGTCGCAGGAAATGATTTGGTCTGCTCCAGGCTGCCGCACACGCCCCAATGCCATTAGCCCGGCAGACAGTCGAGTAACTAACCAGCAACCTCGCTTTGAATATGGCATTGTTGTTGCACGGCCATCATAGTCACTCGCTGATTTGGCTTTTCAAAGGTTTGTACCAAATGAATCCCAAGAAATTGCAGTAGCGGCCTTGAAAACGAAGTAAGGTCGTCTACAAAGTTTGTGATCTATTTCAGAACTGTGTCAGGCAATGGAACATGAATTAATGGCTTCGTACATATGCACTTGATTCAAATAATTGAACAATATTCTTTGAATAAAAGAGATTCTTTCGTTCACAAGTTCAGAAGACTGAAAATTCTGTTAGACGTAATTTCTTGTGGAAAGAAAAAATGTAAAAAATGTTTCAAATGGCTCTGAGCACTATGGGACTTAACAGCAATGGACATCAGTCCCCTAGAACTTAGAACAACTTGAACCTAACTAACCTAAGGACATCACACAACACCCAGCCATCACGAGGCAGAGAAAATCCCTGACCCCGCCGGGAATCGAACCCGGGAACCCGGGCGTGGGAAGCGAGAACGCTACCGCACGACCACGAGATGCGGGCGAAAAAATGTATTCAAGAAGTCTATTGCGTCACAATACTGTATTTTATTGGCACGTCATCTGTTTACGCATTATGCTCCTGATTTCAGAAAGCCTAGTCTTATAAAGCAGGCGTCGTTTTCTGAGCAGCGGTTTTCAATTTGCAGCCCACACAGCACTGCAGTCATTAACACTACTATCTCTTAGCCAGACTCTGACGTGGCCAGGAACAAACGCTTGGATATGATTGCAGCCTGCAACTGTTCCATGCACTGTGTTCGTTTCGGTAATTACTCCTGGAGATTTTCTCTGTCTAGGATACAGCGTACGCATCTGGGCATTGAAGTCAGTTCTTAGTCATCTTTTTGATTATTCTATGATCTCCAGCAGGATATCCGATTATTCTACCTCTACAATAGCCCTCACAACGGAACACTATAATTTAACACAAGCTGTTAAATATAATTGAGAAGTCAATCATAATTATAATATCAGAGAAAGCGTTAACGACGCATCTTCATTAGTGGCAAACTCGCGGTGGTACAGCTGGAGGCAGTCGATTCCAATTTAGCTGGAGGAGAGTACGTGCCTTGTTGGCAAGGCAGACTGTGTCCACTAACATTTCGTTTTATCTCTATCCCATATACGCACCATCACGTTCATTTTCCTCAGCTTCTCTCCCTTTCTACACAACTCTCTGTTCTCATAAATCTCTGTAATAGTTAAGTACTGCTACAGGATTTTGGACTTGTGTAGTAAACGATTTACGAAACAACAAAGAAGTCCTTAACGTCATAATAATAATAATAATAATAATAATGACAATAGTAGTGGTAGTAGTAGTAGTAGTAGTAGTAGTAGTTGTTGTTGTTGTTCAGACTGTCTTTCTAAGGCAATTAATGGTAGCTAGGAACAACGGTGGACTCCACATAGTAAACCTTGTGGTACAATAAATTTTATATGCTTCCAGTCAAAAGTTCTGTTTTAACATTATATTCGTGCTTGAGGGATGCCTTTAATGTAATTCCATTTTAGTTTGCAAAGATAAACTTCACGGTCTTCAGAGTTACAGGTCTTGACAAGATCACAAAATATAGTTAAAAGGATAGTTTTTCTTATTTGGCTCTACCCTATCACGCTTGTGGAGTCGTATGTTGTTCTTGCTGTGTGGAATTCTTAACAGAAACCAAACTCAAATACAGCAAACCGTTTTGGTCTGACAAGTAGGTAAATTTCGAAAATGCTTTTGATGCCGTTCTTCACAAGGCACTACTAATTAAATTGCGTGTCCATAGAGTAGAGTCTCAGTTTGCGACGAGATTCGCAAATTCCTGTCAGAAAGGTCACAGTTCATAGTAACTGATGGAAAGTCATCGAATCAAACATATCTGGCGTTCCCCAATGAAGTGTTGTAGGCCGTCTGTTGTTCCTCCTCTATATAACGATACAGGAGACAATCTGAGCAGCCCTCTTAGAATGTTTGCAGATGATACTGTCATTTACCGTCTTGTAAAGTCATCAGACGATAAAAGCCAATCGCAAAATGATTTCGACAAAAATCTATATATTGGGAAAAGTGGTAGTTGACTCTAAATAATAAAAAGTGTGAGGTCATCCAAATGAGTACTAAAAGGAATCCGTTAAATTTCGGTTGCACGATAAATCATACAAATCTAAAGATTGTCATTTCAACTACCTAGGAATTACTGTTATGAACAACTTAAATTGGAACGATCACATAGCTAATGTTGTGTGGAAAGTAAACCCAAGACTGAATTTTATTGGCTCAACACGTTGAAGATGCAACGGGTCTACGAAGAGACGGCTTACACTACGCTTGTCCGCCCTCTTCTGGAGTACCGCTGTGCAGCATTGGGTCCATACCAGATAGGGTTGGCGGAGGAATCGAAAGAGTCTAAAGAAGGGCAGCTATTTTGTATTGTGGTGATATAGGGCAGAGGGCGTCGCGGATATGATACGCGAGTTGGGGTGGCAATTATTAAAGCAAAGGCTTGTTTCGTTACTGTGAGAGGTTTTCAAGAAATTTCAATCTCCAAAGTTCTCCTCTGACTGCGAAAATATTTTGTCGATACCCACTTATACAGGGTGGTCCATTGAAAGTGACCGGGCCAAATATCTCACGAAATATGCATCAAACGAAAAAACTACAAATAACGAAACTTGTCTAGCTTGAAGGGGGAAACCAGATGGCGCAATGGTTGGCCCGCTAGATGGCGCTGCCATAGGTCAAACGGATATCAACTGCGGTTTTTTAAGTAGGAACCTCCATTTTTTATTACATATTTGTGTAGTACGTAAAGAAATCTGAATGTTTTAGTTGGACCACATTTTTCGCTTTGTCATAGATGGCGCTGGAATAGTCACAAACATATGGCTCACAATTTTAGACGAACAGTTGGTAACAGATAGGTTTCTTAAATTAAAATACAGAACGTAGATACGTTTGAACATTTTATTTCGGTTGTTCCAATGTGATACATGTACCTTTGTGAACTTATCATTACTGAGAACGCATGCTGTTACAGCGTGATTACCTGTAAATACCACATTAATGCAATAAGTGCTCAAAATGATGTCCGTCGTTTGGGCAATACGTGTAACGACATTCCTCTCAACAGCGAGTAGTTCGCCTTCCGTAATGTTCGCACATGCATTGACAATGCGCTGACGCATCTTGTCAGGCGTTGTCGGTGGATCACGATAGCAAATATCCTTCAACTTTCCCCACAGAAAGAAATCCGGGGACGTCAGATCCGGTGAACGTGCGGGCCATGGTATGGTGCTTCGACGACCACTCCACCTGTCATGAAAAATGCTATTCAATACGGCTTCAACGGCACTCGAGCTATGTGCCGGACATCCATCGTGTCGGAAGTACATCGCCATTCTGTGATGCAGTGAAACATCTTACAGTAACATCGGTAGAACATTACGTAGGAAATTAGCATACATTGCACCATTTAGATTGCCATCGATAAAATGGGGGCCAATTATCCTTCCTCCTATAATGCCGCACCATACATTAACCCGCCAAGGTCGCTGATGTTCCACTTGTCGCAGCCATCGTGGATTTTACGTTGCCCAACAGTGCATATTATGCCGGTTTACGGTACTGCTGTTGGTGAATGACGCTGCGTCGCTAAATGGAACGCGTGCAAAAAATTTGTCATTTTCCCGCCAAGTGTGCAGAACTGTACACGACGTTCAAAGTCGTCGCCATGCAATTCCTGGTGCATAGAAATATGGTACGGGTGCAATCGATGTTGATGTAGCGTTCTCAACACCGACGTTTTTGAGATTCCCGATTCTCGCGCAATTTGTCTGCTACTAATGTGCGGATTAGTCGCAACAGCAGCTAAAACACCTACTTGGGCATCATCATTTGTTGTAGGTCGTGGTTGACGTTTCACATGTGGCTGAACACTTCATGTTTCCTTAAATAACGTAACTATGCTGCGAACGGTCCTGACACTTGGTTGATGCCGTCCAGGATACCGAGCAGCATACATAGCACACGCCCGTTGGGCAAAGGGATCACAATAGCCATACATCAACAGGATATCGACCGTTTCCGCAATTGGTAAAAGGTCCATTTTAACACGGGTAACGTATCACGAAGCAAATACCGTACGCACTGGCGGAACGTTACGTGATACCACGTACTTATACGTTTGTGACTATTACAGCGCCATCTATCACAAAGCGAAAAAAGTGGTCCAAATAAAACATTCATATTTCTTTACGTACTACACGGATATGTAATAGAAATGAGGGTTCCTATTTTAAAAAACGCAGTTGATATCCGTTTGACCTAAGGCAGCGCCATCTAGCGGGCCAACCATAGCGCCCCCTTCAAGCTAGACGAGTTTTGTTCTTTGTAGTTTTCTCGTTTGATGCTTATTTCGTGAGATATTTGCCCTGGTCACTATCAATGGATCAACCTGTATAGTGAGAAAGGATCATTGTAATGAAATAAGAGAAATTAGAGCTCGCACTAGAGTGGACTGAATGAATGAGTCTTTAAATGGATGTGTTTTCTTATCTTTATTTTCATAGATAAATGTTACGACTGCATATATAACCATATAGGCTTCTCATTATCAGGAGAAAGAAAACTGGCATTCTACGGATCGGAGCGTGGAATGTCAGATCCCTTAATCGGGCAGGTAGGTTAGAAAATTTAAAAAGAGAAATGGATAGGTTAAAGTTCGATATGGTGGGAATTAGTGAATTTCGGTGGCAGGAGGAACAAGACTTCTGGTCAGGTGACTACAGGGTTATAAACACAAAATCAAATAGGGGTAATGCAGGAGTAGGTTTAATAATGAATAGGAAAATAGGAATGCGGGTAAGCTACTACAAACAGCATAGTGAACGCATTATTGTGGCCAACATAGATACGAAGCCCACGCCTACGACAGTAGTACAAGTTTATATGCCGACTAGCTCTGCAGATGACGAAGAAACTGAAGAAATGTATGATGAAATAAAAGAAATTATTCAGATAGTGAAGGGAGACGAAAATTTAATAGTCATGGGTGACTGGAATTCGTCAGTAGGAAAAGGGAGAGAAGGAAACGTAGTAGGTGAATATGGATTTTGGTGCTAAGAAATGAAAGAGGAAGCCGCCTGGTAGAATTTTGCACAGAGCATAACTTAATCATAGCTAACACTTGGTTCAAGAATAATGAAAAGAGGCTGTATACATGGACGAAGCCTGGAGATACTGACAGGCTTCAGATAGATTATATAATGGTAAGACAGAGATTTAGGAACCACGTTTTAAATTGTAAGACATTTCCAGGGGTAGATGTGGACTCTGACCACAATCTGTTGGTTATGAACTGTAGATTAAAACTGAAGAAACTACAAAAAGGTTGTAATTTAAGGAGATGGGACCTGGATAAACTGACTAAACCAGAGGTTGTACAGAGTTTCAGGGAGAGCACAAGGAGACAATTGACAAGAATGGGGGAAAGAAATACAGTAGAAGAAGATTGGGTGGCTTTGAGGGATGAAGTAGTGAAGGCAGCAGAGGATCAAGTAGGTAAAAAGACGAGGGCTAATAGAAATCCTTGGGTAACAGAAGAAATATTGAATTTAATTGATGAAAGGAGAAAATATAAAAACACAGTAAATGAAGCAGGCAAAAAGGAATACAAAAGTCCCAAAAATGAGATCGACAGGAAGTGCAAAATGACTAAACAGGGATGGCTAGAGGACAAATGTAAGGATGTTGAGGCTTATCTCACTAGGGGTAAGATAGATACTGCCTACAGGAAAATTAAAGAGACCTTTGGAGAAAAGAGAACCACTCGTTTGAATATCAAGAGCTCAGATGGAAACCCAGTTCTAAGCAAAGAAGGGAAAGCAGAAAGGTGGAAGGAGTGTATAGAGGGTCTATACAAGGGCGATGTACTTGAAGACAATATTATGGAAATGGAAGAGGATGTAGATGAAGATGAAATGGGAAAGAAGATACTGCGTGAAGAGTTTGACAGAGCACTGAAAGACCTGAGTCGAAACAAGGCCCCGGGAGTAGACAACATTCCATTAGAACTACTGACAGCCTTGAGAGAGCCAGTCCTGACAAAACTCTACCATCTAGTGAGTAAGATGTATGAGACAGGCGAAATACCCCCAGACTTCAAGAAGAATATAATAATTCCAATCCCAAAGAAAGCAGGTGTTGACAGATGTGAAAATTACCGAACTATCAGTTTAATAAGTCACGGCTGCAAAATACTAACGCGAATTCTTTACAGACGAATGGAAAAACTAGTAGAAGCCGACCTCGGGGAAGATCAGTTTGGATTCCGTAGAAATGTTGGAACACGTGAGGCAATACTGACCCTACGACTTATCTTAGAAGCTAGATTAAGGAAAGGCAAACCTACGTTTCTAGCATTTGTAGACTTAGAGATAGCTTTTGACAATGTTGACTGAAATACTCTCTTTCAAATTCTGAAGGTGGCAGGGGTAAAATACAGGGAGCGAAAGGCTATTTACAATTTGTAAAGAAACCAGATGGCAGTTATGAGAGTCGAGGGGCATGAAAGGGAAACAGTGGTTGGGAAGGGAGTGAGACAGGGTTGTAGCCTCTCCCCGATGTTATTCAATCTGTATATTGAGCAAGCAGTGATGGAATCAAAAGAAAAATTCGGAGTAGGTATTAAAATCCATGGAGAAGAAATGAAAACTTTGAGGTTCGTCGATGACATTGTAATTCTGTCAGAGACAGCAAAGGACTTGGAAGAGCAGCTGAACGGAATGGAGAGTGTCTTGAAAGGAGGGTATAAGATGAACATCAACAAAAGCAAAACGAGGATAATGGAATGTAGTCGAATTAAGTCTGGTGATGCTGAGGGAATTAGATTAGGAAATGAGACACTTAAAGTAGTAAAGGAGTTTTGCTATTTGGGGAGCAAAATAACTGATGATGGTCGAAGTAGAGAGGATATAAAATATAGACTGGCAATGGCAAGGAAAGCATTTCTGAAGAAGAGAAATTTGTTAACATCGAGTATAGATTTGAGTGTCAGGAAGTCGTTTCTGAAAGTAGTTGTATGGAGTGTAGCCATGTATGGAAGTGAAACATGGACGGTAAATAGTTTAGACAAGAAGAGAATAGAAGCTTTTGAAATGTTGTGCTACAGAAGAATCCTGAAGATTAGATTGGTAGATCACATAACTAATGAGGAAGTACTGAATATGATTGGGGAGAAGAGAAGTTTGTGGCACAACTTGACTAGAAGAAGGGATCGGTTGGTAGGACATGTTCTGAGGCGTCAAGGGATCACCAATTTGGTATTGCAGGGCAGCGTGCAGGGCAAAAATCGTAGAGGGAGACCAAGAGATGAATACACCAAACAGATTCAGGAGGATGTAGATTGCAGTAGGTACTGGGAGATGAAGAAGCTTGCACAGGATAGAGTAGCATGGAGAGCTGCATCAAACCAGTCGCAGGACTGAGGACCACAACACAACACAAACAAAAGGCTAAAGGTCTTGACTTCTTACAAATATAACTCGAGGACGCACTATGCAGCGTAGATACAGAGTTTTAATCAAGCAAGTAACAATTTTTTAGCGTTCTAATGATTTATGTATTCTTCATTCACAGCCTACCAAGTCCTCTTCATTCCTATAATCATTGAGTGACACATTTGTTGGACAAGACACTATTTTTCTCGATTGCTGTCGAAGTATGTGTTGCCTCAGTAATATAATCTTCACTTTGCTCAAAGCATTGAGTGTTTCTGCAATACTATGAACACTCTTGTAGTTCTTTTTGGACCGTTCTATAATTCCTCTGCAAAAACATCTGATAGGTGGCTACACTGAGCCACAGCGCCAGAGATCGCGCTAGAGAGTATTGTTCCGCCGCCTCCACTGGCAGTGATTATTGAGATGTCGTAGTGGGCAGTGGTTGTTGAGAACTCGTAGTAGTCAGTGCTTGTTAAGAACTCGTAGCAGAGGAGTGTTTGTTGAGATGAGCTAGTAGGCAGTGCTTGCTGAGATGTGATACTGAAAAGTTCTTGTTGAGATGTGATAGTAGCGAGTCGGTGTGGAGAGATTGTAATGTCTAGAGTGCTTTTCATCAATATAAATTAAGGTAACAAACTACTTTTCTTTTCTTTCTCATTATTTCAATGTCCTGAATAATGCGTCATTACAGGTTCAGTCAACAAAGCATCTGGCTTGTGTTCTGGGATTAGAGTGTAATTCTGGTTTTCTTGAGTAATTATGGTATTGAAATTTTAAATATCATTTATACTGAATTAATTAAAGAAAATAAAAATACCATAATTACTCAAGAAAACCAGAATTACACTCTAATCCCAGAACACAAGCCAGATGCTTTGTTGACTGAACCTGTAATGACGTATTATTCAGGACATTGAAATAATGAGAAAGAAAAGAAAAGTAGTTTGTTACCTTAATTTATATTGATGAAAAGCACTCTAGACATTACAATCTCTCCACACCGACTCGCTACTATCACATCTCAACAAGAATTTTTCAGTACCACATCTCAGCAAGCACTGCCTACTAGCTCATCTCAACAAACACTCCTCTGCTACGAGTTCTTAACAAGCACTGACTACTACGAGTTCTCAACAACCACTGCCCACTACGACATCTCAATAATCACTGCCAGTGGAGGCGGCGGAACAATACTCTCTAGCGCGATCTCTGGCGCTGTGGCTCAGTGTAGCCACCTTTCACATCTTGCTAATGATATCAGGAGAAGAAGAGTTGAAAGGTTTGTAAACGACTTCTTTCGAAGTCGACTTACATCTTCTAAATATGCTTCCCGTGAATCTAAGTCAGACATATGCTTTCCCAACAACTAAATTTATGTGGTCGCTTCATCATTAAGTCGTTCCGGCCCTAAATATCACGGCTGTGACTGAGTCTAATGACTTATCGCCAACGGTGTAAACAAACTTTACAGGAAACTTTGATGTTGGCTCGATCCCTATAACTTACACTGCCACTCCAAGTCTTGCCAGCCTTAATAACAAGTGCTGATTATCCACAATGCTTCCCGTATTTTGCAACAATTTTCAACTCTATGTAGAGTAACAGTGTCTACATCGTAACGCCGTGGCAGTTACCTCAGAAACTAACACTTCAGCAATAGCATTGGAAGGCAGCTGACGGGCGCTGACGTGCAGGCACGCCGATTGCAGCATCGGGGCTGTTTGTACAGCACGAGGTGGACCAGGTATCTGCAGCCACAGCGGCAAAACGGAACTCTTGCAGGGCGAGGCAAGCTGTTACCACACAACGAGGTCGGGGATTTGTCGTACCGAGAGCGGCTGGAAACAGAACATCGGCACAACAAGTGGGCCGGATATGTACAAATAATCATTAATTTGATAGCAGAGGCGAACCGTCTAGAAGCACCTAAAGGGACGAAAGAGCCACTCTAGACGCCAGAAGAACGACCAACGTTGAAGAGCTCTCAGCCGCTACGAGTCCGTGTATCGCAGCACCTTCTGGTAACGAATGCCAGGTCATCATTGGACCCCGGACTATTCTGCAGGCGAACTGCCTCCTAGCCCGCTCTGGCCGTTGCACATCATGTCTGTGCTGCAGAAGGACCTGTGGTTTTTGCCTTTATGCTTTCTGTCTCTGTTAGGTAGAGTTTACTGAAGCGTGGGAGTTTTTATTTGCCTATATATTTTTTGTGTTTTTTATGTGTTAGTGTGAATTAATAAGTGCAGTGTGTGGTTAGTGTATTTTTAGGATGCTTATACTTAACATGAAAAGGGTCAGATCCTAAGGAATAAATGAGATTGTATGCAAAATTTTCTGCATTTGAGTAGAATGACAGTTCGTTGTTTTATGATTGTGGTGACGGTTGGCATGTTTGAGTCTCTATGTATTAATGTGTTAGCGATGAACCAAGGAAAAAATGTGATTGTTCTAATGGCTTTTTTTGAATTGTTTGCACTTTTCTGAGATGAGTGTCTGCGGCTTCGGCTCTCAGCACTATGGGACTTAACTTCTGAGGTCATCAGTCCCCTAGAAATTAGAAGTACTTAAACCTAACCAACCTAAGGACGTCACACATATCCATGCCCGAGGCAGAATTCGAACCTGCGACCGTAGCGGTCTCGCGGTTCCAGACTGTAGTGCCTAGAACCGCTCGGCCACTCCAGCCTGCAGCAATGCCCCATATCCCACAACTGTACTGGGTGTTTCCGTAAGAGCGTGCAAAAATTTAACAGGACATAGAAGATGCTCCACTGAACAATCTGAGGCAGGGAACCTGGGGTTGGAGAAGTCAGCTTAAGGAGATAATAGGCATAAAATAGCATTCTCTGTATTTTTGTATTTAAATTATTTACAGTTAAATGCAGGTAGCATAACTGACACAACGAACGTACTGTATCTTACAAAATGTGCTTAAACTGACGGCCATTATCCTCAATGCAAGCATGACATAGGCGAATAAGATTCTGAAGCACCGTGACAAATATCGCTGGTGTGTTTCGTATCTCATCAACAGGTAGCAACAATTCTAGCAGTTCTTTGTTTCATTGCAGAAAACAAAGGATGTGCAGGTAAATAAACAGCGCAGTACGTGTAAACTGTACGCATGTTAGTTGTAAATCAGCTGGAAAACGGTAACGGTAGACAAAGCGGTAGACAAGTTTACTTCCATATCTCCTTAAGCTGTCTTCTCCGACCCAACGTTTCCTACCTGAAATTGTTCGTTGTGACCGAGCGGTTCTAGGCGCTTCAGACCGGAACCGCGCGACCGCTACGGTCGCAGGTTCGAATCCTGCCTCGGGCATGGCTGTGTGTGATGTCCTTGGGTTAGTTAGGTTTAAGTAGTTCTAAGTTCTAGGTGACTGATGACTTCAGATGTTAAGTCCCATACTGCTCAGAGCCATTTGAACCATTTTTGAAATTGTTCAGTGGAGCATTCTGTATGTCTTGTTCCATTTTCGCAAGCTCTTGCGGAAATGCCCTGTATAATATTGCAGGAAGGACCACCACCTTCCAGATACGTAATTTAGTTTCTATGGCCAGTCCACTGCCCTTGAGCTATACTTGAGCAGTGGTTATAATTGGTAGAGTCTAACTGAACCCTGAATATACGCATCGACTATGTATGACTTTCGTAGCAGTTTGCTATCGGTCTTGAGTACTAGATACCTTACCGTATCGAAGCATGGTCCCTTCCGTCTACAGATAGTTAGCTATTTGGGGGTCTCCTCCTGTGGTGAACACGATGGAATTGCATTGCTTCAGGTTTATTTTAATTTTCGAAATATTACACCAATGTGCAATTTGATTAAGGTGTCTTTGTGTGTCGAGCACAATGTAAGTGGGGTCTGGGTGACTAGCATAAATGGCAGTATTACCTGCAAATAGTGATAGAAGTCCCGCTTTGGCATGTCATTTGTGTACCTGATGATGGCAATGTCCGAAACGCGTAATATTGGAATAATAAAGTCAGCTTTCATCCAGTCAATGACTATTTTGCAGACTGCACATATTTTTCAACATGATCGCATACCTCGTTCATGACTTCATGTCGTCGTTTTATCCAGTGACCGACTGTGGTACTACACAGTCTTCAGCGACCTTTACGTGGTGAGCAGCTAGAACTTTCACTTTTCAGTTTGAGAATCATCGTATTCTGTGTCTTAGAGACCCCAACCACTCAGTTGGGTCAGATATATCTATTCCAGTATAGTTAAAACACTATATAAATGTTTAGTAATGCTTGCTACGTGTTCTGTACTAGGTGCAGGCAGTAAAAAAGGAAGGAATATTGGTTTTAACGTCACGTCGGCATCGAGGTCATTACAGACGGAGCACAAGCTCGGATCGTGTCATGGATGAGGAAGAAAATCGGCCATGACCTCTGAAAGGAACCATCTCGGCATTTGCCTGGAATGATTTAGGGAAATCACGAAAAATCTTAATCTGGATGACAGGACACGGGTTTGAAGGGTCTTTTAGAAGTAATAGGTGAGGGCCAGGCTTCGATTCCGGAAGTGGGAGGAGGAGGAGAGTCGTCCCGTTTGTTACTAAATCCGTCTCCCTCACCCTTCCCAAATATAAGTCGACATGCAGAATTTTGATAATAAGCATATATTATTACTATTACACATGTTTTCCTCCAGTACAGTGGTTAACTTGAATGCTACATGGTTATTTGGTTATTCATTTTTCTTGTTTCCTTCTTCTTTTTCTCTTCTCAAAACCTCTTCATTCTTTGTCTGTGTTGCTGTTTCCTTTGCTCTGCCGATAGTCTGCCTGTTTCCTTCCTTCCTTTTACTTCAAATTTCGCGTTCATCATTTTATTCTGAATTTGTGTCTTTCATGTATCATTTGAGTACTGTTCCCTGCTTGTTTGAGGTCTTCTTCTGTTTCTTGAAACTAACTGTTTTTTTTTTTTTGGTTGAACTGTTTACTACATCAAAAATCCTCTTTGTGAGTCTGTTGTTGTTCAGTCTATGTATGTTAGTCGGCGTTTCCTGATCATGTATGTGAGCCTGTCTGTGCGTTGATATAACTCTTTGGTTGGACTCTTCATCCATATACCATCTCTGTATACTGCTCCACATGTGTGTGAACGGGTTAAACCTCTGACCTAAATTGCAGATCTGAAGATGGTTCTAGAAGAACCGAAACCGGTCATGTGAATAAACATTTTTGCAATCAAGACGGATTATAAGTAACATTGTTTAACAAATGATTGCGGTATCCCATCAGACATTATGTCTGTCTTTGCAAAATTTGATTAATTTCTTCAATAATTTTGTCTTTGTTTATCTTCAAGTGTTATGGGTCTGGTCTTATAATGTTTTTCTATGTTTTCTTTCTGTTTCTTGGGACTGGCGTAATTTTTACATGTAGCAGGTGATGGTCGGAGGTGAAGACTCCCTTGCGTGTTCTCACAGTCAGAATTTTGCGTGTATGTCTGCTTGTTATGGCTACGTGACCTGCAAGAAATTCTTCCCATATGTTTTTGGGCGTATTCCATGTTGCGAGTTTTCGTTTTGGCTTTTGAAATTGATGAATGTTATACGAGGGCTATTCCGAAAGTAAGGTCCGATAGGTCGCGAAATGGAAACCACGGTAAAAATCAAAAATGTTTTATTTGCAACAGTTAGATACACCTTGCAGCTACTTATCTCCATAGTCGCCGACCCGACTTAGACGTGTATCGTAGCGTTGTACCAACTTTCCCATACCCTCGCTATAGAAGGCAGCCGCCAGTGCTCTCCGCCAATTCTCTACGCTGGCCTACGGCTCGTTGTCTTGTGCCGAAATGTTGTCTTCATAACCAGCGGTTCATGTGACCAGAGCTGAAACTCAGAGGGAGACAATTACGGGCTGTATTGTGGGTAATCTCACATTTCCATTTGAAAACGATGCAGGAGCATCTTCATTGCCCCTGCAGAATGCGGCTGAGAATTGTCTTGAAGACGAAACAGCACGACAGTTATGTAATGTTAGCTGCATAGCTTCAGGGGAAATTTCTCACCAGGCCCCCGTACTTGGCGGCAGACACTATTTTCTAGACATCTTTACGCACTCACTGCGAGCTCAGAAATGAGAAGAGCGACGTGATGCTAACTAGGGTTATACTAGAGACACTACCCAACACATCTGTGCAAAGCTTTATCGGATTTTCATAGTTGTTTCCATTTCGTGACCGATCGGACCTTACTTTCGGAATAGCCCTCGTATATGTCTGTTATAGCTAGTCGAGAAACCTGGCGTTTTTTGACTCATAAAGCCTCTTTATATACAACGTTTGAAGTAGTATGACTGGAGGCATGAACGAAGAGTTAGTCTGCATTGATAACACGGGAGAGAGCCATGAAGAGCTGGCCGTGCGAAAAGCAACTGACACTACTGTCCACGACCGCAGTGCATAGCGTCCGGCCTTGTGCCTTGTTTATGGTCGTGGCATAACATAAGCAAACCGGCAACTGCGCACCTATAGAGCGAAATGGTGAACTGTTAGGAATAAACAGTATTTGGGGATAAAACCTCACTCTCCTGCGCTACTTCTCATTAAAATGTCCGATTCCATTATGTTACATCGGAGAGAACTAACTTTAAGCCTGTTTGAAGGGTTCTGAGGAGAGAGGTATGGCACCATGTGCCAGAGTCACGCCGCACCTCGGTTTCGGAAGGAGTTTCCAAAGAGAGAATACAAGACTGATGTTCTCCAGCTGCAGCAAGTCTCACCTCACGATCTTTATTAGATTCTTGAGACTATATAGTCCTCAGTCTTTTAGCCGCTTGGTGTATTCAGAAAGACTCAATCGTTTTTTCGTCGTTTTTATTCATAAAGAAAGAAAATCAATGAGTGGACATCAATATCACAAAGCAAACTTGATACATTCGTACTTCGTAGCAAAGAATATAAATAAAAATTATCGAATGAAGCAAAGCAATGTCATTCAGTTTTTAATGGGCAAAGTGAAATCAGTAAATCCGTATGTTATAGCCAAGTAAATTCAATGTTAGTTTCTATTCGTAAAGATAAGACTGTGGCGCTTGATTCTTTTCAGTAATTTAAACTTCTGAAAAACTAACAGCGTGACTACTGGTTCTTTGAGAGAGCCATCTTCTTTTCGTTCTTTCGTATACTACGCCATGGTGATAAAACACCAGAACAACTAAGCTGAGCAGTCTATTTCAGATAAAATTTTAAATTATGATATCTTTTTCCTCTGCGATCCGATTTTGATGAAATAATGCGTATCGTTTCTCTAAGCTACGCTCAAGTTACCAGTGAAAATCCCATGAAAAGTTGCCCAGTAGTTCTGTTTCATTATTAGTATAGATAATAATTTTTTAAAATTACCATGAATTTACAACAGTGGATAAAGCATTACTCTAACATTCAAGAACTTTTAATTCAGAAATAAATGTACCTTTTGAAAAGCGTGCGTCCGACAGTTTGAGAAGTACTGTCATGCAATTAATTCAAGAAGTTTAACAGCAACAAGCAGTAACCTATCAAAAATTTGATGACGTCGTAATTTACACAATATAAAACTCAAGTATGCACTCAAATCTATGAGTATTTCACTAACCTGTACGATTCTGAACAATGATCTGTAATCTACGGCTATACAAGCGTGTAAGTGAGGGAACTGCAGTTTTCCAGTCGCACCCCCCTATATTTGGGAAAGGATCTTTCCCCTTTGTCTTAAATCACTTAACTTCTGTGTTCTGCCCGTTCTACCAGTAGATTCACGAAACGCGTAGGGTTTGTTGTTGACAGCCGGTACGGTCAGACTGTGACTGTGCACCTTCTGCTGTCTTCAGTGTTACTGGTCAGACGGCAAGCTCATCTACGTGAACACGCTCTCACGACAACGCGTGTAAAGTATCCTGTTTTAAACGTAACTGAGTTCCAGAGTTCCCAGCCGTTTACGAGACTCGAAGTTGTTACAATGAGATGACAAAAGTCATGGGATAGCAATATGCGCATTTACAGATGACGATAGTACCCGTACACAACGCATAAAAGGGCAGTGCATTGGTGGATCTGTCCTTTTTACTCCGGTGATTCATGTGAAAAGGTTTCCGACGTGATTATGGCCCCACGACGGGGATTAACAGGCTTTGAACGTGGAATAGTAGTTGGAAGTAGAAGCATGGGACATTCCACTTCGGGAATCGTTGTGAATTCAATATTACAAGACCCGTACTGTAAAGAGTGTGCCGAGAGTACCATATATGAGGCATTATATCTCACGATGGACAACGCAGTGGCTGACGGCCTTCACTTAACGACCGCGAGCAGTGGCGCTTCCGTAGAACTGTCCGTGCTAACAGACAAGGAACACTGCGTGAAATGATCGCCGCCATCAATGTGGAACGTACAACGACCGTATCCGCTAGTGCGGCGAAATTTGGCGTTAATGCGCTATGGCAGAAAATGATCGACGGGAGTGCCTTTGCTAACAGCAGGACATAAGAAAAAAGGTTCAAATGGCTGTAAGCACTAAGGGACTTAACATCTGAGATCATCAGTCCCCTAGACTTAGAACTACTTAAACTTAACCAACCTAAGGACATCACACACATCCATGCCCTATGCAGGATTGGAACCTGCGACCGTAGCAGCAGCGCGTTTCCGAACTGTAGCGCCGAGAACCGCTCGGCAGCAGGACATCGCTTGCAGCGCTTTTCTTGGTATCTTGATCTTATTGGTTGGACCCTAGACTACTGAAAAACAGATGAGTCCCGATTTCAGTTGATAAAAGCTGGTGGTAGGGTTCGAGTGTGGCGCAGACCCCAGGAAGCTAAGTTGGTGGTGGCTGCATAATACTGTAGGCTTGTTCACATGGAATGGACTGGGTCATCTGGTACAACTGAATAGACCATTGACTAGAACCGGTTATGTTCGGCTACTTGGAGACTACCTGCAGCCGTTCATGAACTTCATGTCCCCAACCATCGATGGAGTTTCTACGGTTGATGATGCGCCAGGTCAACGGGCCACAATTGTTCGCCATTCGTTTGAAGAACATTCTGGACAGTTCGAGCGAATGATTTGGCCACCTAGATCGCCAGACGTGAATCCCATCGAACATTTATGGGATGTAGTCAGAGGTCAGTTCGTGCAAAAAAATCCTGCATAGGCCACACTTCCGCAGTTATGCGCTGCTATAAAGGCAGCATGCCTCAGTATTTCTGCAGGGGGCTTCCAGCGACTTGTTGAGTCCATGCCATGTCGAGTAGCTGCACTACGCCGGGAGAAAGGAGGCCCGGCACTACATTAGGAGGTATCCCATGACTCGTCACCTCAGTGTGTGTTTGAGTATACTCTGAAAATCAGTTGTCACATTTGATAATTGATGTATGTGTAAAATCACTTCTACAACTTTTTTTTTAAACCCCATGCTTTACTCCCTCTGCTGCCACCTGTCTTCCCCTTCCCACCCCCCTCGATCCGCGCCTGAGGGGTAACGGTTCCTCCTGTTGTGTTGTAGTTTGTGGTGCCAGGCTCACGAGAACACTCGATACCGGTGTTATTTTATGCGTCTGATTAATTTCATGACGGAAACCGACCCGTTGTGTGGCGACTGTCAGAAGGAGACCCTCAGAGCACCTGGACAGGGACGCGAATAAAGGCAGCCTCCGAGGAAAATAAAAGAGAAATGTCTGTAAATTTAGCGTGTCGCGCAAGCCAAATTCTCGAGCGTTTGGGTCCATTAGTCGATGTCGACAGAGACAGGGACAATGGCGTCGCGTCGCGGCTGGGAATAGCGACAAGGGCGATCATAGAGCGGCACAGGGCGGCGCCTGTGGGCCCGCGGCCGCAGCTCGGCTGGAGGGCCGCCGCTATTTCAGGGCCCGCGGGCGGCGGGCAGTTAGTCATAGCGGCAGGCGAGCCGCCAGCAGCCGCCGCCACCGCGTATTGCTGGCCGCTGACTTCACCCCCCGACCTGTCTGCGTGGCTCGGCCAGCATTCCCCCTGCAACCTGCAGAGAAGATCCAGCAGAAACATTTTAGCAGCCCTTCGTAGCTGAGCGCTCAGTGCGGCTGCCTGCCAATCAGGCGCTCCAGGCCAATAATTCCGACGATTCCTCCTCGGTTGTAAGACTGAACATAAAATGTATTTTCAGTTGCTGGATATTGGAATGACGACATTGAAAATTCGTGTTGGGCCAACATTCGAACCCAGAATTTCCGCTTTACGCTAGCGGTCGCCTTAACCACTTCAGCTATGCAGGCACGAATCACGGCCAGACCTAGATGTCCATAATTATGTCACAATCGTAACTCGTACGTTACGTAATTTTCGTGCAGGGAGGACATGTTGATTAAAATTTGGGGGCCTGCTATTGGTGGATGCACACGAAGTACTATTTCGTATCTATCCGCCAATGCCAGGCCTCCGAATCTCAATAATTACGTCATTCTGGCACGAGAACATACGTAACGTACGAGTGCAGGTTGTGACATATGGAAATCGGGGTGTGGTCGTGATTCGTGCACGGATAGTCGAAACGGTTAAGGTGACCGCTCGCGTAAACCGGAAAATCCGGGTTCGAGTAATGACCCAGCACGAATTTTCAGTGTCGTCATTCCAAGATACAGCCGATGGTAGTTAATATTCGCAACTGCGAACACATGTCCTGTATTTCTTGACGACTGTAGTCGCTACAGTGCCTGTTCCTTTTGAAAAGCATGAATGTGTTAAGGAACATTCCACCGCAACTCATAATAACCCAGGCAAACTGACTGGAACTGAGTCCACTCTCTGCCTTACGTGGATGTCTGACAACACGTTCACTTTCGCTTAGAAACGCTACCTCACTTCTGCAGTCCAAAAAAAAAAAATGGTTCAAATGGCTCTGAGCACTATGGGACTCAACTTCTGAGGTCATCAGTCCCCTAGAACTTAGAACTACTTAAACCTAACTAACCTAAGGACATCACACACATCCATGCCCGAAGCAGGATTCGAACCTGCGACCGTAGCGGTCTCGCGGTTCCAGACTGTAGCGCCTAGAACCGCACGGCCACTCCGGCCGGCTCTGCAGTCCACCTTGATGACTGAGGCGCCACCGACGCCCGTTGATGTGTGTATACACTGGTGTGCAAAAAGCAAGGACGGTAGTAAGTTTCGTATTATGTCTCTTTGCCAGGTAACATAGCTCGATGAAATTTGGACCGAACATATAATGAACTGGTTCGGAATAGTACAGAAGGTAGAATTACGCAATGAGAAGAACTGAAATGATACTTTCATTCAAAGCCAATAATTACACTGAAGTCGTCGCCGTTCATGACGGTCCCCTGGACGCTACAGTAGGTGTGACACGGTTCTTAATAGAGAGTGCTATCACTAAGGACGGCGTTGCATGCTGTGCCACGTGGTCCCACGCTGGCTACGACGCTGGTGAGGAGTGCTTCTGGTAGGGCGTTTTATTCCTATACCAAAGCAGTTGACGACTGCTCAGCAGTCGTTGGGGCATTCCAATGGTTCAAATGGCTCTGAGCACTATGGGACTTAACTTCTGAGGTCACCAGTCCCCTAGAACTTAGAACTACTTAAACCTAACTAACCTAATCACATCACACACATCCATGCCCGAGGCAGGATTCGAACCTGCGACCGTAGCTGTCGCATGGTTCCAGACTGTAACGCGTAGAACTGCTCGGCCACACAACCCGGCGTTGGGGCATTCGACGCGCTGTAATACGAGTATGTCTCCCCAATGCATCCCACACGTGCTCGGTGGGAATTAAGTTGGGCAAATAGACAGGGGCAAGCCATTCATCGAATCTCCTCTGGCCGGCCACGGTGGACAAGCGGTTCTAGGCGCTTCAGCCCTGAACCGCACTGCTGCTGTGGTCGCAGGTTCGAATCCTGCCTAGGGCATGGATGTGTGTGATGTCCTTAGGTTAGTTAGGTTTAAGTAGTTCTAAGTTCTAGAGGACTGATGACCTCAGCTGTTAAGTCCCATAGTGCTCAGAGCCATTTGAACCATTTGAATATCCTCTCCGCTGTTCGATGCGGTCGCGCACTGTCATCCATAAAAGTGAAGTCAGGCCCGAATGCATCCCTGAATAGACGCAGACGGAGAAGGAGCAGTGTCACAATATGGTTGACTGGTGAGTGTACCGTATTCAAAATTTTTCAAATAACTATGCCTATGCGACATTATGCCTTCACATTCATAATACATGGCCCATCGTAACGATCACGTTCTACAGTGTTGGATTTATACTCATATGGCGAGAGGTGGGAACACGTGATGCACCCAGGAACGTTGTCGAACATCATCACTTTGGTGGCCAAGTTGTTGTGGCGTGGGGAGGCATAATATTGCGTGGGCGTACTGGCCTCCAAATCTTTGAACACGGTACACTCATCGCTCAGCTTTGTTGTGACACTGAGAACCTGCGTCTTTTCAGAGGTGTCTTCGGCCCTGCCTTTATTTTTACGAATGACAATGCGCGACCGCATCCAACAGTGGAAGCGGAGGAGCTCTAGGAACGAGAGGATATTCGGTGAATCGACTCGCCTGTCCGTTCCCCCCCAACCTAAATCTCAGCGAGCACCAGTGGCATGTACTGGCGGGACGTATTGGATAACCTCCACATACTCTGGCAACCATCGTGCAGTTGTCAACTGCACTGCTGGAGAAATGGAACGTCCTACCACAAGAACTCGTTACCAGCCTTGTGGCCAGCATGGGAGAACATTGCAGAGCACGCATTGCCGTCCATGGTGATCACGTACTCTATTAATAACCATGTTCCGCCTTTTGCAATGTCCAGGCGACCATCGTGAATCGCGATGACTTGAGTGTAATTATTGTCTTTGAATAAGAGTGACATCTCTATTCGCGTCGTTGCATATTTGTTTCAGTTATCTTATGTACTATACTAACTGTTGGTTCAAATGGCTCTGAGCACAATGGGTCATGGCATCTGAGGTCATAATTCCCCTAGACTTTGAACTACTTCTACGGTCGCAGGTTCGAATCCTGCCTCGGGCATGGATGTGTTTGATGTCCTTAGGTTAGTTAGGTTTAATTAGTGCTAAGTTCTAGGCGACTGATGACCTAAGAAGTTAAGTCGCATAGTGCTAAGAGCCATTTAAACCATTTTTTTGGAACTACTTAAACCTAACTAACCTAAGGACATCACACACATCCATGCCCGAGGCAGGCAGGATTCGAACCTGCGACCGTAGTAGCAGCGCGGTTCCAGACTGAAGCGCCTAGAACCGCTCGGCCACAACGGCCGGCTTTTTATTATACTGTATCAGTCATTTCTATGTATGTTACAAGTTTAATCGAGCTATGTTATAATACATTATACGAAATTTACTTTCGTCCTTAAGTTATGCAAATATTTATACAGGGTGTTACAAAAAGGTACGGCCAAACTTTCAGGAAACATTCCTTACACACAAATAAAGAAAAGATGTTATGTGGACATGTGTCCGGAAACGCTTAATTTCCATGTTAGAGCTCATTTTAGTTTCGTCAGTATGTACTTTACTTCCTCGATTCACCGCCAGTTGGCCCAATTGAAGGAAGGTAATGTTGACTTCGGTGCTTGTGTTGACATGCGACTCATTGCTCTACAGTACTAGCATCAAGCACATAAGTACGTAGCATCAGCGTGGTTTTGAAGTCAGTGCAATGTTTACAAATGCGGGGTTGGCAGAGGCCCATTTGATGTATGGATTAGCACGGGGCAATAGCCGTGGCGCGGTACGTTTGTATCGAGACAGATTTCCAGAACGAAGGTGTCCCGACAGGAAGACGTTCGAAGCAATTGATCGGCGTCTTAGGGAGCACGAAACATTCCAGCCTATGACTCGCGACTGGGGATGACCTAGAACGACGAGGACACCTGCAATGGACGAGGCAATTCTTCGTGCAGTTGACGATAACCCTAATGTCAGCGTCAGAGAAGTTGCTGCTGTACAAGGTAATATTGACCACGCCACTGTATGGAGAGTGCTACGGGAGAACCAGTTGTTTCCGTACCATGTACAGCGTGTGCAGGCACTATCAGCAGCTGATTGGCCTCCACGGGTACACTTCTGCGAATGGTTCATCCAACAATGTGTCAATCCTCATTTCAGTGTAAGTGTTCTCTTTACGGATGAGGCTTCATTCCAATGTGATCAAATTGTAAATTTTCACAATCATCATGTGTGGGCTGACGAGAATCCGCACGCAGTTGTGCAATCACGTCATCAACACAGATTTTTTGTGAACGTTTGGGCAGGCATTTTGTTGGTGATGTCTTGACTGGGCCCCATGTTCTTCCACCTACGCTCAATGGAGCACGTTATCATGATTTCGTACGGGACACTCTACCTGTGCTTGCTGCTAGAACATGTGCCTTTACAAGTACGACACAACATGTGGTTCATTCACGATGGAGCTCCTGCACATTTCAATCGAAGTGTTCGTACGCTTCTCAACAACAGATTCGGTGACCGATGGATTGGTAGAGACGGACCAATTCCATGGCCTCCACGCTCTCCTGACCTCAACCCTCTTGACTTTCATTTATGGGGGCATTTGAAAGCTCTTGTCTACGCAACCCCGGTACCAAATGTAGAGACTCTTCGTGCTCGTATTTTGGACGGCTGTGATACAATACGCCATTCTCCAGGGCTGCATCAGCGCATCAGGAATTCCGTGCGACGGAGGGTGGATGCATGTATCCTCGCTAACGGAGGACATTTTGAACATTTCCTGTAACAAAGTGTTTGAAGTCACGCTGGTACGTTCTGTTGCTGTGTGTTTCCATTCCATAATTAATGTGATTTGAAGAGAAGCAATAAAATGGGCTCTAACATGGAAAGTAAGCGTTTCCGGACACATGTGCACGTAACATATTTTCTTTCTTTGTGTGTGAGGAATGTTTCCTGAAAGTTTGGCAGTACCTTTTTGTAACACCCTGTATGAACTGTAATTAAATGACGCACACAATAATAAATTGTTCTTATTATTGGTTCTTTATTCCTTTTCGGGCATTTCGCTAAACAACCGTCTCCAATGTACACATTTGTGTGAAATACACTACGAATATCAATATTAATTAACGCGCTGCATAGATCATATAACAGCAATCAGTGTGTGGATTCAAGTTTACGACAGTAACAAAATAATTACTTCTATTATATCATAAATACTAGAATAATAATTTTTATTCATTAATGGTACATTTTTTCTTTGAATGTAGAGGTACGTTTGTTATTGTGAATAGGCATTACATTATAAATGATTTTTGTTTAGGTAGTCGTAGGTGGTAACTAATCCTCACCTCAAGAGTATAAAGTACACTACTGGCCATTAAAATTGATACACCACGAAGATGACGTGCTACAGACGTGAAATTTAACCGACAGGAAGAAGATGCTGTGATATTCAAATGATTAGCTTTTCAGAGGATTCACACATGGTTGGCGCCGGTGGCGACACCTACAACGTGCTGACATGAGGAAAGTTTCCAACCGATTCTCATACACAAACAGCAGTTGGCCGGCGTTGCCTGGTGAAACGTTGTTGTGATGCCTCGTGTAATGAGGAGAAATGCGTACCACCACGTTTCCGACTTTTATAAAGGTCGGATTGTAGCCTATCGCGATTGCGGTTTATCGTGTCGCGACATTGCTCCTCGCGTTGGTCGAGGTCCAATGACTGTTAGCAAAATATGGAATAGGTGGGTTCAGGAGGGTAATACGGAACGCCGTGTTGGATCCCAAGGGCCTCGTATCACTAGCAGTCGAGATGACAGGCATCTTATCTGCATGGCTGTAACGGATCGTGCAGCCACGTCTCGATCCCTGAGTCAACAGATGGGCACTTTTGCAAGACAACAACCATCTGCACGAACAGTTAGACGACGTTTGCAGCAGCATGGACTATCAACTCGGAGACCATGGCTGCTGTTACCCTTGACGCTGCATCACAGACAGGAGCGCCTGCGATGGCGAACTCAACGACGAACCTGGGTGCACGAATAGCAAAAGGTCGTTTTTTTTGGATGAATCCAGGTTCTGTTTACAGCATCATGATGGTCGCATCCGTGTTTGGCGACATCGCGGTGAACGCAATTGGAAGCGTGTATTCGTCATCGCCATACTGGTGTATCACCCGGCGTGATGGTATGGGGTGCCATTGGTTACACGTCACGGCCACCTCTTGTTCGTATTGACGGCACTTTGAACAGTGGACGTTACATTTCAGATGTGTTACGACCCGTGGCTCTACCCTACATTTGAGCAGGAGAATGCACGATCGCATGTTGCAGGTCCTGTAAGGGCCTTTCTGGATACAGAAAATGTTCGACTGCTGCCCTGGCCAGCACATTCTCCAGATCTCTCACCAATTGAAAACGTCTGGTCAATGGTGGCCGAGCAACTGGCTCGTCACAATACAACAGTCACTACTCTTGATGAACTGTGGTATCGTGTTGAAGCTACGTGGGCAGCAGTACCTATACACGCCATCCAAGCTCTGTTTGACTCAATGCCTAGGCCTATCAAGGCCGTTATTACGGTCAGAGGTGGCTGTTCTGGGTACTGATTTCTCAGGATCTATGAACCCAAATTGCGTGAAAATGTAATCACATATCAGTTCTAGTATAATATAACTGTCCAATGAATAACCGTTTATCATCTGCATTTCTTCTTGGTGTAGCAATAATAATGGCCAGTAGTGTACATTTTTCTACTCTAGATTCTTCATTATTTCTTCTTGCCATATCCATAGCAGGTTGTTAGCATCAGCAGCTGCTTCATTTCCGCACTGACAATGGGGTGTCGTACGATGAAGAAGGCGGTACAAATGGGTTCAATAGTTCCTGTGATTTAGTCTCATTCTTACTGAATTCGTTTTATGTAACCAAGTTTTCAACGAGAACTTATCTTCAACTGTTGCACAGTGCCCCCTTTAGTTGCCTTGCTGAAACTTAGTCTTTTTGCCAAAGGAAATTAGTGTTGAAGTTGATAATGTTTTAAAATTATGCATTTGCGCCAGAACTAGAGCATTTAATTTACAAAGTGGATTTATTCAAGCACCTAGAAAATACATTTAGCGAGTGATCATGCGGTGCTATACAGCAGGTTGTTCATACAGGAAAACTTGTAAATAGAAACTGAATTTATGCCAAAAATGTTAATACACCTTTCTTTTACAGTCAAAGACCATTATGATACGTCTAAGCATGGAAATGGCTCAAGAAGTCGTGAAATGGCGGTAAATACCGAGCTTTTCAGCTTTCGCTCTGTTCAAATCCCACAAAAAGCAATGACGGCTCGTAAAGTTCGTTTAGAGATGTTCCAGTTTTCAATTATAATGGTTTCATAGTTTTTTTCTTTGTTTTACCAGTTACGACAGAGTGAGCGCCCTTATTATAATCTGGTTCCAACTATAAATTTTTCCACATATCTTTTGTAAGCAATTTCTTGCTTTCCTCGACGATGATGTTTCTTTGCAAATACAGGTTCCTGATTCGTGCAGATGAAAGAATTTTCAGTGGCGTTGTTTCCCTCTGCGATATGCTGCCATGGTTGGCACATTCCTCGCACATGAAACTTAAAACTTGAACAGTTTCCTCCAAATGAGTGTTGACTCCAGTAAGATGGTGCTACGTCTCATTGTGCTCGAATTTCAGTGGCAGCAGTGCCCAGAGCGTTTGGTAACAGCATCGTTTCAAGGAATGGGACATTTTGGACCCTCCCAGATCTCCCGCCTTATCCATCTGTGATCACTTCCTTCGCGTGTTACTGAAACACAGGATTTATGCTAGATGTTTACACACAACTGGGGAAATGAAAGACTACAGATTGGTGCAGATATCAGAAACATTACTGTACATATGTCTGAACGTACTGTGAATGATTTACATCGCAGACTGTCTGACCGTCGTCTTAATAATGGTTTCCACCTACTAGACATCATTTTCAAAACATAATCAGTGCGTGAAACGGCAGTATCCAAGGGTTTCGTTGTTGTGATTGAAAGTGTTTTACAATATAATCCCCGATCTGTTTCGTCAATCCAAATAGGCGCGTTTTTTTTCTGCCACATACTGAATGTACAAAGAAGTGTTAATTAGACGCTAAATTTTAAGTTTATTTGCATAATTAAGTATAGACACATATTGCACAGTTGAATGATAAAATGTTATACATTCATGATGATCTGAAAATTTCAGAAACTAAAATGGCAGTACAGTTGCTTACATAATTCATATAGAGTTATCGACTGTTTTGTTTTGATAGTTTTACAGGATATTAAAAAAAGTGTTCTATATTTCAAGAGGTGATAGTATTAAAGCACTCCGTCATCAGGCCACAAGTGGCCCATCGGGACCATCCGACCGCCGTTGTCATCCTCAGATGAGGATGCGGATAGGAGGGGCGTGTGGTCAGCACACCGCTCTCCCGGTCGTTACAATGGTTTTCTTTGACTGGAGCCGCTACTATTCGGTCGAGTAGCTCCTCAATTAGCATCACGAGGCTGAGTGCACCCCGAAAAATGGCAACAGCACATGGCGGCCCGGATGGTGACCCATCCAAGTGCCGGCCACGCCCGACAGCGCTAAACTTCGGTGGTGATAGTATTAACCAACACAAAAAAACATGTCGAGTAAATATGGACTCTTAAATGCGTACCTTACGAGCAATGAGTACTTATTCATCTTCGCTACCGTGGAACGTCTTTTCTATTGTAATCTCTTTACGCACGATATCCAAAATGCAGTAAGTAAATAAGGACACATTCCTGTGTTATTGTCTACGGATACAGCATGCAATAAATATCCCTTAGTGTTGCTACTGTAAACCGTATTCACAGTTCTGTGAAAGTGCTGCGCATACATTAGTTTTAATGGATTCCGCTTGTGTTTTGATAAGTATGTGAAAGGCTGGTGAGTACAAAGACAAAACCACAATTTAAAAGCATTATTTGTTTTAAACCTGAGGTAGAATGATCATCATCGAAAGCATGTTGGATTATTGGATTATACACGCAAATGCTGGGGTGATGTTTCATTGCCTGATGACACAGTAGATGAAAACTGGCAGCACAGTAAAGACATTCATTCAACAGTTGTCCACCTCTTTTCCAATATGACTTACGAAAAATTTGAACAATCGTTTGTTTTAAATGCCACTTTTTATTCTTGGTATAAGGCCAGTACGAAATACAAGACACAGCTCCACTTGCTGCTGCTGTACTCCCCAAGCCCGCCTCGCCACTTCCGCAGTCCTCTCTAGCTATGTAGGAATTTTTCATTTCCGCTTGCCGCATCACACTTTACAAGTAGTCTAGGTGAACTCGCAGATAGTTGTTAACAGTAAGACGAGTACGTCCTAATTTTTGCTGGAAAGACCTTACTTCGAAATCGAAACCACTCACCCAAATTACAGCTCGTGAGATATCTTACTGTCTCCTTTTTATTTCAAAACGCATTCTTTGAGATTCCCCCCCCCCCCTCCCCCATCTGCGGCACATCATGCAAATTCAAGGAATGGTGTAATGTGCAACGGCACGTGCTGAAGTGCTCACAGACAAAAGGCACTGTTCCAGGCCGTCCCGTGTTCTATTACTACGTTCGGATCCAGCTCTTTACAAGAGGATGCACCAGTACGTCTTTACGTTGATCTCCCACTTTTATGAGCAATCAGCTAAAATCATAAAACGATGGCACAGGCTGCGGCAGTGACATATATTGACATCTGTTATCTTATTTTTTATTATGATCGTGAAGATGCTTAAAAGACGATGAACACTCGATCACCAGTTCCTTTGTCCGTCACAGACTACGGATGTTCTACAAAAAATGTGAATTATCTATAAGAAATAAGAAATTCCTGCCATACTTGTTACGCAAAGACACAAGGTTTTTCGAGATTTCTTTACACCTTTTTCGCAACGCGATATATACCCTGATATACATTCCACATATTTGAACAATAATCCGACATAGAGTATTCATTTATTTCCAGGCAAATTTCTTTACTTGATAAACTGAAGCTTCTCGCTACCCATCAAAAAATCGCAACCTAGAATTTACCTTAACTAAAACTAAGTCAATATGGCTTTTATACTTCATATTCTCATGCATTGTTACTATGCAATGATTGCTATGAGTTGCTAGTTCATTTTCACTCATTACTCATATCCTAAAAGTGTCAAATACTTTTATCTTTTGTGGAGTGCACAGTTTTTTTCCGAAACGAGAGGTAATTTCCAGTCTTTTCACATGGCTTTAAGTTTGTCGAATCTAACTGACTATAACTAGGTTTTTTAATCGACAATCCTTCCTCATACCTAACCCCATCATGACTAATCACCTGAGACTGTAACCGTCATTTCGTGATTAACATGGAACGTAAATAATAATGGTACTCTCGGACATCCTGGGTTAAAACTCGAAATTACTGATAACTCTCCGTCAATGATAAGTTGTTGCGTTATGCCTGGAAACGATTTTCGGATTAATGACGTCGCATTAATTCGGCCGGTATCCACACTAATTTGTCTTTGATCGTAGCCTTGCATCTGAGCCTGTAAAATTTTTGAAGTCGCGATACTTCCCACATAACTTTGACTAAGGGGACTGTGTTCGTCCACAGTTCTTATGATAACAAAGCTGTTGGTGATCAACGAAGCCTCGACCTGACATCGGGTAGTTGCAACGGTTACAGTTTTTTACTCGTAAGTTAAGACAGAAATTTCATTTGAAGGAAGGTGTTAGGGAAAGAACAAGAGAGATAAGAGTTAAATCAGATGACAGCAATAGCCATTTGCGAACCAAACAACTCAAATTCTTTATTTGCAATGCCGATGTTGTCAGACATAAGTGATATAAGAATAAAGAACTGACATCTTCACTTGCTCCCTTTTCATAACGTCATAAGGGGTAATTTTGGGTTATTTCATCAACCAAGATAAATTTTTCTGAGCCCAGAAGCGGTAAAGGTTTAACCACTAATAAAGTTGTATTTAAGGGGATCCTATTCCTGGTTCGTGGCCTATTCCTTCTAATCCATTGTCGATTTTCTTAGTAGAACCTCATGGACTGTGCGGCTGGTCCCGGCAGAGGTTCGAGTCCTCCCTCGGGCATGGGTGTGTGTGTTTGTCCTTAGGATAATTTAGGTTAAGTAGTGCGTAAGCTTAGGGACTGATGACCTTAGCAGATAAGTCCCATAAGATTTCACACACATTTGAACATTTTCTTAGTGGAACCAACTGATGTATACATATTATTAATAATATAAAGTAAAGTGAGCACTATGTAAAATCTGACTTCTGCACATCTACAGTATAGTAATGTCACCAATGTAAACTGATTTCCTGGTCTGATGACGCGTGGCTTGAATAGCCTAAGAACCGTCATATCCGTCTTAGTGTACTGTACATTTACGTGTTTTGTGAGAAGGTTCCTTTTAACTCTTAAATGAAAATATGTTTAAAGTTATTTGCTCGCTCTGCTTCCACGAGGACTTAGCATATGTGGAAGGGCAATAAGCATATGTCTTTTTCTTTATATGTTACTTGTTCTGTTTCATGGCATGTACTATGTATACCCGTGAAGACCTCCTCATTATGGATACATGGAACAAAGCCTATATCTAAAATAATCTTATCTATCATCAGCTATCTATGTCCGCAGCTCGTGGTCTCGCGGTAGCGTTCTCGCTTCCCGAGCTCGGGGTCGCGCTTTCGATTCCCGCTCGGAGGAAGGCAGCGGCAAACCACCTTCATTAGGCCCTTGTCTAGTACGGCGGTGCGGCTCTCCCGAATCGTTTCCCTATGCTCTGTCAAGAAGCATGGGACTTCATTTCCATCGTTGATTTACGTAACTTTATTAGTTTTAGATAGCTCGAGATAGGTAATTTCGATCTGTGTTCAGGCACAGAGAAGAACATAATAACTTTCGACCACTTTTTCATGCTTAAATGCCCATGTAACTGTCTGCAAATTGAAGAGCGAATAGCGCTTGTGGTAGAAGAATTGGCCTTTCCCGGAATAACACTGCAACGGACGTAGATCATGATTAAGAAGCCATTTCCCGGCGAACAATGTAGTGCAGCGTGCTGTGACTTGTGTAGATCCTGTTCAAGTACGTTTCTTGCGTTAGGTATATTAGTTACTAATTTCTGTGTTCCATACAGTGTCAAGGCACTTAGTGGAACATAAATATTGCCTGGGCAGGTCTGCGCACCTCGTCGCTACTGATTCAAAAGGAATCCTGCGGAAGTGTCGACATATGCTTGTGGACAGCCAGTAGGTGCCCTTCGTGAGGGATATGCGTAGAGAGTGTACTTGTACAGACGACTAATACAAGTGCTCCACAGCTTGTGTGAGAATAACGCTATGCAAACGAACACAAGGGTACAGTCGATCGACGGAGAATCGAAATACAATTCTCTCTACCAAAGTGACTGTGGCTGCTCGCCCAAGTCCATCCTCAAAAGCGAAAGGGCCGATTATGCCCATTGAACAGACAGTTCACCTCACTGTGACCTTCAGTCTGTGTAAGGGACGTTGTTAGTGTTCGTGAGGATTATCCTTGCAACAGTAACGGCAGTTTGTTTGTTGACATAAAAAACAGTGAGATGAAAATATGCCTCATCAGTTACTCATACCAAATTTAAGAAGCCTTCATTTTCGCTAATTTTAGTCTACAGTTCAACAGAGTCATCCATTTTCGTAATCACTTTCATTTAACTGTTGCACAACCTGTATCTTGTACGGTTGCAGCTTTCAGTCGTTCCGTATAATTCTGTGCACACTACGACTGGACATTCCCACTACTGGCGCAGTTTGGCTCAACGTTTTGCACTGTTGGTTATAACACTTTGCACCTCCTCTATCCGTTCCTGTGAGCGACAACTTCTGGTCCTTCTTGGCGATTTCAGTTTAAGTGCACTTTCTGTTGCTTCGTAGTTCTTCAAGCAGCAACAATACAGTCACCGTTTTTGTATAAGGCCTTCAAGGCCACGACACGTTCACGCTCTCTCCAGCGCTCTGGCTCAGCAATTGGCGTGCCTTCCTGAAACATATTACAAATATTCAGTGTTACCAACAATACCATTCCAATTTTAGAGACTAATTGAAACAGCCCGTTTGTCTGCAACAGCTTGTAGAAATAGCATCAGAACAAGATTCGCTTAATGTTCACAAACAGGATATTATGATGTCATATTAGTTTTAAGATAGAGTAATAAACAAAAATCGATTGAAGATAGTACAGAAAGTGTTGAAACATGTTTGGGTAAAGTAAAACAGTAAACTAACGATAAGGCAGGATTTCCCTCGAGGAGAGCGGTAAGCAAGTAGGGCTGCAACATCGGAAAGGCAATTATTCCTCTGAAATGCTCCCTCTCGTCCTTGAACTACGTCCTCCCTGACCCACCAGATTGCATGTTAAGTCTGTACTTTGTTGGGCCAGCTGGCTGCATTGTCCAAACCTAGTATGCGCAGACGCCGCTGACGGCAGCACTGTTGCGTGGGCACGTCTCGCTACGCATGCCGTGGCGTCACACTTCAGCGACTTGGTTAGTTGCCGGTTGCGGCAACATCACTATATTACGGCTGCGTCTCGTGTCGTAAAGTAATGACGAGACACTTCTTTTAGAAGTGAGAGGTATTTGCTAAAAATGTGAGCAGCAACAGGCTAAACAGAAGTACAGCTACTCATCATGGGACGAGTTGCTACACAATAGGGCAAATGACAACAAAAATCAAAACACACACACACATACAACATTCAAAAAAGGGATTTATGATAAATAAATAACAGCTTACAGTGTAAGGCTGTAAACTACTCTGACGAAACTCTATAGAGTCTTAAAACAGTAGCCGGCCACTATGACCGAGCGGTTCTAAGCGCTTCAGTCCGGTACCGCGCTGCCGCTACGGTTGCAGGTTCGAATCCTGCCTCGCGTATGGATGTGTGTGATGTCCTTAGGTTAGTTAGGTTTAATTAGTGTAGGGGACTGATGACCTCAGATGTTAAGTCTCATAGTGCTTAGAGCCATTTGAACCTAAAACACTATGCCACGAGGAAGCCTTCCAACTTAGATTTCAAGATCTAAGTTTTATCCTAGTAATGTCTGTTGAAATGATTTTGTAAAACAGGACTTGTGGATCTTCCTGTGTACTGTTCACTGGCTGAATCCCTTAGTTCCTTAAAGTGAGCTCATATTGTCAAGCATAAATACCACGAGGGGATGGAGAATAGTGGATTAAAAATTCACGTGCTTCTGTTGGTAAGTAATTGGAAGTGCCAGGATGGTAAAAAAATTTATCCTTTTTATGGGGGTTGCTGTTACGTCTGTATCTTCCATTGGAATAATAAAGAAATGGGTGTAAATAATGTAGCTCGTTGTGGCTCAGTTGGTAGATGCAATCATATAGCTTGTATATCTCATTTACTATGATATGTATTTTATCGTCTGGAACCGCGTGACCGCTACGGTCGTAGGTTCGAATCCTGCCTCGGGCATGAATGTGTGTGAAATCCTTAGGTTAGTTAGGTTTAAGTAGTTCTAAGTTCTAGGGGACTGATGACCACAGCAGTTAAGTCCCATAGTGCTCAGAGCCATTTGAACCATTTTTTTGTATTCTATCCCTCGTATTCGTGGATATAAATGTAATGACATTAAACGAAGGTGGCAAAACCGGCGTAACTAATAGTGGTTGTTAGACCTTGAGCTCGGCCCAGTTTGTGAATACTGCAATGAGTCAGGTTTAGTTTTGCTAGACTGTGGGTTCTTAAGCACTAACTACTTCCACAAGATCCTGAACAAGTAAAAAAGGCACGTCCTGGTAGGTGGAACCAAACATAACACTCACAGACATTATTGCCATGTTTTTTAGTAATGGCACCATTTTGTGTAAATGTTATAGAAGATGCATAATAGTCTGTTCTCACATTAATCCATAACTTTAAATGTTTTAAATTAATACTCACAATGACATAGAAATTAGATTACTAACTTATCAAGGAATAGACAGTCAGAGATAAATTATGACAAAATTGACTATTGCAGTAACAAATAGCGTATTTAAAATAACAAGTAACTGAAGAACATAATTTCATTTCAATTGACATTGAACCAAATGTTCTCTTTAGGTCATTTTAAGGAAGACCAGAAATAAATTAAACTTCAGTGTATGTTAGAGAATGATCATTGTCGGATGCAGCTAGAATTAGGGCTGTTCGACCTTTGATAAACGTGAATTTATTGAGCCGAATGGTAGTGCCCAAAACATAGCTCTCGTGATCCGTGAAATGTAAAAACTTTATCAGAATAAACACGCTCAAATACATAACAGCTCCTCGCAATGAACAGGTTAGGAAACATTATACGTGAAAGTAGAATCATCCCTGAATATTAAGCATCAGCTCGTAACGGGGAGACTTTGCAACTACGAACACGTTACAGTGCAAGAAGTACGTAACGCAAAAAGTCAAAGAATAAACTGTAACTGCTGCTGCTGCTGCTGCAGCATGCGGCGTCGCTGGATGGAGCGTAATTAGATCTGACAGCCGCGACAGTGACACACAACAAACGTAGCAGACGACAGCGATCTGACGCTACACCATAGAGAGTTACAGAGACAAAAAATTGCCAGGTGATTGAACTGTGGGTCTGTTTTCGCAATTAATAAAATTGCCAACAGCGATACACAGCCTTCAGGTATTCCTCGGAATTAACGCAGACTTCGGTAATTGCGACATCAATATACTCGCGTTTGTGGTCGAGATATACTATCTTACATTCTGAAAATGTCAGATTCATTATGAAGCTGACGGACTTTCTCACAAGCTCTTCAGTACTTTTTTAGATATTTCAGTACCTTAGAACCGACTCCCAGAAAAGCTACCAAGTCAACAACATCACATGCCGGGATGACAGACAAAAAAAAAAAATTAATCTCAGAACAGAGAGTATTACGTTCCTACAGGCCATAGCTGACGGACCTATTTCCGCATTTACGTTTTGATATTTCACTTTTCAAATCAACAAAATTTTGATAAATTATCGGCGGCATGCATCGTTCAAAAATATCATGCCAGGTTGCTGGACGTAATAGCCTGTGACACGTTTACTTGTACATCAGCTTCACAAGATTATTTAACCTTTACTCTCGGGTTTCTCACAAACAACGACATGTAGATGTCTAAGCTTTCGGCCGTTACCGATGTCACGGATCACTGTCAGCTGTTAAGATGAAATCTTCTTTTGGTGTTGTGCCTTCGGCTTCCACCCACAGCTTTGATTGTGTGTGTGTTTTTTTTGTTTCTGACCTGAAGTGGGGGTCATATTGTAGCTCAGTAACAAATTGACATGAAAATTTTGTGAGGTTCTTTTCAAAACCGTTCGAACATACCTGAGTTTTTCATTTTAGTTTTTGTTTCGGGTAGCATTTAGAAATGTCACACCCGTTCCATACAGTGCTTTTGGAAATTTGATCCTTCATACACAGTACGTCGCTGTCTTGCCCATGATTCGTATTCCTTCATTCGTTCAATAGCGAATCATCGAGATATATTGCGTGTCAATCTTCCCAGTATTTTATATGGTGGCTGCAGTTTTGGACGTCCTTCATGTGGATAGTACTTGAGAACCACAGCCGTGTAAGAATTCACGGGTGAATTTGAAAATGGAGCAGACTTTTTCATCAAATTTGAAAGAATTTTTATTTGCGATAAACCTTTAAAAATTGTGGTGCATGGTATTCAGCTTTATCCATTTGAATTAAACACACACAATACTAGTATAGTAATTTTAAATACCGTTACAAATGAAACTTTCAAAATGGCTCTGAGCACTATGGGACTTAACTTCTAAGGTCATCAGTCCCCTAGAACTTAGAACTACTTAAACCTAACTAACCTAAGGACATCACAAACATCCATGCTAGAGGCAGGATTCGAACCTGCGACCGTAGCGGTCGCGCGGTTCCAGACTGTAGCGCCATTAACCGCTTGGCCACCACGGCCGGCAAAAATGAAACTTTTCCTCAGCTAAAGTTTACACCTGACTTGCTTTATTACACATCGTCTATCAACGCTAGAAAACATGGAAATAAATGCCGTTTTTATTTCGCGCCAATATCTTTTCCATTTGTCCCGCACTTTTTGTATTTACTTCGATATACACTCCTGGAAATGGAAAAAAGAACACATTGACACCGGTGTGTCAGACCCACCATACTTGCTCCGGACACTGCGAGAGGGCTGTACAAGCAATGATCACACGCACGGCACAGCGGACACACCAGGAACCGCGGTGTTGGCCGTCGAATGGCGCTAGCTGCGCAGCATTTGTGCACCGCCGCCGTCAGTGTCAGCCAGTTTGCCGTGGCATACGGAGCTCCATCGCAGTCTTTAACACTGGTAGCATGCCGCGACAGCGTGAACGTGAACCGTATGTGCAATTGACGGACTTTGAGCGAGGGCGTATAGTGGGCATGCGGGAGGCCGGGTGGACGTACCGCCGAATTGCTCAACACGTGGGACGTGAGGTCTCCACAGTACATCGATGTTGTCGCCAGTGGTCGGCGGAAGGTGCACGTGCCCGTCGACCTGGGACCGGACCGCAGCGACGCACGGATGCACGCCAAGACCGTAGGATCCTACGCAGTGCCGTAGGGGACCGCACCGCCACTTCCCAGCAAATTAGGGACACTGTTGCTCCTGGGGTATCGGCGAGGACCATTCGCAACCGTCTCCATGAAGCTGGGCTACGGTCCCGCACACCGTTAGGCCGTCTTCCGCTCACGCCCCAACATCGTGCAGCCCGCCTCCAGTGGTGTCGCGACAGGCGTGAATGGACGGACGAATGGAGACGTGTCGTCTTCAGCGATGAGAGTCGCTTCTGCCTTGGTGCCAATGATGGTCGTATGCGTGTTTGGCGCCGTGCAGGTGAGCGCCACAATCAGGACTGCATACGACCGAGGCACACAGGGCCAACACCCGGCATCATGGTGTGGGGAGCGATCTCCTACACTGGCCGTACACCACTGGTGATCGAGGGGACACTGAATAGTGCACGGTACATCCAAACCGTCATCGAACCCATCGTTCTACCATTCCTAGACCGGCAAGGGAACTTGCTGTTCCAACAGGACAATGCACGTCCGCATGTATCCCGTACCACCCAACGTGCTTTAGAAGGTGTAAGTCATCTACCCTGGCCAGCAAGATCTCCGGATCTGTCCCCCATTGAGCATGTTTGGGACTGGATGAAGCGTCGTCTCACGCGGTCTGCACGTCCAGCACGAACGCTGGTCCAACTGAGGCGCCAGGTGGAAATGGCATGGCAAGCCGTTCCACAGGACTACATCCAGCATCTCTACGATCGTCTCCATGGGAGAATAGCAGCCTGCATTGCTGCGAAAGGTGGATATACACTGTACTAGTGCCGACATTGTGCATGCTCTGTTGCCTGTGTCTATGTGCCTGTGGTTCTGTCAGTGTGATCATGTGATGTATCTGACCCCAGGAATGTGTCAATAAAGTTTCCCCTTCCTGGGACAATGAATTCACGGTGTTCTTATTTCAATTTCCAGGAGTGTATATTGGGAACTGTTTCATGTACGTATTATTCTCCTAATGCGAGAAGAATATTTAAACAATCGTTGTTTGGCAAGTAAATAAATTATTCAGAAGTCAAATGAATACTTACTAAGATGCATTCTGTTGTTTCACCATTTAGTTTCAGTCATTATTCATTGTTTCCTGTAGTGCAAACAACCTGCTTCCCAAGTATATATTTTGCCTCAGGAACGTTACAAATGAGTAATACGATTCGTAAAAATTCTTCATAGCTGTTAGTATACGGCACAAGGAGACAGTGAAGGTCTATGATAAATGAGAACAGAATGAGAATATCATTACGGAAGCAAACTGGAAAAACTAATATGGTGGTTGTTGTTCCTTTGATTTGAGATTTTCGTAGCAGAGATTTTTTATTCAGTGTGTATCTGTTAGCTGCTTATATAATCTTATTCACATAGTGTTTCATACTCTACTTCATCTGCTACTCAATAAGTTGCTTTCCGCTCGTTCGTTCTTGCTTCCATTCTTAATACAAAGATAGGACTTTCGTTACATTTAATTCTCTACGTAAAAAATCTGTACGAGACGTTGAGAAATTAAGTTTTGTTACCGATAAATTACCAGCGAGCTGGCAGTGAATCAAAGAGGCTCCTTATTGGGCATTACTTTGGGGGATATGCTTTTGGAGGACAGCAAAAATATGCGTGCGTAGTGTGTAAATGTATTTCTGTTACTACGCATAAGAGGGTACACTTAAAAGTTCGTGGCGCCCTCTATCGGAAATGCTGGAATTCAATATAGTGTTGTCCCGCCCTAGGCCTTGATGACAGCTTCCGCTCTCGTAGTCATACGTTCAATCAGTTGCTGGAAGGTTTCTTGGGGAATTAGAGCCCATTCTTCACGGAGTAGATGCACGGAGGAGAGGTATCAATGTCGGCCGGTGAGGCCTGGCACAAAGTCGGCGTTCCAAACATCCCAAAGGTGTTCTGTAGGATTCAGGTCAGGACTCTATGCAGGTCAGTCCATTAGAGGGATGTTATTGTCGTGTAACCACTCTACCACAGGCCATGCATTATGGACAGGTGCTCGACTGTGTTGAAAGATGCAATCGCCATCCCCGAATTGCTCTTTAAGTGTGGGAAGCAAGAAATTGCTTAGAACATCAATATAGGCCTGTTCTGTGATAGTTCCACGCAAAACAACAAGGGGTGCAAGCCCCCTCCTAGAAAAACACGAGCACACCATAACACCACCGCCTCCGAATTTTACTGTTGGCACTACACACGCTAGCAGATGACGTTCACCGGGCATTCGCCATCCCACACCCTGCCATCGGATCGCCACATTGTGTACCGTGATTCGTCACTCCACACAACGTTTTTCCACTTTTCAGTCGTCCAGTGGTTACGCTCCTTACACCAAGCGAGACGTCGTTCGGCATTTACTGGCGTGATGTGTGGCTTATGAGCTGCCGCTCGACCATTAAATCCACGTTTTCTCACCTCCCGCCTAACTGCCGTAGTACTTACAGTGGATCCTCATGCAGTTTGGAATTCCTGTGCGATGGTATGGATAGATGATGCCTGTTACGCATTCTGACACTCTTCAACTGTCAGCCGTCTCTGTCAGTTTACAGACGAGGTAGGCCTGTACACTTTTGTGCTGTACGTTTCCTTCACGTTTCCACTTCCTTATCACATCGGAAACAGTGGACCTAGGGATATTTAGGAGTGTGTAAATCCTTCATACAGACATATGACACAAGTGACACCCAATCATCTGACCACGTTCGAAGTCCGTGAGTTCTGCGGAGCGCCCCATTCTGCTCTCTCACGATGTCTAATGACTACTGAGGTCGTTGATATGGAGCACCTGGCAGTAGATGGCAGTACAATGCACCTAATATGAAAAACGTATGTCTTTGGGGGTATCCGTATACTTTTGATCACATAGTGTAAGTCGATGACTTGCTCGACGTATGCAGTACGTGTTCAAAAAAATGGTTCAAATGGCTCTGAGCACTATGGGACTTAACATCTGAGGTCATCAGTGCCCTAGAACTTAGAACTACTTAAACCTAACTAACCTAAGGACATCACACACATCCATGCCCGAGGCAGGATTCGAAACTGCGACCGTAGGAATCGCGCGGTTCCAAACTGAAGCGCCAGGAAACGCTCGGCCACACCGGCCGGCAGTACGTGTTCGTAACTGACATTGTCTGAATATAACTGTCAACAATCGCGCTCCTCGACGAGCAGCTACTGTGATTTCCATGTAGATGACAATAGTCAGCCATGTGACTATGCTATTGGTTCAAATGGCTCTGAGCACTATGAGACTTAACTTCTAAGGTCATCAGGCCCCTAGAACTTAGAACTACTTAAACCTAACTAACCTAAGGACATCACACACATCCATGCCCGAGGCAGGATTCGAACCTGCGACCGTAGCGGTCGCGCGGTTCCAGACTGTAGCGCCTAGAACCGCTCGGCCACCATGGCCGGCGACTATGCTATTCTCGAATGCGTTTCACACGTAATGAATTAATTCCTTCTAATACTCCCAAATCCAAATAATTTGCGATGGACAATCTTTCAATCTCCGTCCCTGTGTTAAACGTATTAAAGCTAAGACATCCTCTAAAAAAATAAAAATAAAAGAAAATGGGCGCTATTGGTGACCGCACTTCCTTGCGTACTTCGATATATATTTGCATCTCTCTACATTAATTGCAACACGGTGTTGCGCACTACTGTTACCGTTAGTTGATTGCAACGTCTTTGTAGCACTGCTGTTTGCTTCACGTTCACGCTGTGGAATACGAAGTCTGTCATTCTTTAAGGCTGGGAGAATTGAGAGACACCTACAATCGCTGGACGCCGACTGTTACTCATCCCTTCTAGACAGAGCCACCTAAGTTTCTGCGGTCGCTTTGAAGTATCATTATTACGTTGGATAACGCTTGATAAACAGACAGTTCGTACGTGAAGAGATCTCACTATCTCCAGTGCCTTATCTGTTTGGTATTTCCTTGTAAGTTGTAGCGACAATGTCTTCCATGTAGCTACTCGTAAAACCGCTGCGGAAATGACTGAAACGAATGTTATACAGGCAACTCATAGCTAACTGTTGAACATAGTCTTGCAACAGACGGGAATAGCCCATTGCAGATTATAATCGAAACAAAAATATATCGAACATGCCATAACAGACTGTCGGAGATCGACATTGGCGCGAAACGTTAATGACTATCTGCTCCCTGTGAGTGGCGTTGAAGTATGACAAACCGGAATATTCAGAAGAAGGCCATCGATACCATATTTTATATCAAAAGCGGTTGCGGAAAAGGAACGAACTGTCTTAGCAGGAAGACCTGCAAAGGATCGACGCTTGATGCAGGGAGCGGCAACATAAACAAATGTAACCTATTGCTAGAACACAGACAGGAAGATCCTTTATTGTATGATTACACGATTGCTCAACAATCTCTGGAAGCAACTACTTCCGTAAAGTTTCTAGGAATGGCGTACGCAGCGAAGGACCACATACTACTATAATTATTAATTGCAAGTTAGACAGTTAAGGGATTCTGCTACCTCGGCAGCAAAGTAACCTATGATGGACAGAACAAGGAGGACATAAAAAGCAGACTGACCCTGGCAAAGAGGCATTCCTGGCAAAGAGAAGTCTACTAGTATCAAACATAGGCCTTAACTTGAGGAAGAAATTTTGGTAAATGTACGTTTGAAGTACAGCATTATATGATAGTGAAACATGAACTGTGGGAAAACCGGGACAGAAGAGAATCGAAGCATATGAGATGTGGTGCTGCAGACAAATGGGACTGATAAAGTAAGGCATGAGGAGGTTCTTCGCAAAATCGGCGAGGAAAGGAATATATGGAATCCTCTAACAACAAGAAGGGACAGAATGACAGGGTATCTGTTAAGATATCAGGGAATAATGTCCATGGTGCTCGAGTGGCCGAGTGGTTCTAGGCGCTACAGTCTGGAACCGCGCGACCGCTACGGTCGCAGGTTCGAATTTTGCCTCGGGCATGGATGTGTGTGATGTCCTTAGGTTAGTTAGGTTTAAGTAGTTCTAAGTTCTAGGGGACTGATGACCTTAGAAGTTAAGTCCCATAGTGCTCAGAGCCATTTGAACCAACCTTCATCTGAAAAACCCAATGCAGATTTATTTCCCTCCATTACTGCACACGTGAGTTAGTTTTCCGCCTGTGGTGACTTCGATGTGGACGGGACGCTCCCCAACGAGGTGGCACAGTAAGAAGGCTCTGGACTCTCATTCGGGAAGATGATGGTACAAATCCCCGTCTGGGCCGGCCGCTGAGGCCTGCCTCGGGCATGAATGTGTGTGATGTCCTTAGGTTTGTTAGGTTTAAGTAGTTCTAAGTTTTAGGGAACTGATGACCTCAGATGTTTAAGTCCTATAGTGCTCAGAGCCATTTGAACCATTCTCGTCTGGCATCTTATCTTTTCCGAGGTTTTCCTGATTCGTTCAGGTAAATGCTGAGATAGTTCCTTTGAAAAGGATACGGCCAATGTCCTTCCCTATCCTTCCTCAATCTGAAACTGTGCTCCATCTCTGATTCTCTAAGCGTTGATGGGTTAAAAAGTCGTCATCTTGAAATGGACAGGATGGTAAACTCTAACTTCCATGTCTTACATGAAAAACGACCTTAAACAACTACTGAAAGTTTGTTAATAAATTTTACACCCCATGAGTGTTTTCAGAAATGTACAACGCACAATTCTTCTAATCTTTCCGTAAAAGTGACGATATAAATTGAAACAGAACATATTCCGTACTATCGAGCAATCTACCCGTTACAAAATATTTGTTAATCGTTACTAATGATGTCTATACACCGACACGCTGTTACCGGCGTAATGTGATTGAGTGAAGGGTAAAAGATGGAGTACGCCACATTTGATTTCATAGTCCTTAAGGTAAACTCTCGCATTTGGTGGTTTTTGTATTAAAGATAGCGCGCAGCGAAAATTCGGTTTGCAACAACTGACGCATGAAAGACTGGCCGAAAACGCTTGGTTTTTATAAGATTTATTAAAATAAAATGAAAATAGTTTATAAAACATTAGTATTTGCCAGATTGCACCAAGGATGCACTTGAATTTCATGGTATAGGAAATATTCTATGCTGCGTAGCTGGGATTCGTTCAACAGTTATATCGAAGATTATTTTCTGTTTGTTTGTTTTTTTTTGTTTTTGGTTTTAGGGCGCAAAACTGCTATGGTCATTAGCGTTATTTTCTGTAATTACTGCTATCAACTCTTTCAATGCTTAGAGGATAGATTTAACCTTTTTAGGTAGTAATTCTCAGAAATTAATACAGACTAAATAAGAAATAGGAAAAGACGGACCGCTAAAGAATTAAGGAATTATGGGGTGTGATGCACATGCAGGAAAAGCCAACTATTGCAATGTCAGTAGAAAGAGCTTCACAAATTGAGCAAGTCAATAGTCCAGCTCTTGCCCTTATGCAGCGGTTTTTCGACTTTACGTTGATTGACAGATTTATTGGATGTTCTTCTGAAAGATATCAAGCGAAATTCTGTCCAGTTGCTTCATTAGATCGTCAAAATACCGAACTGGTTGGAGAATCCTGCCCATAACGCTCCAATAGTTTCCAATTGGGGAGAGATCCGTTGGTCATTGGGGCTGAATTCGAAGCGTGACTCATGACTGAAGACAGTTCTATTTCAGCCCATAAGACTATGGGACAAAGATGTGTCTGGAAGCATCCTGGCGAGAGGTGGGATACCAAACTGATTGGCGCCCGCTTGCTGCCCGACCGTCAGGAGTGATGGTTTAGGGTGACATTTCTTCTCATAGCAGGACTCCTGTAATTGTCACCCGCGGACCTTTACAGCACAGCTGTACGTCGACGATATTCTACGCCCCGTTTTGTTGCCTTTCATGGGAAGCCATCCTGGGATTACATTTCAGCAATATAATGGCCACCTGCATATGGCGAGAGTTTCTACTGCTTGTCTTCGTGCTTGCCAAACCCTTTCTTGGACATCAAGGTCGTGGAATCTCTCTCAAAGGGAGAACGTTTGGAGCATTATAGGCAGGGCCTTCCAACCATCTCGTGATTTTGACGATCTAACGCATCAGTTGGACATAATCTGGCCAAATCAATCACGAGGACATCCACTAAATATGTCAATCGGTGCCAAGGATAAATGTTTGCATAAGGATCAGAGATGCACCAACGCGTAATTGGGTTAGATTGAAGGTCCTGCAAGAGATTGCCGAGTGAAGTCTTAGTAAAACACTGTCGCATTCAAAGCATCATTCGTGTTGACGATTGCTTAGCTTAAGCGATCCCACATGGGACACAGTGCCTCAGTAATAATGTCATGAAGCACTTAGGTATTGAATTGCAGTGATGTGGATACATTCAGCAGCGATCATAGCTTGCAAATAGTGAGCGGGAAACGGCGGAGGCGATGTAACGCCGCGAACAATTAATGTACCGCCGCGGAGCAGCGTCTATTTCGGCTGTGCCGGTGCTGGTGCCGCTTCTGCTTCTGGCTGGGACGGGCAGGTGCCGGGCGACACAAAGGCCTGCACCACGCTTCGTCTGCTCTAATTTTACAGCGCGCCAAGGCCGATATATTTTAGGGGGAATAAGAAATAAAAATGCGTGACCGCAAGTAAATATAGGTCAGTGTGTGTTGGCAGCGGTCGTCTGGCCGGCCCAGTCGTGCGCCCTCGCCGGGGACTCCGGCGAACTAAAGAGCTGGCCAGCTGAACGCTCACATATTCCTCTGCATTCACTTTGCAAGAGGCTGTGAAGCACTGGTAAAGGTTGTCGGGTTCTATCTACTTTCTGCGCTTCGAAAGCCAGTACGCTATGACGGCTAATGTCTGTGGGTTTGCTTCTATGAGCAGAAGTATGAGGCACGTACAAAAATAACGGAAATATTCGTTATTTCGATAGAATTTTATTCATTCGTCCACAACCATATTATCTCCTTAAAAAACCGGAATTTTTGTTTCATGGATAGAATTATGACGTTGTAGGAGAACAAAAATCCCCTCTATATAAATGAACATGGATTCCGCAAACAGAAGTCTTGTGGAACTCAGCTCGCTCTGTTCCTCCCTGAGATCCGTAGCCCTGTAGATAGTGGCGCTCGGGTTGGTGCCGGGTTGCTTGACGTCAGGAAGGCATCTGGCACCGTGCCGCGCCGACGATTAGTGATTAAAAAAATTGCTTATGCGGCATCGGACCAGACTTGCAACTAGATTCAAGACTTTCCTGTAGATATAATTCAACACGTCGTTCTTAACGCAAAGATGTAAAGATGTAAAGGTAATTTCCGGAGTACCCCAAGGAAGTGTGATAGGACCGTTACTATTTGCAATGTGTGTCAATAATCTAGTACAAAGAATCGGAAGCTCTTTAAGACTCTTCGGAGATGATGCGATTGTCCATAAGAATGTAGTCCATAAGAATGTAGCAACACCAGAAGCCATTATCGATATGAAGAGTGACCTTAAGAGGTTTGATGAACTGTGCAGGCCCAGGCATTTGAAATGGCTCTGAGCACTATGCGACTTAACTTCTGAGGTCATCAGTCGCTTAGAACTTAGAACTAATTAAACCTAACTAACCTAAGGACATCACACACATCCACGCCCGAGGCAGGATTCGAACCTGCGACCGTAGCGGTCGCTCGGCTCCAGACTGTAGCGCCCAGGCAGTTGACACTGAACGTAAAGAACTGTAATATATTGCATATACATAATAAAATAAGTCTACTACTGCACAACTGCACCATTAGTGAAAAACTGCTGGAAATAGGATCTACCGTAAAATATCTAGGAGTAACTATCCAGAATGATCGTAAGTGGAATGACCACATAAAAGAAATGTAGTAAAAGCACGGGCTAGATTGAGAGTCATAAGAAGAATCGTAAGGAAATGTAATTCATACACGAAGGAAGTGGGTTGTAAGGCACTTCTTCGACCGTTTCTTCAGTATTGTTCATCAACATGGGATCCTTACCTGGTAGGACTGATATAAGACATAGAAAAGATTCAACCAAGAGCCGCGCGTTTCGTCACGGCATCGTTCACTCGGTGCACGACAGTTGGAGAAATGTTCAACAAACTTCAGTATCAGACGTTACAAGAGAGGCGTAGTGCATCACGGAGAGGTTTACTGTAGAAATTTCAAGTCATGCTTTCTGGGAAGAATCGAAGAACATAATCTTTCTGGGAAGAATCGAACAACATAATATTTCCTCCCACAAACTTCTCACGAAATGACCACGACGAGAAAATTCGGGAAATTAGAGCTAATGCACAGGCTTACCGACAACCACTCTTCCCACGCGCCATTCGCGAGGGAAACCGGGTGGATACCAGTTAGTGGTACCAAAAATACCCTCCGCCACTCATCGTTGCTCTGGGCGCGAGGGAAACCGGGTGGACACCAGTTAGTGGTACCAAAAATACCCTCCGCCACTCATCTTTGCTCTGCTTGCGGAGTATTTTGTAGGTAGAGATTATTTTTTTAAATCCTCTACATAAATGTTATTGTCCGCCTACTTAGCTGGGTGGTAACGTGCTCGACTCACATGCAAGCGGGTGCGGGTTCCATTCCCGGCCGGGTTGGAGAATTTTTCCGCGCGAGTACTGGGTGTTGTTTTGTCCTCATCATCATTTCATCCTCGTCACCGGCGCGCAAGCCGCCCAATGTAGCGCCGACTGAAATAAGACTTGCACTTGGCGGCCGAACTTCCCCGGATGAGGCCTCCCGGCCAACCATGCCATACGCTCAATTCCATTTTTTCCGATTTTATCTCCTTCCAAAACGAGAATTTTTGTTTTATTGGACAGAATTCTATCAATTCGTCTACATCAGTGGTTCCCAACCTTTCTTAGAACATTATCCATGAGTGCAATTAGACAGTAGCTAATATACCCTCCCTCCCCTCTCCCTGCCGTCTGTTAGCCCCCCCTCCCCCTTCCCTTGCCCAACACTACCGCCAACTCTAGCACCTAACTAAACTGTAGACTATTCTTGGAACACTTTTTAAATGATGAAAGGTGAATGATATTTAGTTTGTGTGTGTGTGTGTGTGTGTGTGTGTGTGTGTTTGTGTGTTTGTTTATATGAGGAATGAATTCGTAGTGTATCGCAAGTGCTACCCACAACTAGCTCTCCTCATTGATTGTAGACACTTGTCACAAAACATACTTCCCCTGCATTACTCCTCTCCATTGTGGCACTTGCTTAATCTGCACACTGCAACCCCATTTAAAATCAACCAAGTTAATATGTGTGCACTATACTTAATGTTCGTAAATCACCTGATTGCTGCACTCCTTACTTCTGAACTGCAGAAATTGGAAGACTTCGGGCTGTCAATGTTTTGGGTTTGACCACAGTCACTAATAGTGTAAGTAGGCTGTATAGGTTTTTTTTATTGGTAACGCCACGTAGTGCTCCGTATGAAAATCACTGGCTGTACTGCGTGCAGTCTGTGGCTGGTTTGCATTGTTGTTGGCTATTGTAGTGTTGGGCAGTTGGCTGTTAACAGCGCGTAGCGTTGCGCAGTTGGAGGTGAGCCGCCAGCAGTGGTGAATGTGGGGAGAGAGATGGCGGAGTTTTGAGAGCGGATGATCTGTACGTGTGTCCATCAGAGACAGTAAATTTGTAAGACTGGATGTCATGAACTGATATATATTATGACTTTTGAACACTGTTAAGGTAAAAACATTGTTTGTTCTTTATCAAAATCTTTCATTTGGTAACTATACCTATCAGTAGTTAGTGCCTTCAGTAGTTAGAATCTTTTATTTAGGTGGCAGCATTGGCGATCGCTGTATTGCAGTAGTTTGAGTAACGAAGATTTTTGTGAGGTAAGTGATTCATGAAAGGTATAGGTTGTTGTTAGTCAGGGCCATTCTTTTGCAGGGATTATTAAGAGTCAGATTGCGTTGCACTAAAAATATTGTGTGTCAGTTTAAGCACAGTCATTTATAATTTTTCTAAGGGGACGTTTCAATAGTAATAATAATAATACTGTGTACGGCGCGATAATAGCCCTTATGTAGTTACTGCTGTTTCGTCCTGTCAAATAATTCAATTATCTATTTAGAAGCGAGTAATGAAGCAATTTCTGGCCACTACGGGTACTATCTACGACTTGGAGAAAACGTTTCTTGAGATATTTAGCATTTGTTACGTATATGTCTCACTGTTATATCGGCGATGAACACGATAAATCACAACACATGTGTGTAGTGTGTGGACTATGTTAGAAACCTGTAGCCTCTACTGCATTAATGCTACTAACTGAGGGAAAGTAATTACTGATGACTTAAATAATGAATATTAGAGTCTTACTAAATTATGATAATAGTAATGATCTTTTGGAAATAATTTAGTTTCATGACTAAAATAGAGTCAAATCGTTCAACCTCAGGGCTGGAAGCCACTGCTCTAGATCAATGTTGTCCTCTTCCAAACAAATCCCATTAGATATTATATATGCTTATGGCAGCGCTTTCTCCAACCCCAGAAAAGCTTATGGAACTAGATCTTTGAGACAGTTTTTAGCGCTCTCACAGACGTGATTTTAATCTCGTCTACACTTGAAAAACGATGGTTCTTCAACGTTTTCTTGATTTTTGGAAAGACAAAAATATTGCATAAGGTTGTGTCTAACTTTGACGAAAAAGTCACCAACCAGCAGCGGAATATGAACAGCTGCTTTATCGTTGGGCAAAAGCCACGGTTTATTTCACTATAAATCTGGGCGTTTTTTCGGATTACTATCCGCTAACGGCGTTGAACCTGTACGTGGTACTCCTTGTTGATTGTTCACACTTGTAGCTTGAACTCATTATGCTGTTAAAATCGAAGAACACAATGAGCATAACCTTCATATTTTACCGCATTTATAGAGGTTTTTTCACTCTTGTCGCCCCATAATACTCTTCTAAGACGATTGAGCACTATCTTCGAGGTCACATCCATAATGCTCACGTTTAGTCACCTGTTATGCCACGTTTCAGGTGTTCTACATCGTTGTTAAATACATCTAGCAGCTGCTGAACAACTTGCATTCACTTCTTATTTTGTCCTGATTTCAACACTTTGGGAACACATTTTGGTGTCACACGGTCCGACCCAAAACTTTCGAAAACATTTCATGGTACAACTCAATTAGTATGCCAAAACCATCAGCGACTTCTCTGATTGTGATTCGGCAATCGTTAATAATCATTCCTTTCACATTTCCCACAACTCCATCGTTGATAATGTGCTAGAACGTGTAGGGGGTTTGTCATTTTCAACATCGTCACTGCCCTCATCGAGACACTTACATCACTTGTAAATCCTGGTTTCTCTCACAGCTGCCTCACCAAAAGCAATATTTAACGTTTTTACAACTTTGTTGCACTTTATTCCATTCGTACAGCCAAATATAATACAAAATCTGCGATAAATTTTATACAAAAATTTATATAAAATATAATATATAAATAATAAATAATAATAAATAATAATAATAATAAATAATAAATAAATAAATAATAAATAAATAAATAATAATAAATAATATATAAAATATAAAATAGCCGATATTAGCCAAATGTATGTGACATTTCGACAGCTGACAACAGACTAAATATCCGATATGACTGATAAATTTCCCATTTCTTTTTGAACACATTTCGTCAGCATGTAGCAAAACACAGCTACTTTGTGAATTAACAGACATAAGGTAAGGGACCTCTGTGTTCCATATTACTTATTTTGTGTTCTGGATTTCTTGGTAAGCGCAGTAGGCAGTGCGGGCCACATATTTACAGGCGTGCACGGATTAGAATATAGCTGGCTCACAACAATATTATTACTCAGAAAGTTAAACTAGCGATCTAGAACTTCACTTTTACGTCACGCAAGCTCGTTGCTCTAAACCCACCAGAATCTGTAAATAAAGCATATGACAGAATTATGAAGAAGTTAACATTTGTATTACGAACAGTAAAACTAATTTTGCTATTAGAGCTTTTTAACTTGAGAGATACCTGGTTGGGAACTTTTTAAATTGCAGTTCCTCTAATTACAAACTGAGCATTTAATTAGAGCTTTTAGTTCTTTTCTCTCGCATTTTTAAAATGTTAATTCGTCCGCATTTTTTAAATACAATAGCGACACATTTTCTTTCAGACAAAATGCATAATTTACTGTAAATTTACCTAGACTTATGCCGTAGTGTTCTGGATCCTAAAGTTGAAATAAAATTTCGTTTCACATTACCTGCAGCCTTTAGCTCGACGATTCCCTACAAATGGCTCAAATGTCTCCAAGCACTATGGGACTTAACATCTGAGGTCATCAGTCCCCTAGAACTTAGAACTACTTAAACCTAACTAACCTAAGGACATCACACTCATCCATGCCCGATACAGGATTCGAACCTGTGACCGCAGCAGCCGCGTGGTTCCGGACCAAAGCGCCTAGAACTGCTCGACCACCCTACAAATGAATACAAAAAAATGTTTTCTATTCGAAAGCTCTACTTTCGTTACATCAACAAAAATCACATCTAATTGTCAATATCAATCAAATTCTCCAACAGTCCTGTAACTGAGATGTTATTTTATTTCATTTTAACTACTACCAGTTTCGGCATTCCACTACGCTATTTTCAGGCCCTATATGCATCTCTCCAAATAACCGGTGTCATATAGTGCCATACACCCCTGAATGTCGTGAAACCAAGACGTTTCACAAGTGATTCATTCGAATACTTGATAGAAACTATCCTATCAAGTTTTCGCAAGAAGCACTTGTGAAACGGTTTGAATTCACGACATCCAGGGATATATGGTATTGAATGACATTATCGTTTATTTGGAGAGCTGCATATCGGGCCTGAAGATTGCATAGTGGGGTGCTGAAACTGCTAGTCGTGAAAATAAAATAAAATAACCTCTCAGTTACAATGCTGTTGGAGAATTTAATTGATATTGACAATTACTTAACCACTTGATGTCCCCTGTCCATGATGAATCAACAGAGACTGAAATCACATCTGATCTGTTTCAGAGACGATCGGGCTACTGCATTCTAATACCAAAGGTACACAACTCTTCTGACTTCACCTTGACTTTTAATAACATACATTAATGTGCCGTAATGCCAGTAAAAGGCAGCTTGTCTCTGAACATTCATCCAGTCTGGACGATGGGTAAACGTGACTCCTAGTTTCGTTAAAAAAGAAGAGAACAACGCTATTTTTTCCCTTTAAAACTATATCTGACATTGTTGCATTTGCACTTACAGTTATGGTATTACCACGGTTCTCTGGAGCTCGCAGTAACTGTGACGCATCGTTCCGGGGGTCGCGCCCGTGATATCCATTGCTGTACGTGGGTCCAGAGACGCCACAGCACTCGCAGCTCTGTTCACGAGTTATTCAACCCAATGTAATTAAAGAATTACATATGTGTATCCGGTCAACATCACCCAAACTGCGGCCGGAGTGGCCGAGCGGTTCTAGGCGCTACAGTCTGGAACCGCGCGTCCGCTACGGTCTCAGGTTCGAATCCTGCCTCAGGCATGGATGTGTGATGTCCTTAGGTTAGTTAGGTTTAAGTAGTTTTAAGTTATAGGGGACTGATGACCTCAGAAGTTAAGTCCCATAGTGCTCAGAGCCATTTGAACCATCACCCAAATTTTATGCATTGTCTTTTCGAAGCTGACTTTCGCAGGAGTAAACAAAATATTGAAAGTGGCATATCAAAACCTACAAAATGAAAATGGGCAGTTGCTAGGTAGATAAAGTGGATACCGGCTAGTACATCGTTTTCTGTTTCACTCTGAGTGGAGGCCGAGTAATCATCCAGAAACGTTCGCACGCGTCCTCGTCTTCCCATTTTGTCCACTGAGTGGAAGGAGGAAAAGTTCGGATAGAACCTCTCGGTGACGTCGAAGTCGAACTCATCTGGGATGGAGCACTGGTTGAAACGAATAAGGAAAGTCCACTAGTCAAGGGCGGCTGTCCTAATGGCCCTTATGTCAAATGCATGATGGATTTGATAGAATAGTTTCACGATATGTACGTCAAATATTGCATCCCTAAATTTAGCCAATCAAATTTGTAACTGAGATCACTATTTTATCCCGTTTATGACGTCCAATGTACTATTTACATTAGCCCTTGGTAGCAACACCTACACTCAATGATAGAGAAAGCAGAGTGTACTAGAGATGTTGTGATTTATCAGTACTTCATCATTCTCCCTGCCGCAGATACCACACACCACTAAAGTAATACTCTTACTGAAAACCATCAAACTTAGCTGGTTTAATAAAAATGTAGCTGTTCGTAGATTGGTATTGGGATGTTACATTAGGCGTCTTTTGCTCAAAAAAAAAAAAAAAAAAAAACAACTAATCCTCTTACGCCTAATTAGGTCAAGTGCCGCACAATACTGTGGTTCTCACGATCCATAATTATCATCATCTTCCTTTCAAGGATTAGGATGTTGCCTATTCCGAACACACAGTCAAAATCATTCTCATCTTTTCCGAGATCTTCCAGTATCTCTTTTCCCATTCGGCTCTTAGTTCAGGATCATCCACAACATGATCACTGTAAGTAAGAGTGATAAACATATGGTTCAAATGGCTCTGAGCACTATGCGATTTAACATCTAAGGTCATCAGTCCCCTAGAACTTAGAACTACTTAAACCTAACTAACCTAAGGACATCACACACATCCATGCCCGAGGTAGGATTCGAACCTGGGACCGTAGCAGTCGCGCGGCTCCGGACTGAAGAGCCTAGAACCGCGTTGTTACAGTAGGCTATGAATTATGCACTTCATTGTACTATACATGTGCATGTTTTATGACAAGTTTTTTGTTACTTCTTAAATGAAAGTGTGGTTAGTTTTCTTGATGTATTCCCATGAGAAGCGCCGGCCGCCGTGGCCGAGCGGTTGTTCTAGGCGCTTCAGTCTGGAACCACTCGACTGCTACAGTTGCAGGTTCGAATCCTGCCTCGGGCATGGATGTGTGTGATGTCCTTAGGTTAGTTAGGTTTAAATAGTTCTAAGTTCTAGGGGACTGATGACCTCCGGTGTTAAGTCCCATAGTGCTCAGAGTCATTTGAACCATTTTGAACCCATGAGGATCAGTACTCTGATCATCGGTGGAATGAATGCGTCAGTATATCTCCTTTTATGTAAATGTCTACCATGCGGTTTTGTCTTTCATGACATGTTTCGCAAGCTTGGAGGTCTCCTCACTGCAAGCCTATGGAACAATAAGTATACGTAATTTAAAATCTAATCCAGTATTACGTAAACAAAGTTCACACTCTGAAACGGTTCTACGTGAACCTGTTCGGGTAAAACGTAATATTCAGTAATATGCGATTAAAAATACTACAGAGTCATCGTATTTCTTCATTTTATTTTAAGTTGTACTATGTGACTGGAAGAGAAGTCAATATCTAGATTCACTGAGCTAGTCTCGTCCAACTTAAATACTGGAACATAAATACACTGGGGTGACAAAAGTAATGGAAACCTCCTAATATCGTGGTGGACACCCTTTTGCCCGACGTCGTCGAGCAACTTGACGTGGCATGGACTCAACAAGTCGTTGGAAGTGTCCTGCAGGAACGTTGGGTCATGCTGGCTCTACATCTACACATAATTGCGAATGTGTCACTGATGAAAGATTTAGTGCACGGACTGTCCTCTGGATTATGTCCCATAAATGTTTAATTGGATTTATGTCGGACGGTCTGGGTGGCTAATCATTCCCTCGAATATTCTTCAAACCAATCGCGAACAACTACGGCCCGATGACATGGCGCATTGTCATTCGTAAAAATTCCGTCGTCGTTTGGGAACATGATGTCCATGAATGGCTGAAGATGGTCACTTCCATTCAATGACCGAGTCGGTTGGACAAGTGGACTAAGTCCACTCCCTATGACCACAGTCCAAACCATTATGGTGCCACCACCAGCTTGCACAGTGCGTTGTTGACAAGTTGAGTCCATCGTTTCGTAGGATTTGCGCCACACTCGAATCCTAGGATCATTTCATACCAGCTGAGATCAGGAGTCATCTGGCCAGGCCACGGTGTTACAGTCGTCTAGGGTCCAACCGATATTGTCGCGAGCCCAGTAGAGGCACTACAGGCGATGTCGAGCAAAGCCACTCGCGAGGTTCGTCTGCTGCCGTATCCCGTTAAACCAAATTTCGCCGCACTGTCCAAACGCATACGTTCGTTGTACGTCCGGCATGTATTTCTGCGGTTATTTTACGCAGTGTTGCTTGTCTGTTAGCACTGTCAACTATATGCAAACACTTCTTCTCTAAGTCGTTAAGTGAAGGCCGTCGGCCACTGTGTTGTCCGTGTTTAGGAATAACGCCGGAAATTTGGCTTTTTCGGCACACTCTTGACGCTGTGGATCTTGTAATATTGAATTCCCTAACGATTTACGAAATGGACTGTCCTATGAGTCTAGCTCTCGCGTCGTGTGGCCATAACCATGTCGGAAATCTTTTCACATGAATCTCCTGAGTACAGATGACAGATCCGCCATGCACTAGCCTTTTGTACCTTGTGCACATGATTCTACCTCCAACTGTATATACCGAGCGAGGTGGCGCAGTGGTTAGCACACTGGACTCGCATTCGGGAGGACGACGGTTCAATCCCGTCTCCGGCCATCCTGATTTAGGTTTTCCGTGATTTCCCTAAATCGTTTCAGGCAAATGCCGGGATGGTTCCTTTGAAAGGGCACGGCCGATTTCCTTCCCAATCCTTCCCTAACCCGAGCTTGCGCTCCGTCTCTAATGACCTCGTTGTCGACGGGACGTTAGACACTAACCACCACCACCTCCAACTGTATAGTTGCATATCGCAGTCCATTGACTTTTGTCACCTCAGCGTATGTCCACATAACTTCTGCAGTACAGTAATTACCAAAGACTACTACGTTTCTGAACGGATTTCATAGTTCCGTTGAGAAATCAAGACTCTCCATTCGCAACACACAAAATGAGTAAGAGAGGCTTTGGAAGCGCAGACCGTCCCGCAATTCTTCTTCCTCGGAATTTTAACCGTAAATCTCCCCGTGGCTCTGTGCGTCGCTATTGTAGCGTCTGCCACTGGAGGTGGATCATTGTTTCCATTGTAACCTCCCCACAAAAATATTTAAATGAACCAGATGTAACCTCTGCACACAAATATTTAAATTAAAATATGAACCATGTGTAAACTCCCCACGAAAATAATAATTAAATGAATTGTTTAATATTGTTACTTCTGAACAAAATTGGTTCCCATTTATAGTCTCCGTGCAGAAATGCATTCACATTTAATGTAACCACAAAATTCTTTTCTCATTTAATGTTAAGTTCGAAACAGAAAAATTCCGAAACCCAAAATAATAAAACAAATTCAGTAACCTGGTAAATTTTATGACGACAGCAGCGCTGCGCCACGGCCCTGTATTCTGAATAAAAAAAGCAAAAATTCTTACCTCAATAAAAACTGCAAATATATCTGCTCTTACATAAAAAATTTTCGGCACAGCTCCATGCAATGCTGGCCTATGCTTTGTGATTCATGAAAGGAAAGATAATCCATTGAATAAAATCTTTAAATTGAAATGAATGCTTTTTTTTAAAAAAAAAATTACTTTATATTATAAAAATTACTATTGGGGCATTTCTTAAAAGAAATTGAATGACAGTTGACATACGTTATTAGATATGTGCAAGGCTGCTTGTTTACCTTCTATAATAATACTCATCCTCCAGAGTCCCGACGAGAGCAGACTGCAGACAAGCGCAGACACGCGCCGACTCCTGCCGACTACTCAAGACTACTCCAGACTAGCACAGAAGACTAATGCCGACTAGCGACAAGCAACAACTAACTACATATTGCTCTCTGGTCAGAGACTCTCCTAAGTCTTGCCTGTTGCAGGCAGCGCATACATCGCATACCTCTTACATAACCCTCCACTGTGGGGGGGGGGGGGGGGGGGGGCAAAAATTTGGCAGCGATGGTGAGTCAATTGGACTTGCCATGAGCAACAAATTTTTCCTAATTAACTAAGTTTACAATCACAGAATATATACATATATATATATATATAAGTGCAGAACATGAAATAAAATATAGTGCACATGCACTGAGTACAGAACATATCAAGCAATGACAAAATGTATACACATTGAGTATAAAACATATTAACAAATGGCAAAAGTGCACACGCACTGTAGTACAGAACATATCAGGAAATCACAAAATGTATAGGCAATGAGTACAAATCATATTAACAAATGACATAAAGTGCACACGCACTGTAGTTCAGAATATATCAGCAAATCACAAAATGTATACGCAATGAGTACAAATCATATTAACAAATGACAAAAGTGCACATGCACTGTAGTACAGAACATATCAGCAAATCACAAAATGTATATGCAATGGATACAAATCATATTAACAAATGACATAAGTGCACACGCACTGTAGTTCAGAATATATCAGCAAATCACAAAATTTTTTTTTTACAAGAACTAGGATAGGAAAGGGAAGGATTGCATCATGGTTGTAGCACATTAGGTTGCACGCAGCTGCACTGAAACTCCATATCTCTCTACAGAAGCACAACACCAAGTGAGACAATCTGAAGTTCTTTTCCCTGAAGTATTAATCAGTGTAGCCAAGACACTGAAATGTCGTAGTAATATTCCATGTTATCATTTTGGTAGTACATTAGGTACACCAAACAGTGGGACCATAATAACATCTCCATCGCTCAAGGTGGTGGACAGCATGTCGTGTCAACACCACGTTCTTTTAAGGTACACCAACGTAGAATTAGTGCAAAAACCAAATATAGTGCTCCATGATCATGAGGATAGACAGGACAAACGGATATTGCAGTAATTTCTGGTAATTAGGTCAGAAGGTGAAGGACATTAAGTCTTATGCCAGCCATCATTGAGAATTACACCAGTCTAACAACTGATTTGAGGAATTCGTGGCACTCATTGCCAGTTACTGAACATTTCTGTACCATGGATGAACTATTACAGAATAATGTTCATAAGTAATCTGTTTACAGAGAACATTGGCACTCATTGACCAGTTACAAACCATCAGAAGTCATCATTCAAAACAGGAGCTAATGAGTGTAGCATCAAGCTACTGGTATTCATATATATAGCATGAAAGTGACGTAATATAAATTTAAAGTATAAGAAACAGTGGCATTCATTGGTCACCAAGTACTGAATATTACAAAACATTTTTCATCATTCAAGTGATATGTGACATATTTAAAAATAATTATTGGCACTCATTGGCCAGTTACAAACCATCAGAAGTCATCATTCAAAACAGGAGCTAATGAGTGTAGCATCAAGCTACTAGTATTCATATATATAGCATAAAAGTGACATAATACAAATTTAAAATATAAGAAACAGTGGCATTCGTTGGCCAGCAAGTATTGAGTATTACAAAACATTTTTCATCATTCAAGTGACATATGACATATTTAAAAATAATTATTGGCACTCATTGGCCAGTTACAAAACATCAGACGTCATCATTCAAAACAGGAGCTAATGAGTGTAAAGCATGCATGCATTATTACAAAATATCATTCATTATTACTCAGAACTCATCATTCAAGTGACATAAGACATAATTAAAATGTAACATACCGTAACTATTACTCAAAGTCTGTGATTAGAAAACATCATTCAGTATTACTCATAACTCACTTAAATTGGTATTATTATTTGGGACTGGTAATACATATTTTTTTGTGCTAGCAATGCATTGCGTTGGGATCGATAATTGATTGCTGGGGCATAACAATATTTGCTTTTGACGTATTGCTGCAAATGAAGATGGGTAACGTCATTCGTCATGAGTCAGCTGTAGCAAGGTTATGAAACAAATAGAGTATATGTGATCACATTCATGAATGACACAGGTTTAATGACCAACTGCTTATAGTACATTAATTTCATGAATAATTTCCCTTGCAAAAAATACAAAATTGATTATTAAGCTGAATGAAGAAACGCATATTGTGCTGAAAAGTAATAAACCTCGAATTAACAGGTAATGAAATGTGTATTAAATATATATGTTCTGTAGCTGTCCTTTCCAAAACCTTCAGTCATCATACCATGCGACATAAGACATACTGTCAAAACGAACTGCAACAAATACTTAAATAACTACATAGCAAAAATACATAAACTTCAACATTATCCTCATCTGTAAAGAAAAACTTCATTATCATCATTATCATCACCTACAAAGAAAAACATATCAACATAATTCCATTATTATCATCAACTGTAAAGAAAAACTTCATTATCCATATTAGCATATTCTGCATCACTATTCATCATCATTATCATCTGCAAAAAAGTCACTTCATTATTCATTATACAACTATTCATAGTATAGAGTTCCTTATTTCTAGCATATTTCATCACTAAAACTAGGATGATTAGTTCTGTCTGACAGTCTGCATCAATCGCCTCGTATTCTGAAAGAAAAAATTAGTTAAGAGTGCTATCATACGATGTGTATAGTATGTTCTTGTTAATGCTTGTTAATTCTGATCCATTTACTCTTCGTGACGAGGTATTGCATCTTCTTTCGTTCATTGCGAAAGTGAAATTCCCGTAATTTATTTCTTTTACACATTGTTTCTTTCTGAAAATGAAGAACAATGATTAATGTCTTGCATTTAAATCATATACCCCTTAAATAAAAACTGGTTTCTAGTGATATAATTAAGCATACAGCACAGCATGACAGAAAACGTAATATGTCAAAAATATAGACAGTGGTCAGATGCAAAAATGTACACAGAGTATCACAATGTAGCAGCAAAAAAAAAAAAAAAAAAAAAAAAAAAAAAAAAAAAATTGTAAAAATAGTCACGATGTTGAGATATCATAAGGCAAAATGTCAAAGTCAACTGGTGTTTGTTATATCTTAAATATTTCATAGTGCATACAAACAAAACAGGAAAACAACCATATATACATGAAGAATGGAAAAGGTGCACGGTCTGATGTGTAACGACAAGAAAAGCGACCTGCTAACCTTACCTTGCCGGGAATTTGCCAAGAAAAAAATACGATAATCATAAGTAACTAGTCACATAAATATAATTGCATAAGTGGTCATAAAATGTGTAAGTTCATCTGGAAAAATGTGCACGGTCTGTTGTGTAACGACAAGAAGAGCGACCTGCTAACCTTACCTTGCCGGGCACTTGCCAAGAAAAAATACGATAATCATCAGTAAGTGTTCATGTGAATATAATTGCATAAGTGGTCATAAAAAAAAATCAGGAAATGGCATTACAGTGTGATAAATCATAAAGTATGTTCATTCAATAAAGGGTTTGATGTTGGAAACATGGTGATTCCCTTTGGTTTTTCTGGTTCTCAAAGTTTCGACGTGTACTACATTGGGGTGAGGAATGCTGCGAATTCGATATGGACCTGCATATAGAAGCTCAAATTTACTACATCTACTTTTTCCTCTATTAGATAAATAATGTGTGCGTACTAATATCTTCTGTCCAATGTGAAAGTCACGGCGTGTACAAACCTGTTTTTGCTGTCTTCTACGGCGCTCTGCGGCACGTTTGATGTTGTTCAGCGCAATGTCAATTATTTCATGGTGTCGTAGTCGACGAGATGTAGGAAAGGTTACTAATTCTTTAATTTTGTTAGGTGGTTCAACATTTTTCAGTATAACAGACGGAGATAGCATAGTAGATTCATTTGGTATGGAATTAATTACATCCTGGAATGAGATATGTGTGTGTCCCAATCAATATGTTTTTTATGTCATTATATTCTACACAGTTTACTAAATTCTTTCATTAATCGTTCACAAGGGTTTGAAGAAGCATGGTACCTGGATATATAGATCGGAGAAATGTTTCTAGCTCGTAACATACGTGTCCATATAGCAGATCGAAACTGTGATCCATTGTCGGAAATTACTTTCAATACATGCCCTACATGAAATAGAAAATGTCTTACAAATGCTTTCGAAACAGTTTTAGCAGTAGCTTTGCGTAACGGAGTGAAGGTAACAAATTTCGAAGTGAGTTCAACAGCGACAAAGATGTAGCAAAAACCTCTATTAGTTCTGGGAATCTGACCAAAAATGTCTACAGCGGCCATGTGTCTCAATTTAACAGGTACAATGGGATGTAATGGAGGAATATGTGAAATCGTATCCGACTTAGCTTTCTGGCAGATTTTACATGACGCTAAAACGAATACGTTTCTCCATGTTGGTAAAATAACAGTTCTGTCTCAGTATAAGAAAACATTTTCTGGCTTCGTAATGTGCGAAACGTAAATGAGTATACCAGATTAATTTGTTAACAAGCTCGTCAGGAATGCATAATAACCAATTGTTGCTGTCAGGGTGAGAGCGGCGAAACAGAATGTTATTGCGTACAATGGAATGGTTTCTAATCGTAACACTATTCCTATCTTGCCAAAGGTGTTTAATTTCTTTCCATACGTTGTCTTTACTCTGCTCTTGTGCTATGTCTTGTAATGACGACGAAATGAAATTCTCAAATGCAACTTGTGTAATGTACATGACGCTGAAATTTGCTTTGCAGAAGTTGGTTGCGATGTCTTGCTGATTGTTGCTGAGAGAACGGGATAGTCCGTCTGCTACAATATTTTGTGTACCGGGAATGTGAACAATTGTAAAATTAAATTCCTGCAAATAAAGTTTCCATCTGCTTAATCTGTCGTGTGTAAATTTAGCGGAAAGTAAAAACTGTATCGCTCTATGGTCTGTGTAAACGGTCGTATGTCTTCCATAAAGAAAATGCCGAAATCTCGTATACGCCCATACAACACATAATGTTTCAAGTTCTGTAACAGAATAATTGCGTTCAGCAGGTGACAGAATGCGACTCGCAAAGGCTATGTTTTTAATTACTGTAGTGCCATCTTCTTCAATTTCCTGAAAAATGTGTACGCCTAAAGTGGTGTTAGAACTGTCGGTGGCAATTGAAAAATTTCTAGTAAGATCTGGGTGCGATAAAAGTGGTGCATTCAACAAAGCATGTTTCAGGTTCATAAATTCAGAATGTGCTTGCTTATACCAGGACCAAATAGTGTTTTTACCTGTCAATTGACATAATCTAGGGGTGTCTAAAGCAGAGTAATGAATAAATTTACGAAGAAAGTTAATTAAACCCAAAAAGGCATGTAGTTGTTTCTTCGTCGTAGGAACAGTAACGTCACGTAAAGCTTGAAGTTTTTCCGGGTCAGGCGCAATGCCTTCTGCTGAAATTACATGTCCAAGAAATTTTATAGAAGTTTTGCCAAAGTGCGATTTACTGAGATTAACTGTGAGTCCTTGTGCACGAAAAGTTCGTAACAGTTGTTCAAGAATTTGATTGAGTTCTGTCGTAAGTATTGTATTCAAACCGCGAATAAATGCTGCTGAAGAAATAGTTAAACCGAACGGTAATTTACAAAATTGATAACAGTCACCAAAACAAAGAAAAGCCGTGTACTTTCTGCAGTCCGGATGGAGTTGAATTTGCCAAAATCCCGATTTCAAATCTAATGTGGAATAAATAGCAGTACCATGAAATTTCTGTAGAAGTTCTTCTAGTGTCTGTGGGCGATCCGTTTCATTAATAATAATGTCGTTGATGTGACGCGAATCAAGTACGAGGCGAAGTGAACCATCCTTTTTCTTAACAATATGGAGCGGGTTTATGTACGGACTAACTGCCGGTTCAATAATTCCTTGGTCAAGCATAGCTTGCAATTCTTTCTTAACTTGTTCTCTGTGAATATACGGAATGGGGTAATGTTTGGCTTTAAATGTGACGTGCTGTTTAACTTGAAATTCATACATAAAACCGGACATAGTACCAGGAACGTTGTCAAAAACTGGAGCTTGCTGTAAAAGAATTTTGCGTAGTTGTATGCGTTCGTCGTCTGTATTTACACTGCTCTGTTTAACTTTATCAGAAATCATCTGTATAACGTCATAGTCGGCTTCGTCTGGAGTATTATAGTTGTGTACGTACGTATATGTTAACAATGTGGAATGACAGTCTATGTTACGTGATGCGGAAATGACCTCTGTACGATTAATTGTTTGTTCTTCTGCAGATAAAGAGTGCTGAAATTCTAAAGCCAGTTGTACATTTTCATCCTTTAACATTAAATAGGAGTTTTCAAAGTCAATAATTGCGTCGTGTTGTACCAGAAAATTCGTACCTAAAATAACGTCTGTCGTCAATAAGGGAACAATCCAAAAATTTGAGTGAAATGTATGACCTGCAATACAAAATGATAAATGTGTCTGTAATTTAACATCTACTCCTTTACCAGATACTGCTCCTTTTACTTTCGTTTTGCCTAATGGTAACGTAGGATAGGTATTCTCTTTGTTACATTCGTTGAAAGTTTCTTCACTTATGACTGACATAGGAGATCCAGAATCGATTACTGCTGAAAATTTTGATGATCCAATTTTAACTTCGATGACAGGGTGTGAAATGGTTTTTTGAATAACTGGTCTTTCCTGCAAAAGAGTGTCTCTGATGTCGTCAAAAGTAATAACATTTTCGTGAACAAGATTCTGCGTGTCAAAAGTATCGCTTACGTTGCTGGAAGATGCAACCTGTACAGTATCTAGTCAAATTCTATCTGACGTGCTATTATTTGCGGGAGGATGCTGTGGCATTTCAACTATTTGTACTGTTCTGTTATTTCTTCCTGACGTATTACGTTCGGGATGATATCTACTGTCTGGTTCATTCATGATAATTTGTTGTTGCGGATGATTTTGCTGTTGGTAAGACCGACTGTTATTAAACGTACGCTGAAAATTGTGCTCATTACTTTTACTTCTGTCATGATAGTCATTTCTATACGGTGCATTGCGATAGGAATTGAAATGGTGTGTTTTCTGTACGTAGTTATTTCTTTGTTGCTGTGCGCTACTATTTGTTGGAGCTGACGCTACACGTGTAGGCGGCGAAACATTAAAGCTTGGTTGACCTTGTACATTACATTGTTAGTTGGGTATGCTAACCGGCTGGTTTTGTTGCTGTTGCGGAGAAAAATCTCTATTGTTACCAAAATGTGGTTCCTGTTGTTGATAATTTTGACGATACTGATAATTAAAATTTTGTCTGTTATTAAAGTTCTGGTGGTTGTCGTTCCTGAAGCGTGTATTACCTTTGCTATTGAAATTGCGTGGCTGATCGTAATTGCTATATGTTTGTTGACCTTGGTTATTATATGAAAAATTTTTGTTTATAAAAGAATAATCCGATTGTTGCACTTCCAAAAGCTGTAACAGATCTCTGAATACCGAAATATTTTCTTTCTGCTGACCCGTTAAAAGTGACACTCTTAATGATCGTGGTAATTTAGAAATGCATAATTGAATAAGTGCAGATTCACTGTATTGTTCACTTAAGTACTGGTTTCGTTGGACCATGTGTTCAAAAAATTGCGTGACAGTGGAAAAATTTGAGTTCTCATAATTTGGTAAACTAATTAATTGATCCTTGATTCCGCGCTGTGTCGTCTTCGACCAATACGCTGACAGAAAAGCATTCTGAAATTCTTCTACCGAGTAGCATTGTCTCGCGATCGGTCTCATACGAGTTGCCGGTTCACCTTCCAAAAAACTGCAAATAAATTCAAGTTTATGTGTTACGGGCCAAGTCGGTGGAAAAGCAAAGCTAAATTGTTGTATCCAATCCAATGGGTGAATCTGTGTTCTGTCATTTTTAAATACTTTAAATTTTCTCACAGATAGAAAATGCTTGTAATCCAAATTATCGTCTCTGTACGTCTGAACAGGTTCAGGATTGTATGAGAATCTATTTGTCTGTGATTGTTCGGAATCTAAGTCACGTACTCTCTGTAAATTACCTAAATTATACAGGCTGTGTGAGTGTGACAAATGTTCGGAATGTGCCGTATGCTGTGACGTGTTATTGACTGATATATTTTTTATCTCTGTCACTTCTTGCTGTAAAGTTGACAATTTTCTACGTAATGTATTATTGGACGAATCTATCTCACTGATCCTCTGCTGTAAATTTTGGAATTCAGGTGTTTGATTAAACGAAATCGGTAAAATATCGTCTGATTTGCTGTCATTATTACTTTCAATAACGTCAATACGACTGGCCAATTCATCATATTTTTCAGTCAGTATTTTTACCTGATCATCGTTTTTAGTGTCACAAGCATTAATTTATTTTTGTATTTTACGTGTGGTTTCGTTCAATTTTTTAACGTCTGCTTTGATGACATCGGGATCCTGTATTAATTCTAATTGTTCAAGTCTGTCGGTCGCTGTCTGAAAGTCTACTGTGTGTGTATCTGTTTTTGATTTAAGATCGGAAATTTCATTACGCAATTCGGTGTTCAACTGTTTGATAGTATTAATTTCGTCTGATACTGTAGCAATATTACGTTTATCTTCCTGTCTCTGTGCGGTAATTGTTTCCATGACTTGTCGCTTTACTTTATTCTGTTCCTGTATGAATTTACGGTAACGCGTTTCACTGTTTTGTAGGTGGTGATTAAAACGTTCGTCAATTTGACTGTTCTGTTGGTCAAATTTCGCGTCTACTTTCGCATGCAGTGTGCGCGAAAGTTCTGCTGACATTAATTTCAACTCGTCGCGGAACTATTGCGTTTTCAGAACATTGTTTAGCGACTGCACTAATTTCGTCTCTAAGTGATTCTGCTGCAGCTGTTTGTGTATTCCTTAATTATTGAGCAACAGATCTAATTTCTTCCCTACTTTTCCTAGCACAAGCCTTAATTTCCTCACGTAATTGTTCTTTAGTATCATGACATTGCGCGGCAATGGCTGTAATCTGTTCACTAAGCTGTTTGGAATTGTTATCTAATTGGAAATACAGAAGCGTCCGATCTTACCCGTCGGCTTTGACCCATGACGTCACAAATACCGCGGAAACGACCATAAACAACAATTCCAATATGGCGGATATAAAAACATCGAATACGTATTGTAAACACTGAAATACACAAGTTTCACAAAAAGCCTAATGACTGTAACGGGACAAGCGTGGGAAATTGGGGGTTTTTGGGTGGGGAGAAACTAAATATGTCGTTATGCGGTGGGGGGAGTCTGCAGTGCCCCCCCATCCCCCCACAGGCTTCATTAGTGTCAAATCAATATTTTCGAATCATAGGCGGCCGCTGCCGCGGCCGCATTCCAAAAAAAAAAAACTCCCAACCTAACCTCAAGTGGGCTACGCTACAGATCAATATGTTCATCAAATCGCTTCATGTTACGTATACATGTTCTTTAAACAAGAGTACATCAAACCATGTATTAGGTTTTCCGCGCCGTAATGACGTCACACACCACAACATGCTTACGTCACGGGTCAAAGCCGACGAGTAAGATCGGACGCTTCTGTTGACCCATCTAATTTTTCATTAAGTTGTTTGTTCTGTTCACTAAGTTGTTTGAAATTTTCATTAAGGTTGTCTTGTTTTTCATTACGTTTTTTGTAATTGCTATCTTGCTTATCATTCGACTGTTTGGAATTGCTGTCTATTTTTTCATTCATTTGTCGTAATAATGCCATAACTTGATCCCAGCCAAAATTATCGGCTCTATTCTCTGTGCTATTTGATGGCGTACCTGCAATTGTCACGTTTTGTGTAACCATTTGGTCATTCTGTGATTCTCGAAAAGGTTTGCCAATCGAATGTGCACTGTTGGTCACTAAATCGGAATCAAATAAATCTGTCGTACTTTGAGTACACTGTTCATTTTCATTAGAAAAATTTATCTGTTCATTACGTAAATTTAGCAAACCGGGTGTGTTAAACTGGGCAGCGTTCATTGTAACAGAACGTGCCGCGTCATCAATTGTCGTTAAATTAACAGAGGACACAATTGAATTTGTTTGTCCATCACTAGGATCAAAATCAATATTAGTGGTCGGTACGCACTGATTGTCTGTAAATGGAGGAATATCATCATTACACTGAGTGTCGCAAATATTAGCGGTTAAGCTATTCGAGTCGGCTATTTCACTCATTGTACATCGCGATGTACTGTTAACAGTTTTTCGCGGCATTTTCACTAATCAAAATTAAGCACAAATGAAACAAGGACAATGCAAAAAATGCAACAAACACTATTACAACAAAGAGCAAAAATTGCCGACGATCTGTGAAAGAAATAGTGACAAATTAGTAAATTCGTTGCGCCAGATACAAACTACATTTAAGTAAATAAGAGCAGATATATGACTACTTCTCAGAAGATTCACAAAGAAATACGATCCTGGCCGGATGTCGCCAAGTGTAACCTCCCCACAAAAATATTTAAATTAAAATATGAACCATGTGTAAACTCCCCACGAAAATAATAATTAAATGAATTGTTTAATATTGTTACTTCTGAACAAAATTGGTTCCCATTTATAGTCTCCGTGCAGAAATGCATTCACATTTAATGTAACCACAAAATTCTTTTCTCATTTAATGTTAAGTTCGAAACAGAAAAATTCCGAAACCCAAAATAATAAAACAAATTCAGTAACCTGGTAAATTTTATGACGACAGCAGCGCTGCGCCACGGCCCTGTATTCTGAATAAAAAAAAGCAAAAATTCTTACCTCAATAAAAACTGCAAATATATCTGCTCTTACATAAAAAATTTTCGGCACAGCTCCGTGCAGTGCTGGCCTATGCTTTGTGCTTCATGAAAGGAAAGATAATCCATTGAATAAAATCTTTAAATTGAATGCTCTTTTTTAAAAAAAATTACTTTATATTATAAAAATTATTATTGGGGCATTTCTTAAAAGAAATTGAATGACAGTTGACACGTTATTAGATATGCGCAAGGCTGCTTGTTTACCTTCTATAATACACTCCTGGAAATTGAAATAAGAACACCGTGAATTCATTGTCCCAGGAAGGGGAAACTTTATTGACACATTCCTGGGGTCAGATACATCACATGATCACACTGACAGAACCACAGGCACATAGACACAGGCAACAGAGCATGCACAATGTTGGCACTAGTACAGTGCATATCCACCTTTCGCAGCAATGCAGGCTGCTATTCTCCCATGGAGACGATCGTAGAGATGCTGGATGTAGTCCTGTGGAACGGCTTGCCATGCCATTTCCACCTGGCGCCTCAGTTGGACCAGCGTTCGTGCTGGACGTGCAGACCGCGTGAGACGACGCTTCATCCAGTCCCAAACATGCTCAATGGGGGACAGATCCGGAGATCTTGCTGGCCAGGGTAGTTGACTTACACCTTCTAGAGCACGTTGGGTGGCACGGGATACATGCGGACGTGCATTGTCCTGTTGGAACAGCAAGTTCCCTTGCCGGTCTAGGAATGGTAGAACGATGGGTTCGATGACGGTTTGGATGTACCGTGCACTATTCAGTGTCCCCTCGACGATCACCATTGGTGTACGGCCAGTGTAGGAGATCGCTCCCCACACCATGATGCCGGGTGTTGGCCCTGTGTGCCTCGGTCGTATGCAGTCCTGATTGTGGCGCTCACCTGCACGGCGCCAAACACGCATACGACCATCATTGGCACCAAGGCAGAAGCGACTCTCATCGCTGAAGACGACACGTCTCCATTCGTCCGTCCATTCACGCCTGTCGCGACACCACTGGAGGCGGGCTGCACGATGTTGGGGCGTGAGCGGAAGACGGCCTAACGGTGTGCGGGACCGTAGCCCAGCTTCATGGAGACGGTTGCGAATGGTCCTCGCCGATACCCCAGGAGCAACAGTGTCCCTAATTTGCTGGGAAGTGGCGGTGCGGTCCCCTACGGCACTGCATAGGATCCTACGGTCTTGGCGTGCATCCGTGCGTCGCTGCGGTCCGGTCCCAGGTCGACGGGCACGTGCACCTTCCGCCGACCACTGGCGACAACATCGATGTACTATGGAGACCTCACGCCCCACGTGTTGAGCAATTCGGCGGTACGTCCACCCGGCCTCCCGCATGCCCACTATACGCCCTCGCTCAAAGTCCGTCAACTGCACATACGGTTCACGTCCACGCTGTCGCGGCATGCTACCAGTGTTAAAGACTGCGATGGAGCTCCGTATGCCACGGCAAACTGGCTGACACTGACGGCAGCGGTGCACAAATGCTGCGCAGCTAGCGCCATTCGATGGCCAACACCGCGGTTCCTGGTGTGTCCGCTGTGCCGTGCGTGTGATCATTGCTTGTACAGCCCTCTCGCAGTGTCCGGAGCAAGTATGGTGGGTCTGACACACCGGTGTCAATGTGTTCTTTTTTCCATTTCCAGGAGTGTAATACTCATCCTCCAGAGTCCCGACGAGAGCAGACTGCAGACAAGCGCAGACACGCGCCGACTCCTGCCGACTACTCAAGACTACTCCAGACTAGCACAGAAGACTAATGCCGACTAGCGACAAGTAACAACTAAATACATACTGCTCTCTGGTCATAGACTCTCCTAAGTCTTGCCTGTTGCAGGCAGCGCATACATAGCATACCTCTTATACCATGACGCCATCGCTCTTACAAAACGAACTCCTGACGAAGCCTGTTGTTCCTCTTCGGATCTTCTCAATCATTGCTACACCTGATGAGGGTCCCACACGGACGACCAGTGGCCAAGAAGTCACAGCCACGTTTAATGTACATTTTAGACCAGAGGTCATTTTGGAGACGTTTCACAATAACGTGAAGCATTCTTAAAAATACTGCACTACAAATTAAACAATAAAATTAAACACGAAACAGAAATACGAGAAAGTACAATTAGATTTCATTGATCAGTACTTCAAGAAAAACTATAGCATAAAATATTATTCATTATTAAAGTAGAAATTAAGGAAATTTTAGCCACACAGTATTTGTTTTATGAATTAAGAAATTAACCTTGGAGTGAACAGAAGGGACAACTGCAAGGTTTTTACCAAATATTTTGATTAATTACTAAAATGTGAAGAGTCACAAGAAAAATTAAAACTAGGCGCACCTAAAGTAATTCAAGAAACAACCTCCAAAATTTAATGGGCTTAAGAAGACACATGCGAATCCAGGAGAAATACGCGAATCCCCGCCGTAACGTAGTAAGCCGCTAGACCATCAAATCAGAATGGTGCACCCATTGACAGAGTGGAGTATCAAGCGGTAATTGGTTTTCGGTAGCAACGAAAATGCTGCAGCTGTGTGAGACCAAAGCAGTTACTCTGATAGTTGACATTTTATTAGTAACTTTCGTAATCGTAAGTCTCACAAAAACTCATGGTACATTTCACACTGTCTCATAAAAAGCGTGTAGCACGCAAAAAATCCCATAGAACGTAGAACTACTTAAACCTAACTAACCTAAGGACATCACTGAAAGCTCACTTATCAGCATGCTGTCGCACCCGCTCTGGCCCGGATGTATGCACTGATTCGGTTGAGAAGAGTTTCATAAGGCCGTTGTATCCTCTTCTGACGCTATCTGTCCCACAACTGTTGTAACTAAGATACTGCAGTGCCTATATTGTCCAGAAGCACGATGCAATGTCTTCCCTGTAATGGAATATACCAAGGTTGGAACTTTAGTAGTGGCAACTATTTATTTACAGCTCGTACAAAATAGATACGTGTTTCAAAGTTTTACTGGCATTCAAAGTAGTCACCAGTGTGGTGTATAACCCGTTGCCAGTGATGTGGAAGTCGTAGGATACTCTTAGCAGTGCAAGTTGTGTTGACAGTTCGAGCGGCGCCTTCTATTGCCCGACGAATTTGTAGCAGTTCTGAAGCAAATGCCGTGAAGTGTTTCCTTCAGTTTAGAAATCGAGTTCAACTCACGAGGGCTTCAGTCAGGGGAGTGCAGTAGGTGGTATAGCACTTAGCTGGCAACGCGTTGTACACAATGCTGGTGACTGCTTTGAAGGTCAGTAAAACTTTGAAACACGTATCTGTTTTGTACGAGCTGTAAATAAATAGTTGCCCTTATTAAAGTTCCAACCCTCGTACATAATGAATGTAACAGCGCAGATTGCAGGCTCATGGTTGACGACATCTGTAAGTATGGGTATGGCCGTGAGTCGCGCTCATATAGGCTAATAGTAAGGCAAACACTCGCAGAAAGGGAGAATACGGGTTGATCCAGCACAAAATTTCACTCTCGTCAATCCATTATGCACCTGATGGTTGCCCATATTCGCAAATGCGAATACATATCATGCATCAATGTAACTGGTTGTTCAGATCCTGGACACTGGCAATGATGTCCGAGCTGATCGTACAGAAGTTCCATCGGGGATTGATCTTGCAGACATTTAACAGAGATACAAGCCTGTTTGATGAGTCGTGTTGAATAATGACATCACTATACTATCACAAGATAGGTAACACACGAGAACACAGTCTAACCGTGACGTATCAGAGTCCCCTGTATCACTACCAGCTGTGACCCGAAGTCGCATCCGACGGCTTGCCACAGCAAGACACCGCTGTACCTCTCCGAATGGAAGACGTCATATTCGCCGAAGATGGTTACACAGGTTACACAGAACCACCGTTGATCATTGAACACAATGCGACATCATTCAATAGGATTCCGTGCTTGCCGTTCACTGGATCACTCCAAACGCAGCCGTTTGTGTTGTGGCGAAAACGGCAACTTAGGCATGCGTCAGTAATTCCCTAGTCTAGCCGCAGCTAGTCTTTGACCAATGGTGCGAGATGACACAGAATGTTGCTCGAGTGGGGTGAACGATGTGTCTGGTGCACAATATTGTGATCCTTTCTTGTGGTGGTCAGACGTGATAGACCGATATCTTTACAACAAGTATGCCTGCTCTTACGTTGAATGCAACCAACATCGGGCCACATCATATCAGAATGCCCAACAAATCTGGATATTGAAGGATTCGACCAGCCAGCCAAATGGTGACCTAGAATGAGGCATCTTTCAAAATCTGTCAGGTGCTAATAATGCTGTCACAAATGTTTCGAAATTGTGAGTTTTTACATAAGAAAAAAAGTATTTCTCTGCATAAACTAAAAGTTCTCTACAGACCCTGAGGTGAATCCATAAAAATGAAATCTATATCAATGTACGATCTAAATTTTTACATTCAGTGTGAATGCAAAACACCCCTTGTTTTGGAATTATTAGCCAGACTCAGAAATTAATTAGGAGGCAGACACAGGTTTAAGATCGAAGCTGAATTACTGTGCGCAGATGGTTTAACGAGTGCAATGAAATGTCAAAGTCCTAGGTGTGGATGCTAAAGTGGAAATTTGCATAATATTGAAAACGTGATTAATTGAAGGTTTCAACAGAAACGAGTTTTAAACGAACACCCTAATTTATTCAGTTAAAACACAAACATGAAACGTATCTGAATATCTGACAATAGGAAGTTAATAATACAAAACTGGACTATATGGTTTATGCCAAGTGAACCCTATGGTTACCAGAGTTACTTAAAGGTTGAGAACATGCCTGCCGGCCGGTGTGGCCGTGCGGTTCTAGGCGCTTCAGTCTGGAACCGCGTGACCGTTACGGTCGCAGGTTCGAATCCTGCCACGGGCATGGATGTGTGTGATGTCCTTAGGTTGGTTAGGTTTAAGTAGTTCTAAGTTCTAGGGGACTGATTACCACAGATGTTAAGTCCCATAGTGCTCAGAGCCATTTGAACCAGAACATGCCCTATAGACGCAACTGGCGTTGAAATGAAACTACTAAACGAACACAGTTACTGTTTGCCCGCCTCTTACACTCAAGAAACGTGTGCATCTACCAATGCGCTAGTGAACTTGGGGCAGATACCTGCAATGATCTAAGTTCTGACCAAGGACTGTCATAAGGTGCCGGAGCTGCTTATACTGCTCACCATAAATTATCAATATGAGATGTACAAATCATTACCGCAATTGGACGTCCGCTGAGTGGCACAGGTGGCCTTCTCGGATGTATGACGGTCTGTGCTCCATCGGACAGATGGTCATTGGCGTGTACGGCATGAAACGTCTGAAACAATCGTCAGAAGAGTCCAGGTCAGAGGACATTCCCTGGATGATATCGTCATTCTGGAAGGCACAAGGGATCAGCACAAGTATGCATCTATCTTGACGGACCACTTCCACCCCTACGTGCAGCTTGTTTTTTTTTCCGGCGATGGCATCTACCAGCAGGATAATGCAACATGTAACACAGCTCGCAATATACGTGTGTGGTTGGAAGAGCACCAGAATGAGATGTGTTTACCTATCTCCTTGGCCACCAAACTCTTCAGACTTAAATCCAATCGAAAATCTGTGGGAAGACATCGACAGTGCTGTACGCACCATGAATCCTCAGCCGAGGAACCAAGCGCAGCTGGCCACAGCACTGGAGTCACAATGGCGCCGTGTCCCTGTTGGTAATTTCCAGAACCTCATTGGGTCCCTTTCTGCACGTCTCGCAGCGGTGCGCGCCGCAAAAGGAGGTTATTCAGTCTGTTGCCTCGTGGTCACATTAACATCATTGGACGGTGTATATTTGACTGAATACTAACGAAAAGTTGTATTGTTTGAAGTATGCGATTTGTGATTTTAGATATATTGTAATTAATATGAAACTTTTATTACAATGTTGTGGAAATTTAGGGGGGGGGGAGGAGAGGGGGGAGGGGAAAGTTTCTTCTGGCTTCTCAGAACTGTAGAATGGTAGCAGAGAAGCATTGGGTGCATATTAATATGTTAATAAGTTTTTGGGGAAGGGGGGGAGCAGTTACTCCTTGCTTGTAGAATGGTATTAGAGAAGCACTGGGTACGTTTTGATATGAAGGGCTTATTTCAATAGTGGTACAAGTCTATTTTTGTTTTTTTTTTTCAGATACAGAGTCCTAAAGTTAAATGAGCGATGAAAAATTTGCAGTTGAGATACTACAAATATTCAAGCATATGGCTTCTTGCTAGAGATGAACCTTTCTTTCTGTTTGTTTGGATCATTAATTTCAGAAGCATCACAGGCAGAAAAGTGGAGGTAATGGACTTGTACCGCTATTGAAATAAGCCCTTCATACATTCATAACTTCAGTTCCAATTAATGTAGTTTCGTTGGGTAAAAGAATACTGTGCTGGGGAAATATAGTGGTCATTAGCTTATCGTGAAGTAAGCTGCGTCTCAAAGGAACTTGAGATATGTAGCTCTTCAGGCTTGAGAAACGTTTAAGGGAAAGCTGTTTGGTCGGTAATTGTACCGATCGTTATCAGGAATTAGTAGGCGTAGCTATCCATAGGCAACATTACCGCTGAAGGTCAGCAGGTCAGATTTTACTTAAAGTTCCGTTATTTGATGTTATTAATAATATGTACATCAAATGGAACTACCAAGAAATGAATCAGAAGTAGCTAGTCAGCAAAATCCTTTCGGCACTTCTTAAACTGAATTTTATTAGTAGTTAAACTTTTTGTAGCTGTATGTAAGTTATTGAATACGAGTGTTCCTGAATAATGGATGCGTTTCTGTGACAAAGTAAGTGACTGGACTTGACCTTAAAACTTCGTGAAGATTATAACTATTTCTAGTAGTGATTCTATTAATTGAGCTGTTGGTCTGAAAAAGATATATTTTATTTACGAGTGATACATTTCATTAAGGAATCAGTACGTTGGCAAGTTAGTTGCTTGAATGAATTTCTTTTATTTGTGGCAATGATAACAAAACTTTTGGTCCTTAGACAACCAGAAACGACCATATTCAGATCGTCAGCAAAACATTGGAAAGTAAATATAACTGGTGAACAGATTACGTCTTAGAACAATAAAATATGCCATAACAAAAAATTATTACTTTCATGGACGTGGAAACATACACTTTATGGAGTGCATCACATATTTGCTCCATATTCTTACGTTTTTCGTTTGCGTTTGATTCTCCCTTTTCTGTTTATGTGATACATTTCATTAACAAGATAATCTTATTAAGTGATTGCTACAATATTTTATTATACTTTCCGTGGAGAAGCGTGTTCTTGTGTATGTTATTGTTTTGTTTGTAAAATGACCATAAGACCGTCTCAGAATAATATATTATTACTTAACCATTTCCTTCTAACAATTTAAATTTATTCGTGATTTTAATCATTACACTTTATCACTGTAATAACTTATGCATTTGGTAAGCCCACTACAGATTTACCTATTGCACTCTTCATTTATTGCGTGCTGTACAGTTTTATATTCGACGAATAAGTGTAGCATCTAACGACTGACATCTAACGAGCTTATGACACAAACATGTGTTGTAGCTACTGTACTGCAGTTCGTTATGAACAGTAACGCTGTTAGCAGTATGACACTGCCAGAACTATGGCCTAGTTTACACCATATTTTAAAGACGTACGACGAGCTAAGCTGATTTTGTGTATATTTTGAGACGATGCCACTATGGTTTTGTTATATTAGGACATGATATAAAACAGGTATGGCTCAAATGGTTCAAATGCCTCTGAGCACTATGGGACTTAACATCTTAGGTCATCAGTCCCCTAGAACTTAGAACTACTTAAACCTAACTGACGTAAGGACATCACACACATCCATGCCCGAGGCAGGTTTCGAACCTGCTACCGTAGCAGTCCCGCGGTTCCGGACTGAAGCGCCTAGAACCGCTTGGCCACAACGGCCGGCTATAAAACAGGTATGCCTCGTCATATATCAAGTGCATGTTTTCACATCCTTAAAAGTAATAATTTTTCGTTGCGGCATATTTTATTGTTCTAAGACGTAATCTGTTCATTAGTTGTATTTAATTTCCCATGTTCTGCAGATCTGAAGATGGTCATTGCTGACAGAAACTGGTAGTCTAAGGACCAAAAGTTCTGTGATCATTCGTGGAAATAAAAGAATTTTATTCTAAACTTGCTGAATCACTGTTTTAATCCGCGACAATAGCAACTTGTGAAATTAGTTGTTTGAACATATCTTTGAAGGACATTCTTCTGTTGTACCAGATATAATTCGTATGACACAGTTTTGGCCTGGGAAAACACTAGCTTGAGGAGTCATTCCATGGCGCGTAGGACGAAAGGAAGCAAAGTATGTATTTGGCGATGTTTCATCTCATTTCTGGTCTTCGTCAGCGCAGTTGCTATCAGATCAATAATTCCCCACACTAAAATTGCACAATAAAATTGAAATTATTGCACCACACTGTTAAAATCCAATTAATAAAGCTGTTCATATACCGTGACTGCTCATCTAGCACTATGTTCCCAATAGCGAGTAAGTAAAAGCAACTTATGTGGAAAGGATGACATGGATTCTGCTTTCATAGGTTTGCCTGTTCTTAGGAATTTAGCCAAAATTTTGATATGTTGAGACAACAAGACTAGGGGTTAGCGTCCCGTCAATGATGACGTCATTAGAGATGGAGCACGAACTTGGATTGGACAAAATGGAGCAGGAAAGTCGCCATGTACTTTTAAAAGTAATATTTCTGGCATTTAGCTATGCGGAAATTACAGAAATCGTAAAACTAGAACTACTCTTCTCCTGTCGCGTATCCATTTGATAAGATTCAAACGATTAGGACATGTTCCATTTATGAATCATTTAGCCGTAATTTCGAATTATGTAGGCAATAAGCGTTGAAAAATTATCCTCAGAGTTTGCCTTGGAAACTACGTACTAGATAGATCAAAATGAATGTCATAAACCTGGACATATTACAGCTGTTTACGGCTTTTTTGAGTTGTAATAGTACATATTTCAGTTTGAGCTAGTATGTATAATTTAACCATGAAGTCAATTTTTAGTAGCCATTTGTTTAAGACGGCGTTTATGTTTGCAGGGGTATCCCCGCAAAGGAATACGAAGACGTTCTACGTAGATTATGATAAGAGCCAGTGCATTAAAACATATGTCTTAGTATCTAACAATGTAAATTAAAGCGTCTAAAATTATCTGAATACAAACTGTATCAATATTATTTACGGGTTCATTTTTTGGACAATGTTCTATTGAAATATAATGTTCATGTAGCCGTATTCACTACCCACTGAAAACAATACGTACGATTGCCTTTGGTTTCTGCTTTATACATACCACCGTCTACGTGAATCTCTATTGTGTAATGTAAAATAAAGTGTATTCAGATAATGTGTCGGAAGACTTCAGTAAAAGTACTATTTGTATGTAAATACAAGCCACAAATTTGATTATGGAGTAAAAATGTTGACTATATGTGGGTTCTTACGACGCATCGGTCTATTTTGAGAGCAGACGAGTTGCAATGTATGCGCATCGGCTTAGGAAACGATGTTTGGGTCAGGACATGGAAGCAACAGAAATAAACTGGATGCCCTCAGGGCTGTGGAAACTAAATAATGGCCTTAAAGCAGGCCACAGCTGTGTTTTGATGTCTTCTTCTACGCAGGGGATGACAAACTAGCGAGAGCGGAATTGAAAACAAGGTCTCCGCCACTATAAATCAAGGATGGTATGTCAAACAGCGTTTTAAAAAGTTTCTACAGTATCGCCAAAAATTAATAATATCAGAAGGTAAAACGCTTTCTGCGTCAGTCTCTGCCACAGGCATCAGTTTATTCCTGAGGCTTTTCATTAAACACAGACAACACAAGGAGCCACTGGATGAGGTTAAATGTACTTTAGAATTTTCTAAACACGCCGCCATATCGGTTTGAGATCAACAGAGAAAATTATTGCTAATACGAACATGGCTCGCCACTCAACATTTCATTTCTAAAATAGTATACCTTTGTCAAATTTTTAGTTTTGTTTTGGATTCAGTAATGTTCCAGATTGTTTTTTGTTTAATCATTTTGTCCTCCTGCACTTGTGTTTTTAATTTTGCCAGCAGACTGCATTGTTTCGTATTATTTGCGACAGGGAAGGTCAACTCATAGCTACAGCTAGTTCCTCCAATCATCATCATCGTCATCATCATTGTTATTAGCGGCAGGAGCAGCAGCAGCAGCAGCAGCAGCCAGTCTGACCAAAGCAATATCCATCCCATACCAGCAATTTCCTACGTTTTCACTTGTTCTTCTGCGAGGTTTTCGAATATACAAATATTATAATCCAAAGTCGACCATTTGCCTTAACTACCGCAATCCTCGTATGCTCCTTCCGTTTCGTATTGCTTTGTGACATTATGCCCAGAATTATAGTGGTGGGGCAAAGATCATACTGCACATTTCGTATGTGTAGGTTGTACATGTTCAGGGGTAAGGAGACATTCAGGGGCAAACACATTATTGTGCTAAGAGGTTTTCATTCAACCCTCAACCCTCCTCGACCCAGGGGTCCTGCTAAGTGGTTTATGACCATGGATATTCCATCCTTGTGAGAAACCCCCACCATATCTCCCTCACCATCCTCCTCTCCCAACCCTTAGGAAATCTCCAATCCAGTCCCCTCCTCTGAGATGATACAAACACACTTGTGATATTAAATTAATTGATTAATTCGTTAAATTGATCAATGAATTAACCCCTCCCCTCCTGGGAAACCCACCACCCCTCTTCTGCCACACTCCCCCCTCCCCACCCCATCTGGAAACTAGTGGGAGAAAGACTCAGTCAGTGCTGGAGAGGGAGAATGTCATGACACGAAGCTCAGATCAATGTCAGTAATAATAATATACTGATGCATATTCTTTATTTAATCAATTTGCACGAGATAGTGCTCCTCAACTTGGGCAGAGCTCATATCTATCCACACTTCCCAACACATGATAACTATAAGCGCCCAGGAATGGGATGAAGCGCTACTACAGAGGTAAAAATGCCCCCCAGTGTCATAATTAGAGATCAAGACACCACATGACACCAACCACATAGCGAATTCTAGCCTCTTTTGAACTCTTGGCTCCAGACGAGGAATTGTGTTGATGAGGAAATTCCAGACTCACTCCCTGCCCCTGACTCTCTCAAGTGGGTACTTCCTGTTTGTGTGTGAACCAATCTATTCAAACATGCAGATGGAAGGTTTCATCCCTCCAAAGAATACTATGTTACTATTGGCTAACGGCTGAGGACAAAGGCAGAACAGGTCGAACTGCTACATAAAAATGACAGAAAATTGTCCATTTGCAGTAGCCTATCAAATTAATTGTTTAACAATTTACAGGAGTTAAATAGATCGCTTAAAACACTCACAACCTCGTTACGATGATTTCTCCTCATATATTTTTAACGATTGAGAATCACATGCAGATATTTTGCAAATCAAGTCATTAAATTTCAGCCACAAATAAATTGTTGCACTAAATATATCCGAGATCTAGTATGCATTAATGTGTGAGAACATATTCACCCTCCTCCACAACCACAACCCACATCCAGCGAAAAACACCTTCTGATCACGTTTCTTCATCTACTGCATGGCAGAACTGATGGGAACTGCAGCCACGCCGCCTGCCTTGGTTATATTCCTGCACAAGCAGGTCAGGAGAGAGACTACACACAGGGCCAGTTCGTGTGGCACGCAGCTCGGAAACCGCGCTAATTCCCATACAAACCATCAGGTAATGACAAGCTTTTGTGTGACTGTGCTGAGAGGTAAGAGATGGAGGGAGGCACTAGTTTTTGTCTGCCACAAAGCCCAGATGTGCTGCTCTGAGTACAGTGCTACAGATTGATGGTGGGAATGGAATATCACAAAAATCATCGCTGATACGGACCTGAGCATTCCACAAGTATTGCGAAAAACCTTACCTATCACATACACTGGAAATAGACTATGAAACACACAGCCGCTAACAGCTCTGCTCAGATGCACACTGCTAGAAAAATAACTCTCTTACTGCATATTGTTGGGACAGTCACGACGACACTTCTGTTTCCCACAGTGTCTGGAAGCCTTGTGCCGAAGCCTGTGCACAACTAACGAGCGATGCCAGCACCCCAAGGGAATCGGTGGTAACTGACTGGTGATGGCATCACAAAGAGGGCTGTGTTCGAACCCCTTGTGTATAGACAGATGAAAACAAGCAATTAAATATCAAAAACACTCATCATATATCAAGGCCCTTGAATGCAGATACATTTGAGAACGCAAGCACCTTCATCCACGCGTTGCCCATAACCCACACAATCACAAAATTCACCAAACACATACTGAGCAGTAGTTCGCTACTCATCCACCTAGAGGGCGACTTGAGCGTCGCCACCTACACAGTCCTGCGACCGTGGAGCAGAAGTCGGCGTCCTTTGATATTTGATACCTGGGAAAATAACTCTGCTCTCTCTCAAGTGGTTACTAATTCGCGGCTTCCAGTCGGCGGCTGGCTGCAGACAATACGAGACAAGCGGGTGTGGCTTGGACGTTTAGTTTTAACTGCAGTTCCACCCCTAACGTACACTCTCCCAATTTTAAAAAATCCATATTACCCAATATGAGACAGGGCTGTCGTTGTCCATACACCTGGATTTTCTCACACAAAGTGTGGATTCCTTCCTTTTACAAGAGTAATTTCCGAAGTGGGAGCATACATGCATTTTCACATCGCTAAAGTATCGTTACTTGTGAAAATCCTGTACAACAGTATGGCATAGGGTATATTTCCTCTTTCCCTCATCAGGTGAAAAAATATCTTTCTTATCAGCTTAATATCTGCTATGTCATGCATCACAGGACTACAATATTAAACTCATTTTTGTACAATAATGAAGGTGCTAAGAGCATGCTCTACCTCTGTCACAGGATGCCTGCTCACTATCGAACTCTCTTAATGTATCCAAACGCTTAGTCACCTACGAAACCTGTTAAGGTAGCAGCACGGAGGAACTGTAGTCCATCAAGGAAGGTGGGACTGCACCCAGACACGAAGTACTTGAATAAAGATAATAAAACCAGCGACTGTATTTGAATCTACGTCTTTTATTGTTTCCAGTACATGCTACCAGATTCGACAGCAAATGGTGTCATCTTAAGGTCCCAAGCGTAACCTGCCATCCACAGCCGTTTTCATGTGCAATGAACAGGGGGCTTGACGCTGGGCTTGTTATTGCCGTGGAAGGTATGGAATCCCGTTAGTTCTGGTCTGTTGCACCTGATTTCGTTCACTGCATATGAAAACGGTTGTGGCCTGAAGATGACACCATTTGGTGTCGAAACTGGTAACATGTGCCAAAAAGAATAAACGATATAGATTCAAATACAGCCACTGGCTTTGTTATCATATTCAATTACTTCGTAAATATCAGGTTTATACTACGTATCACTGTATAAATTTGGTAACATATCTGATTGTATTACGATGGTCATCTCTCCTTGTGTAGGTTGAAGGTTGAAATGTCGTGAAAAGATCTCGCAGCAACGACAAAACGCCTGATTACAGCTCCAACTCGCGAATCATATCCGTGGTGCTCTAGCCATCGCTTCCCCCCTCCCCTCCCCACAACCCGGCGGCACGTCATTTGTATGAAATAATTTGAATAATTATTTAAATTTATCATGAGAGTCACTTTGCATGGAGAGTAATTTTTTGCCTGGAGTCGGATTGGACTCGCCAGATAGCTCAAATTTGAATCACTGAAGGAAAGACGATGTTCTTTTTGAGGAATACTGAAAACCCACATTTGAAGCTGATTATAGAAGGTTTGTATTGCCACTAATATACAGTTCACATACGGTCTTCGAAGATAAGATACGAAAGATTAGCGCTTTTAGTGAGGCATATAGACAGTCTTTTTCCCACCGTGGGTGAAACAGGATAGTAGTGGTACAGTGTACACTCCGTCACACACAGTACGATGGTTGATGAAGTACGCACTGAGATGTAAATGTAAATGTAGTCTATCTATTAAGTTGTCATTCCCTCTATTTATAGGCACATGAAACCTACGGAAGGTTGTTGTCTCTTATTTATAGAGAAAACAAAAGACGGAACTTCCGCGGCCAATTGTATCTCGGTAAACATCTTCGTATTAGCCCCTAATTTTCTCACTGCGGTCGCTTCGCGAGATGTATGTGAGTGTTTGCAGTACGTTTGCCCACACCACTTAGCAAAGGCAGTATAGAACTCATCTCTCAACTAGTGTTTCGTCAGAATATCGCTTACTTGCCGTATCCTCACGAATTTTCCAGTTTTCGATACACAGCATTCGAATCCAGCTGATTTCGACGAGTAAGAAATGTTACCTACCAAGCCTCACACCCCTGCTAATTCTCTCGAGTAAGACTGTTGTTATTTTTTTAAAATATGGGGAATCCGTTATACCAGTACTTTAAAAATATCGATATTGACTCTCGTTACACGAGTTTCGATATACAGATAAAATATCGAAGTGCCTGCCTATTAAAATATCGGCTGACGTCGCACATATACTGTCAATTTTAGAGCTGTATATTTAAGTATTGATTTATTATTCTAAATTCTGTACATCAACAAGTTAATTGCTTACCTACCTACCTCCCATAGAACAACAATTGAATGGAAAACGATCCACGTTCACGTTTGGCGACAATAACTTTGCTAACAATGGTAACTGTATGTAAGCTGTACAATGAAAGGCGTCCGATGGGTCTGTCGTTCGATTTCGTCACATACAGAATTTGTATAGAACACTTCATATCGACTTCCCTGTTTTTCCATTTCCGCCAATGCCAGCGACCCGTCAGCTGTAGCGTCAAAATTGCGTCGTGAAACCAAACGTTGCAGTTTCTGTTGACAGCGCCAAGCGCCGATTACGTTAGCATTTCCCGTCGCACGTCTCCACCCACAGCAAAGACCAGTCTTATCATTTAGATTTTTGTTCATTATTGTCAGCAACAGCAAACCGCCACCCGCCAGTGCCATGAGACTTCCTCTTCTGTGCCACCTATACTCGCTTCTCACAGTCAAAGAGGACTGGACGTGCTGAAAGCTGAAAAAGTGGCAAGACTCCGTCACGCAGTGAAACTAAAAATATACTACAATTTGAAAAGAACAACTTCAAATATTTACCGTAAATCGTGAAAAAAATACAATATAAAATAAAAATATCAGCGCTTGAAATTGTCATTTTGATATCGATATATCGGGTGTGGAATTGTGTCGACGTACATGGATAATATTTGTAAAGAATATCAATACATCGATATTTCATCAACATACCTACTCTCGAGATTTCACCACGTTCCGACTACACTTTTCCATTATTTACTTGGCCGTCTAGTCATCCACTCGTCACTGACTAGAGAGAGAGCTATCACAACGAGAAAAATAGCACATTAGTGTACAGGAGAAAATTCACAACCATATAGAGTATACACGGACTGTACAAAGAAATTCAGAAGAAAAACACCTACAATTCATCGATACTGAATGTATATAAATAACCCCTGTACAAGCCCTAATCTCCTTCAACATATTCCTCCTATGATTACTACGCTAGAAATACGACAGTGTAATGGCGTCAGAGCTTCGTTTGTCAGCACAGCTCTCTCTCTCTCTCTCTCTCTCTCTCGTCGTTATTTTTGAAACAACTAAGGGAGAAAAACTATAAATTATAAAAGCTTCGCTAACGGCACCTGGCAGAGAACTCGATAAGATTTTACCGCATCTCACTCTTTCGATGCATTCAAAACAAATACCGTGAGCGAGTTGACATCGAGCAAATGCCGTGATCCCATTAAATAAACACGTATTTGTCCACTGCAACAGGCGACTAGCGCTGCTCCCACAACACTCAGAATGGGTGAAAAAAGAAAAAAAAAAAAACAGAGGCGGTGTTTCATATTGAAAAAAATGTGGAAGACATTGCAACGTATGGAAACACGTGTTATGCTCTTTCCGAAAGCAAAATATCGAAATTTATGGATCAAGTGGAACACAGCTTGCATTTTCTTTCATTACAAGTCAATTGTAGCGTGCACAGTGCCCTCCTACTTCTGGTCAGTTTCAAAATAAATCGGAGAAAATGTTGCAGGTTTACTTGGAGAACGAGAAAGAGTTAGAAGATGCATAGAGATATCGTCAAGAGTTTTACTCAGGATCCACGAATGCGAGAATACTTTGTGAGAGATGAATAATTGTAATGAAATCACACCGATTTTATAAAGTGTTTCGTCTAAGTAACGTAGTATTTGCACCTCCTCTCTGCTAATGGCGATTTTCCTGCATTAAGAAATGGTATTTGTGTTGTGTGATGCAGACATTGTAAAAGGGTTTGCGATACATCCACATGTATACAGCACTTGCAGAGTCATGGACGGAGTGGTTTAGCTATGATACATCAACTGAGAATCATGCTGCAATGTCATTCGCTAATACCATCACGCATCGAACTGCTTATTGTAGGACAATACAGGAATCCTCTCTGGTGACATAGTCTTTGCGATATGGTCTTTCTGTTGAGTACAGGCGAGTAAACTTTACACAGGCTTATGGAAGCGGCCTCAGTCACTTGCCACCTGCCCCAATGGACCAATACGTGTATATTTAATGGGATCATCGCATATGCTCTATGTCAGCTCGCAGACGATATGTGTCATTGATACATTGAAGCAGAGTTGCAGTAAAATCTTATGGCTTTCTCTACCAGAAGGCGTTATCGAAACTTTTATGGTTCGTAGCTTTACTCCGATGGATATTATGAAAATAATGATGAGAGACAGACAGAGAGGAACTGAAAGAGAGAGAGAGAGAGAAAGAGAGAGAGAGAGAGAGAGACTGTGCTGAGTAATCATTGGAATATGATAAAGGAGATTAGGACCTGTATAGGGGGATCTTTATAGACAAACATTCGTTGTTGGTGAATTGTAGGTGTTATGCCTCTGAATTAGACTATGCTGAGTAATCATTGGAATATGATAAAGGAGATTAAGACCTGTACAGGGGGATCTTTATAGACAAACATTCGTTGTTGGTGAATTGTAGGTGTTATGCCTCTGAATTTCTTTCTGCAGTCCACGTATACTCTGCATGCTTGTGAATTTCCTCCTTTACATTAGTGCGGTATTTTTCTCATCATGATAGCTCTCTAACTAGTCAGTGAGAATACTGTAGGTAAGTGATACTCTGACAGAAAGGTAGTTAAGAGATTAGCTCTATTATACTACTTCCTCTGCCCGCATCTCGTGGTCGTGCGGTAGCGTTCTCGCTTCCCACGCCCGGGTTCCCGGGTTCGATTCCCGGCGGGGTCAGGGATTTTCTCTGCCTCGTGATGGCTGGGTGTTGTGTGCTGTCCTTAGGTTAGTTAGGTTTAAGTAGTTCTAAGTTCTAGGGGACTGATGACCATAGATGTTAAGTCCCATAGTGCTCAGAGCCATTTGAACCATACTACTTCCTCTAACAAGGGAAACTCCCCGTTGCAACACCCCCCCCCTCCCCCTTCTCAGATTTAGTGGTAAAGATGTCCCAGTGGATAGCCCATCAAAAACTGAACACAGATCGAGTAGCATGAAAATAGGAAGAACGTGTACTGTACCGATAAAAATAAAGCTAAGTAATAAGAGTGAACGGTACAAGCTCAAAAAGTTCAATGTTAAGAGAAAATAAAGATCCGGAGCGTCGTAGTTAAGTGGTCACGCTGCTAGACTGTCAAGAAAACGAAGCATATTCAGAACTCCTTCGTGCTACTTACTTTAACTTTTTTTCACAACTTTATGAACTGTAGACCCGATCATTGAAATGTTTGTTCCCTTCTGTGGTCATGGCAGTTGTACTATACATTGGTTATATAATATGAATCGTGTGGTTAGAATACGTTACCGTCGCAAGAAACGTGATGTATAGTGAGAGCAGACGAGATATCAGATCTATCTGACAGAAATGGGAACAACAAATAAGGGGGTGAGGACTATGTTACAGCAAAGGAAGTCAAGAGTCAACACTTCCAAAACGGAACGCAACTTCAGAAACGTCAAACACATATGTTTTAGCAGAGCACGTAGCGTTCGTTTGTTGCAGCTTATGTGACAAACGATTATGTTTTCATCATTTCCTTGGAAGTGATCTCACTAACATTCATACGAAAACCTAAATTGGGCAAGGAGGCATATCTCACTCACACACCAGGCTACAAATTAAGTGCGTCGGTAAGAGATTCCATCATAAGACACACGTACTGTCACTAATGCCGTGTATGACACACCAGACGTGTTTTCCGGTGGAGGATTCGGTTGACTTTGCGCCTTGTATCAAACGTTTGTGGTTCCCATTCAAAAGGCACTTCCTTTCCGCTGCTAATACAGTAGTTGTGCAGAATTAACTGTAATTATACAGGGTGATTCAAAAAGAATACCACAACTTTAGGAATTTAAAACTCTGCAACGACAAAAGGCAGAGCTAAGCACTATCTGTCGGCGAATTAAGGGAGCTATAAAGTTTCATTTAGTTGTACATTTGTTCGCTTGAGGCGCTGTTGACTAGGCGTCAGCGTCAGTTGATGCTAAGATGGCTACCGCTCAACAGAAAGCTTTTTGTGTTATTGAGTACGGCAGAAGTGAATCGACGACAGTTGTTCAACATGCATTTCGAACGAAGTATGGTGTTAAACTTCCTGATAGGTGGTGTATTAAACGTTGGTATAAACAGTTTACAGAGGATGGGTGTTTGTGCAAAGGGAAAAGTTCTGGACGGCCGAGAACGAGTGATGAAAATGTAGCACGCATCCAGCAAGCATTTGTTCGCAGCCCAGGAAAATCGACTCGCAGAGCTAGCAGAGAGCTGCAAATTACACAATCAACTGTATGGAGAGTCCTACGAAAAAGGTTAGTTATGAAACCTTATCGTCTGAAATTGGTTCAAGCACTGTCTGCAGCTGATAAGATTAAAAGAATCGTCAACTACCCGAGGCGATGGATCGGCCACCAGGCAGCCCGTGAGAGAACACTTCATCACTGGCCTCCAAGAAGCCCTGATCTTACCCCCTGCGATTTTATCTTATGGGGGTATGTTAAAGATATTGTGTTTCGGCCACCTCTCCCAGCCACCATTGATGATTTGAAACGAGAAATAACAGCAGCTATCCAAACTGTTACGCCTGATATGCTACAGAGAGTGTGGAACGAGTTGGAGTATCGGGTTGATATTGCTCGAGTGTCTGGAGGGGGCCATATTGAACATCTCTGAACTTGTTTTGAGTGAAAAAAACCTTTTTAAATACTCTTTGTAATGATGTATAACAGAAGGTTATATTATGTTTCTTTCATGTGGAACGAGTTGGAGTATCGGGTTGATATTGCTCGAGTGTCTGGAGGGGGCCATATTGAACATCTCTGAACTTGTTTTGAGTGAAAAAAACCTTTTTAAATACTCTTTGTAATGATGTATAACAGAAGGTTATATTATGTTTCTTTCATTAAATACACATTTTTAAAGTTGTGGTATTCTTTTTGAATCACCCTGTATATCCCTTCCTTATACCTCGCTGTTGCAATCGGACGTTACACCAAGAGACAGACACAGATTTGAACGCAGCGAAAGGAAAAAAAAAAGTTAGGACGAGAGAGGTTCGAAAACAGCTCGCCCACGTATTAGACCAAAACCGTAACCACCTACCCACAATGCTTTTGCTCGCTTAGTGCGCTCTGTATTGCGCTTCCTGTCGTTGGACCGTTCACAATTTCTATTTTGCTTTTTTTCACAGTTCAGTACACCTTCTTCCCGGTTTCATGCTTGTTCTGTGTTCAGTATTTGACGGCCTGTCTCCTGGGCCCTCTTACCACTAAATCTGATGGGGATACGATGGGGAGATTCCCTTGTAAGTGTTGTGGGCAAACGTAATACAACTACTCACATACGTCTCGCGAAGCGACTGCAGTGAGAAAAGTATGGGCTGATACGAAGAAGTTTACTCAGAGACAATCGGCAACAGAAGTTCCGTCTTTTGTCTTCTCTATAAAAAAAAGAGGCCATAACCTTCCGTGAGTTTTTTGTGCCTATAAATGGATGGTGTGGTGTCACCGCCAGACACCACACTTGATAGGTGGTAGCTTTAAATCGGCCGCGGTCCATTTGTACATGTCGGACCCGCGTGTCGCCACTGGCAGTGATCGCAGACCGAGCGCCACCACACGGCAGGTCTCGAGAGACGGACTAGCACTCGCCTCAGTTGTACGGACGACTTTGCTAGCGACTACACTGACGAAGCCGCGCTCCTTTGCAGAGCCGATAGTTAGAATAGCCTTCAGCTAAGTCAATGGCTACGACCTAGCAAGGCGCCATTAGCATTACATAGCTTGTATCTAAAGAGTCTCACTTGTATCATCAAGAGCGATGTACCACAAAGAAGGATTAAAGTTAAGTATCCCAGGAGCTACGTACTTTTCTTTATAGCATTCATTACGTATCCTGTTTCAGACCTATCTACTAGCCTGTGTGAGTAAACGCGTGCCTTTCGGCTACTTCCAAGTGGCGTGGTTGTCTTACTACGCCACAACAGATGGAGTGACATCTTAATAGATAGATTAAATTTACATCTGTATTCATAATTAAGCAACCATTGTACTGTATGTGGCGGTGGGCACCCTGTACCACTACTAGTCATTTCCTATCGAATTCCACTCACGGGGGCAAAAGGTTGCTTTATGCCTCCATATGAGCGCTTGTATTTTATCGTTGTGGTCTTTATGCGAAACGATTGTTCGCAGCAATAGGTACCTTCTGCATTCAGCTTCAAATGTTAGTTCTAAACAGTGTTCCTCAAAAAGAACATCATCGTCCCTCCAGAGATTCGGATTTGAGCTACCTGACTGGTGTACACTGACTGCAGGAAAAAAAATTACCATTCAAAGTGACTCTCATGATAAGTTTAATTAATTAGTGAAACAAGTTGATACGAATGACGTGCCGCTGGGCGGGTGGATGCGAAGGCGAGAGTACCACTGATGGGATTTGCGAGTTGGAGCTGTAATCAGGGTTTTTTTGTTACTAACAGATCTTTTGAAGAAATGTCAACATCCCACCTACACAGGGAGAGATAACCATCTAATATGATTAGCTATATTACCGAATTTATAAAGTGAGCATAGTATAAACCTGATATTTAAACAGTACCTGAATAATGATAACAAAGCCAGCGGCTGTATTTGAATCTACATTGTTTATTCTTTTTAGCAGGTGCTACTAGTTTAGATACCATATGGTGTCATCTTCATGTCCCCAGTGTAACCTTCCATCCACAACCGTTATCATGTGCAATGAACAGAATCGTATGCAGTAGGCCAGAACTAACTGTATACCATACCTTCCATGGCAATAATAAGACCAGCAAGAAGCCACGGAAGGTACGGAAACCATTTAGTTTTGGCCTGCTGTTCATTGCACATGAAAAGGTTATGGATGTCAGGTTACGCTTGGGGTCTTAAGATGCTGTGGAAACTGGTAGCACGTCCCAAAATGAATAAAGGACATAGTTTCAAATACAGCTGCTGATTTCAATATTGTCATTCAAGTACATCGTGTCTAGCTGCAGTCTCACATTCCTTGATGGACTACCAGAGACTAATACTTACAGCTCCTTTGTGCTGCTACCTTAACATGTTTCGTAGGCGACTAAGCATTTGGTTACTTTAGGGCTGGAATTACTGTTAGAACTATACGTCCAAGCGGTACCTGCCTGTCTCATAGTGCCTGCAGCCAGTTGGTAGATTACTCTAGAGAGAGCAGAGCTGGTTTCCAAGGCCTCTACTCCGCAGTCTCGGGAGTGTGCAGGTGTAGACATTCAAGGCGCCCTCTAGGCGAATGACTAGTGAACTGTTGCTAAGTATGTATTTGGTTGACTTTGTGATTAAGCAGGTTATGGGCAATGTGTGGATGGGGGTACTTGTGTTCTCAAATGTATCTGTTTTCAAGTGCATTGATATATGATGAATGTTTCTGAAATTTTATTACTTGCTTTTGTCTGTCTATACATATGGGGGTTTCTCAGAAAGAGGGGTTATGTCCAGAGAGTCATAAATCAATCAGCACAACAGTTCTCATATTGCCGAGAGTGTGGTGGGGTTGCGGACTTGCCAAAGAGGTGGGGGAGGAAAAAGGGATTGGGATGGTGTGGAGTGTATCTCAGAAGGACAGATTATCTGTAGGAGGTCATAAACTACTTGTTGTTGTTGTTGTGGTCTTCAATGCAGCTCGCCATGATACTCTATCCTGTGGAAGCTTCTTCATCTCCCAGTACCTACTGCAACCTACATCCTTCTGAACCTGTTTAATGAATTCATCTCTTTGACTCCCTCTACGATTTTTACCCTCCACGCTGCCCTCCAATACTAAACTGGTAATCCCTTGATGCCTCAGAATATGTCATACCAACTGATCCCTTCTTCTAGTCAAGTTGTGCCACAAATTTCACTTCTCCCCAGTTCTATTCAATACCTCCTCATTAGTTATGTGACCTACCCATCTAATCTTCAGCATTCTTCTGTAGCACCACATTTCGAAAGCTTCTATTCTGCTTTTGTCTAAACTTTTTATCGTCCACATTTCACTTCCATACGTGGCTACACTCCATACAAATACTTTCAGAAAAGACTTCCTGACACTTAAATCTATAATCGATGTTAACAAATTTCTTCAGAAACATTTTCCTTGCCATTGCCAGTCCACATTTTATATCCTCTCTACTTCGACCATCATCAGTTATTTTGCTCCCCAAATAGCAAAACTCATTTACTACTTTAAGTGTCTCATTTCCTAATCTAATACCCTCAGCATCTTCCAGTTTAATTAGACTACATTTCTTTATCCTCGTTTTGCTTTTGTTGATGTTCATCTTATATCCTCCTTTCAAGACACTGTCCATTCCCTTCAGCTGCTCTTCCAGGTCCTTTGCTGTCACTGACAGAATTACAATGTCACCGGCGAACCTCAAAGTTTTTATTTCTTCTCCATAGAGTTTAGTTCCTACTCCGAATTTGTCTTTTGTTTCCTTTACTGCTTGCTCAAAATACAAATTGAATAACACTGGGGATATGCTACAACCCTGTCTCACTCCCTTCCCAACCACTGCTTCCCTTTCATGCCCCTCGATTCTTATAACTGTATAATTGTAAATAGCCTTTCGCTCCTTGTATTTTGCCTCTGCCACCTTCAGAATTTGAAAGAGAGTATTCCAGTCAACATTTTCAAAAGCTTTCTCTAAGTCTACAAATGCTAGAAACGTAGGTTTGACTTTCCTTAATCTATTTTCTAAGATAAGTTGTAGGGTCAGTATTGCCTCACATGTTTCAACATTTCTACAGAATCCAAGCTGATCTTCCACAAGGTCAGCTTCTACCAGTTTTTCCATTCGTCTGTAAACCACTTAGCAGAACAATAGTTTAGTGATCCTTGGGTCAAGGAAGGGTGGGGATTACATGAAAAACCACTTAGCAGAACAAGAGGTTTACCATTGATTGTATGCTTACCCCTGAATGTATGCAACCTGTCTAAACAAAATGTGCCAGAAAGAACTTTACCCTACTACTAACGATGTGACTGTGTCAAGACTGTGTGGATATTGTATCACAGACAGTCCCTTTGACTGTTCAGAGATGTCACTAAACCCACCCAAACATGTAAACAACCATGCATGCGCAGCACCTATTAGATGGAGGTGTCTGACAGCCGATCAGTTCCAGTCATTCCACCAGGAAGAAGGTACATGGCTCGTGTTGTCTGTAGTTCAAAAATGGCTCTGAGCACTACGGGACTTAACAGCTGTGGTCATCAGTCCCCTAGAACTTAGAACTACTTAAACCTAACTAACCTAAGGACATCACACACATCCATGCCCGAGGCAGGATACGAACCTGCGACCGTAGCAGTCGGGTGGTTCCAGACTGAGCGCCTGTCTGTAGTTCAACCATGCTTAGACGGTGAATAACGCGGTTCGATCGTGCCTGCATTGTTACTTTGTGCCAGGAAGGGCTCTCAACAAGGGAAGTGTCCAGGCGTCTCGGAGTGAACCACAGCGATGTTGCTCAGGCATGGAGGACATACAGAGAGACAGGGACTGTCGATGACATGCCTCGCTCAGGCCGCCTAAGGGCTACAACTGCAGTGGATGACTGCTACCTACGGATTATTACTCGGAGGAACCCTGACAGCAACGCCACCATGTTGAATAATGATTTTCGAGCAGCCACAGGACGTCGTGTTACAACTTAAACTATGCGCAATAGGCTGCATGATGTATAACTTCACTCCCAACGTCCATGGCGAGGTACATCTTTGCAAACAAAGACGCCATGCAGCGCTGTACAGATGGCCCAACAACATGCCGGATGGATCGCTCGGGAATGGCGTCACGTTCTCTTCACCGATGAGTATCGCATATGCCTTCAACCAGACAATCGTCAGAGACGTGTTTGGAAGTAACCCAGTCAGGTTTAAGGCCTTAGACACACTGTCCAGCGAATGCAACAAGGTGGAGGTTCCCTGCTGTATTGGGGTGGCATTATGTGGGGCCGACGTACGCCGCTGGTGGTCATAGAAGGCGCTATAATAGTGCACGATACGCGAATGTCATCCTTCGACTAATAGTGCAACCATATCGGCAGCATACTGACGAGGCATTCGTCTTCATGGACGACAATTCGCGCCTTTATCGTGCACATCTTGTGAATGACTTCCTTCAGGAAAACGACATCGCCTTGCTAGATTGGCTAGCATGTTCTCCAGAGATGAACCCTATCGAAGGTGCCTGGGATAGATTGAAAAGGGTTGTTTACGGACGACGTGACCCACCAACCACTCTGAGGGATCTACGCTGAATCGCCGTTGAGGAGTGGGACAATGTGGACCAATAGTGCCTTGATGAACTTGTGGATAGTATGCCACTACGAATACAGATATACATGAATGCAAGAGGACGTGCTACTGGGTATCAGAGGTACCGGTGTGTGCAGCAATCTGGACCACCACCTCCGAAGGTCTCGCTGTATGGTGGTACAACATGCAATGAATGGTTTTCATGAGCAACAAAAAGGGTGGAAATGATGTTTATGTTGATCTCTATTCCAATTTTCTGTACAGGTTCCGGAGCTATCGGAACCGAGGTGATGCAAAACTTTTTTTTGGTATGTGTATACAGAGAATAACAGCGCTCCTATAACCATACTCTTGTCTCTGATGGCCACTTGTCATCGAGGGCAACGTGCTAGTTTCATCCTTAGTTTGCAGTATATCATGTAAGAAAAGGGCTAGTTGAGTTTCGCAGGAGCGATGCTTTCTAAAACAGTGCCGTTTCATGGTCTTTGTGCCATTGCGGCTCTCTGGTTATCAATTCTTCGCCTAAGTACGTGGTTTATCAACAAGGGTGTGGTAGACGGCTGTTGGCACGCTCTGGAGGCGATTGGGAGGAAGTTAAAAGTTAGGCCCTATCGAGATGAGGACAAGAGTTGGCAGTCGGCACTAAGATGAAGCGAATCGCTCTGTGGTTGAAAAGGAGAGAGAGAAAGGGGAGCTGCTTGTTTGCCCTGAGTCCAGAAGGGTAGCTTGTGTGGTTGGCACCATACGTCACTCAAGGACTGCTGCTGATTTCAATAAGACTGCCACTTATGAAACCGAAGACTGCTGATTGCTTGTTCTCGCCCCCGTACTTACCACTGCAGTAGACTTGTCTCCAATATAATCGCAACATTCTGAATAGGCCGTTAGTTGTGCGCTGTGACGGGAAAAGGAAGTGATTGGTCAGTTAACCTGTTCCCGAGACCGAGAAGTGGCGTCAAGTGATTTGTCAAGCTATTAAATTTCTAGTAGTCATACGCTGCCATTTATATGTTATGTTTTACGAATTTCTTTGTTAAAGTGTTTTTTCTAATGTCTTGATTTAGTCTGTTGGAGGCTGTTTTGTGTACCAGGAAGCAGGTGATATATTTGTAAATCTGTTTGTCATGTTCAGAAGCTTAAAATATTTAACTATGGTCTCTCCCTTTGTGGACACTTATCGTGCGTAAGATTTAATACAACATGTTAAGTGCTGTATCATTCAATTACTTCAAGTTCATCAATATTGCAATTCCTGTGACTCTGATAATAATCAAATCTGGTTATTTAAGTATTTTTAAAGATTGTTTTTAAATTTATATATGTATTTTTAAATGACAGCTAATTTGTAGTATACTAGGTCAAGTACCCTCACCTGAGGTTATGTATAATATTTTATTTCGCTCGTCTTAGAGCGGAAATGATCTTGCTATTAATGATAATATGGTTCTTCTGTGTTCATGTGCAACCACATTTAGCTTCTCAGGTTTCGTTTTGAATTTGTGATCGGTTATATGTCAGGGTGGCCGAAATAGCTGAATCCTATGATAAATTGTATACCGCGTTCTTGTTTGCTACGTCTGATCCTAGTTTGCTGTCTTTAACCTTGTAATTTCAATGTACTGATCTGCAGTTTGTGTGCCAGGAAGCCGTCTCCCAATTGCATTAACCCTAGCCCGGATCCGTGGTTGCGCATCCCGTGACAAACTTTCGCTACGCATTTCCTTTTCTGTTTGGTCTTTCGTGATCGGCTGAACGGAATTTGACTACGACGCGGACGAATTGTGCCCGCGCTATAAGATCCGTGGTCCTGTGTTCGGTCGCGGAATTTGGGATTACGGCACTCTATGTCACCCGGCAGATGCGGTATAGAAGTTACGTTACTCACCGGATCTTTTTCAGATGTTTTGGCGTCAGCCGCTAGAGTCTAGCCCAAGCACCTCAAGAGTCCACTAATCCTCATGTATCAAGAGATCAATTAATAGCTTGGCCATTAGTTTGTGTACATTCATTGGGGCCACTACTTACCTTGTTCCCCCTGTATGTTAAAATTCCCTTTGTGGAAGCTGTATTGCCGATTTCATTATTCTATTCATTAATGCAATGTAATATTCACGTACTGCTGAATGTTTGTGTACTGCAAATTGTTCCGCGTTGCTGCTTATGCTATAGTAAGTTTAGAACTGTCAAAGGCTTGAAGCCTTAAGGTTTGTTTTTTATGATATAATTCTGTTCCAGATTCTTACCGAAAATTAAATTAATATTATAATTATAGTTAACTAATTGGTTTTGTTTTCATTGGGATTTAAGTGTTTCCATGTTAATTGATTGTTTCTTAACTACGGCAAGCAAATTCTCAGTTCGTATTTGTTAATATTGTAAAATTGTTTGGTGACAGGTTTTCCAAATATATTTCATCACTGAGTAAATTGTTAAATTTAATGGTCAATAGAATTTGTATTAAAAGGTGAATGAAGGTTTGTAAACGTCTAGTCCAGCTCTTCCCGAAATTCACCGTAGTCACCGTTCAAGCATAAGCTTCTTAGTCTCAAGAAAATTTATTGTATTCAAATTGAGAATATGTTCAAGGATTCTGCATCAAACCGATGTCAGGGATATTGGCTTTACTTATCGCTTATTACTGGAGATATTGCGGATAAACCCATCCGCACTATGTAGTAAATAACCACTGTTACTTAAAAATCCATCAACTTATATTATTACTGTTACTGTGGTTTTACTTTAGCTATATTATTGAAGTTACTGTGGTTTCACTTTCCTGTAATACGAGGGTTGATTGAAAAGTAACTCTTCAACAGTTGGCAGCATTGGTATGGGGCAAGTACTGGCTTATTCCGTAGCCTCTTCTCTACAGCTCCAGTTGGCGGGAAGCCTTAGCATTTAACGGTTGTGTTGTTACAGTGTAAAGTATGGTACCCTGCGCAGGTGGTCGGTCAATGAGATTTAAGCAACGCGCAGTCATTGAATTCTTGACAGTAGAAGGTGTCACCCCAAAGAAGATTCATCAGAGAATGAAAGCAGCTTATGGTGATTGTGTTGATGTGAGTACTGTGCGTCGTTGGGAGAGAAAGTTTAAAGATGTTGAGGCGGGAACATCTGACCTGCGTGACAAACAAAAACTTGGACGTCCTGTGACAGCAACCACCGAGTTTCAGAAGCAAAATGTTGACATATTGATTCAGGACGGTCGTCGTGTCACTCAGAGGGAAATTGCAAGCACAATCGGCATTTCACAAAAACATGTGGGTCACATTATTGCTTTGCTTGGCTATCGGAAGATCTGCGCACGATGGGTACCGCTGATGCTGACTCCTGAAATGAAAGCTCACAGACTTGAAATTTGCCAGGAACTCCTCTGGCGTTACGAGAATGAAGGTGACGCCTTTCTCCATTCAACTGTGACAGGAGACGAAATTTCGGTACACCATTACGACCCGGAGACGAAACGTCTGTCAATGGAATAGCGATTCAAAGACTCGCCCCAGAAAAAGGAATTCAAGAAGCAGCCCTCAGCTGGAAAAATCATGGTCGCAGTGTTCTGGGACGCAGAGGGTGTTATCCATGTTAATTTTCTTGATCGTGGAACAACAATAAATTCAGATCGTTACATCACAATGCTTTGAACTCTGAAACGATGGCTAACAAAAGTCCGAAAGGAAAAGGGAAATGTTTTCCTGTAGCATGACATGCCAAACCACACACTTCACGTGCCACCACAACAGAACTTCAGAGACTGAATCTCACCACAGTACGGCATCCTCCATACATGAAAGTCGATCTGCGGGGACATCATTATGCTTCTGATGAAGACGTTGAGAGAACTGCGAGACTGTGGTTGCGGAAACAGAGTGTCGACTTCTTCCGAGACTGCTTCGTCGTTGGCAGAAATGTATCCAATTGGCTGGTGATTATGTGGAAAAGTGAATATTTGTAGTTAAAGATCACATTCTAAGGATTATTTCCGCGTTTGATTTATTAAAGTATTCCCATCCAAACCCAATTAACGAAGGTGAAGGCATTACTGTTCATTCAACCCTCGTATTATTTTGTAAAATTACAATTTTTTCACTTACCACTTTGTCCTACATGTGTTTTACTTCTAATATTATTCTTGTTTAAGACAATACTATCTTGTTAGTCATAGACTAAAAATATGTCACCAGAGTTTACTATATTTTTCTTCAATTCATTTTTCTTCTTTGGACAGGTAATTTGTCATGTAATTCAGTGTGTTATATATTTTATCTAGGATGAATGTTTTTATGAAAATAGTTGTTCTCACTTTTTCTTATATCGAACATTAATTATTCTCATTATTGACAGACACTTTAAATGCTCACTTATGCTCCTAGTTTAAAGTCCATGATATCACAAAATTAATAGCCACTCATATTTATCTTTATAGCTGATGACGACCTAACAGCCAAAAACTGATTAATTAAATAATAAATATCGCAGAATTTACAGTAATTAATGGCTTTAATTCGCAGTGTGTAAAATAATCTTGTATGAACCAACGAAACAGCCAATTAAGGCAATTAGTAATTCATTAACACAGCTGACACAGCACAATCCGTTCACGAAGCCTGTGCTGTCCCTCCTGTTTAAATGCAATTAAAAGTGTACTTCACTTGGAGCAACATAAAGGAAGTGCAGCCTTTGCCGCTCTCCGAATTGCTGACCTCGATACCCCACCTCCACCCCAACCACTGCATGAGAGAGAGACGTACCTGGGCTTGCGGTTACATGCGCCCATATTGCGCCGTGGGCAGCTGGCTTCACCAGACCGCTGGCTGCATAGGCCTGGCGTGGCTGCAGCTTTGTGCTATGCAGAATTAAAACTCGGTCACTTTTGCAGCAACAGAGAAACGATTTTGAAAATTCCCGTTCAAACTGATCCACTATCCTAAATAGAGCGTGTTAACTACAGCTGTCTGGAAATAACGCAACTGCGAGAAGGCTTTGTTGTTTCTATATGTGGTGCCTCAAAAAATGAATGTTTCGGAAGAACCAAACCAATGTAAAGTTACTAAGAAGAATATGCAGTCATTAAGGCACCAGATTTTTATTTTCAACGAACGAGTTTCTCATGCTTATAGATTGCCTGAATAAGATTCTTTGAGTATACGATGCTATCGTATCGAAACTGAAAATAACAGAAAAGATTTATTTAATGGATGAGTAAATTTAGGAAACTACGTTGTAAGAATCGTAAAAGAACTACAGGTACCATGATAATTACATTTTGTTACCTTGTATTTCATGAAGCTTTTATAACGAAAGTGCATTGTAAAGTCGTATGAAGTTAGAAAGAAACAGTTCATCAAGCAATAAGTCAGAAATGGAAATTTGAGATTTCACTGTAGGTGCAACCACATCAGCGGGGTGCTGTGGAGACGCCAGATTAATCCGTGGTTTCTGAATAGAGCAATAGCCTTTTTAGTAGTTGCAGGTGCAATAGTCTCGATGATTGACTGAGCTGGTCTTGTAATATTAGCCAACATGATTTAGCTGTGCTAGTACAACGAACGGCTGAAAGCAAGGGAAAACTACAACCTTTACTTTTCCCGTGGGCATCCAGCTCTACTGTGTGGTTAAATGACGATGGTATCCTCTTGGGCAAAATATTCTGCAGTTAAAATACTCCCCATTCGGATCTACCGTTGGGCAACACAAGAGGATGTTGTTGTCAGGAATAATAAACTGGTCCTATACTTGTCGGAGCGTGGAATGTTAGATTCCTTAACCAGGTGGGTAGCTTATGGGATTTAAAAAGAATGACGCATTGGTTGAATTAGATATCATGGTGACTGGTGAAGCGTGGTCCCAGGAAGAACAGAAGTTCTGGACAGGCTAGTACAGGGTTATCAACACGAAATGAAGTAGCAGTAATGCAGGAGTGGATATAATCATGATTTAAAAACTAGGAATATTGGTGAGTTACTATGAACAGCGCAGTGAATGCATTGTTGCGCCCAATGTAGGTACAAAACCAACACCCAACGCGGTATTACTAGTCTATATGGTCATTGGCTATGTAGATAATGCTAATATTGAAACAATGTGCGACGAGATAAAGGAAATCATTCGGACAGATAACGGAGACAAAAATTAAACTGTAATGGGGGGCAGGAATGCACTAGTTGGAAAAGGACGAGAAGGAAATGTACTAGAGAATGGAATGGATGGAATGAGGGAAATGAATAATACAGGAAGGTGCTGGACAGAATTTCCTACACAGCCTAATTTAATCATTGCTGAAACTTAATTTAAGATCTATGAACGAAGACTGTATACGTGGAAGAGACTTGGGGGTCACTAGAAGGTCTTAGAATGTTTCTGTAATGATAATATAGCGATTTTGGAGCAGACTTTAAATTGTAAGACGGCTCCAAGGGCAGATGTGGAGTCTGACCACAATTTATTGGTTATGAACGCTTGATTAAAACTGAAGGACTGAAGAAACTGCGAAAAGAGAGGAAATTAATGGGATGGGACCTTGATAAACTAAACTAACCAAAAGTTATTGAAAGTCTCAAAGGTAGTATTAGACAACGATTGACTTGAACAGGGGAAAGGTATACGTCAGAAAAATGAGTAGGTAGTTTTGAGAGATGAAATGATGAAGGCAGCAGAGGATAAAATTGGTAAAAAGGTCCAGTAGAAATCTTTGGACAAAAAAAGACATACTGACTCTGATTGACAAAAAAGGAATAAAAACAACAAATAGACCAAATGAACCAAGCAAAGGAAAATATACACGTCTAAAAATTAAAGTGATGGAGAGTGCAAAATGACAGAGCAAAAATAGATAAACGAGAAATGCAAGGCTGTAAAAGCGTGCATACATAGGGAAAAGATAGAAGCCTAAAGGAAGATTGGAGGCAGTTTTGAAAAAAAAAGACGCACCTGTGTAAATATTAGTATAAATGTTAAGAGCTCAGACGGCAAGCCCGTGCTAAACAAATGGAAGGTTGAAAGGTGGAGGGAATGTGCAAGTGAATCAGAAATCTACTGAAAAACTTTCAGAAATGATAGTATGAGAAAAATGTTCAACGAGCATAGGCTCTAAAATTCATACCTTAAGAATTATAAACACTTGTTAGCTACTGTGAAACACATCTCTTCCTCTGAACAATTGCTCATAGCTTTTAAGGTACTCAATTTAGTCCATTTATACCAGACATCCTTTCCTTGCTTTAGTCCACACTACCAACGTATAAAGCTTGTCGATGGAATTATAGTTCACGTTGTTTCTCTACAAAGGAAAGGCTGGCTGCGGTGGTCTAGCGGTTCTAGGCGCTCAGTCCGGAACCGCGCGACTGCTACGGTCGCAGGTTCGAATCCTGCCTCGGGCATGGATGTGTGTGATGTCCTTAGGTTAGTTAGGTTTAAGTAGTTCTAAGTTCTAGGGGACTGATGACCACAGATGTTAAGTCCCATAGTGCTCAGAGCCATTTGAACCATCTACAAAGGAAAGAAACTTGTAGACAATATTATAGAAAGATGAGAAGAAGTAGGTCAAAATGAATTACGTGTAGCGGAGCGACGTACTGAGTTAATATTTGGGTGATCCATCACAACGAGTGTTAGAAAAAAATCAGTTTTCGACAGTAATTATCAGGCACCATGACGCAATTAAGTAGGAGAGTAATGTACTCTTTGGACCATGGGAGGAGAGCAATGTACTCCTTGAATAAAACTTGGCCTCTAACCGTCAGGTTGCCTACATGCAACGCCAAACACATGATATCCTGCCCCTTTTCTCTTACGAGACACGCTCCTTTCCTTAGCCACTCCTCTTCCCCCTGATTTTTCCCTCCAATTCCCCTTCTTATAAATAAGCTAATTAGAGAGCCAAGTCAGTTGCACAACAGTAAACACACATATCTGGCCCAGTCATAGCTCAATATTTTAATGCTGTAACAGATCATCCAATCACATTTTTCAACTCATTAAGCCATGCTCCTTCCATCTTCCTATGTTATTTCTTCGAGGGAGGGCAATAAGAGAGCGTCCTGTGGCAAAAATGGGCGAAGAACGTTATCATAATCCACTGGTGTTGGGAGTTGCATAATGTGTGCATAGCGTCTGATTATTCGCATCACCACCAACATTATCATACCCTAGACCCTAAAAAGATAAAACACTACACGAAGAACAGTCTGAGAGAATATTACCGGCTTTTTTCTGTATTTTCTATTTTCGATATATAAGTGAGCAATATGTTTCTAAGCGTATGTGTGTTGACCATGTTGACAGCTAGAAAAATAAGCCAATAATATCCTATTGTAAGTGATTACAACATAATCACACCTTTGTAGGCCTCAAATTCGAAATCACAAGTGGGGAATTACAACTCATATTTCCCAAAAACAACTCAATTACAGTTTTCTATTGCAGAACTTGATGTATTATCATATTCTCCCCTAAAATGGTGGTTGGTGAAGTGAATCATCACTGAAAAACTTTCAGGAAACAGATGATGAAATTTCGTTTTTGTGTCACCAGTGGAACACAACTAGGCATAAGTCGAAAGTAATAAAAAGCTATATTCACGAGTCAACAACGTCAGTTATATTTCTCTACTGTAGAACATTATGAATTACCATCTTCTCTCCTAAAACAGTGATTGCTGTAGTAATTGAGAACTAAAAAGTTAGGTGATTAAAGTTCAGTTTTCATATGCACCGTTCCTTCAACATTATTTGCAATAACAGATGTTATCTTACATCGCAAGCAACACTGTCATCAAATTTAGAGTGTTTCACTTGGGATATTGCTCAAAACAGTAGTAAATAGTAATAAATAAACCGTTTTGCATTTTACAAATACACAACTTTAAGACTAATTTAAAATACAGCAAAATAAATATAGGTTATCGATTTCACTCTGGAAATGGCAGTAACTTCAAATTTTTTCTCAAGAACCTTCAAAATATGATATAAGGCCCAATATTGTAATTGGCTTTATTTCATATTAGCGCATTACAGGTATGTTAGCAATTGTTTGTGACGCCTACAACGTCAACTCATGTGTTTAGTTACATATGGATCGCAATAGCTACATAAAAAACAGAAAATCTAGCAAAATAAGCTCCTAATATCCTCTGCAGTTGCTCATAGTATAAATGTTTCACCGTTTTAGGCTCCCAGGGTAAGGAAAATGAACTAACGTTGACCAAGGCGCGAATATGTTCTACGTCATATAGACGTTATGCAATTGCGGAGACAACCGGACGAGAATGATTTTGTGCCCCACCTATCCCTGTCGTAGTGAGCTCTCGGGTTGGCCATTTCCAGTAAATTAAATAAAAAAGAAGGTGGGGAGGATAGAGAAAGGGGAGGGGAGGAGACAGGAGGAAGTTCATGGCTAAGGTACGGGGCGTGCATAGGAGAGGCGAGGAGAGTGATGAAGTCTTGTGTTTGCTCCTGCATGTAGGAAACCCGATGGTTAAAGGTCAAATGTGATCCAAGGAGTGTATGGCTATGCTCTGCAGGCCCATAGAGTACATCAGTCTCCTAGTGAATTAAATACTCAATAAAATCGGCTGTCACGGCCAACCAATTCGTTCAGATATTTCTTCCAGTCACAAACGACGGATATTATAATGCTTGTCCAACTCACAAGCTGCCTTCAGCCTCTCCAGCCTGGTTAGAGAACTGCCCCAAAAACTCGTCACAAGCTACATTTCCAAACTGTGGTGTCACAGGAACTGCACGTGTCCTGCTGCTTTCGGACGCACCTGTTACATGGCTCGACCAAGTGACTCTACGCAGCTGCCGGGACACTCAAATTACATGCGGACGCTAAGGGAATGACGTTCTGTCCACCAGGCCGCATCCCTCCTCCGCTCCTTGAACGTCACAATGGGGGAAATTTCAGGGGTTTGGGAAGAGGGGGGGGGTGGAATCGCCGAGTTGGCCCTCATTTCTTATCTTCCTTTTCATACCGATTTCAAGTCAATATAAGAAGGATGAAGAAACCTTTAAAATAGAAAATCCAGTATAAGAAGAGGCTGTGAAGAGCTACTTTCTTCAGTATAAAAATTCTCTAACGAGTATCAGAAACTATCATACATTTCTTAAAAGAAAAAATTACTTATGTGAATAACACAAGGTGCAACGTACACCATATTTAGTGTAAACTATAATTTAAACCGGGAAAGCGCCAAAGATCCAGGTAAACAGTCCAGAACATTGTTACCATTAAGTAGAATCTACATCAGCCAGTAATTCAGTGTACAAGAGCAGGGTATCCGCACCATTATGAAGACAAAGGGCCCATTTTTCTCCGATCTCATGGAACTCCATCCCGCATCGCCCCACCCCCCCCCCCCTTCCCCAGGATGCGGCAAAGTCACGCACTTCAAACAACTGTGCCTGTTAAAAAAGATGGGAAAGTGATGGTCACCAGGTATACGAGGGCAGTTAACGTTTTAGGACGAGATCAAGGAGCCCAATAGGAATAAGGTTCCCCCTTCCCTCTCTTATTATAAAAACAATACTCATTCGAGTTCTCTACCCAACAGTGAGGGGATAGTGTTTGTTTGTGACTAGGGTGTAGGTATTGTTTTTATAAATAATAATAACAAACTAATATGAAAGGTTTTTTATTAAAATTAATTTTTTTCGCAATCCCTCCCGTCCTCCTTTAACTCTCTCTCAAGAGCAGTTGCATGAGGCTTATTGTCATTCATGCTCTGTTCTGTGTAATGAAAGGATCAGCGTCTTTGTATGTAAAAAGTAACTGGCATATGACAAATATCCGTTTTATTAAAAATAAAATTTAACAATACTTTTTTCAATGTTGTGGTTTACAATACTTTTTTTTTTGTTTTAATATAAGATTTGTATGCAAATATACAAACAGAAATACATTTAATGTACGAAGAGAGATATCATTAGCAAAGAAGAAAAATCTAAATACTACTACGTTTTCCATTTATTTTTCTGATTGGTCATTTACATAGATCCTGGTACAATCCAAGTTTCTTTTTACAACACTCAATCTTTTATACAGTAGATACAATACGAGACTATGTGGTAAGACTGCGTACCACGCAAGTAAATAGTATGAGAACAGCAGGGTGGAGGTTGGAGGTTTGCGTTTTAATCAATTGTCTTTCATATGTTCCATTTATTTCCACATGCGTTACTGGCACGCACTTTTGTTTTTGTATCGATAACACAATGATCGATTTCTGCATTTTCCCTGTTATGTCGCCTACACTTAAGTACTGTCGCCTTTGGACCGAGTTTTGGATCAGCCAAAGATCAGAGAGACCGTGGTCTCTTTACTTGAGCAGAATAGTTTCAAACGAGGAAGCGGCATTTGGAGAACAGTAGTTCGTTGGAGTGTAGCAATCAGTTGAAGTGTCTTTGGTGTTGTGGCTGCGGGCAGACAGAGAGTGTTGGCCAGGAACTGGCCGCTAGAAGATGTATGTGATGGTCAGACAGTTGTCTGATGTGTTCCGTTTTTGCACTGCTGTGAATAGAACGCCTGCCATTAGTATAAAGTGTAATGAGTGACGCTACAATACGGTGCACTGAAAAGGAGAGAGTTACGTTTAGTGCACCAATAAGTTCGTATAGAGAATGTGAGAACAACTATTTATCTGCTGAGCAGCACAAGTGGTACACACTGCTGGCATAAGGTTGCCTGAGTTTGGAAGGACTGGGCAAAATGAGGATTAACATCAGTCATATCAAGATTTAACACTTCTCAAGAAGAGTACCCTTAACAATTAAGTCAACAAGACTTTGACATTTTGAGACAAGACCATCCAATTAGATAAAACAATTTAAGAACAATACTGATAAACGATAAAACAATCTCTTCAAAGGTTCTTTTCCTTTGTTATAAGGATAAACAATTAAGTACAAAACTTAAGAATGCCCCAGATAACAATGTTTTATAACAAATATAACATGATACGAAGACAGTCTTCAAAACAGGCAGGTAATAAACATCTTTAGAGTATCTTTTACTAAAAGACAACAAATAATTCAGGTTTACCTAAAGGGATTTCATTAAAAGGGAACCACACAATTAAAGCTGCTTGATGTGAAACCACAACGCATCGCGCAACTTGGTCCGGACGAACGGCCCCGAAATTACTTAGGGCAGGCCCAATATTCTGCTCACCACACACCTTCTTTTCTAAGCAACCAGTGGGTACGAGCCCCAAGCCACGACAGACAATCACAGCCTGATAAACAGGGAAGTAACTTTTAAGTAAAACGAGTAACAACTTACGTCATCAGATTACATGCTGGCAGTGCAGACAAAACACTTGTGATAAATCGCTAAAAGATAATGACGTAACGTGCCAAGGCAACCAGCTCCACTTACACCCGATAGTAAAGAAGTTCAGTGGCCACCCCGAGATCCAGTTTAAAATCACACCATGAGGCGGAAATGGTAAATACTAAACCGCAGCGCGGGACAGAAAATGTAGGTGGAAGGAAGACGCAAATGGTTGGCTTGTGAACCTCACCTACGTTAAACCCTAAGATTTGACCCAGTAAGACGCGTAAGCTTGCGGACTCCAAATAACTAAAGTGACTTGGCAATTTCACGAACAACGTACCAGACAAAAAAATATTTTGTACGTCACGAATAATGACAAAAAAATGGCTCTAAGCACTAGGGGACTTAACATCTGAGGTCATCAGTTCCCTAGACTTAGAACTACGTAAACCTAACTAACCTAAGGACATCACACACATCCATGCCCGGGGCAGGATTCGTAACAGCGCGTGGTTCCGGACTGAAGCGCCTAGAACCGCTCGACCACAGCGGCCAGCGAATAATGACACACGGTACGTAAAAACAAATTACCTAGCCCCAAGCCGTCCAAAACTCCAGTAATTTAAAACAATCAAATCACAACTCTATGATAATTAACAAATTGAAGCTATTGTTTTTTCATACGAGAGACACACTCCTCAAATCGCCTGACCAGACACAGGAACAAGGAACAACAACAGGAGGCTGAACCAACTCTGATATAGAGGTCTGTATGAATGCCACGTGGTCTCGGCACCCAAGCAACGGGCTGAAAGTAGCTCACCGAGCATCCAAAGCCGCCGTGCAGTGAGAAGCAGCGGAAAAAGTCGGAGCCGGCAGGAGATACGTGGATGACGAAGACCCACCTTCAAATCCAGTCTGCCAAAGGAATAATGTGTCTGCTCCAGTTTCCGGTGGACATCCCTCACGTCCGGAAGATGCTTAGCCAGACAAACATGGAAGTCACGCAGGTGGCAGAACAAACGACCAGCCCGTTGCCACGCACGACTGCACTGTCCGTGCTGATTCACTCACTGCGCCTCAGCCGGCCGGTGTGGCCGAGCGGTTCTAGGCGCTACAGTCTGGAACCGCGCGGCTGCTACGGTCGCAGGTTCGAATCCTGCCTCGGGCATGGATGTGTGTGATGTCCTTAGGTTAGTTAGGTTTAAGTAGTTCTAAGTTCTAGGGGACTGATGACCTCAGAAGTTTAGTCCCATAGTGCTCAGAGCCTTTGCTGCGCGTCAACATCATTCGCGGCAAACGCACAAGGCCGGCTCCCTTCACGCCAAAGATCGTGTTCCAGGAGACGTGGAGCGAACTGTTATCGCTCAACTGTTCAACAAGGTACTGCGTACTTTTTCTTTACGACTTGTTATATTGCGATTGCTTGGGTATATAGCAGACTGGCACTGAGGGCTACGATCAATGTGTGGTCGATCTTGCTCTGTTTAAGAATTGAACTGTTGATCGGATCTAGTAAGTCACTCACGTGTATTAAGGAACGGGTCATGGTGTGACTATGCTGAGAACAGCAGATGTTTGAACGTAAATCAGTTGAATTGTGTAAGGCTTGTAACGTTCTTTACAAATATTTTTTTGAGATACTTAAGTGAGGGCCTGTGTAGATAAAAAATAAATTAAATTGTCTTACTTGATCTGTTTTGTGGTATATACAATGAATGCGTGTCTGAGAAATGGATACAAAACTCGAGTTATCGTGTATCGTGTTGTAACTGCAAGTGATGTACTTACTCTGTGTTATTGTTAGCAAAAACTTTATACGAACTGATTGGGAAATGCAATTCCCAAAATCAATAAAAAAATACAGTCACTGCAAAATACATTCAGCCCCTTAGGCACTGAATCCTCTGTCCCCGTTCAAAACTGATAACTTTGGTCCCTGAGCACATAGCAAATAAATTAAATTGTCTTACTTCTAAAGCATCAACGATGGAATGGGATATATTCCGGCCTCTCATGAAAAGAAATAAAATGTGCTAGCTACAGGCTCAGCGGTGTACAATGCTGGCCGCAATACTTTGTAATGTACATGAAATTGTTTTGACAGATAAACTGAAACCATTTCAGAAAAGCCCAACGTCTTTGAAAAACATATGACCTGGACAGAGAGGCGGTACAGATTGTAATTAATTACTAACACTGAGTTCTTAGTGAAATTGTATTCCAAGTTAAGTTTGGCCTTTCAAAACACCTGACAATTGAAATTACATTATTCAGAAAAATTACATCCTTTTTACTAATCGATTCACGAAGAATGAGATTTATCCAGCAAGTATTATCTCACCTCATTAAAAAAGCACAAATACAAATCATCAAATTACTTGTACTTGTTTTAACAAATCTTAGAACCATTACAAAAGGGAAATATCTGACGATCCTCTACATCAAATCAGTTTACATGCATTCTGGGGTTACTCTACAATTGACAATTATCATCCAACTCATCTATGCTAGCGCACTGGCAAAACGAGAGTTATAAATATTTAACATCTTTACCTTGCTTGCGTGAAAACTTCTGCTTCCACATTCATACCTCCAACAATACATGCATTCGTAATTCGTACATTATAATCCAACACTTAGTGTTTTCACAGGGCACACCACAAAAACTGCCCTCTCCATCCTCTTTCGGTCACAGACAGCTACCCACTACTGTGTTCCAAGCGCTCTCTTACTCCAACACCACAATCTCAGATCAGAAGCAGTATCTTTGGCTCTGCGGTTGGGCACAGTCAGCGATCCGCTTTGTAAAGCCTGTCAGAGACATACATCGTTTATAATATAATAGTTTCATTATAGTTTAGATTACTAATATTATCATATTTGGGTGCCACATACAAGTATACCCCAGAAGATTCCTTTCAGGCTTTTATAAAATCTGAAGCACAATAATAATTTCAAATCCTCACTTTTCGTAAGTTTAATTAACTGAAGCAGCAGTTTCATGAGACAGTAGAAGAGCATAAGCATGATGCATACCTCAGTGCCTACTTGGAAATACTTCAACTAAATTTCTCGCACTTATCCTAGGTCAATTTTTCCAATAAAAAATTTCTGCTCATAGTAAGTGCTCACAAAGAACAACGTTTTGGTTTAGAGAATTACTTTCAAATCATACGAGATAAGTCACTTTGAGACCTCCGAGAGTGCGAATACTCGACATCTCATTCGCTTTTTTTTTTTTTTTTTTTTTTTTTTTTTGAGGTGTTGTAGCATTTCGAAATCATTTTTATGAAATACGACAACCTTATGCTTGAAGGCATAAATTCGAGGTTCTGTCTTTCTAATCTAGGAGATATTAAATGAAACAAAATGTTGGGTTGCGGTATATAAGTGTGGAGACTGTAGAACCGCAGTGGAGAATGGATTACGTTTTGATAATTTGGGCTTTATTCATTTTTGAAGGTGTATGTATAAAAACAGACGCCATACAAGGGTGCCAGTACTTCCCTCACATATGAACCGTTTTTCATCGTTAAGTGACAGATGGCTTTTAGCTGCGACACGTTATGTACCACATGGTCTCACAATATAAATACTTGGAGCACCAAGTATGGACGTTGAGTCAGGGCGCCCCAAGCGCCATCGAACAGAGATTCCTTATGAGCTTCGATTGTCAGCACTATTGAGGTAGCACGATGTACTCTCTCATCTCGTCTTTAAGTGACATCTGTATCTATATGGTATGTATACATGTTCGATCTGAGCTCCAAAAACTCCACTATCTCCGACTCATTCGTTTCATCTTTCATCAACCTTTTTATTTTGAGATGTAATGCTGTAAGTATTATCAGCCGCATATTCAGACTTGTCGAATGCATCGGGATGGTACCTATTTCTTCATGTGGATTCCAGCCATTCACCTAATAGATGAAACTATCTGTATCCAAAAATCTAACTTTAGATCAGGGCCGGCCGGAGTGGCCGAGCGGTTCTGGCGCTACAGTCTGGAACCGCCCGACAACTACGGTCGCCGGTTCGAATCCTGCCTCGGGCATGGATGTGTGTGATGTCCTTAGGTTAGTTGGCTTTAAGTAGTTCTAAGTTCTAGGGGACTGATGACCTCAGAAGTTAAGTCCCATAGTGCTCAGAGCCATCTGAACCATTTTAGATCAGGGAGGTCTGGCTTTGCAAAATCACTGTGGAAGTGATACATGTGGAGTTAGGGAAGGTCTAATATGTATGTACTGTCATGGACAGGTTTCATGAACTCCACTGAAACCTTTGCCATCTCTAGAGTGCCTAGCCCTTGATTGAAAATAGCGACTCGCTTTAAATTGATGTAAATTCTTGTGACATAACGCCCATTCCAATGGTTGACAAAATGAATTTAGAGCGCTTTCTCCAATCTTCTGCATGGCATGCGCGTTTGTTTACATCCAAATATAGAATGTGACCGAAATTGTCAGATGGTTTGTACTACTACTCACTATTCGTGCATTATTCACCTTGACACCTTGATACACGTACGCATACACAGGCCAAGCCCCCTTGCGTACCACTTTCGAAAAAGACGAACATCTCAATATCGGTCAATAGTTTTGATCAGGGGTATACCAGTGTGCATTTATAGTTGAGCGTATTCCACTAAATTAGGAATTCCAAACTCTTACCAAATATTTCCAGCTTGACCGCATTCTGCATCCGTTATGGCAATGCTGTAAATGTTCAGGTGAATGGGGCTATGCTGGGCAATGTGGTTTCGTTGAGTCTCTCCTTTGAATCCAGGTATTTCTGAGTAAGACCCCTTCTTTGTCACATGTTAAAGCTTTGCGTCATGAAGACATGCAGCTGTAGTGATGTGCCTGTCCTGACAAATTATTTCAGCAAGTTTCTGAAGAGAGTCATGCGTAAGATGATGTGAATCTAGGACGCACAGTGTAATGTTTTTGGTTACTTGCTTGGAGAATTAGATGTATTTTTCAACGTTCAGGTAGGACACTACCTTTGTCACTTCTCAAACCGATTCATCCAGGTGTTTAACAAGGAATGGAACATCATACCCGCTCAAATTGTAAACATAATGGTTATCTGTCATGGCAGTTACTATGCAGCAAAGAGGTTGTGAGAAGATCAGTAGAGGTCAAAGACAGACACACAAGAAACGGGCCGCCAATGCGATCTCGGCCGCCTGGTGTTCAAGGAATTGAGCATCATACCCGCTCAAATTGTAAACATAATGGTTATCTGTCATGGCAGTTAGTATTTTAAGCTGCATGCATTGTGTGCTGTGCTATGAAACTTACCAACTAAATGACAGTGGAGTTCCTGCTTTTCTATCCAATGGCAGCCCACAGATATGATGATCACCTGCCTGCCTGTATAGGGCATCATTCTCCTGCAATTCAGTTATTGGAAATTTTTTGTGGTAAACCTGATCAACATGACATGAGAATTTTTCGAGTTTAGCGAACAACCATCTCAAAGGATTGCTCCCAACATATGATCTGAATTGGTTAAGACTTGAATCACACTGGCATACAACTTGATGCACAGTCACATATGGCCACGTGGGATTTGCTGAGAGGTATAAGGCGCTGCAGTCATGGACTGTGCAGCTGGTCCCGACGGAGGTTCGAGTCCTCCCCCGGGCATGGATGTGTGTGTTTGTTCTTAGGATAATTTAGGTTAAGTAGTGTGTAAGCATAGGGACTGATGATGTTAGCAATTAAGTCCCATAAGATTTCACACACATTTGAACATTTTGAACAGTCACGTATGGTATGTGTTTTTCTCAGAAGGTGTGCTGGCACAAGCTGTCGGTAGAACAACATGCAGTAAAGAGGTTGTGAGAAGGTCAGTAGAGGTCAAAGGCTCACAAGAAACGGGCTGCCAACGCCATCTCGGCCGCCAGTTTTTAGATCGCATCTGCAGACTGGAGGGCCCAGTCAGTGTCAGTCTGCCATCCAGTTAGTCATCAATCGCAGCCCAGTGGCAGTCACAGTGACAGTTAGCTCAGAATCAGTCTGTGCCCAGCGACCAGAGTAGTGTACATAGCGGACTTGTACCTCATCAGCAGTGAGGCTAATGTGGACTATTATGGAGAACTTGTACCACAACTGGACTTTCTTGAGTTATGTAATTTTCTGTTCTGATAAATAAAGAACCCAGTTAATACATGCATGCAGCTGTGTTACAGGAAGAGGATAATGGCCGCCAAACAAAATCTCTCCTTGCTTCCCATGGTGCAAGCCTACAGTGACAATGAGACGACACAAAAAACTGGCGACTAGTATAATTCAGTCCAGATTTTGCTTGCTTCTCTTGTATTTTAGCTTTCAGGGGTGATCGTTTTCAAGTGTGTGTTTGTTGTTGTGTTCTTGCATGTACTCGAGGAGGTGAGCCGCAGAACTAATCACATTTCTCTTTTCAGAGACTTTGCTTCCATTTTTGCTATCACATAATTGTGTAAACCATGGCTTCTCCACCCCATCCACTCCCCGCCCCCGCGCCTCAGCCGCAGATGGTCAATATGATGGATTTAACACAAGCTTTTCAGTTTCAGAACCAACAAATTGCTGCTTTGCTGACAACGGTACAAAAACTTTGGCTGCACAAGTCGCATCGGTCACACAACAACAACTGACCAACCGACTAGCCCAACAAGTGCCGCCGACCAACATACCAACGTTACGGCAATTTAACGATGCCAAAGAGGAATGGCTCCAATACCTGACACAGTTCCAAGTACGTTATGAACTTCATCGAGTTCAAGGTTCTGTAAAGCTACAATACTTTTTTAGATTGTGAGGTCCCCGGTGTTCAGGTTAATACAAAAACTATTCCCAAATACGTTTCCCGCCTAACTCACTGCATTAACCAAGTACTATGACCAGCAAGTCCAAGTAGTTGCAGCCAGATATCAGCTTTTCCGCTTACAGAAAAAAAAACACAACAGACGTACCGTCAGAGGTATACAGAATTAATGGGCGTGAGGGGTGGGAAGTGTAAATTTAAGTGTAGTTGTGGCAACGTTTATAGTGATTTAATGGTAAGCGATGCCATAAAATTCAATATCCCAGATAGTAGAATACGGGAACAGATCTTAAAGTACTCTGATCCATCATTTTCCCAAGTATTGCAAATCATAGAGCAATATGATTAGGGTGCCATAGCGGCCGATAAGTTTGACCAGGCCCCAATTTGTCGGATCGCGACTGCCCCAAGCAGCCACAACAATGAGCACGTACACAGCTGTGTGGACAGCCACATACGAGGTGTGACAATAAAGTAATGAGACTGAGATGTGGCAACCCTGCAGGCTTGCGTAGGCACAATATCTTTGACCTTGGTCTATAAGCTGCTTCTAGTCCAAGCAGCCCATCGATGCAACTGCTCAGTCGTGAGTTGTGCTGTAATTAGTTAACACGTGTTTGTGACTCTCGTCACGGAAATGAAACCGCATAATATTCCGCAACGGTATGCCATATCTTTTTGCGTTAAATTGGGTGAAAACCCGACGAAAACTTACGGTAAGCTTCAGAAGGCTTTTGGAGAGGAGGTTATATCAAGAGCTCAAGTTTTTCGTTGGCATAAAATGTTTAGTGAAGGTAGAACGAATGTTGAAGATGAAGACCGCAGTGGACGACCATCAACCTTACGGACGGATGTCAACATGGCCAGGTGCGTGAACTCGTATGATATGATCCAAGATTATACGTGAAAATGACTGCAGAAGAACTGAACATCAATAGAGAAACGGTTCGTCTAATAATAACTGAAGATCTTGGTATAAAAAAGATATGTGCAAAAATGGTCCCCAAAAATCTCACACCGCAACAGCGAGAAACACGGAAAAATGTGGCAGCCGATCAGTTAGAGCAAACGGAAATCAATCCAGAATTGTTGAGCCGTGTTATCGCTTGTGATGAAAGTTGGTTTATTTCTGTACGATCCAGACACAAAACGCCAAAGATCACGATGGTGCTCAGAGGGATCACCCAGACCAAAAAGCTCGCATGTCGAAGTCAAGAGTGAAATTCATGCTTGTGTGCTTCTTTGATTGCAAGGGAATTGTTCGTAAAGAGTGGGTGCCTCCTGAACAAACAGTTAACCAATATTACTACAAATAAATTTTAGAAAGACTTCGTAAAAGAGTTCTTCGTGTCCGTGCAAACATGGCTGGTAATTGGATTCTGCATCACGATAATGCGCCATCCCATACTGCTCTGTCGGTGCAGCAATTTTTAACCTCAAAATTTCAGTACTATCACAGCCACCTTATTCACCAGATATCGCTCCATACCACTTTTTTCTATTTCCAAGATTCAAAACGGCTGTCCAGGGACACCATTTTCAAACAATACAAGATGTCCAAAAAACTGTGACGAGGGTCTTGGAGGTTATTACAGAAGATGAATTCCAGAAATGTTACCTTCAATGGCAGAAGCGCTGGAAAAGTGTGTTCAATCAGAATGGAACTACTTTGAAGGAGACAACACTAAACTTGACTAAAACGGTTTTTCACATCAGTCTCATTACTTTATTGTCGCACCTCGTAGACAGTTAAACACCTGTGAATTTAGTGAAGTCTTGCCCTAAATGTTTTGCTCGCCATAAAAGGCAGGATTGCTCATCACGTAACGCAAGGTGTTGCGCATGTGGAAAAAAAGGCCATGTCCAAGCAGTTTGTTGCAAAGGCACAAATACACCAATTTTGCCTGCATACAGAAGAAACAGTCTCGTGCACATGAAGTGAACGTTGTGTCTTCCAAACCTACAACAGGTTTTGACGAAAGTGAGATTAAGGTTGTGCCTCATTCTCGCCCTAGTATTGTGCAACGACGTTCTAACAAACTATTTGTCTCATTAAGAATTGCTGGCCGTCGTGTGAACTTTCAGTTAGACTCAGGTGCCTCAGTAATCTTGTTTAATCGTGCCAAGAACGAACAGTTAGGCTCACCACGCCTTTCTAGATCTAGCAAGCACCTCACTGCTTACAACAGACAGGAAATTACAGTGCTTGGACAATGTACTTGCCTGCTACTTACAAATCTCACACTAGGACAATGAATTTTACTTTTCTGAAATCTAGAGGCAGTGAGAACATTTTCGGTTCAGATGCCTTGATTTGTTTGGCCTTAGTATCCACGACAACGTACTTTCCATATCGGCATATAATCCAGAAGTCAGTGCCGCCTGCTTGCTTAAAGAATTTCCTGAACTATTTTCAGAAGGAATCGGAAAAGCAAGTAACTTCGTAGCGCATGTTACTTTGAAAGACACTGCGCCGCCTAAGTTTTTTCAGGCCCGTCCCGTTACAATTGCTTTGAGAGACAAAGAAACTAGTGAATTGAAAGAATTGCAAGATAACGGTGTAATTGCTCCCATTCAAGCTAGTCAGTGGGCAAGTTCTCTCGTTTTGTTTCCAAAGCCTGCTGGTCGCATTCGCGTTTGTGTTAACTTCAAGTCTACAGTCAACCCACAGACAGTAGTTGACACTTATCCGTTACCTCGCCCTGAGTCCTCATGGACACGCTTGGTGCAGGATGTTACTTTCGTAAAATAGATTTGAGTGAAGCCTACTTGCAAATTCCATTGGATGAAGAATCAAAGAAAGAATTCGTTCTAAATGCACACTCAGGAGTGTTCAAATATTTGCGTTTACCCTTCAACAGTGCTTCCGCATCCGCCATTTTTCAAAGTTACTTGGAACAGCTGCCGGCAAAAATGAATTTTTTTCAAACTATCATTACGATATAGACATCTCATGTCGTACACCAGAGGAACACATCGCCAATTTGGGTGCTCTTTCTCGAGTGTTGTTTGAAGCAGGACTCAAGTGTCGTCTCGAAAAGTGGGACTTTTACAAACTGAATTACAGTAATTACGTCATGTGATAAACAGTCAGCGTCATTGCATCGTTTGCGTCGCAAAAATGAATCTTTTGTGTGACTGAAGACTGTCAAGAAGCATTTCAGAAACTCAAAAATGCTTTGCTTTGTGACGGATGTTTAGTGCATTTTGACACAGCCAAGCCTGTTGTTTTGCAAGTCGACGCTTCTTCCTACGCAATCGGTGCTGTGCTTTCGCACAGAATTGGTGCACAAGGCAGACCTATTGTCTTTGCCTCAGCGTTGTTAACTCTGTCATGTGTTTGTTGATTTCCATTATTTCCAGTGGGTCATCCTTCTGCTTTTCTAAACAGAATGTAAAATTTCGCATTCTACATCTTTCTTTGCTAAAAGATGATAAGAAAAGTTCGAATTTTTCTTCTTTAATCGCCAGCTTCTCTCATGTTCACGTATCTCTGCCTGACTGAGCAATATACACTTTTTTACAATGCTTGCAAGTGACAAGGGTTGTATTTTGTCTTTACTGCTGAATAAAAAATTTGATGTGTTATTCGTATTATAAAACGCAGGTCTGTAGTTATGAGACTAACTTTTTTTGCAAGATTGTTTGAACTGTTGCCAAAATATGGAATTTAGCACGAAGCCTTGAAACTATCGAGTGATTGCAGTTGGCCAGCGTATAGAAGTGGTGCAATTTTACTCATTTTCTTTTTTCGTAGAATATTGTCAATCAGAGCAGAGCTACACTCATTGCTGGAAGCAATTTGTTTGATGGTTTGTAGTTCTGTTTGAATGGCTGATTTGGACGATGGAACAGATAAGAGGCGATGCGTCACTAAATGGAAGTCTGCATGTTTGTGGCTGTGTGGATCCTGGGAGCTTGCAGGGATTACTGTATCAATAATTACATTTCTTCTGTAAATGTACGTGTTTTCTTGTATTAATATCTATTTTAAGGTCCACGAAATTTATAGAAAGTTTTAGTAATGTATCTAACTGGCTAGTGGTACAGATTCACAAAGACATCATTGACATATCTGAACCATTACTTAATTTTACAGTTCAGTGGCTCTTTCTGTAAGAAATTTTGTTGGAAATTGTCCACGAAAATTTCGGATATTATAGTACCGAGAGGTGCATTTACATTGGCACACAAGGGATTTTATAGAGAATTAAGAGCAGACATGTAGAACTTACTAGTTTTTATTTATTTACACTTCCATACAGCAGGGTAATATATGAACATAGTTAAACCAGAATGAAAGATGCATATATCATAGCACAACAAAGATGAATATGTGCTGGCAGAGTTAGGGACGTGAAAGAAGGGAACTGGCTTTTTGACTTACCTACTCAAAGACGTTTAGGTCAAAAGATCTTGTCATTTTCATACTTTTTTACTTCTTACTATTAGTAACTATGTAATGCAATGTAACGTATTGTGTTAAGTAAAGTTACGTAATACAAGATATCGTGTCGTATAACACGACGTATGCCTTCAGGTCATCCAAAACGGTATTTGTCATGACATGCAATATGACACGATATGTCATGAAGTTTATAATGCATGCATCCCCACTCAGTGATATTCCCCATTATGATGCATCCCCACCTCCCATACTGCTTATTATAGATACATCCCAGTCTCTGGAAGCACATAAGTTTGTATCTATTTATCCTTCCATCCCTCACCATAAATGTAACACGGGTCTGGAGGGGAAATGGTCCCCTCTGGGAAAAAGTCAGACACCCTGCCCAGTAACCAAAAAATTGTTTAGCATCCCCCCACGAACAAAATCACCTTCAGAAATTTTATCCTTACAGAAAAACTTTTTGATCTATCACATGTATGCTCTTCAGTCATGTGATACTACGAGAGGTGGAACTTTAATAGTGGCAACTATTTATTTACAGCTCGTACAAAACAAATACGTGTTTTAAAGTTTTACTGACCTTCAAAGTAGTCACCAGCATTGTACATAACCCGTTGCCAGCGATGTGGAAGTAGTAGGATACTCTTAGCAGTGTCAGTTGTATTGAGAGTTCGAGCGGCGCGGTCTATCGCCCAACGAATTTGCAGCAGTTCTGAAACGAATGCCATGAAGTTCTTCCTTCAGTTTAGAAATCGAGTTGAACCCACGACCTCTTAAGTCAGGGGAGTGCAGTAGGTGGTATAGCTCTTAGCAGCCCCATCAGTCAAACAAATCAGTAATAGCTCGCACTGTACGTGCTTGAGCATTGTCCTGCAAAATGATGGTCAAGTCCTGCAGAAAGTATCATCACTTCTGTCTGTATGCTGTTCATTTTTGGACCACAACCTAAGACCAGCTTAGAGACAGAAGTGATGACATTTTCTGCAGGAACTGACCACCATTCTGCAGGACAATGCTCAAGCGCGTACAGTGCAATCTGTTACTAATTTGTTTGACTGATGGGGCTGCTAAGTGCTATACCACCTACTACTCTCCCCTGACTTAAACCCTAGAAAGTTCAATTCGATTTCTAAACTGAAGGAAACACTTCACGACATTCGCTTCAGAACTGCTACAAATTCGACCGCGCCGCTCGAATTGGCACCGCTAAAAAATGGTTCAAATGGCTCTGAGCACTATGGGACTCAACATCTGTGGTCATCAGTCCCCTAGAACTTAGAACTACTTATACCTAACCAACCTAAGGACATCACACACATCCATGCCCGAGGCAGGATTCGAACCTGCGACCGTAGCAGTCGCGCGGTTCAGGACTGAGCGTCTACAACCGGTAGACCACCGCGGCCGGCGCACTGCTAAAAGTACGCCTTCCACATCACTGGCAACGGGTTATACACAATGCTGGTGACTACTTTGAGGGTCAGTAAAACTTTGAAACACGTATCTATTTTGTACGAGCTGTAAATAAATAGTTGCCACTACTAATGCTCCAACCCTCGTATATATTGTTTACTATGGCTGGAAGATCTTGTGGATTTTGAGCACAGAATCATAGACTTTAACCTATAAATTGCAAGCTGCAGGTGTGCCAACACATTGCAGCTGTTGTGGCACAAAATAGTAAGGAGTACAAATTAGAATAAAAAAATTATTAAAACTCATTCACGTTGCCACAGGAAAAGTCACGCTAGAGACAGAGGGAGAAGCAGGAAGCGAGTCAGCAAGTCGCAAGTGGACCAGGTCATTGACACATTACAACTCTGTCTATCGAGTGAGGATACGCATTCAGCAGAAATGAGACTGCAACAGAAAACCAAAGGAAGCGAGACAAGCAGATCTGTTCTCCCGTAAGACATTAAGCAAGGAATTCTATCTCTTTCGAAAGAGCACATAGCGAGGAAGTAACACAGCGTTCAACAGCCTGTTAAGTGAATATATCAGAATAAGGAGGATACACGTGGTCATTACATACAGAACCTTGTGTCAAAGTCTCACACTAGCTTCCTTAAAATACTAAAGCTCTCGTCATGAACTGGTCACTGGGATCGACGGCATTCATAGCGACAGCACTCGATTGCGTGATTACTGTACTGTATTGAACCTGTATCCTAGATGCTCCAGCACAATCTACGAACTAGCCAAAGACGTACTTGGGGTGAGAGTCTCCGTCTGACCTACTTGATGCTGCTCGCCGGCTACCACCTACTGATGGAGGAACTGACTGTCGTCAGACAACACTACACCACAGAGTGCTGCCAGCACTGAACTTCAAGAGGGCATCTTGGGGTCGACATTCCTGTTAAACTCTCAGGTGCCTCCGGATGTTGAAACCTACCGCGGGTATGGCAGAGATCAACAGACGACACGACAACCGATACCACGTACATTGTGGATGGATCATAAAGGGTCATTGTAGAATCCGGAGTGGGACCGAAGCAACTCCAGCAGGCAGTCTGGGATCACTACTTACTGGACAATCGCCGCTCCTGCACGTCAGTAATCTACCTTGGCGCCAAGGTTGCCGAAATCTTCCCCTGGGCGTGCAACTGCTTTCTGTGTTCACTCGAGAGATAGTATTGTTGACGCTTCACAGGTTCCCAACAGCCCGACTTCAGGCAGAGTTTCTCAGCTCATCCGTCTGTCTTCTCAGAGGTCACTGCACTGGGAAAGCAGAGTATAACTCGTAAATAAACTCGAATATGTCAAGATATTTTGATTTAATTGTCCTTGAAACTGCCAGATAAGTCGAGAAGCTATCCTCTTTGACATCCCTAACCCTACCCAGGACATGTTTGCCTTTTTTGTGCTATGATAGGAGCATTTTTCATTCTAATTCCCAACTTTTACTTTACATATTTTTGACATTAGACTGCCATAGCTTGGCAACCGATACACATTAATGTTGACTTGGGCCACAACTAATACGGTAGGTTTTTTTATTGTCTTTTGAAATATGTTGCTTGATTTTAGCATCGTTAGTCAGGCTCGTCTACAGTTGGCTGTCTGGTATTGTTAAAACTGTCCGTTATAGCCCACTGTGTCCTCAGATCGCACAAGGCTCACCACCACAGATGGATCACATGTCCGTGGGAGGTTTTTGTTCTAGTTTTTATTTGTTCATGTTTTTAATTTTAGTATTTCGTTTCACACTTCTTTATTTTTTAAAATTTTCTTCGCATTTTATTGTCTTCTTAATTCTTTTGTTTTATAGTATTATTCGTATATGCATGCGACTGTATACGCAAACTTACGAAAAATAACCATGAATACTTAATACAGTGGGCAAAATAACAGCAAACATAAATGAGGTACCGAATAAAACACTAAATACTGCGCGAAGTTTATGAGTATAATATATGTAAATGGTTTATATTACGTAGAGAAACTTACGATATGATGTGAATAAAAATGTAGAATGGTTCTACAAAAGCCGGCCGCGGTGTTCTAGCGGTTCTAGGTGCGCAGTCCGGAACCGCGCGACTGCTACGGTCGCAGGTTCGAATCATGCCTCGGGCATGGATGTGTGTGATGTCCTTAGGTTAGTTAGGTTTAAGAAGTTCTAAGTTCTAGGGGACTGATGACCACAGATGTTAAGTCCCATAGTGCCCAGAACTATTTGAACCATTTTTTGGTTCTACAAAAACAGACGTGGTCTTATAGTTCATGTGAAGTATTAGCTTAGAAAATTAAGAAGTTGTGTGTATCTTCCCGTGTCCACATACTGATGTTAAAAAAGGTTACTTGTCACATGGCGTCTGGACGGTAAAAGTTTTTCGGCTAATGTAACAGCAGCATGAGACTGCACATCATTGTGTCTCTTCAAAGTAGTTGTAAAGTGACCCACAAGAACCACATGAGCAACTACACAATTAAATAGTACCAAAAATACACTGAAGCAGTTACCATCGGCAATTATAAAATGTGTAGGTAACAATGTGCTAAGATAGCCCGACTCGTCGACGTCCAGTGATTTGACGACCAGTTGGAAGATGCAAAGAAAAGAAGCGGCTGACAATTTAATTAATTTGACTAAATGAGAGTTCAATAAAATTTTTGAAAACATTATCAGCAATCTTATATTAATATGATAATCCGTCAGAAAACTTGCGATCAAGACCGTTTCATTTAATTGTCAAATGACAGTTTATTTGGCAATTGAACTAACGGAGGATTTAATTAATTGACCAATTAACTGATGGACCGAAATGTACACAACGTATTGAGAACACTACCATCTGTGGCTAACTCTAACTTACATACCAGCCGAACGGCCATATCGGTTCGAAATATTTGCAAATTTTCCGAATGGCGTTGTAAATGAAATGTGGCAACTGAAACAAAACAATAAAATGGTGGGTGTGTAATGAATCATGCACTACATGGACGCTGAACGACGTGGAACAAATAATAAACTAATTAAAAGCATATATCCTGTTCTATCTCTTATCTTAAAATTCTCGTCAGTGTTTATTTAAAGTTTTTATTGGGCCATCAGTCTTGTGACTGGTTTGATGCGGGCCGCCACGAATTGTCTCCTGTGCCCGCTTCTTCATCTCAGAGTAGCACTTGTAGTCTACATCCTCAGTTATTTCAAAAAATGGCTCTGAGCACTATGGGACTTAACTTCTGAGGTCATCAGTCCCCTAGAACTTAGAACTACTTAAACCTAACCAACCTAAGGACATCACACACATCCATGCCCGAGGCAGGATTCGAATCTGCGACCGTAACGGTCGCACGGTTCCAGACTGGAGCGCCTAGAACCGCTCGGCCACCCCGGCCGGCCCTCAGTTATTTGCTGGCTGTATTCCAATCTCCGTCTTCCTCTACAGCTCCCTCTAGTACCATGGTAGTCATTCCCTAATGTCTTAACAGATGTCCTATCGTCGTGTCCCTTCTCCTTGTCAGTATATCTTATCAGTCCACGTAATTTTCAACATTAGTCTCTAGCGCCACATCTCAAATTATTCGATTCTGTTCTGTTCCGGTCTTCCCACAGTCTATGTTTCACTACCATACAATGCTGTACTCCAGACGTACATTCACAAAAATATCTTCCTCAAATTAAGGCCTATGTTTGATACTAGTATACTTCTCTTGGCCACGAATGCCCTTTTCTATCAGTGCTAGTCTGCTTTTGATGTCCTTCTTGCTCCGTCCGTCATTGTTTATTTTGCTGCCTAGATAGCAGAATTCCTTAACTTCATCTACTTCTTGACCATCAATCCTGGTGTTAGGTTTCTCGGTGTTCTCATTTCTGCTACTTCTCTTTACTTTCGTCTTTCTTTGCTTTCTTCTCAATCCGCATTCTGTTCTCATTAGACTGCTCATTCTATTCAGTAGCTCATGTAATTCTTCTCCACTTCAACTCAGCAATGTCATCAGCAAATCGTATACTTCATATCTTTTCACTTGATTCTAATTCCACTCCTGTACCTTCTTTTTATATCCATCATTGCTTCTTCGATGTACAGATTGAACAGTAAGGGCGAAAGACTACATCCCTGTCTTACACCCTTTTTAATCCGAGCACTTCGTTCTTGATCGTCCACTCTTATTATTCCCTCTTGGCTCTTGTACGTATTGTATATGACCCGTCTCTCCCTATAGCTTACCCCTACTTTTTTTCAGAATTTCGAACATCTTGCACCATTTTACATTGTCGAACGCTTTTTCCAGGTCGACACATTCTACGAACGTGTCTTAATTTTCTTTAGTCTTGCTTCCATTATCAACCGCAACGTCAGAATTGCCTCTCTGGTGCCTTTACCTTTCCTAAAGCCAAACTGATCCTTATCTAACGCATCCTCAATTTTCTTTTCCATTCTTCTGTATATTATTCTTGTCAGCGACTTGGATGCATGAACTGTTAAGCTGATTGTGCGGTAATTCTCGCAGTTGTCAACTCTTGCAGTCTTCGGAATTTTGTGGATGATATTCATCCGAAAGTCAGATGGTATGTCGCCAGACTCATACATTATACACACCAACGTGAATAGTCATTTTGTTGCCGCTTCCCCCAAAGATTTTAGAAATACTGATGGAATGTTATCTATCCCTTCTGCCTCATTTGATCTTAAGTCCTCCAAAGCTCTCTGAAATTCTGATTCTGATACTGGATCCCCTATCTCTTCTAAATCGACTCCTGTTTATTCTTCTGTGACATCAGACAAAATCTTACCCCCTCTCTCCTCTGCATTGAAAAGTGGAATTCCCGTTGCGCTCTTAATGTTACCACCCTTGCTTTTAATGTCACCGAAGGTTGTTTTGACTTTCCTGTGTAATGAGTCAGTCCTTCCGACAGTCATTTCTATTCCCATTCCTTCACATTTTTTATGCGGCCATCTTCTCGTAGCTTCCGTGTACTTCCTATTTACTTCATTCCTCAGTGACTTGTATTTCTGTATTCCTGAGTTCTCCGGAACATTTTTGTACTGCCTTCTTTCATCGATCAATTGAAGTATTTCTTCTGTTACGTATGGTTTTCTTGCAGTTACCTTCTTTATACATACGTTTTTCTTTCCAACTTCTGTGATGGCTCTTTTTAGAGATGTTAGAGATGTCCATTCCTCCTCAACTGTACTGCCTACTGAGTTATTGCTTATTGCTGTATCCACAGCCATAGAGAACTTCAAGCGTACCTCGTCATTCTTTAGTAATTCCGCATCCCACTTCTTTGCGTATTGATTCTTCCTAACTAATGTCAGCCTACTCTTCATCACTAATATATTGCGATATGAGTCTATGCCTGGTCCTGGGTACGCCTTTCAATCCAGTCTGACCATGATGTAATCTAACTGAAATTTTCCCGTGTCACGCGGCCTTTTCCAAATACACCTTCTCCTCTTGTGATTCTTGAACAAAGTATTGGCAAATACTAGCTGAAATTTATTACAGAACTCAATTAGCGTTTCTTCTCTCTCATTCCTTGTCCCAAGCCCATGCTGTCCAGTAATCTTTTCTTCTACTCCCTCCCTACAACTGCATTCCAGTCCCCCATGACTATTTGATTTTCATCTCCTTTTAGCTACTGTGTCACCCTTTCAATATCCTCAAATACTTTCTCTGTTTCTTCCTCTTCAGCTTGCAGCGTCGGCATGTATACCTGAACTATCATTGTCGGTGTCGATTGGCTGTCGATTCTGATAAGAAGAACCCTATCACTGAACTGTTCGCAGGAGCACTCTCTCTGCCCTATTTTCCTATTCATGACGAATTCTACTTCCGTTAATCCATTTTCTGCTGCTGTTGACATCACCCTATACTCATCTGACCAGAAATCCTTATCTTCTTTCCATATCACTTGACTGACCCTTACTATATCTAGTTGAGCCTATTGGTTTCTCTTTTCAGATTTTCTAGCTTGCCTACCGCATTCAAGCTTTGACATTCCACGCCCCGACTCGAAGAACGCTATCCTCTCGTTGGTTATTCAGTCTTTTTCTCATGGCCGCCTCCCCCTTGGTAGTCCTCTCCCGGAGATACGAATTGGGGGCTATTCTAGAATCTTTTGTCAATGGAGAACATGATGACACTTTTTCATTTACAGTCCACATGCCCTGAGGATACATGTTGCGTGTCTTTAATGCAGTGGTTTCCTTTGCCTTCTGTATCCTCATGCCGTTGATCATTGCTGATCCTTCCGCCTTTAGGGGCAGTTTTCTACCCCTGAGATAAGAGAGTGCCCTGAACCTCTGTCCGCTCCTCCGCCCTCTTTAACAATGCCGTTGGCAGGATGAGGGTGACTTCTTATGCATTAAGTCTTCGGCTGCCAGTGTTGATTATTAATCAAAATTTAAGCAGTGGCGGGTTTCGAATCCGGAACGTTTTGATTACTAATCAAAGACGCTACCCTATTTTAAGGATCCTGCCGTAGCCGAGCCTCCGAGTCGTCTTCTCGTCTGTTGGTAGGGGTTCCCCATATTCCGTACGTAGAGGATCAATATGCTCCTGGATTCTACTTCAGTGTCAGCGTCTCATACCTGGAATGCCCAAATGAGCAGTTGGGTCCGAAAATAGTGAACCTAAATAATTAGCGAAGTGGGTCCCGTACTTCGGGTGGCGGCTGAAAGGTGCATGTGTCGTCATCAGTAGGGACCAAAAGTCGAGGGGTATTGACAGGTTGCTACTATTGATAGAGGCGACAACAGTCTTTCGTGCTGGGCATCCGCGTCGTCGGAAGGTCTGATCGTAAGTAGCTGAGGTCAAAAAATGGATCTGAACACTATGGGACTTAACATCTGAGGTCATCAGTCCCCTAGAACTTAGAACCACTAAACCTAACTAACCTGAGGACATCACACGCATCCATTCCCGAGGCAGGATTCGAACCCGCGACCGTAGCAGTCGCACAGTTCGTGACTGAAGCGCCTAGAACCGCTCGGCCACCGCGGTCTGCTAGCTGAGATCAATCAAGAACTCTCTGGTGTGGGGCGAGTGCTGGTGAAATGTGTCCTACAGAAACCGGGGGATGCACAGAGTGTGGTGGCAGTTCAGCTATCAGAGTGCCCGTCAGATTGCGTCAACGTCCGACGCATAGTGTTGAGATAAAACGAGCCCCTAAGACCACGGGTGCAATCCGTATAAATTTCATAATAATAAAAATTGAAAATTAAGAAACCGCCAATAATAAAACTCTCAGGTGTAATTTTGACACCAAATGTTGCAACAATGAATCCGAATTAAGTGGGAGTATGATACGCTAAATAAGCAGAAGAACTGCGAAACACTGTATGTATGCCAAAATACTGTAAATTTTTCAATCCTGAGCGAAAAATGATGAACTTAGCCCTAAGCTTGTTTTGTACGAAAATGAATTTTGTGCAAGCTAGGAAAGTAGTTTATGGAGAAAACGCAGTGAAATATTTCCTGTTGGTTAGAAATTATGTGGCCATTTTTTGACAATTACTTTTATTGGTGGTCATCGATACAGCTGTAGATACTCGATCTAGCAGTATATCATTTTGTACAATGCTGAGACTAATCCTGGTTTGATACATGCATTGTATTGCACTTTTGACGATTTTTCCACGCTTTTAAGCCACTGGTGAATAAAAGTTTTAAGGTATAAACACCTAAATGATAACTGTAATAATTAATTTTTTAATTACAATATATCCAAACATAGCGCTTAAAATGCAACTAATTTCCACGAAACTTTGTTTCCGGTGTAAATGGGTGACTTTTCGCACGTAAAACCCGAATGATAAAGATTTTAGCTAACGCTTCTTATAATACAGTAAGATTATATTTTTTATTATCGTCACTCTAAATCTCTCAGCACGTGCGATTCACGTAAAACCGGATTTTACATGCATTTTATGTGCAATTTTAGACCTTTATACCGTGGTAACGGACAAAACTTTGAGAAAACAGCAGGATCTACTTTCTTACAAAATTTGAACTGACTCACACAAGTTTGAAACTTATAAGTTACGCGTTTAAATAACCTCACATAAAACGCGTCTTTTTCACGTAAATCTGAATGAAGTTATATTTTTGAAAGCAAATTTTCAATTTTATCGTAAGACTGCATTTTTTATTTATTTGATTCACTTTAAACTGTTTCTGCGCAGTCGATTCACCTAAGAATGAATTTTATGTGTTACATTCAGTTCGACTTTAAACAATGGTATCTCGACAACAGAAAAAAATTATGGGTTTGAAAAAATTCTTTATTCATCCATTTAGCTACCTTTGCGCAAAGTTCAAAATGGTTCGTACAAGAACACCGTGGCACGCTTTATAAAGCTCCCAGAGAAACGTGTTTTACCACATAAAATCCAAACGAAACAAGATTTCTTCAAACGGCTAAAACTTATCTTAGACCAAGGACCGAAACACCTGTGGACCAAACTTTAACCAACGGTCTCGTCCAGTTCGGTGTTATTTAAGGGTCACTGTTTTTGCACGTAAAATCTGAACGAGGGCAACAGCTTTTGCACGTGTAATCCGAACAGAGCACATGAAAATGGTGCCATTAGCTGAGCGTTAATTTCAGCCCAATTAAAATCTTTTGCAAAATGAGTTAGTCGATTCAAACAATTTGCTTGGGCGCCAGCTCCGATGCGTTTTTCAAACCTTGCTTAATTTACTGTAATATAGCTACAGTAAGACAGATCTTCGAATGGCTATACAAATGGCCACTAGTCGTGGAATAGGAACCGAACACCAAGATCCTCCTCGCACCCCCCCCGTTCCCCCCCCCCCCCCCCCGTCCCACAACCAAGAAAAAAAATCCCTATTCTCCATGCGGGTTTTACATACGTGTTATGTAAATTGAAGGTAGAAGAGGAAGAAAGAAAAGGAAAGGGAAGGAACTGATGATATCAGTTCGGCAGCGACGAGAGAAAGTTTGTGCTGCACCGCGAGTCGAAACTGGGGTCTCCTGCTTACTGGGCAGTTGCGTCAACCACGGCGCCATCCGAACCAAGTGTTTATCGCACATGCACGGACTATCTCGGCACGCTCGCTGGCCGACCCACATACCCACCTACCTAGCTATCCTAATTAGCGTACATGTCCTCCATGCGCGCTAATTTCAGAGTCTCGCCGGAGATCGAACAATGTTATGCATCCGCACTGAAAGTTGTAGATTCATTGCCCATCGAGATGAACAAATTATATGAATGTGTGGTGTCTGGTCAGTCGTGTCCAGATGGAGCAGTGATTAAAGTAACTGCCTCGTGAGCAGGAGATCTGGGGTTCGAGTCCCGGTTCAGAGCACATTTTCACTCATCGTCAACTATTCTGCATAAAGTTCAAATGCAGCTGACATCATCAGTTCCTTGCCTTCCCATTAGTTTCTCCCCTGTCCACCGTCAATTTACAGCTGCGGATTCCGAGACAGTCTAACATAAAAAGCCGCCCAGTCCATTTCACACAGCCGTGTAGCCACCTCCTGCGTGTTGTGGAGCCCTGACGTTTTAAGCGGCACCTGAAACCCCATCACCTTATAGGGCAAGTCGTGATGTCTGCAATCTGCACGGTCGCAGAACCGTCTGAGCCTCTTATTCAGACCCTCCACTTGTCTCTGTGTCAAGGGTTCATAGCCAGTCCTATCGACGATGCTGCAAATGGTGACCTCGGCTTTCATCTCGCAAGTAAGACTGCCAGTCTTTAGCACTTCAGCTAGCCGCCGGAAACTAGAGAGAATCTCTTCTGATCCAAAGCGACACGACCCACAGCCAGCAGCTGGGTGCACACTGAGCTCTTAACGGCATCCAGAAGCAGCCTTTCCACATCTGGAATGACTCTTCCCGGTATGCACGTAGAATACTCACTAGACTCTTTTTCCCATCTTCGCAACCATATTCCTAAGGACCAATAACGCACCTAACGTTGGAGCTACTAGCTACCAGTAATCTCCCCTCTATTGCCCAAGCGTTGCGAGCCGAGAGGCTCTCTCTGGAACAGGGCAATTGACTGCATTTGGCTCAGGGATTGTTAGACAAAGTAAGTGTCAGATCGACTAGCTAACATGAACTTTGTTTTTGGACCATGTTATATGACGATAATTGGATAAAGTAATCGCCGGCCGTTGTGGCCGAGCGGTTGTAGGTGCTTCGTTCTGGAACCGCGCTGCTGCTACGGTCGCAGATTCGAATCCTGCCTCGGGCATGGATGTGTGCGATGTCCTTAGGTTTGTTAGGTTTAAGTAGTTCTAAGTCTAGGGGACTCATGACCTCAGATGTTAATGATGATAATGTTGAGTTTGTGGGGCGCTCAACTGCGCGGTTATCAGCGCCCGTACAAATTCCCAACATTGACTCAATCCAATCTCCCCACTTTCATGAATGATGATGAAATGATGAGGACAGCACTAACATCCAGTCACCTCGAGGCAGATGAAAATCCCTGACACCGCCGGGAATCAGGGAGTTTCACCTCAGATGTTAAGCCCCAAAGTGCTTGGAGCCATTTTTTGATAAAGTAATCAGTATGGAACATCCTTTTATTGCACTTGTTAAGCGCTGAGAGTGACTTGGATTGCTTAATAGGTGAATTCATACTTTAAAATCAGTCTTGAACAGTGCAATCTGTCGATAATTTTGAAGTTTGATTTTTTTTTTTTTTTTTGTATTAGCACCAACAGTCCTTCAGTAAAATGAAAAGGAGGTTATCATCGGACATTATCTCCACGTAGATTCTGGTGAGTTGTAAGTGAAAATTTGATAGGTATTTCACACAAAGATTCTTTAACTATCGTTTGCAATTATAATGGCAATGTCCCTTCTAATACGAGTAGTACACTTAGGATGCGGCTACACATGTATCAGGTGCTGTGTGGAGTGAACTGGGGGGTTTTTAGGTTAGAGGGTCTCGGGAAATTATAGAAAGGGCTTCAGTCTCAAAGGGTGCAGGGCAAACACAGGATGATGGTAGAGCTAGCAATACACGATATTGTAATTTTAAATTGTTGTACTTGTGTTGGGAAAGGACCAGAGCTCCAAGTGCTAATAGAAAGCACTGAAGCTCAAATCGTTATAGCTACTGAAAAGCCGAAGACAAGTTCAACCGAAATTTTTACAAAGGACCTAACAGTGTTCAGAAAGGATTGATTAAATGCAGTTGGTGGATGAGTATTGCTGCTAGAAGTCGTCCCTTATAGTGAAATTGAACTAGATAGTACCTGTGAGTTAATGAGTATAGAGGTTATACCCGACAATAAGCCGAAGACAAGTTCAACCGAAATTTTTACAAAGGACCTAACAGTGTTCAGAAAGGATTGATTAAATGCAGTTGGTGGATGAGTATTGCTGCTAGAAGTCGTCCCTTATAGTGAAATTGAAATAGATAGTACCTGTGAGTTAGTGAGTATAGAGGTTATACTCGACAATCGTAATAAATTAATAATTAGTTACTTTGACTGATCCCCCAACTCAGACGGTACAGGTGTTGAACATTTGAAAAACTTGAGCGTCATTTGAAATAGGTATCCCACTCACACAATTATAGTTGATGGCGACTACAGTGCACTCTCGATATCGTTGCAAAGATATATTTTAAAGTGGACAGCAGACATAGCGTCGTCCGAAATCTTATTGAATGCTTTTTCCGAAAATTGTTTTGAACAGTTAGTTCAGGAACCCACTCGATGTGTAAGTGGTTCAAATAAATACTTGACTCTGTAGCAACAAATAATCCTGAGGAAATAGGGAGCAGCCGGCCGCGGTGGTCTCGCGGTTCTAGGCGCGCAGTCCGGAACCGTGCGACTGCTGCGGTCGCAGGTTCGAATCCTGCCTCGGGCATGGATGTGTGTGATGTCCTTAGGTTAGTTAGGTTTAAGTAGTTCTAAGTTCTAGGGGACTTATGACCACAGCAGTTGAGTCCCATAGTGCTCAGAGCCATTTGAAAAATTTTTTTGAAATAGGGAGCAACATTTCGGATACAGCGATTAGTGACCGCAAGATCGTTGTAGCGAGATTGAATACCGTAACATCCAAATCCACTAGATAAAAATTCACTTGACGCCTTCCTAAGAGACAGTCTCCACCCTTTACAAACTAACTATGTAAATGTAGATCGGATGTGGCGTAGATTCAAAGAAATAGTATAGACGTCTATTGGTAGACATATCTTTAAGAAATTAACAAGAGACGGTACTGGTTCCCGATGGTACACAAACCGGCTCAGAAGACTGTTGCAGAAGCTACGAAAAAAGCATTCCACATTTTAAAAAAACGCTACATCTGCAAGACTGAAGATGTTTTATTAAAGCTCCAAATTTAGTACAAACTTCACTGCGAGATGAGTTTAAGAGTTTTTGCAACGACACTATGTATCGAAATCTGGCAGAGAATTGGAAGACATTCTGGTCTTATGTAAAGTACACCAGTAGCATGGCACACTCGACTTTCTCATTGCGCATAGCAATGCTAATGTTACCGATGACAGTGCCACTAAAGCAGTGTTACTAAATGCGGTTTTCACCAAGAAGGCGAAGTAAATATCCTAAAATTTGAATCAAAAACATTACCAACATGAGTAACTTCCTCGGTGTAGCGAAGCAACTCGATCATTCAATAAAGGCAAGTCCTCCGGTCCAGACTGTATACCAGTTAGGCTCGTTTCAGACTATGCCGATACAATAGTTCCATACTTAGCAAGCCGGCCGAGGTGGCCGTGCTGTTCTAGGCACTTCAGTCCGGAACCGCGTGACCGCTACGGTCGCAGGTGTGTGATGTCCTTAGGTTGGTTAGGTTTAAGTAGTTCTAAGTTCTAGGGGACTGATGATCTCAGATGTTGAGTCCCATAGTGCTCAGAGCCATTTGGACCATACTTAGCAGTTATCTACATCTGCTCACTCGACGAAAGATTCATACCCAAAGACGAGACAGTTGCACAAGCCATACCAATACTCGAGAATGGAAACAGGAGAATCTGCTGAATTACAGACCCATATCACCGACATCTATTTGCTGTAGGATTTTAGAACATATAATGTGTTAGAACATTATGAATTAACTCGATGAAAGCTTTCTATTGACAAATAGCATGGATTCAGAAAATGTCATTCTTATGAAACTCCACGAACTCTTTACTCACATGAAGCAACGAGTGCTATCGAGGGTTTATCTGAAATTGATTCCATACGTCTAGATTTCCAGAAGGCTTTTAACTCCGTTCTTAACAAGCGACTTCTAATCAGACTGCATGCCTATGGGGCGTGTCTCAGTTGTGCGACTGGATTCCTGTCAGAAAGGTCACAGTTTGTAGTAACTGACGATCAGTCATCGAGTAGAACAAAAGTCACACCCGACGCCCCAAGGAAGGCTCTCTGTTTCTCCTTATCCATATAAATGATTTAGGAAACAATATGAGCAGCCCTTTTAGAATTTTGCAGGTGATGGCGTTATTTACGGTGTACTAAAGTCATCAGAAGATCAAACCCATTTGGAAAATGATTTAGAAAAGATATTTGTATGGTGCGAAAAGTGGAAATTGACCCTAAATAATGTAAAGTGTGAAGTCATCCATTTGAGTACGAAAAGGAATTCGCTAAATTTCGGTTACACGATAGCCCATACGAATCTAAAACTTCTTAATTCAACTCAATACCTTGGAATTCCAGCGTGTCATCAGTTGGGTGTATTTACTGGATAAGAATTTCGCATTATGTAAGACAACGTTTTGTAGGTTTGTTTTCACCCAGACAAGTTTCAGCACTTTTTGTACTTGTTCGGTGAGTTTATTTATTTTCTTTCTGTAAAACTGTAGATACAAATTAACATCTCGTGTGTTTTATACAATGAAGCGTCAAAGAAACTGGTATAGGCATCCGTATTCAGATACAGAGATATGTAAACAGGCAGAATACGGCAGTGCGGTCGACAACGCCTATATAAGACAAGTATCTGGCGCAGCTGTTAGATATGTTACTGCTGCTGCAATGGCAGGTTAACAAGATCTTAGTGAGTTTGAACGTGGTTTTATACTCGGCGCACGAGCCATGGGACACAGCATCTCCGAAGTAGGGATGAAGTGGTGATTTTTCCGTACCCATTTCACGAGTGTGCCGTGGATATCAGTAATCCAGTAAAACATCAAATTTCCAACGTCACTGCGTCCGGAAAAAGATCCTGCAAGAACGGGACCGACGACGACTCAAGAAAATCACGACAGAATTGCAAACCTTTCGCATACTGCTGCAGATTTCAATGCTGGGCCGTCAGCAAATTTCAGCGTGTGAACCATTCAACGAAACATCAACGATACGGGCTTTCAGAGCCGAAGGGCCACTCGTGTACCCCTGATGACTGCACGACACAAAGCTTTACGCCTCGCCTGGGCCCGTCAACACCGACATTAGACTGTTGATGACTGGAAATATGTCACCTGGTCGGACGTGTTATTTATTATTAAATTGTATATTATTAGTATATTTATTAAATTATGTATTATTAAATTATATCGAGCAGGTGGGCGTGTACGGGTATGGAGACACCCTCTTGAATCCATGGACCCTGCATGTCAGCAGGGGACTGTTCCAGCTGGCGGAGGCTCTCCAATGGTGTGGAGCATGTGCAGTTGGAGTGATATGAGACCCCTGATACGTCTAGATACAACTGTGACAGGTGACACGTACGTAAGCATCCTGTTTGATCACCTGTATCCATTCATGACCATTGTGTATTCCGACGGACTTGGGCAATTCGAGAAGGACAATGCAACACCCCACACGTCCAGAATTGCTACAGAGTGGCTTCAGTAACACTCTCCTGAGTTAAAACACTTCCGCTGGCCACCATACTACCGAGACATGAACATTATTGAGCATATCTGGGATGCCTCGCAACGTGCTGTTCAGATGAGATCTCTACCCTCTCGTACTCTTACAGATTTGTAGACAACCCTGTAGAATTCATAGTGTCAATTCGCTCCAGCCCTACTTCAAACATAAGTCGAGTTCATGCCACGTGTTGTTGCGGCACTTTTGTGTGCTCTCGGGGACCCTACACGATATTAGGCAGGTGTACCAGTTTCTTTGGCTCTTCAGTGTATGAATTTTTTGCATAAAACATTTAATTTGTAAAAGAAGCGATTACTAAATATTTTACATTAGTTTGCATACCGTACAGAGCTGATACATGTATCACTGAGTAGAGGTGTCCTATGTTGTTCATTTACGATATGTCTAAAAGTTTTAATTTTGTACCGTAGTAAATTTGGTTCGAATGGCTCTGACCACTATGGGACTTAACATCTCAGGTCATCAGTCCCCTAGAACTTAGAACTACTTAAACGTAACTAACCTAAGGACATCAGACACATCCATGCCCGAGGCAGGATTCGAACCTGCGACCGTAGTAAATTTGGAAATAGAGTGGATGTACATGCTTCTTTATATGCATAACACGAAGTTTCTGGTTGTTTACTCTGGTAGCTTTAAACCTACTATTGTTCGTCACATGTAAACAACAAAACCTTTGTTTTTCTGTTTGTTGTTAATTTTCGACTGAGAATCGCTGTACCGCACGCCGCGTTATTTTGCGTGCTAATTGCCGTTTTCGAAGTCGTTGTGTTTCTTCCCTTGTCTGTGGCGAAGTACCACGTTTATTTTTTTTTCGCTGTTGTTACAAATGCTTCTATAAGACAAAATGTGTTGAAACATGTCAGGGTGAGAAATCGAATAAGGCGGAGTTCCTCTCCAATTTTTCTTAGCAAGAATGGAAATAAAAAGAACTAAAACATTCACAAGATATGTGTATTACCAGAGGGTTAGTAGCTCTTTGTCGTTTGCCATATTTCTCTCCCTAGAAAAATTATCTGTTGTGTGCAGTATGCTGAGAGATCAGAGGAACTGATAGTAATATTCATCTGACTCACCGCCTCCCAAAGGCATTGGTAACATAGGTGAAAGTAGTGGTATTCGATAATTTAAATGCGTCCGCTAAATTGTGTAGTTTTAACAAAAAATAAAATTTGCGCTTTGATCGTAATGCTGTAAAGTACAATTGAAGTCCCTTCCTATTAAAAATTGTTTGTGATCTACGGGGCATACCAGCATTTTGGATTCTGTCTGTTAATCTTTCGAATAGTATACTGAAAATCTCGGCTCTAATCCGGCAAAAATAAGCGTCATATTATTTAATTCCCTAATCGAATATACAATATTTGCAGATCTCTCTGCTTGTTTCATTTCTGCTAGAAACCTTCCCTTTTCACACGGTTTCGCTATCTTCCAAGAAGTCATAATGAATTCCTCTAATATCAGTTTGTCTTAAACTGGTTTTCTCACATAACCAAATATCTGTTCCTGTATTCTCGGAACACGCGTAACGTATTCGAATGCCAATTTCACAGCAGACTTCCCTAGTGAGGATTCCATGTCTTGAATCTTATTTCGGCTCCGGCAGAATGTTTACGTTGTTTGCTACCTCGCAGGCGCCGCAGGAGACAGCGTAAACAGCCGTCCGCAGTCGGCCGCTGCCGCTGCCGCGACTGAACATAATAGAGCTGTCCCGACTCCGCTCACGGTCTGTCTTCACGGTTTCAAAACAGCGCACACTCAGCAGCAGAATGAAAAACGCATTCTGAAAAGGAGCCATCAAGCCGCGACTACAGCATTTCACCGCAGTATCCTTTCTGCCAGCAGTGCCTGTCCCGCAAGGTGCAATGTAGGAGACGAGGTACTGCCGGAAGAAGAGCTGTGAACCAGGGTCGTCGTCGTGCCTGGATACCTCATCTGGTAGGCAAAGGTTCCAAGTTCGAGTCTCGGTGTGGAATACAACTTCAGCCTCCCAGAAAGTTTCAGAACGACGCACATAATGCTCCAGAGTGAGATTAATTCATACTTGTTTGTTATTTAATTTAACTATGGGCTAGCTTAATTTGTTGTAGGCTGGTGGATCGCTACTGTTTTGAAGAGGTTACGTTGTATAATTTCTACCATTTATCCATTTCTGCTTTTATTGTACACACTAAGACAAGACAGAGAGAGAGATAGGGATAGTAACAGGACTCTAACCCACAATATGGCCCTACAACCAGGAGCGACTGTCTGGGGTGCCATTCCGTTTTATAGAAGGACCACTTTCATCGTCATCCTTTTCATCATTCCTGGGCTGATATTTCAGCGGGACAATGCCCGATTGCCCACGTCTTCTCTTCCTGCTTGCCGAACCCTACCTTGTCCAGCAAGTTCGCCGGATCTGCCCAACGATACCTTGTAACGGAACATATTAAAGGCTTAACTTTAATGAAGTATGCGATACCCTCCAAATTCAACCAGTTTAATGAGTATTTATGATTATAGAAAAGTTATTGTGTATGTTAACAATGATTGCACAACATGTCTCCATAAACAGTCAACCCATTAAATTATACTGAATAACTGACCCACACAAAAGTTAGTATCACTTGATCTCTGATACAGCAAATGTCATCATGTAAAAACGCTAAGTTCATCTTAAATAATTAATATGAAGTGCGAAAAATAGTGGCCAACTTAGATATTTTGGATCTCCTTAAATAAAAATCACCCAGTGAATCCTATTTGTTCACTAGGAGCGTTTTCACTCAGTATTCACGTAATCAATCCTATTTTAGACGAAAACCAATGTAATTCTTAATAATTCATGTTACTTACTTGTTTATGCAAATTAGAGAAGTCAATTGACAAACTTCTAAAAAACGGCCTTTTTGTAACAAAGAATTATTCTGTCAAGTCAACAAATCTGTCTGTCATTTTAATAACATGTTAAATTATGTCAATCGATGCAAATTAATAACTTATCTGCACAAATTATGATAACAGATGTACATGTGACTTATAAACTATATCTCTTTTTAGTAGTTCTTTGACAATGTTATAAATACAAGCAGCAATAAGGGTCGGGAGGCAGTCGGAATGTCACTTTGGTAAAGTGTGTTTCTGTGTTATTGTTTGAGGTGGATAAACAATGCAAAGAACATGTAAAGGAAGTACTACTTTGTGTTGTGTCATGGTCTTTGGTGGACGGTGGAATTAAGATGGCCACCAGAGTAATAAATATTTGGAGTTTACATATTTGTTGGTTTCGCTCGTTCTTTATCATCAAAAGCACATAAAAACACGGGACCTCATGTTTTTAACCCTAGACAACCAGATTTAGAGCCAGCATCAGCATCGAGACACAGCAACGATCCAGCAAGCAGCAGCGATTACTACAATGCATTTTAATGGTGCCAACCTAACATCAAGTGCTAACAAGCTCCGTAAATTGGAGTGAAATAGTGCGATTATAGCAATTAGCAATATCTACGACTAGGCGACCATTACAACCTCTATCGATCAATAACTGAATAACTGCTTGGGGCCCAAAGGTGGACCAATGCGTCAGTGACTTGCTCAAGTTGTGAAGCCCTTTCTCTTAAATAAATCATCCAATGTGTCTGGAATTCAAATCGTTCAAATGGCTCTGAGCACTATGGGACTCAACTTCTGAGGTCATCAGTCCCCTAGAACTTAGAACTACTTAAACCTAACTAACCTACGGACATCACACACATCCATGCCCGAGGCAGGATTCGAACCTGCGACCGTAGCGGTCTCGCGGCTCCAGACTGTAGCGCCTAGAACCGCACGGCCGGCCGGCTTTCTGGGATTGTGATCATTTATTGGTCTATACATCTAAATTGCATCTACCGATCTACCGACTTCCGTCCCATTCTGATAATTTCTTTGTAGCGAACTCTTTTTTTTGTTTTGTTTAGAATCTATAGACACGTATTATTACCGTTTTCTCCCATATAATGCTCCACTGGTTTTCATTTAAACTTTCTTCAATATATGTGTTTAATCCAGTAGCTACTGCGTAAGAGTTTTTTTCCCTCGTAACCTGTTTCTATAGTTGATCATGAGCCTAATCTTCATAATTACTACAATATAAAGCAAAAGAATATCCATCTGCAGAGATATTTTTCTTCGTCCGGAACTCTCGTCTCACAATGATGTATCTAGTTAACATCTTCCCATATCTCACGATCTTGTCGAAGAATGATTTGTTCTTGTACGATTTGATAAATGTGTTTCCTGTAACATAAATCTGTCGCAGATCCCCAAACTTTTTTTTCCTGTCTCATTCGTTTCAGATACTACGGCTGTTCCTTCTGGACCCTGACGCACAAAAATCCTACGTCATAAATTTTTATCCCCTTTCAGATACTTTCCCGCATCATTTTCATTACGTATTTCGCACATGTAAACAGTGAATCGCAACGAGCGCATATAGACCTACACAACGGCAGTTTATATTACGTCCGCTTCAATCATTTCTTACTCATCGGTCACTGTCTTCTACTGTTGTAAGTAACTAGGAATTATTTCGTAATTTTGAAGAGAACCTGGACAGGTATGTGGCCAGCGATATCAGGAACAAATGGTATTGGCATTTGAAAGAAATTGGAAGAAATGAAGGCTGGAGTTTTTAGCTGAAGTTGCGTCCTACTCCTGGAGCGGACAAAGTTTGTGCCCTGGCGAGGAAGACGCGAGGGAGGGCCGAGCGGGTTCGGAAGAGTCTAAAGGAAGTTCTGAGATCATCTGCCAAAAGCACATATTGGTGACACGGTGTCTTGCACTGTAACAGCGTTACCACTTTTCAGTGCACCCACAGGCAGGAACAGCAGCTGTTATTCATACACACAATTTAAATTAGTGATTCGGTGAAAAATGAATAATATCTGTGTCCACATTATTTAATTAATGTTTTGAAGTTTTTACGTATTTTTCCAGCATTAGTGTTACGTTGAGTTGCCTGTAGCGTAGTAATAACCAGATACAGTGTTACAGCAATACTCAGACGCATGTAGCGACAGCTTATGATGCTGTTATATGCTTTGTTCTGTAGATGAACGTACATTAAGGATGGCCCGGTGAGTATGGAAGCAGGTGAAATTAGCCACTGTCTAGAACCAGATACAAGCCATGTTGGCCACGGCCGATGAGCTCTAGGTTGAGGCACTTGAGGTGAAAGGTGTGACATCTCTGGTGCCTATAGCATTGCCTGGGATCGCTGATAACTGAGCGCCCTCTGATATGCTCGAGTTGGACGGTGCACATTCACCAGACTGTGAATAATGGACAGTGGCGAATCTCCAGATAGCACTTGAGAATGGGTGAGACTGTTCCCTTACACCATAAAAGTCTGAGTCATTGCCTACTGCGAAAACTACACCTGAACCAGCACGGGACGCCTCGCCTGTTGGACTGGAGCCGATCTTCGGTGAAGGTAAGCACAGAAAGTGGGTTCGCTTGTCACGGGATCTACATCGTTAGGCGAGTGATGGAGTCTTTTTGGGAAATATTAGTAAGTTCAGGAAGGAACCCAGTGTCCGTCTGCTCCCCAGGAGATTTTATGTAAAAAGTCTTCAAGTTTCTGAAAGAGAACGAACGTCTTTAACTTTCTACATTGTTATTCTTGATGCCTACATATTTATTTCTCAACATAGTCACCTTGGTGACGAACACATTTCTCTCAAAGAGAGACGTGTTTGTTGATACCGTCACTGTAGAATGTTTGATTTTGTTGATGGAGCCACAATCTTACCTCTGCTTGCACCGCTTCATCGCTATCAAAGTGAAGTCTACTAAGGTCTTCTAAGTTTTGGGTACAGTGTGGATGAAAATCGGATGAGGCCAAGTCAGGACGGTATTGAGGACGATCGATGACAGTGAATCAAATGCCTCGGATTGTTATAGATGTCGCAGCGCTCGTGTGTGGTCTAACATTGTCACGCTGAAGGAGAGAGTGCTCCGAGTGTGGACAAAGTCTTCGAATTTGAAATTTAATTACAACACTCTTTTTCTCGCGCACTGACATATTTACGTTACATAGCGCCATGTTAAATGCTACAATTCGGAGCCCCCTAGATGCAGAGGGTTGCAAATATGTAGACGTGGAGAATAAAGTTGTAGATTGTTAATAATATTTGTTTTACTTAAAAAGCTTTAAGAGTTTTCACATAGAAAATTCGGAGGCATTAATTTTCAACACGCCCTCGTACATCTGTCTATAACTCTCCACCCAAGACAAAATGCTTCGTTCGCCCCCACCAAAAAAATACAAATTTCGTCCGATACCCATACTCTCGTACTTTTCATAATAGAGCCCTGTATCGATTTCTGTCAAACTTGGCAAGATATTATCTGGAAAGAAATACTGTGGCGTTGAGATCCAGTAACTTCCTATTAGGGTGGGGATGAAAACGTGGCGAGAGAAGTAGGGAGGAATAGATTGACAGAGAGAGGAGAGTAAGAATGATTTCAGGTGTGCCGCAGGGGAGTGTCGTAGGACCGTTGCTATTCACAATATACATAAATGACCTTGTGGATGACATCGGAATTTCACTGAGGCTTTTTGCGGATGATGCTGTGGTATATCGAGAGGTTGTAACATTGGAAAATTGTACTGAAATGCAGGAGGATCTGCAGCGAATTGACGCATGGCGCAGGGAATGGCAATTGAATCTCAATGTAGACAAGTGTAATGTGCTGCGAATACATAGAAAGAAAGATCCCTTATCACTTAGCTACAATATAGCAGGTCAGCAACTGGAAGCAGTTAATTCCATAAATTATCTGGGAGTACGCATTAGGAGTGATTTAAAATGGAATGATCATATAAAGTTGATCGTTGGTAAAGCAGATGCCAGACTGAGATTCATTGGAAGAATCCTAAGGCAATGCAATCCGAAAACAAAGGAAGTAGGTTACAGTACGCTTGTTCGCCCACTGCTTGAATACTGCTCAGCAGTGTGGGGTCCGTACCAGATAGGGTTGATAGAAGAGATAGAGAAGATCCAACGGAGAGCAGCGCGCTTCGTTACAGGATCACTTAGTAATCGCGAAAGCGTTACGGAGATGACAGATAAACTCCAATGGAAGACTCTGCAGGAGAGACGCTCAGTAGCTCTGTACGGGCTTTTGTTGAAGTTTCGAGAACATACCTTCACCGAAGAGTCAAGCAGCATATTGCTCCCTCCTACGTATATCTCGCGAAGAGACCATGAGGATAAAATCAGAGAGATTAAAGCCCACACAGAAGCATACCGACAATCCTTCTTTCCACGAACAATACGAGACTGGAATAGAAGGGAGAACCGATAGAGGTACTCGAGGTACCCTCCGCCACACACCGTCATGTGGCTTGTGGAGTATGGATATAGATGTAGATGTAGATGACTTGGGCACAGATATGGGAAAGGCGGAGATGGACAGAGAGAGGAGGAGAACTAGATGAACAGAGAGAATGTCAGGAGGAGATGACCAGAGAGTTGAGGGAGAAGGAAGCTGACAGCACGAGGTGGGAGAACGGGATGGACAGAGAGGAGAGCGGAGAAGTTGGACAGTGAGGCGGGGACTAATAGAATTGAAGTAAATACATACCTGCCCAACACCGGTTATTCAGCTAGTTTGTTACAAATGCATTATTCGGAAATTACTTTGAGAAGTTAATCAGAGAAGCGACACTTGAAGTAAACCATTCTGGTAGGGATGGCGATTATCGCTGAAACAACCGGTTGTCGATTAAGACTGTTTTCACATCTTCAGTATAACTTGTCTGTTAAGACTGGCTAAAATAACTATTTCTGAAATAAACTTCTTTCGGCTTGTTATTGCTGTTGTTTCCACTAATACACGTAGAAGTCGACTTTCTCACAGTTTTGCATTATACATTTCAAGATCCCTAGAATCAAAATAGCAAATAAAATGGGTAAATGAAAAACACTTAGTCCACATACTTTTCGCTGCTTTGTTCGAGTGCTCGTTCCATAACGTGTTGATCTATAAGTCGACTCCTTTCATCAGAAGCAATATCATTCAAAGACTACACCTATCCTTCAGAAGCCACAGAATTTCCTGCCACCGACAAATGTTTTTGAGCCACAAATGATAATCCTGGCATACACCTTCTGCTGTGCCGCCACCCCGGCCCCCCGCCCCCACTCAAAAAAGAAATCGCTGCTTCTGAGTAGTGAAGGACAGCTGGTACATTATTGTCTCAGCACTGCTGTACCGATTCTTATATCCTGCGTTTGTTGCACGTTTCTTACTGTCGCTGTTGTTGTTAAAACATCCTAATAGCGTTTCCCATTTTTTCTAATAACCCAGAATTTCAAAGCAGTGGAAATATTACGAATAAACTTTACTCGTTTTTAAAACTGTTTTATTTAACCCTCAAAAATTTTAGCACCACTGCTAAGACAAATTAATACAGCAACTTTTTTACGCGGTTATTAGTAAAAAATAAAAAAAATCCTGTTATAATCGAGACCAAACCAATTACTGAAAAATACTGGTTATTCAGCAGTAAAATAGCGGTATCTGTTTTAACTGGTCGGTTTCTCTCATCCATCTCTCGTGGTAACTAACTGACCCGAACTTTCCGTGTCAGTTAACTGAGAACATGACTCAGTGATCATAAGGCCGGTTATAACATCATTGACTGCAGGTGTAAATAGAAATCTAAAGAGAGACAGGCCGATATTACCGCTTAGAAGAAATGGCAAGAAACAGCTTTCAGATTATGCGGGCCGTCACCATGAAACATTTATCTCTGTGACAGAAAATGTTGAATACAGAAGGATATAGTGCAAGAGAATTGTACAGTGCGCCGTAGACAGGTAAGTAGCGAACAAACTTGTGATGGATGGACAAGATGCTTCGTGGTTGGACAGCCTTTTTAGAAAGCTGCGCCCGAAAGCAAAGAGAACTTCACCGCGAATTTAAACGTAAACAAAAGTGAATGGAGCCAAAGTTAGCGTAAGAAGAGCCATTCACGAAATATTCAACAAACTGTAAAATAAAATTATATCAACCGATATGACAAAAAAATCCTAAGAAATTGTGGTCTAATGTTAAATTATTAAGAGGTTCAAAGTCATTTGTTCAGACACTCTGTGACTATAATAGCATCGAAATAACGGATGACCTAGGTAAGGGGAAAATGCTAAACGCCTTTTTCCAAATATATCTTATTGAGAAAGACCCTGCAGTGATTAATTTTAATTGTCACACGAATGTCAGAATGTCAGGGCAAAAGAGAAATGGTGAATGGACATGATGAGACACAAATACGAGTCTACATAGAGCATGCCAAAGTTGCTCCTCTTCTAGTGGCACTGTTTGCTAGAGGAACGAAGCGTTACCGGTGATTGGAAAAATATACAGGTCATTCTCGTTTCCTAAGAAGGGTTTCCTGAACCATTCTGAATAGTTAGAATGCACTTTATCATAAAAAATGGTTAAAATGGCTCTAAGCGCTATGGGACTTAACATCTGAGGTCATCAGTCCCCTAGACTTACAACTAGTTAAACCTAACTAACCTAAGGACATCACATACATCCATGCCCGAGGCAGGATTCAATCCTGCGACAGCAGCAGCAGCGCGTTTCCGGACTGAAGGGCCTAGAACCGCTCGGTCACAGCATTTATGATCTCTCGCTCTGCTGGTAACGCATAGATAGATGGAACAATGACATACTTCCGGGGTTCGAAGACGGCGGTGTTCACGAGGTGGACGCATAGCCACAAATAAGTTCATAGAATAGAGAAACTCTCTTAAGCGTATACGGACAGTCCAGGGATGAATCCGAATGAAAAATGTAATACGAGGGAGGTCTAAACCCTACTGATCAGTGGCGGGTACTTAAGGCTTCAGTGTACTACACAGGTGATGAAGAAAAAAGTGACACACTTGGCAGTCGGCATACGATTCTTTATCCCAGTTCAAGACAAAAGTGTATCTAGCAAACCCTAGTCCCGACAGTAGGTTTAGTGGAAATGAGATTTTAGAAAACGAGGCTCTGGGAAAGCTGTAACTGCATGCAGCGTGGCCAAAAACAGGCGGGATGAACCCTGCCCTCTCCTCGAGCTGTCCCATTAACTCAGTGAGACGAGGCAGTGCCATGGGGAGTGGATGTACAGACTCGCCGATGTAGGGGTAGCGTTCAAGCCAACACATTTTTTTTTCAATTAAAGCATCAAATTGTATCCAATTCGAACCTCCACAATGCTGTATCTTGTGTATTTATTTCTGTTACTGTTATCTTTCGACATTGAGACATAACATGAAATTATTACAGAGCTTAACGACCCAAATAAAGCCAATAAAAATAATAGTGAATAAATTAACATCGTCTGTATCCAACAAGGTACAAGAAACACAATAGGTAGGTACCGCAGATCGCACATTATGCTAAGCATAATAATTCCATTCTGTACGTTTTACGTCCAGGCTTATCTTCACGGAATCGATACGTTCACGTACGAGCAACGTTAGCTTTAGAGAAGATTTTCAAAGCGACCACCTTAGATTTGCAAACACTTCGCTAGTCTCTGGTTCATACTTTGCTGGACCGTACTTCCGCATTCACCATTGACGAAGCGGCAAGCAGGCGAGGTATTAGGTCAAGTACATCCATGGGTGCAGTACTATAAGCTTGTTCCTTTAAGTGCCTCCACAAAAAAATCTAATGGATTAAGGTCTGGGGAACGTGGAGGCCAGAACATTGGACCTCCACGACCAATCCATTATCCTGGAAACGATTCATGTAAATAGTTACGCACATTCGTTCTGAACGGTGGTAGTGCACCACCATGCTGAAACCACGGGTGTAGCCGAAAACCAAGTGGAACTTTTTCTGATGTGTGAAGCAAAGTATTGCAAGGAAACGTACGAAACAGGGGCGCAATCAACTTATTCTGCAATAGGTAAGGGTCCGAAATACTCCACCCACTGTTCCAGCCCACAGGTTAATGACTGAGACCTACGTTCACAGGTGACATGATTTGTGTTCTGACCAGTAATGGCTGTTGTGGAGGTTGAAAATACCTTCATGAGTAAAGCTAGTTTCGTCAGTCTGTACCACGTTATTTACAAATTGTTCGTTATATTCCACTTGGTGCGAAAGCCATTCACAAACTGTACTCGTCGAGTGCAACCTTCTTGCCGCTGGTGTTGAGTTAACGTGTAAGGATATGGATGCAGGTCTTCATCGCGAACACTTCAACAACCAGTCTTTGAGATATCTAGAACGGCCTTGCAATTTCACAGGTGTTTGGCCGGGGTGACAGGTGAGCTGTTTCAAGGATCACGTCCTCTGTGGTTTTCTCTCTCATCTATCGTCCGCATTGATATTCAGATTCGGCAGGGAACCCGAATCACTGTCAGATACCAAAAAGGGTCTTCGAATAGACGCAGCAGAACACAAAACCAAAGGCCTATATTAGTGGCACCAACGTGCTGAGCAAATTTTTGAATATGTTTTATACACACCTATTATAAAACTTCCAGAGCCTGAAAATCTCTTCGGTAGAGATCAACAAGGTTTCCACAAACAACAGTCATGGAAAACCCAGCTCGTTCTGCTTTTATACCTTGATACCATATTCCCTGGTTTCTGTAAAGTGTTCGATAAAGTGCTGCACTGTCGCCTTATGAACAAAATACGGGCGTAAGAAATATCAGAACAGCTTCGGAACTGGACTGAATACCTTTTAGCTCAACAGAACACGGCATGTTATTCGTCTTCAGACGTAAAATAGCTTCAGGCATACCCAAGATGAGTGTTATAGGACCACCACTTATTACAATCTGCTGTACTTTAGTCGGTTGGGAACGAGTGGGAAAGGCGTTCTCAAAAATATTTATTCCTAACCATATCTATATACACATTGTTGCAGTCAACTATCAGGGAATTCGTTGAGTCCAAGAAAACGTCTTTCCCACGTCTATTGTCTACAGCTACGCTAGAGCGACACTAGCGGCACAAGTGTTAACTCCATTTTCGTTGGAGGACGGAAACGTGATCACTACAGGGTTGGTTAATGCTTTTTGTGGATGTTGCTGGAGTTGCTAGCCGATGATGTACCAATATGTGTGATTTTAGTCAGATATGATGGTCGAGCAGGCCAAGGCAACATGTTGAAACTCTATAGGGAATGTTGGATTACAACAGCGATATGTGAGCGAGCGTTATCCTGTTAGATAACAAAGTCTGGAAAGTGGCTTACGAATGGCAGCACAAAAGATCAAATCAACAGACTGACGTACAGTTTTGTAGTCAAGAAGCATGAGATAACCAAGAGAGTGTTCCTGCTGTCATACGAAATCACACCTCGAACCAAAACAACAGGTGTAGGTGCAGTGTCTCTAGTACGAGATAGATTAGTTTTAGGTCCTCAACTGGCCTCGTTCTAGTCAACACACAACCATCACTAGCACCAAGGCAGAAGGAGATTTCATCAGGAAACATAACAGACTCCAGCCTACTCTCCGATGAGCTGTCGCTTGGCGGTACTGAAGTCCAAATGGCGGTGGTATGGGGTCAGTGGGATTCACGCTACAGCGCGGCTGGCTCGGAGATGTCCTTAAAGCAATCGATTTGTAACAGTTCACCGTGTCGCTGTGGTGCCAACAGCTGCTCAAATTGTTGTTATAGATGCGATACGATGCTCGAGAGCCATAGGCCGAATATGATGGTCTTCCCTCTCAGTAATGCCACGTTACCCTCCTGAACCCGGTCTTTTTGCTATTGTACATTCTCGTGACACCGCTGCCAGCAATCATGTACAGAGACAACATTCCTGCCAAGTCTTTCTGCAATATCGCGTGAGGAATATCCTGCTTCTGGTAGTCCTATTTCACGATCTCGTTCAACCTCAGTGAGGTGTTGATAACGATGTCTTTGTCGCCTTAAAGGCATTCTTGACTAACATTAACTCACCACGTCCAATCTCAAAGGTAAATAATAGCCACGACCGTTACAAAGTGGATTTAAAGGTGACTTGAATCCTCATACTAATAGCACCACTATTACAAAGACTGGCGCTAAATTTTAATATACATCGTCCTTCAGTTGTAGAAACAGACCTATCAACTTTCGTTCATGTAGCACAACTCCTCCTTGGTTTTGTGAGTTTTTTCCATCACACTATGAAAAGGACTACGGTAAATATGAATTTTGATAAATATTTTACTCCAATTAAAGCACTGACAATCTACAGGGTGTCCCAGAAATATTGCATCAAACTTCTAGGGGAAGTGGGGCACATGGTAAGGATTGAAAACTGCATATCAACCCATGGACGCAAACGCCATTCTACGCCGCTAGGTGGTGCTGTTCTCGAGAGTACTGGGGGGGGGGGGGGGGGACGTGAAGATTTCCTCATTCGAGAGCTATCCAGCAGAGGAAGCGCATGGAAAGATATACGAACGGTGAGCTTGCAGACATGCACTTAAAGTATGCACTTAAATCTCAGAGCAATGGTCGAGGCGCTGGGCGCATTAATCGAGAACGCTTCCCGTACAGACATCAACAGCACTACAGTTCTTTAGCAAGTTTGCATCGAAATTTATGCGAGTGCGATTCATGAAGAAGTGAGGGGGCTAGTGAGGGCAAGCCACGATCGGTGTACTCAGTCGTTAGGGAAGAAAGTGTGGTGGATAGCCTCGGACATAAAAATGTATCATAGCAGTGCCCAACGTGTTTTGAGCGCCGAGTCCTTACACGCCTTTCATCTCCAAATAGTGCAGTTATTGCACACCGATGTCCATTCCGCACAGTGGTTTCTGCAACGAAGTGTCCGAGAAATGCATTTCCCAGCTTATGTTTTGTTCACTGATGAGGTCACATTAACTAGAGATGGCATATTCAATCACCATATGCCGGCCGTTGTGGCCGTGCGGTTCTAGGCGCTGCAGTCCGGAACCGCGTGACCGCTACGGTCGCAGGTTCGAATCCTGCCTCGGGCATGGATGTGTGTGATGTCCTTAGGTTAGTTAGGTTTAAGTAGTTCTAAGGCTAGGGGACTGATGACCACAGCTGTTAAGTCCCATAGTGCTCAGAGCCATTTGAACCATTTTGAAATTAGGGGATACAAGGGCTTTATATTACCTGTAAAATTGCAACCGTATTTCACAATAAGTGTAATTCTCATATCAATTATTGTGGTTATAATTAAACTTTCTCTATTTAACACGTTGTAACACTGGAGCTATTTACTGCACGGGTACCAAACTTGGTAGCATTAATGTCCAGATTATAGAGTGCATGATTTCCATGCGTCACAGCGCCACCGTTCGGTTCTAACAATGGTCACCAGGTGCCGTGATCAGTCATCGTGATTGATAGTCTCACACACTTGACCAGTCGCAGTGCACTTATTGACGTGTCAACATGAGCTTGAACAAAAGGAGCAGGGCATTATTGGTGAAGCTTTATTATCACAAAAATAGGTAATGCTGCAGCTGCACTTCGAAAAAAAAAAATGGTTCTGAGCACTATGGGACTTAACACCTGAGGTCATCAGTCCCCTAGACTTAGAACTACTTAAACCTAACTAACCTAAGGACATCACACACATCCATGCCCGAGGCAGGATTCGAACCTGCGACCGTAGCAGTCGCGCGGTTCCGGACTGCAGCGCCTAGAACCGCTCGGCCACCGCAGCCGCCAGCTGCACTTCGAGAATATCGCCGGCTGAAAGAATTTCTCCACATGCTGTGGGGAGCATGATGAAGCAGTTCGAATCCACTGGAGAGCTGGGTGTCGCTCCGGGAAGAGGCCGACGTCCCGTTGCACAACAGATGGTTGATGAAATTGTTGTTGCTGTGGGAGATAAGGCTACACGCAATTCTCGATCGTCAGGCAGCACGCGTGCTGCGTCACGACAGTTGAACATCCCGTGGTCCTCTTTACGGAAAGTGCTTCGAACTATCCTCAAATGGTATCCGTACAAGATCCATATTGTACAGCAGCTTGCACCACAGGACGCCCAACGACGCGTTAACTTCGCTCTCCACTTTCTCGCAAGGATTGAAGTTTACTAGGGCTAGCGCTTGACCATCCTATGAACAGACGAAGCTCATATTTCTCTGATTGGTGAGGTGAACACACAGAATTACCGAGTGTGTGGATCTTCACCTCCAGTCACTCTGCATGAATTTCCTCTGTATGGTGACCCTGTCACCGTATAGTGTGGCTTCACGGCTACAATCATCATTGGCGCATTCCTTTTTGAACAGATTGGTGCTCAAGGACCAAAGACGTGCAGTGTGTCTGGCCAGCACTCCGATATGCTTCGCTAGCATGTCATATCGCCCTACTGGAGAGAGTCATATTGAACCCAACAGTTTTCAATATAGATGGAGCCCCACCGCACATCGCTCGTGAAGTTCATCTGCTTCTCCGAAACACATTTGGAAACGATCGAATTATCTGCTGATCGTTTCCAAATGCTTGGCCGTCACGATCACCTGATCTCACTTCCTGTGATTTCTGGTTGTGGGCGTACCTGAAGGACAGGGTTTATCAGGGGAACATTCACTCACGTGCTGATCTGAAGTGCAGGATTCCTAAGGACATGATTTGTTCTGTTGTGCAGAATGCAATCCTGCGCTTCCAGACTCTTCTGGACACTGATGGGCGCCACACTGAGACCCTTTTGCAGCAGTAATGGTATCGGTATGTAATGGTATGATGTACCGTAGCAGAACATTAAAATTCTTTCGATTGAATTGATTCTGCATTATTTCTCTTCCCCATGTCCTTGACATTAATGCTACCAAGTTTGGTACTCGTTCGGTAATTAGTTTCCGTGTTATAAGGTATTAAATAGCGAAAGTTTAATTATAACCAACCGGTATTTGATTCATAAGCTTATTCGTCAGGAAGATTTTGTGCATTCCCTTGGATGATATCGATCGCAGAAAACTTAAAACACAGATGTTGCGAACACCACAAGCATCACGAGAAGGCAGGTTTGCAACAGCGACGATTCTTTGTATGAATCTACTCGGGGCCGGCCGGAGTGGGCGAGCGGTTCTAGGTGCTTCAGTCCGGAACCGCGCGACCGCTACGGTCGCAGGTTCCAATCCTGCCTCGGGCATGGATGTGTGAGATGTCCTTAGGTTAGTTAGGTTTACGTAGTTCTAAGTTCTAGGGGACTGATGACCTCAGAAGTTAAGTCCCATAGTGCTCAGAGCCATTTTGAAAGAAACGTCGTTAACACTGCTGAATATTTCAAGTTTTGGCAATAATTTCGCGGCAAACCATATATAACGGTACACTTTTCCGAAAACTGGCAGTTGTTTATGAATCAAGATACACTACAGGAATGTTACGGAAAACAATTTTAAATAATTTTATCGTACTTTTAATTCGTTCATTTTACACACAATTAGTAGACAGATAAGGACAACGTTATATGAATATACGTTTGAAAATATTCGGGTAGAAATCTTCTGCAGCCATGGGTATATAAATGCAAAACAAAAATGAAAGTAATAATCGGGTTTCGAACACGGGGCGCAAAACTAGAAACCCGCGACGCTAATCACTGCGCCACCATTTCGTCTGAAAATATCGTCCCGTAGAATACGTAGTAAGTGCCTGGAAAGTATCTCGACAACTTTAACCGTCGTTTTCTCAGAAATTGTCGAGTATCTACGTTTTAGCCGAGACACGTGTTCGCTTATTTTAACCCCTCTTCCGCTGAGCGAACTTTCTGGGAAATCGGGCTATGACATTTTCTGTGTTCTCCTCTTGATTTCTTTCTGGGTGTAGCCGAGAAATCTCTTATGTCTCGCGATCCTGAGGAGTCAGAAATGGATCTCGTCGCAAGAATCGTCAGCTCAGCAGCTACAATTAGAGAAACGCGCGGTGTCTTCTAGCGTGTTCGGCAGTCACTGCTCCTTCTGAGACAGGGATGCGTGGCGTCTGCTGGTGCGAACTTCGAGCATCTATTGTGACATTAGAACTGTGATCATGTCGTACACCAAGTGAACTCATTATGGTCAGTAAATGTTTCAAACGAATCGCTCTCTTGTTTCCTTTCCAGACTTACACGTCTACTACCACTTACCGCTGACGTTTGCGACCATGGGTTGCTACGCAATTCTCAATCCTTATGATGTGCTCCATCTCCCCTAAAAGTTTGTTGCGACATTTATGAGACACCTGGTATATGTAAATGACGTAGTGGGTAACGTCAGCAGCTCCAAGAGGCAGTTTGCAGATGATGCTGTTGTATACAGAGAAGCTCCAAAGCTAGGAAATTGTAGCGAAATGCAGGAAGACCTGTAGCGGATCGGTGCTTGTTGCAGGTACCGACATAGACATATACGAGGGGCGTTCAGAAAGTAAGCTCCGATCGGTCGCGAAATGGAAAGGACTATGAAAATCCGATAAAGCTTTGCACAGATGTGTTGGGTAGTGTCTCTAGTATAACTCCAGTTAGCATCACGTCGCTCTTCTCATTTCTGAGCTCGCAGTGAGTGCGTAAAGATGTCTAGAAAATAGTGTCTGCCGCCAAGTACGAGGGCCTGGTGAGAAATTTCGCCTGAAGCTATGCAGCTAACATTACATAACTGTCGTGCTGTTTCTTCTTCAAGACAATTCTCAGCCGCATTCTGCAGGGGCAATGAAGATGCTCCTGCATCGTTTTCAAATGGAAATGTGAGATTACCCACAATACAGTCCGCAATTGTCTCCCCCTGAGTTTCATCTCTGGTCACATGAACCGCTGTCTTTGAAGACAACATTTTGACACAGACAACGAGGTGTAGGCCAGCGTGGAGAATTGGCGGAAAGCACTGGCGGCTGCCTTCTATGATGAGGCTATTGAAAAGTTGGTACAACGCTATGACAAAAGTCTAAGTCAAAACGGCGACTACGTAGAGAAGTAGCTGAAAGGTGTAGCTAATTGTTACAAGTAAAACATTTCTGATGTTCACTGTGGTTTCAATTTGGCAATCAATCGGAGCTTACTTTCTGAACAGGCCTCGTATGATGTACTGCACATGCAGAGGTGGAATGGTTTGTTATTGTATGAACACACGATTGAGGAACAGTCTCTGAAAGCAGGCATATCTATATTTGGGAATACTCGAAGAGAGGGATTTAAAGTGGCACTACCACATAAAAATAATCCTCTCAGTTGTGCGACAGGATTCGTAATTTCCTGTCAGGTAGGTCACACTTCATAGCAACTGACGAAAAGTCATCGAGTAAAACAGAAGTAATCTCTGACGTTCCCCAAGCTAACATTATAGGCTCTTAGCTGTTCCTGATCTATCTGTACGATTTAGGTGACAATCTGAGCAGCTCTCTTAGGTTGTTTGCAGATAATGCTGTCATTCACAGTCTTGCAAAGTCATCAGACGAAAAAAAATTGCAAAATGAGTTAGACAAGATATCAGTATAATGCGAAAAGAGGCAGTTGATTCTAAATAAAGAAAAGTGTGAATTCATCGCCATGAGTACTAAAAGGAATCTGTAAAATTTTGGTTACACGATATCACACAAATCTAAAGGCTGTGAATTCAACTAAGGGATTACAATTATGAGTAACATAAATTAGAACGAACACGTAGATAATGTTGTGGGAAAGCAGACCAAAGACTGTGATTTATTGGCACAACACTTAGAAAATGCAACAAGTCTGCCAAAGAGACTGCTTACACTACACTTTTCCACCCTGTTCTGGTGTATTGCTGTGTGGTGTGGAGTCCATGTCAGACGGGAATGACGGAGCACATCGAAGAAGTTCAAACAAGGGCAGCTCGTTTTGTATTAACGCGAAGAAGAGGAGAGACTGACACGGATACCATACAGGAATTGATGTGGCAATAGTTAAAACAAAGGTGTTTTTTACTGCAGCAGAATCTTCTCATGTAATTTGAATGACCAACTTTCTCCTAAGAGAGTGAAAATATTTTATTGGCGCCCATCTCCCTAGGGAGGAATGACGATCATAATAACAGAAATCAGAGATTGAAGTGTTCGTTTTTTCCGCGCGCTGCTCGAGAGTGTAACGATAGAGAAATAGCTTGAAGGTGGTTCGATGAACCCGTTGTCACGCACTTAACTGTGAATCATGCAGATGTAGATGTAGATATACGTTGCTCGTCATTGAAATTGCAACACCATGAAGGTGTCAGGCAAAAAAGAAAAAAAAAAAAAAAAAAACGCCAAACTAGCCGGCCGGAGTGGCCGAGCGGTTCTAGTCGCTACAGTCTGGAACCGTGCGACCTGCCTCGGGCATGAATGTGTGTGATGTCCTTAGGTTAGTTAGGTTTAAGTAGTTCTAAGTTCTAGGGGACTGATGACCTCAGAAGTTAAGTCCCATAGTGCTCAGAGCCATTTGAGCCATTTTTGAACCAACGCCAAACTGACATAAAGTGTACTATATGCTTGGCTACGAAATGGAGCAGAAGTGGAAATACGGAAACATTTATTTGCAAAATGTAGAAAACACATAATATACAGTTGTAAGTGAATTTCAAATAAAGCGCGTAAGGTTATACCACAAGGTGATTTTTTTATACCTTTAAAAATGTGTCCTGTTCGTTTATTTTACAAAAAAATGTTAAGCATTATGTATCTCGTTACGCCCCGAGTTCCCCTACTTAGGACGCGATATTTCTGAGGAATAGTCGGCGCGCAACGAATTATTATTTTAGTTGAATTCTCAGTATCCTACATGTTTTCAGAGGAAGCTACAACTAGTGGAGACATGACTCGGAGTCTAACGTGTCGAAACGTAACTACCGATTTGTACAGCACGGCACATGACGGCCATAAGGTTTCAGTGGCCTTCATTTTGTACCTAAAAGCAGTCTCCACGGCAGCCTCTTGGTTACACGGACTTTGAAAACGCATATAAAGCCACTAATCCGCGTGCTGTGTGCCTCGCCGGCCGGTCGTAGTAGCGCTCACAAAGCGCTGCGCGTCAATAACGAAGCCCAGTGTGAAAGGCTAAGCGAGGCAATGACAAAAAGGGCTCCGCCAGTGAGCGGCAGATAGCCTGCGGGAAAAAGCGCCGCACACACACACACACACACACACACACACACACACACATACCAACGGCGCAGATGCCTCATTACACGCAGAGATTGCCACGTAATCAAAAACTCGCGTCGCATGGGAGCTGACTCAGCCATTGCGCAAAACTAAACAAGTGTTTCGCGCGTGCAGTTGGCGTTTCGAAGTCAGCAGTTCCACCGAGAGACGGACAGTTGAGCCTAGTAGTGAATGCATAACTGCCCCATCAGATCGGATACGCCCAGCAGCATAGCTGTGCCTTGCAGTGTTTATCCAGCTCCTTTCCATTCCAGCCATACGTTTGTTGAACAAAAGCCCTGTATTTCAAGCGGATGTTATCCGGTGTTACCGCAATCCACTTAGCGGAACACAGGTTACTTAACGCTTAAAGTATGATGTGCTTAACATATTTGCTTTTCCTTGCACTTGCGCAATGGTTTCTTTAACTGGTTTACTGCTGCGCTGCATTCTAACATTCACCACTTTCGAGCAGAGCCGAGTTTTCGCTGTAACAAGGTAAGTCACGAAAGTTTGTTAGGGTCAGTTTAACATCACTGTTAAGGCACAGTAAGATTATTTACAGTCAATCATTGCATTCAAATTATCATCAAGGTCAGTTCAGACAGAATTTAGTGTAGACCTCATTTCTCTTGTCAGACATTCTTACTCTTACAATGCTGTGTTACATGTTCGAGTGTGTTTGTCATTCAGTGTTTTGAATTTTGGCGGCCGGAGTGACCGAGCGTGGCGCTACAGTCTGGAACCGCGCGACCGCTACTGTCGCAGGTTCGAATCCTGCCTCGGGCATGGACGTGTGTGATGTCCTTAGGTTACTTAGGTTTAAGTAGTTCTAAGTTCTAGGGGACTGATGACCTCAGCAGTTAAGTCCCATAGTGCTCAGAGCCATTTGAGCCATTTTTTTTTTAATTTTACTTAATCAGTTTGGGTACGTAAATTTGCAAAGCATTTTAACAGAAGCATTTTTGTCAATCATTCTTTCAAAGGTCAGTTTGTAATTGTATGCATGATTTTTACCCTGTTTTTGTGTGTTAGAATCGCAAGATAAGTATTGTGATGTCACGCATTGTACCGCTGTTCACTGCACTGCATAATACAGAGTTTCACACGATCGCCTCTTTATTACACAGTTTTAGGTTTTTAATTATTTTTAGTAAAAGTTGGAACACAGTTACACAATTTCAGATGAATTTGGCGAGTCCTCTTACCAGACAGCGCTTACTTAAGCACACCACTTGCATTGTTCTGTTGAAAGAACGTTCACATTACAATACATACACACACGAAAATTAAGAATAGGAGACCTCTACACAGAACAAAGCAAATAAAACAGTTACAATGTTCTCCTTGGCCCGTTCGTCATACATTATTTTGCTTCCAACGTTGCAGAACTGCTTCACTTCCTGTGCTATGTGGACTCCCAATTTTAATGTTAAGTTTGTCAGTAGTCTAATTGCAAGGTTTAGCTACAATCAAATACATCGCACCACTTTCTCATTCTGAGTTCCACTTTCTGGCCGTCGGCCAGTACTAGCACACCGTCTGAGTACATTATAATTACGCGTCCGGCCATCCTGATTTAGGTTTTCCGTGATTTCAGTAAATCGCTCCAGGCAAATGCTGGGATGGTTCCTTTCAAAGGGCACGGCCGACTTCCTTCCCCATCCTTCCCTAATCCGATGAGACCGATGACCTCGCTTTTTGGTCTCTTCCCCCAAAACAACCCATTATAATTATATGACATACCGAACTAGTCCGGATACCACGGCGGTGCTAGCGTCCGCTCTGCAAAACAGCAGTTATCTCTTATTGCTCAGCTGTTCATGTGTGAGTGTACCCTCCGCCACAGAGTAAAAGCCTTATTCTATGAACTGTATTCTTAACACTTCAGCTTCCGTGGCTTTACTTAAAACTTCCGGGCTAACAGGCCGTGGTCGATGTGTAAGACTTTCTCCTAACGTTTCCTCTTCGACTGTGGAAGACATCTTCAAAGGTTAAGTGTCTTGTTTTCAAGGCACCTACAGGTTCACTTCATTCTGGTGGTATCTGAATTTTCCAGGCGTTGGAGGGGCAAGGCTCTGAGGTTGGCAGTTCTGATATGAATGAGTTGGTCAGTTTCGAGATATGTCATCCCAGAGAACTGATGGTTATCCAGTCGCCGGCCGTTGTGGCCGAGCGGTTCTAGGCGCTTCAGTCCGGAACCACACGGCTGCTACGGTCGCAGGTTAGAATCCTGCCTCGAGAATGGATGTGTATGATGTCCTTAGGTTTGTTAGGTTTAAGTAGTTCTAAGTCTAGGGGACTGATAACCTCAGATGTTAAGTCCCATAGTGCTTAGAGCCATTTGAACCATTTGTTATCCAGTCAGTGTATGAATAAATACCCTGTACTACAGATTCCAGAGGGGAAGATGGGGCAAGAACCCTCTTGCGTACTCCATGACTCCGAACAGCGCGTAATACAATATACACTGACGGGAAAAAATCTCAACAAGAAATAATTAATGTAGAGTAATGACTTTCCTAAAATACATTTGTTTAGGTAACACATTTAAGTGATTAACATTGAAATATCATAAGCGCGTGATAAGCCATTGCAAATGTGAAATGCCGATACGTTAATAACGGGTGTAGCCGCCAGAATGTTGAATGCATGCACGCAGACGTGCATGCATTGTGTTGACGGTTTGTGGGATGAAGTTCCGTGCCTGTTGCATCTAGTCGGTCAATTCAGGGACGGTTAATGATGTCTGAGGATGTTGCTGGAGTTGTTGTTCGATGATGTCCTATATGTGCTCGATTGGAGACAGATCTGGTGATCGAGCAGACATTCTACAAAGCAAATGGGTTCAAATAGCGGTATGTGGGAGAGCATTATCCTGTGGAAAACTCCCTCTGGAATGCTGTTTATAAATGGCAGCACAACAGGACGAATCAGCAGACTGACGTACAAATTTGCAGTCAGGGTGCGTGGGATAATCACGAGAGTGCTACTGCTGCCATACGAAACCTCACCCAGACGGTAGCTCCAGGCGTAGGTCCAGTGTGTCTAGACCGCTGACAGGCTCTCGTCTGGTCTCCTTCTAATCAACACACGGCCATCACTGGCACAGAGGCAGAACCAGCTTTCATCAGAAAATACAACAGACCTCCAGCCTGCTCTCGCTTGACACAACTGAAGTCGCAAGTGGCGTTGATTTGGGGTCAGTGGATATGCGCTACAGGGCGTCTGGCTCGGAGATGTCCTTAAAATAAGCGATTTGCAACAGTTCGTTGTGTCACTGTGGTGTTAGCAGCTGCTCAAATTGCTGCTGTAGATGCAATAAGATGCGCCAGAGCCATAGTTCGAAAACGGTCGTTTTCGCTCTCAGTAGTGCCACATGACCTTCCAGCACCCGGTCTTCTTGCTACCGTACACTATCGTGACCACCGCTGCTTGCAGTCATTTTCATTGGCCACGTTGCTAAAGTATTTCTGCAACATGGAGCTTCTCGTAGCCCTGGTGCACGACCTCGTTCAAACTGAGTGAGGTGCTGATAGTGGCGTCATTGGCGCCTTAAAGATATTCTTGACTAACATCAGCTTACCATATCCAATCTCAAAGGTAACTGACGATCACGATCGTTACAGCATGTATTTAAAGCAAACCTAATTTGCATCCCCGTAATGGCGCTACCACCTCCACTCTTATGCGACTGGCGTGATATTTAAATAGACATCATCTTTTAGATGTAGAAACACGCCTGCCAAGTTTCGTTTATGTAACACAACTCCTCTGTGTTGCGATTTCTTTCCGTCGGTGTTCATGGGTAATCATCAGCACTTTACATTGTAATGATGCTGCAATCCCAGCAGTGGCCACATCTCAGACCAACTCCTGATATTATGTCAGAGCAGAAGTTTCATTGACCATTGTCATTTTCAGCGCAACGTTTTAGGTTGTGGTCATTTTTTTCTTAGACCAACATTTCGGCTTCTGTTGTGTTGCTGTGGTAAATTTACACACGTCTAAACAACATGCTGACGTGGTCACATAGCTGTAAAAGCTTTACTGAAAGTTTCATTAGCCGTTCCGAGTCATATGCATCTTCTTCAGTGCGTACCGTTTTGCGTTAGTGACTTCTGACTTGAATAGAATTTTAGTCTCCGGAAGCTCTAAAAATTTTGCTGGACACAAATTAACGATGAATTGCATCCTCGTGTACATAGAGTTGGAAGTGCTACTGTGCTCCACCTGCTGGTATATTCGGCCGTGATTTACATTGTAATGATGCTACAATCCGGGCAGTGGCCCTATCTCAGATCAACTCTTACAGTATCTGGCGAAGATGCTGCATTGTCAGTATACATTGTTAGCTGTCCCAAGCAGAAAATGCACTTTGTTGTGCTTCACAATTTACTTGTTTTTGTGAGACATACTAACTCTAGAGCATTCATCGGTGGCGGGGTCATGTAAAAGGTGTCGCAAAACCAAGCGTGCAGAATCAGTGCAATTAACGGGGGGTGAAGCTGATTACTGCACGTGGTGCCCCTGCATAAGTACTTGGAATCGATTTCCAATACTGAACTGAGCATCAGCATTCCAGAAACAAACATATAAACATACTCGTTTATTCTCTTATATTTACGCATGTAAGGTGATTTCCGTTATTTTCTTTCTTTCGAGTAAGATTACGTGTCAGATAATTTCAGCTTGGCAGCTTAGGTCTAAAAACTTCACATTAAAATTAAACGTACTTTTCGTGTTGATTGTACAAAAACTGTTGCATGTGTCGTGATATATTATGCGTTTCGTACGCCGAGTGCCATGAAAGACGTATTATGTGCTATACATCAGTTGTAAACAACGTTTGTGATTCATAGAATTTTAGTAGTAGTATCCTCGTTCAAAGAATTGTTCACCTCCAATTTCAGTATATGCCAACGTGAATACACGAATATTGTTGAGAGTTTTCGGAAGTTACGAGTGCTATGGATAATATACTTCTTGGTAAATCGGCGTTTGTGATCTACAGCTACTGTAGTATACTAATGCATCGAGTTACTCTTAGTTTTCCCATCCAACAGGAGTTAATATTTCTGTATTTACGGAAAACTGATCCCATATTCGACTTCGTTAGCGACTATAACCTAAAAAAATGTTCAGAAAATTAGTGACGTTTATCCGTGGTCGTTCTATTGCCTTAACAGAAATTTCGTTTTGCGCACTAACTGCTTCCGTTGTTAAAGGGCATTAGTAATAATTTTAGTTTAAAATATTCAGAAATTAGAAGAGAATTAGAATCACCAGCCATAATGCAGGCTAACTATGAATGCTATTCGCAAACACGGGGAGATTCAGTTTTTGTAAGCAGCTAGAAATCGCCCTGACAACTGCCAAACGATTGGAAGCAGCTGCGAATATGTGTGTTCGGATGGCTTATATAACTCGTGTACCAGGGTTATCAAATGTACCTCAAGTCATATGCTCTCCTATGCATCCTATCTCCTCTACAGGGAGTGTAGGATCTATCACTATTCATCCAGTTTACCGTGAGGGTTAGTTGCCATGTACTGGGGAGAAATGAACTAGGTAGAACTCATGTTATACTCATCTCCCTGACCGACGAGCTGTAGTTGCAGTCTTCCCATGAAACCTTAAATAAGTCAGCGAGCCTCACTTCATCTGTTGGGAAACCTATTATGTCAAGAAGAGGTAAACGAAAGAGGGTGAGGATCTCTGGCAGTTCAAACGCACGGCAAATAATGATATCCCTTAGGGAAATGTCAACAAAAGGAAGGAAGGAACATGAGGTGCACTTAATGTATATGACTGAGGGCCTCATTTAAACACTGAACAGGGTGCAACCAATGGCAGACTGTGGCGTCTGCTGGAACAAACGATGCCCGCCATCTGGGCTCTGAGATCATACTTCGATAACTCCAGCGAATGGCTGAGACGGTTGAGAAGGCCAGCTTTTTACACGCAGTTTCAGCAAAGCTGTTAATTCGCATCATTGATCATGGCCACGTTGTTCAGAGTAATACGGAAAGACTAGACCACAGATGTCGAAGATTCTGTGATAAGCTAGGATGGACTAGCGCCGTGGGGCTGAGAAGTATAGGATCCCTCTAAATGAGTCAGTTATGCACTACTGATCAGAGGCTGCTACACAGGTAATTGATTATGTACGGGGTGCACACAAGGTTTTCTTTTTAGATTAGGTAACTTTTCATCCGGTTCAGGTAACGAAATGTACAGGAGACCCTAAAGCGTCATTATAAGAACCAACAAAATGCCCTACAGAGACGAGAGTATTAAAATTTTAGGAATTAACTGCCGAAGAACTCGCAACAAAGTGCCAGAGTTTGAATCGCTTCTAAAAAGCTGTAGAGCTCACAGAATACTAAGTACTGAACGCCGTTTAAATGCGAAATTTATCACAGGGAGATTTTGGGGAAAAATCTAAACGTATATGGAAAGGATGGGCAAACAGTAAGTACAGATGGTGTACTTTTCGAAATAGAAAAGGAACTTAAATCCGTCGAGACAGGTATGATCAAAAACTTAAGAGAAAACCTAGCTCCCCAGACATACTGACATCATCAGGGGAGACTTTAGTCATTCAGCCATCAAATGGGAAAATTACAGTTTTGCAAAACAAAAGCACAAATGTCGAACTCAGTTTTCCGACGATTCTTAACAAAGGAAAATTCAGAAGGTATTGTCTCAATTTATTTCTCACACCACTGCAAGGAAGAGTGATATAGATATTAGTGTCATGATTTAAAAAACAGCTGAAATACCTAAAACTGAACAAAGCTCCATCTCCCGACAGAAGCAGATTTCTATATGAAATTTACGGCTGAGAGCACCTCTTTTAACCACAATATACGGTAAATCCCTCGAACAAAACACCGTGACCAATGATTGGAAGAAAGCATGGATCACATACGTCTACAAGAAGGACAGCAGAAGCTAAACACAAAATTGTCCACCAGTGTTCTTCGCGTCTATCAGCTGCAGGACACTAGAACGTATTCTGAGCTCAAACGTAATGTGGTATCTCAAACAAAATGACCTCTTCCATTTCAGTTAGCTAGGAATCCGAAAACATCTCTCATTTTCTCGTATGACAACCGGAAGTCCTGGGACATTGCAGGCAAATGCAGTATTTCTTTAACACAGTATCGCATCTACGATTACTATCGAAAGTACGGTGGTATGGGGTACCGACCAAAGTTTTTAACTGCACTGAGAGGACTCAGGATTTCAATTTTAATGGAAAATCATCGACAGATGTAGAAGTAACTTCAGGTGTGACCCAGGGAAGTGTGCCGTGACCCTTACTGTTGATGTTTTACATTAATGAGTTCGCAGAGAATGTTAAAAGTGACCTCAGAATTTTCGCAAGTGATGCGGTTATCTTCAACGAAGTACAGTCTCGAAATAGCTGCACAGATATTTAGTGGAGTACTGACAGGATTTCAAAGAAGTACAGAGAATGTGAACTTGGTATAAATGTTCAAAAACGTAAAATTGTGCACTTGACAACACGAAAACATAGTACCTAATGACTACAGTATCAACGACTTACAATTTGAATCAGTCAACTCATACAGATACCTACGTGTAACACTTTGTAGGGTGTAAGATGGAACGATCACATAGACTCAATATTAGGTGTAGTAGGTGATAGCTTTCACTTAATTGGTAGAATAACAGGGAAATAAAATCAGTCTACAATGCAAATTGCTCAAGTGGAACCCGTACCAGATAAGACTAAATGGGTTATTGAAAATTTGCAGAGAAAGGTAGCACAAACGGTCACAGCTTTGTTTGGACAGTGAGGAAAATGTCTCTTGCTCTGGTATTTTGTTAAAATACCTATTTTTGCTGCTATCGGACCCGAATCTGGTCGGTTTACTCAGAGAACACTCTTCGTTACTATACAACATGGCCTCGCGCCTAATGTGAACGTGTGTCTCTTATACTTTGCAAATCATAATTTCTTAATTATGAAATGGAAAATGTCACTTTAAAAAAACTAACAGTACAAATTAATATTACTTCTTTTTGTTATCCTTTGGTACGTAACACGCTCCCTTAAAATGAATAAACTCATCCACTCTTGTATGAACAATTAAGCTCATTGCACATTCATGTTGAAGTAATCATTGTGACGTCGCGTTTGCACGTTAATTTAAAAGGCAATCGCTGATCAAGAGCCCTCTTAGTATATGTTTGAATAAATAGCGGCATATTCCTATAACGGAGGTACTAATCAACAACCAGTATGCTGTTTCATCCACAACTTTCACTGAATAATGCCGCGCTACTTTCCGTGAATAAACCGAATCAATCAAATAATTTTACCCTACCAGCCTTGTGGCAAATGTTTCCGACTATTCATGTGTGTCTCCGCTGTGTGGCATTACTCCGCACGCAACCCCAACCACTATTCGATTGGACACTTATTCGTTGCGTGACCAATGACGGTGGCGCAACCCACATCAGTAATCTAGCTTCCTTCTTTTACTGTGTCTTTTAATGTGTCATGCACCTTTATCCCATTATCATTTTTCTTTTTGTTTTGTTTACATTTAAAACAAATTCTGGCCAAGCAGTTTCATCAATAATTTATGAGTCACTGATTTACATGGTTCTTGTGTCAAATCTCGATGAGAAGCAGTTTTTTGACGTTCTGTATCACAGCATCAGCTCTGGTAAACATCAACTTGTTTACCTGTAGCTGCGCATTGTTGATGAGACTTTACGCAATTCTCCTTGTTCACAAACCAAGTAAATATCTTGGTTACGTCATCCCCTAGACAGGCACAATGGACTGAAGTCCGCGATAAACAGTGCAGCGCACCGGCGGCCTTCATGTGGGAGCTCCCGGAGTTCAAGCAAAATATCGTAAACAAAGAAGCAGCTTGATGATCTTTCAAGCTTTGCTCACGTCATTTCTATTAGTCAGGTTCTGTGAGCATTAGCAAATGAGACATTAGCTTTCCTCTAAATACCTTACCGATTAAATCTTTTGAGACATTTCTGAATATTTTGCTTCTGTTCAAAAATGGTTCAAATGGCTCTGAGCACTACGGGACTCAACTGCTGAGGTCATTAGTCCCCTAGAACGTAGAATTAGTTAAACCTAACTAACCTAAGGACAAATGGTTCAAATGGCTCTGAGCACTATGGGACTTAACATCTTAGGTCATCAGTCCCCTAGAACTTAGAACTACTTAAACCTAACTAACCTAAGGACATCACACACATCCATGCCCGAGGCAGGATTCGAACCTGCGACCGTAGCAGTCCCACGGTTCCAGACTGCAGCGCCTTTAACCGCACGGCCACTTCGGCCGGCTTGCTTCTGTACGAAGTGATGCTCTCTACATATTGATACTGATGAGGCACAGAAGTAATTAGTCAATTTACGCATTAATTTTTATAGAGTAATATTTATATGCTCATAGTTATGACTGAGAATCTTTAGAAAGTTGTTTTTGCTCTTACAAGGGGACGCCGGCAATTGTGAAATTCAGATTCGATTCATACTGCGCATAATAAAAGCTCATGGCCAGAGGTGTAATGTGGCAAAGCACCAAGATGCACTTCTCAGCCGTTGTCGAGAAAATCGACAGTTAAAAGAAACCGTTGCGATGAAATACTCTCTACGACTAATAATTTTCCACAGCGTCGTGGCGCAGCGGCAAGCGCTCGGGATCGTAATCCGAAGGTCGCCGGATCGAATCTCGCGCCATGCAATTTTTTTATTATTACTTTTTTGTATTAATGAATTGCTTATGCATGTTGGTGAAGGCGGATCGCTCTCCAATTGTACCGCCTCCATTTTTCCGTTTTTTTAACAGGGTGTACCCAAGCTCTCCCGTCCGCACTGATTTTCGTCGATGTTGTAAGTTGCGCTGGGGACCGCATCTACCTTCTTTCAAAGTTAGCAGGCTACTACGCTGTTATGCGGCGGCTCGTTTCGGCCCATTCAACATCTGTCCTTCAAGTGTGACGAGTTTATATTTCATACCTGCCACAGCGAAATTGTGTTCATGGTGTCTCTACTCTAATTCGAACGTTTGACTTACGCTATACGTATTCGTTTCGGAATATCGTTTCTACGTCTTCCGTTAACTATGCGTGGTTAACATTATGAAGACAATTAATAACATTTGTGAAATACAACTTTGCGGAAAACAAAATGATGTTCGAAGTCGCCAGTTTTTCCACGACAAACGACTTTCAACAACTTATTATATGCATAATTGTTGCAACTGATTGCCGGGATATATATATATATATATATATATATATATATATATATATATATATATGTGTGTGTGTGTGTGTGTGTGTGTGTGTGTGTGTGTGTGTGTGTATGTGTGTGTGTATATGTACACATTTGAATTACAAAAAACAAATACTAAAAAAAAAGTTGCTTGGTGCGAGATTCGATCCGGCGACCTTCGGATTACAAACCCGAGCGCTTACCGCTGCTTCACGACGCTCAAGAAAGTTATTGGTCGTAGAGAGTATTTCACCGCAACGGTTTCTTTTAACTGTTGATTTTCTCGACAACGGCTGAGAAGTGCATCTTGGTGCTTTGCCACATTACACCTCTGGCCATGAGCTTTTATTATGCGCAGTATGAATCGAATCTGAATGTCACAATTGGCGGCCTCCCCTTGTTAGTGAGTCTGTATTGACTCATGTGGTAGCGACAATTCAGTGTCGTAACTTTTTTAATCAGTCATCTCCATAGTTTAAAGAATAGAATACAGTTCTTAAAACACACGATTAATTGTTATTATAATTATTCGCTTACACCGTCTATGAACCACGGATCTTGCCGTTGGTGGGTGGCTTGCGTGCATCAGCGATGCGGATAACTGCACCGCAGATACGACCACAACGGATGGGTAGCTGCTGAGAAACCAGACAAACGCGTGGCTCATGAAAAGGTGTAGCGAACTTTCCAGTAGTTTCAGGGGCAACACTCAGGATTATTGATTATTCTGGCCTTGTAACATCAACCATAACGGCCTTGCTGTGCTGGTACTTCGAACGGCTGAAAACAAGGGGAAGCTACTGCCATAATTATTCCCGAGGGCATGCATCTCTACTATATCGTTCAATGATGACAGAAGCCTCTTGGGTAAAATATTCCGGAGGTAAACTAGTCCCCCATGTGGATCTCCGGGCTGGGACTACTCAGGAGGATGTCGCCATCAGGAGAGACAAAACTGGCGTTCTACGGATCGCAGCTTGGAACGTTAGGTGCCTCAATCGCGCAGGTAGATTAGAAAATTTAAAAAGGCGAATATATAGGATGAAGTTAGATTTAGTCAGGAATAGTGAAGTCCTGTGGCAGGAGGAACAGGATTTCTGGTCAGATGAATACAGAGTTATAAATACAGTATCATGTAGGGGCAAATCCGGAATATATGTAGTAATTAATAAGAAAATAGGAATGTGGATAAGCTACTACGAACAGCGTAGTTAACACATTATCGTAGCCAATGTACACACAAAGCCAACACCCACTACAATAGTACGAATTATATGCCAACTAGCTCCGCAGATGATAAAAGCTCGAAGAAATGTGTGATGAGGTAAAATAAATTATTCAAGTAGTTAATGGGGAGGAGATTTTAATGATCATGGGGACTGTAATCAATAGTAGCAAAAGGAAAAGAAGGAAAAATTGTATGTGGATGTGGACTGGGAGAAAGGAATGAACGAGGAAGCCACCTGGTAGAATTTTGCACAGAGCGTAATTTAACCATCGCTAACACTTTGTTTAAGAAACCTGAAAGAAGGTTGCGTCCGTGGAAGAGAGCTGGATGTCCGGGAGGTGTCAGATTGATTACATAATGCTAAGACAAAGATTTAAGAACCACATTTTAAATTCTAAGACATTTCCAGGGGCAGATGTGGAGTCTGACCACAATTTACTGGTTCTGATCTGTAGATTAAAGGTAAAGCTATTGCGAAAAGGTAGAAAATTAAGGAGATGGGACCTGTATAGGTTGAAAGAACCAAAGGTTGAGGGGAGTTTCAGAGGGAACGTTATGCGACGACGACTGTAGCAGGGGAAAGGAATGCAGCAGCATACGAATGGGTAACTTTGAGAGATGATATAGTGAAGGAACCAGAGGATGGAACACACAAAAAGATAATACCCAATAAAATCCTTGGTTAATACACCAAATATTGAAATTAATCGGCGAAGCATATTTCACTAGGGGGAGGATAGATGGCGCCTACAGGAAAAGTAAAGAGGCCTTTGAGGAAAAGAGAAGCAATAGTATCAACTTCAAGAGCTCAGATGGAAAATCAGTCATAAGAACATGGATGAAGATGGTAAATATGACACTGCGGAAACAATCTGACAGGGCACTGAAAGACCTAAGTCGAAATAAGGCCCAAGAGTACATGGCATTCCGTCAGAACTACTGATAGCCTTGGGAAAACCAGCTATGACAAAAATCTTTCATCTGGTGTGCAAGATGTTTCAGACAGGCGAAGTAGCCTGAGACTTCAAGAAGAATGTAATAATTCCAATTACAAAGAAAGCAGTGCGGACAGGTGTGAATATTAGCAGATTGTCAGTTTAATAAGTCATTGTTTCAAAACACTAACACTAATTTTTCACAGCCGAATGAAAAAAGAAAAAAAAACTGTAGACTCCTACCTCAAGGAAGATCAGATTGAATTTCGGAGAGATGTAGGAACAAGCGAGGCAGTACTGACCCTACAAATTATTTACGATAGGTTAAGGAGAGGCAAAACTATGTTTATAGCATTTGTAGACTAGAAGAAAGCTTTTGACAATGTTGACTCGAATACTCTCTTTGAAATTATGAAGGTAGCAGGGTAAAATACAGGGTGCGAAAGGCTATTTGCAACTTGTACAGAAACCAAACGGCAGTTATAAAGAGTCAGGGACATGAAAGGGAAGCAGTGATTTAGAAGGCATTGAGACAGGGTTGTAGCCCATCAACGCTGTTATTCAATCTATATATTGAGCAAGCAGTAAAGGAAACAAAAGAAGAACTTTGAATAGGAATTATAATTCAGGGAGAAGTAATAAAAACTTTGAGGTTTGCCAATGACATTGTAATTCTGTCAGAGACAGTGAAGGACTTGGGAGAGCAGTTGAAAGGAATGTACAGTGTCTTGAAAGGATGGTATGTGATGAACATCGACAAAAGTAAAACATAGATCATGGAATTTAGTCGCATGAAATCAGGTGATGCTGAGGGAATTAGATTATGAAACGACGCCCTTAAAGTACTAGAGGGGTTTTGTTGTTTGGACAGTAAAATAACTGACGATGGCTGAAGTAGAGAAGATATTTTCTGAAAAAGAGAAATTTGTTAACATCTAACGTAGATTTAAGTGTTAGGAAGCCTTTTCTGAAAGCATTTGTATGGAGTGTAGTTGTGTATAGAAGTGAAACATGTGTGATAAACAGTTTAGACAATATCGGAATAGAAGCTTTAGAAATGTGCTGCTACAGAAAAATTCTGAAGATCAGGTGGGTAGATTACATAATCATTAATGAGGTACTGAATAGACCTGGGAAAAAAAGAAATTTGTGTCACAACCTGACTAGAAGAAGGGATCTGTTGATAGGACACATTCCGAAACATCAAGAGGTCACCAATTTAGTACTGGAGGGAAGTGTGGGCGAAGGGGGGGGGGGGGATAAAAATCCTAGAGGAAGATCAGGCAGACCAAGCAGATTAAGAAGGATGTCAGTTGCAGTAGTTACTCGGAGATGAAGAGGCTTGCACAGGATAGAGTAGCATGAAGAGCTGCATCCAACCGATCTTCGGACTGAAGGTCACAACACAACCCAATTAATTGCATAAAACATCTCTCTGTTTTCAGAGGATCCCATATAAAATTTTGTTATTGGAACAGACAGAGAATAAAAAGTGTGTCAGTGAAACTCGAAAATATAATTAGACCTTAACATGCAGAAGTTGCTGCTGAGTTTCTACGCTAGTACTTACAGAAATCTCTATGAAAAAGAAATACACTCCTGGAAATGGAAAAAAGAACACATTGACACCGGTGTGTCAGACCCACCATACTTGCTCCGGACACTGCGAGAGGGCTGTACAAGCAATGATCACACGCACGGCACAGCGGACACACCAGGACCCGCGGTGTTGGCCGTCGAATGGCGCTAGCTGCGCAGCATTTGTGCACCGCCGCCGTCAGTGTCAGCCAGTTTGCCGTGGCATACGGAGCTCCATCGCAGTCTTTAACACTGGTAGCATGCCGCGACAGCGTGGACGTGAACCGTATGTGCAGCTGACGGACTTTGAGCGAGGGCGTATAGTGGGCATGCGGGAGGCCGGGTGGACGTACCGCCGAATTGCTCAACACGTGGGGCGTGAGGTCTCCACAGTACATCGATGTTGTCGCCAGTGGTCGGCGGAAGGTGCACGTGCCCGTCGACCTGGGACCGGACCGCAGCGACGCACGGATGCACGCCAAGACCGTAGGATCCTACGCAGTGCCGTAGGGGACCGCACCGCCACTTCCCAGCAAATTAGGGACACTGTTGCTCCTGGGGTATCGGCGAGGACCATTCGCAACCGTCTCCATGAAGCTGGGCTACGGTCCCGCACACCGTTAGGCCGTCTTCCGCTCACGCCCCAACATCGTGCAGCCCGCCTCCAGTGGTGTCGCGACAGGCGTGAATGGAGGGACGAATGGAGACGTGTCGTCTTCAGCGATGAGAGTCGCTTATGCCTTGGTGCCAATGATGGTCGTATGCGTGTTTGGCGCCGTGCAGGTGAGCGCCACAATCAGGACTGCATACGACCGAGGCACACAGGGCCAACACCCGGCATCATGGTGTGGGGAGCGATCCCCTACACTGGCCGTACACCACTGGTGATCGTCGAGGGGACACTGAATAGTGCACGGTACATCCAAACCGTCATCGAACCCATCGTTCTACCATTCCTAGACCGGCAAGGGAACTTGCTGTTCCAACAGGACAATGCACGTCCGCATGTATCCCGTGCCACCCAACGTGCTCTAGAAGGTGTAAGTCAACTACCCTGGCCAGCAAGATCTCCGGATCTGTCCCCCATTGAGCATGTTTGGGACTGGATGAAGCGTCGTCTCACGCGGTCTGCACGTCCAGCACGAACGCTGGTCCAACTGAGGCGCCAGGTGGAAATGGCATGGCAAGCCGTTCCACAGGACTACATCCAGCATCTCTACGATCGTCTCCATGGGAGAATAGCAGCCTGCATTGCTGCGAAAGGTGGATATACACTGTACTAGTGCCGACATTGTGCATGCTCTGTTGCCTGTGTCTATGTGCCTGTGGTTCTGTCAGTGTGGTCATGTGATGTATCTGACCCCAGGAATGTGTCAATAAAGTTTCCCCTTCCTGGGACAATGAATTCACGGTGTTCTTATTTCAATTTCCAGGAGTGTATTATTGGGTGACTCACCAGAACTGTACTGAGACACAAAGACAGTAGGAAACACTTAAGTTTCTCTTTGTCGCAGGCTTGTGTAGGTACTATATTACATTGAAACAAAGCAGGTCAACAGTCATGGGAATCGGCGGTTTGGGGTTGTCTTATGTGGGGACATAGATCAGAGGCTCTACTAGAGTAAAGTTCACTTTTGGTTTAAGTAATAAATTGACTGTTACCAATAAAATAACACGAACCTACGCCCTGACATACGAAAAATTAAAAAAAAATGTTTCTAATTCTTTGTGATAATGTTCATACTGTAATATTACTGTATTTTGTACAATTTTCATATTTTACGGTTTCACATGTGTTACAACAGGAACAGTAGAAGTGGAGTAGAGCCGGTGCTACCTCAATGGGCCCGTTGGTCTCCTTATGTAAACAAACTGGCCACTTGGCGACATCTCCTTATGTAAACGAACTACTCATTTGCCTAATACCCTTATGTAAGCACTATGGGACTTAAAATCTGAGGTCATCAGTCCCCTAGACTTAGAAATACTTAAACCTAACTAACCTAAGGACATCACACACATCCATGTCCGAGGCAGGATTCGAACCTGCGACCGTAGCAGCCTTGTGGTTCCGGACTAAGCGTCTAGAACCGCTCGGTCATAGCGGGCGGCGTCTTCTTTCCATTCCACTTCACTGGCCACTACTACATCTAGATTTAGCCTTTGCACTTCCCTGTTCAAATTTTCTAGCTTCCCTACCACGCCAAGCTTCTGACATTCAATGCTCCGAATCGCAGAACGTTATCCTTTCGTTGGTTATTGAATCTTTTTCTCATTATCACCTCCCCCTTGGCAGTCCCCTCCCGGAGATCCGAATGGGGAACTATTCCGGAATCTTTTGCCAATGGAGAGATCACCATGACACTTTTTGAGTTACAGGCCACATGTTCTGTGGATACACGTTATATGTATTTAATGCAGTGGTTTCCATTTCCTTCTACACCCTCAGTCAGTCATTGCTGATTATTCCGCCTTTGGGAGCAGTTTCCCACCCAAAGGATAAGAGAGCGCCCTGAACCTCTGTCCGCTCCTGCGCCCCCTTTGAGAAGGCCGTTGGCAGAATGAGGGTGACTTCTTATGCTGGAAGCCTTCGGTCGCCAATGCTGATTATTAATCAAAATTTAAGCGGTGGCGGGTTTCGAACCCATTACCGATGGCGGTTTGACTGCTAATCAAAGACGCTACCCCCTTTCTTTTGTTATTTTTTGTGGGAACCTTCCTGGCGCCGAAAGCGGTGGGTCGTGGCAAAATGGGAACGGGTCGCAACCCAAGGCCTGGCCACCATGTCCTGTTCCCCCCTCTAGGAACCAAGGAAAGCGTAGGGAACAGGGAGAAGAGGTACAATGAACATCGTTTATTTATTTATCTGTTTAGTTAATTAATTATTTTTTATTTATTTATTTGTTTCAACATTAATTCTATCTATCGCTTGAGCCTTGTCCCGCAGTTACGCAGGGTCAGCCATCGTTAATCTGATTTGGCATGTTAATGTTTTAAGGAGTGGCCGGATGCCCTTCCTGCCGCCACCCCATACCCCCTGGGACAGAAGTAGTGTACCCCAACTGTCTGCGTCGAGTGTAATCCATGGAATAGTGCGAATGTGTTCAGATGTCTGCGAGCCGTATAACTGAGGCGGAACATGGAGACCAGCCCGGTATTCACCTATCGGGATGTGGAAAACCGCCTAAAAACCACATCCAGGCTGGCCTCTTTGAGAAGGCCGTTGGCAGAATGAGGGTGACTTCTTATGCTGGAAACCTTCGGTCGCCAATGCTGATTATTAATCAAAATTTAAGCGGTGGCGGGTTTCGAACCCAGGACCGATGGCCAGCACACCGAACCTCGTCGTTAATCCGCCGGGCGGATTCGATCCGTGGCCGGCGCGCCTACCCGAGTCCAGGAAGCAACGCGTTAGCGTCCTCGGCTACCCTGGCGAATTGTTTCAACATTAATACCACCGAGAATAGAAGGAAACCGGCGTCGCGAGGAGGAGTGCTCAGGAAGACGTCACACTCTTTGAGCCTATCGACGTACAGCTTTTCGGAGAAGAACATTCCGATGACCGGAGAATATATCTGTTCTGAGTGTTGAAGAGATAGGGATCAACTCTTCGTGACAGGAAGACCCCAGCTCGGGAGCGAGTTAAGGAAGGCACTGCAGAGGAAGTTGGAGAAAAATTGTCTGTACATTGGATTGCGAACAACTGCACAGTGGCGTTCATTAAGGAACTGCAAAAAGTCAAGGATACATTTTTCGCTATCAGCAAGCAAGTAGCGTGCAGCGTGTCCACAAATCCACCTCACAGAGTTCGTTTTTGCTTGCGGAAAGTAACCTGCGTCCGGAAAGAGGAGCAGTTAAGTAGGTATCTGATGAGGAGTCGTAGGTGTAATTAGCGACAACAACATCTGTCGCACCAAGAAGCAGATACCTCTTGCCGATCTTCACAACAGGCGGTGTTCGTCTGTGTCCAAAGCATCACAGGCGCCACACAAAGAGGTGTCTGAGAGACGAATCCTGTGAAGGCGCGACCAGCATATTTGCTTCCCATTGACAGTAAGGTACCATGCAGACTGGACGCCATTGGCAAGATAAACAGAGCCCACCGATCGCCAAACGGCACTCCAGTTGACTGGTGGATGCTACCACTCAACCACATTCGGTGAGCTGTGCTGCTGAAAGAAACCATAGATCGCCTTCGTGAATGTCAAGTTCGCCTGCAGTATCACGATACGAACGTAACTCAGTTCGAGGAAAAAGTGGCGGAAGTAAAGAAGGGCAGCGAGACTTCCGAAAGCTGGGTCGGTGCTGATAGAGAGTGTGATGCCGACAACCCGCCTGGACAGCATCATGGACTTCGTCCTCTGTTACCTTAGCAAGCAGATCCATCGTCGCAGACACGGGAACTGAGCCAAAGGAGAGTCTGGAGATAGCTGTAATGTTGGCAGGGTGGTGGTGATGTTCGGAGTACAGCATAACATAATGTGCAGGGAGAGCAGACCCGATATCCCGTTGGGTACAAAACGCTGCCAATCATCAGTTGTAAGAACACTCATCAATGTCCTCCGTCTGTGGCCTCATTCAGCTATGACATGATACATAGATGGAGGCTCTTGCACTAACCCGTCGTGTTTGCGCCCTGACCATAGCTCCTTCAAGGGTGGCGAGAGAGGGATGTCAGCTATGCCTTGGCGCGGTTGACCATCGCCAGGCGCTCTGGAGAATGCGGCATCACAGTACATTCCCGGAGAATGGTGAAATAAAATTCCTGAGCCCGTCGCCGCCACGCCGCAACATCCCTTCCGTAACGAATCAAGGTCTTGTGGAAGGCAGACTTTGCACAGAGCACCCACCAAGACAGGGCAGATTGATAGGAATCACGGCGTCGTCGACAAACTGTCCACATGGTCTCAATGACCTGCCGGCAGTCGGGTGAAGTAAGATGGACCGTGTTCAGATTCCATGGTCCACGGCCGCGCCACATCCTTGACGGCAGAGATATTCGTCGTGGTCAGGGAATGTAATGGGCCAGACTTCAGCAGCCCGCACCCCACTGACACAATATCGCGGGAGATGTAAACACGATCGGGTCGGCTGGAAGAATGGCTAGTGAAATGCATATACCTCACACGATCGCCATGAACACGCTCCCAAGAATCCACTAGGCTGAGGCGCTGGAGAATTTTCGCTAAAGCCACGCACGGAGAGTGGCGTGGTAGTTGGTATTTGGGTGCCTTGGTGGAGTTGAAATCGCTTCCCATTAGCACTTCATTCTGCCGGCCCAGGAAGAGAGGCTGACAGTCTCTGAGAAGAAGGTGGAAAGTTCACGGCACTGACCGGAACCAAGTGGCGCATAGACATTGACGATCCTGATGCCACTAAACTCCCTTTGCATCGGGGTGATAGGCAACTGCATCAACCGTCACATAAGAGGATCGCCACCCCACTACCAGTGGGGGAAGCATGAGAAACATGTGCTGTAAAACCATGGGGACCATAAAAAGTTGCAACGTGCACCTCCTGAAGAAGAGCAACGTCAACGTACATGGCATACAGCATGTAATGGAGTAAAGCCATTTTGTGGCGTACGCTAATTGTGTCGACATTGATTGTGGCTATGTAGTAGCTCTGGACAACGCCATCACCTGGAGGTCAGGCGATTCAAACATGCAGGAAGCACAGAAAACTCCCTGTTAGGCCCCTGTGTAATGGCACATCACTCTGATGGGGAGGGAGCCGATTCCACCAAGGGGGGATTCACCGCTCGCAACAGCTCCAGGGGACAGATTTTTCACCGTGTCAGTGCAATTGAACATTATCAGAAGTGCGCCCACAGTCAGCGTGAGAGACAGAAAGGGAGGCAACTGCATCAGACGCCGGCGAGGGAAGGTCGCTGTCCGGAGGTGGACGCTGACTGGACATGGAGGCGGGGAAGGACGTCGTATCGTCAGGTATCAAGTCGTCAGAGGACAGTGCACCATCAGTAGCAGGGTCGTCATCCTGTACAGATATCCGATGGAGGTAGTCATCAGAAGGGGTTCGGCGTTGTCTCTTTCGTTTCCTCGGCGACCGTTGCTTCCTAACATGCTGTTCCGTGACGGATGGCGGGCGGCTGTCGTCCGACAGTGACCATATGCCAGAAAAGCGGAGGTGTGACAGCTCCATGATCAACAACCATGGGATTGGGACAGACAGCTTGTGCCTGCCAACGGTCATCGTTCACTTGTATCGGTTCCAGTAGGAGTGTAGGAGAGACAGGCGAAAGTTCCATCGTGTCGTCGAGAGGAGCCAACACCGGTACCGACTGGTTCAGAGGGGCGTAGCTGGCAGCACCAACGCAGACGCGTAAGATAGAGGTAACACAGTAGGCACCGCAGGAAGAGCGACTTTTCCGTTGGGCGTCTAAACCAGTCTACATTTGAGACATTCTGAACGCACATGGCCTTCCCGGCCACAACCTGAACAGTTGCACGGCTGGCCATCAAATGGTTCAAATGGCTCTAAGCACAGTGGGACTTAACATCTGAGGTCATCAGTCCCCTAGACTTAGAACTACTTAAACCTAATTAACCTAAGGACATCACACACATCCATGCCCAAGGCAGGATTCGAACCTGTGACCGTAGCAGTCGTGTGGCTCCGGACTGAAGCGCCTAGAACCGCTCGGCCACAGCGGCTGGCGCTGGCATCGTACATGACGACAGCCCTGCAGCTGACGATAACCAAGTAAGAAGGCACGTGTTTCCGTAATACAATTTTTACCTGACGGACACCAATGTGGACATGGTATGTTTCGAACGTCACCCACGTTTCAGCCACGTGACTGACAACGTTGCCGTAAGGTTTAAAGGCGGCCACCACAACGTCCGACGGTACTTCAACCCGCAACGTTCGGAGGCCAAAACCAGCGTGTTCAACCACAACAGTCGCTATATGTCCGTGAGAGTATTGGAACTCGAGATCGTTAGAGTCGCACGACGTCGGCGCACAGCTCGTCATTCGCCAGCTGTATGTACACTGTAGTACTGAGGATCGAAAAATGTACTCCAAGAACATCTTGTGGCGCGAGACGCATTTCATCTCGCATAAAACGTTCTACTTCATACGCCTTCGGTCGTTCTTGATCCAAAGGAAATTGTGGCTTGGCTGTAAGGGAACGCCATGATGATCGATGAAGTCGGACTCTTTAGACAAGACGCTATGCGGATGTAAACAAACGCGCTCTCACTCGCAAGGAGCACAACAGGCAAGACGCAAACAAGGCGTGCGCGTCAACGGCCGACTGCCTCCGGACCACGGGGGAAGAATTAGAGATCTATAAATATCTTGAGCGCAAAAAATGTGAATTTACCAAACGACCAGGTGCAGCTCGCCTGCAGACAATTTTTAGATGGTTTCGAACCCACAGTTTTCGTAAAAAAATCTTCATACGACTGCCACTCTGCAAGTGGTTTATTTCCTAAAAATCCTATTATACAATTTTTGTGCTTAAAGTTTCTTTTTTCAGTTTATTTTGCAACACTTTTGTTATGTTTACCACTACTGAGAAACCTATGAATTTTTTCTCTTTATTGTCATTATGTTTAATTGCGTGCTGATGCACTGGCATTTTTATTTCTTGTACGATGCTGTACTGGAGGTGATATTAATTTTTTCTGTCATTATGCTTGTAATAACGTATTTATGCACAGACATCGCTATTTCCTCCGTACGATAATGTACTCATAATCCTGTAACAGTCTTAATTTATGCCAGTATATTTTATGTATTTCAAAATTGTTAAGGCTTTCGTGGCCACTTGTTGACAAACTGCCTATTGGCGTCTGTCTCGGGTTCTTCGGCCGACGTTCATCTAATGATTTTTCTGACGTTTCGGCAGCACGAGTGGCTGGCATTGTCAAAGCTTCACCCTCCATTGCCAGGGGTGAACTGGAGGCGAGCTCGCGGCCGCAGACTATATGTACCTGGCGCGCCAACGTCCGAGGGCTTCTCCGCGGTCATTTCCGGTGCGGTTCTCCACTTGCTACCTGCGACGGTCGTTCGCTGCAGTACGGGCAGCCAGGATTTGTCAAAAATGGTTCAAATGGCTCTGAGCACTATGGGACTCAACTGCTGAGGTCATTAGTCCCCTAGAACATAGAACTAGTTAAACCTAACTAACCTAAGGACATCACAAACATCCATGCCCGAGGCAGGATTCGAACCTGCGACCGTAGCGGTCTTGCGGTTCCAGACTGCAGCGCCTTTAACCGCACGGCCACTTCGGCCGGCGTATGTATTTGTCATTTTCAACATCACTTTCCATACTTGTTGATTCGCATGGTGTATTTCTGCTAGTAATTCCAATGTGCTTATGCTTATTGGCTGTTTGGACCGCCAAGCGTAAATGTTTATCGGCGCATGCGCCTCAGGAGTGGTTTTCCTGATATTTACGCTCTCCACTCTCCCCCAGTCGGCGGGACCTACTAACATGGTGTGTCATTTTGAGAGATTGGTTTTACAGACGTGACAAGTCCTTGAGTCTACGGGCCTTAATTTTTGCATATGGACATACAGATTGTTGCCGATACATGTCATGTACAGACAGCCTTACTGACTGATTACTAATGTGAAGTTTGTAAGTGCTACTTGTCCTATGTTGGTATATACCATGTTGTTTGTGGTATTCCTACACTTGCTGTAGAGAGTAGTTTCTGTTTCACATGTAATATTGGCCATGGCGTTTTCATTGTAAGTTATGTTATTGGCCGGCCCGGGTGGGTGAGCGGTTCTAGGCGCTACAGTCTGGAACCGCACGACCGCAACGGTCGCAGGTTCGAATCCTGCTGTCGGGCATGGATGTGTGTGACGTCCTTAGGTTAGTTAGGTTTAAGTAGTTCTAAGTTCTAGGGGACTGATGACCTCAGAAGTTAAGTCCCATAGTGCTCAGAGCCATTTGAACCATTTATGTTGTTCCATTGTATGCAGACTTGTCGTTCTGAGGAAACCTTGGTGAAGGTTATTTGAAAACCACTATTTATTGCAACTGGTTGTCTGTCATTATACCTGCTGTATACGTTTGTTGTATGTACCACATTTCTTTCTGAGGTTATTTATGCATTATTGCTTGTCTGTTAGCACTGACAACTCTACGTAAACGCCGTTGTTCTCTGTCGTTAAGTGAATGGCGTCGGTACTGCGTCGTCCGTGGTGAGACGTAATGCCTGAAATTTGGTATTTGAGGCACACTTTTGCCACTGTAGATCTGGTAATATTGAATTCCCTACCAGTTTCCGAAATGGAAGATCCCTTGTGCCTACCTCCAACCACTACTCCGTGTTCAAAGTCTTGTAATTTCCTTCGTGCGGTCATAATCACGTCCAGAATCTTCTCACGTTAATCACTTGAGTACAAATGACATCTCCGTCAATGCATCGGTTTTTTAAACCTTGTGTACGCGATACTATCGCCATCTTTATATGTCTATATCGCTATCCCGTCACTTTTACCTCCTCAGTGTGTAATTATACCGCATATTTTTCTAACTCTACTATATGATTTGCAACAGTGTGTTTCTAAACCAATGTAAACTGTGTAGAATATCCAAACGTCTACTTATCTTCTATCAATCGCACATTCGAAGTATCATGTAAACTAATGTAAAAGCAGTAAATCCAACTTTTTTCTGCAAGTACACGAACGAGTGAGTAATCTCAATTAGTATAATGCATGCAGACATATAACCGCCCGTATCGAGATTTTCTTCGTATACTGTGTAAAATAATTTGTAAGCCCTATATGCACACTGATAAAGGTCTTTTTTCGAGTAACAGTCTATAGCTGTTTTTTGTAGCAGCTCCTTTCATCAACTACAGGAATTGTTTTCGTTTTTCTGACCTAAGTCCACTCAGTTTTCGGTTTTTCCACAGTCTCTGCACCTAAAGGAGTAATTTCTTTAATAGGGATCAGACTCAGTCTGTTTGATACACTCCCTCTTTTTCTTACAACCTGTTGAACAACAGTACTTGTGGGAACAGTAACAGTTTGTGGTGCTTTTCTCTTATGAGCTATGGAATGGAAGTTCGTAAACAAATTTTTCATACATAGCTAATGTAGTAAGCACTCTCACTTCCATTATTTTTCTGCAAATATGCCAACATTTGACCATATAGATATACCATAACACACAGTAAATGAAGATATACCATATTCCTCATACGTATCTGTATTCTTTCAATTTTGTGTAAATGTATATACAATGATTAGTAACGATTTTTTTACAAGAAAGTATCTATTCTTACTGACCACGCCACCAGGCATGGATTGGTTTCGCTATTATGCAACAGTGATTCTTATTCCCAGCCAGAACATCTTCAAAGTGTTTGCAGGTGCATTTACTCTTCTTCCTCCAAATGTCTACGCTAAAGAACTTCTGTAGGCACACAATGCCAACTGCGAGAGCCTGCCTCTACGTATACAAAGACACATGAGCCATGGTGGAAGATAAGTGCAGTACAGTATTAATGAGCTACCTCAAATGCGCTATTGCGATATTTTGTGTGTATGCTGGTTTGTCAAGGGAAACATTCAAGGTCCAGGGTAATTCCAGCACAGCGTTTGGAGGTAGATGCACCACATTACACTGTTACGTCCAGAATAGTATCAAGAGATGAAAACACTGGCACTTGGTCCTGGGTTTGGTCCGGGGGACCTCGCAACAAACCGACACATACACAAAACAGCCCGCGCGGGATTAGCCGAGCGGTCTAGGGCGCTGTAGTAATGGACTGTGCGGCTGGTCCCAGCGGAGGTTCGAGTCCTCCCTCAGGCATGGGTGTGTGTGCTTGTCCTTAGCATAATTTAGGTTAAGTAGTGTGTAAGCTTAGGGACTGATGATCTTAGCAGTAAAGTCCCATAAGATTTCACACACATTTGAACATTTTTTTTGAACACAAAACAGCGTAATTGGGATAGGTTTTTACAACTGGATAAAGTCAACTCCTCGAACCTTAATTCCATCTGTAATATTCATCTTGAATCTTTAGAGTATATAGTAAACTTTGGAAGCAGCACTTGATCGGTATTCTATGTTATTAACAGAAGATATAGTGAGAACGGTTGTCGCTTCTGTTACGTGGTCATGGAACGAGACTTTGTATGAATCCGTATGAAAAAATCCATATTCAAAGGTACACTACATCCTAAAACTACATTTTTTTCAATTAAATTGTTATGGCTATTTAAAATCTTTGGAGTGTTTACTCTTAGATCACAAAAGGATTTGGCTGTATTTGAATTACAATTATATCGAAGAAATATTTGTAATTCGGTCTGCACAAGGGGCCGTGGTTCACTGACAGCTGCCGAAGTGATCAAGACAGAATCTATCAGATTGCGTCTGATGCAGGGCTGGCAAGAGGTGCTGACGGCAAGACACGAAATGCAAATGAAAGCTTGCACAGTGTCATTTGATAAAAGAGCCCCAAGAAAAAAAAAGGTATTTCTCTGTTCAGTCTGGGATGTTGGAAGACTGAAGAAAGCAGGAGACTCAGCACGCCATCACCCATCACGAAGAAGATCTGCTTATCTGATAGTCAACGACGGATCAAACAGTCCTCGAGATGCTGCACGAAGAACGAAAAAATAAACTAAAAGCCGACACTGGTCTTGAAATTACAAGAACAAGAAGCCGTACAGGAGCAGAAAGGGAAAACATATGGTGCTGGTGAATTTTAATGGATTCGTATCTTGTTTGTACTTGCATTCATCCTCTTATAAAATTTTAAAATCCATTTTCCCATAAGTTTGTTTTTCTATGTTCAATGCTAACTTTTTTATCCTAAATATTAAACAGTCTCAATAAAATTTATGCATGAAGTAGTCTTGAGGTATTTGCATACTTTTATACACTGATCCTTATGCACTGTAAATGTACAGTACATTAAACATTTTTTACGTCTTCTGAAATACCATTTTCGTCTTTGTTATAGTGTTTGAAAATGGGTCTCGGCCGGAAACTACTCATCGAATGAAAAATGAAATATTTGCAACTTGGACTGTCGTTCTATTTATTAACAGAAGTTGCTGACCCAAGCTACTCCATCATTCTGAAAGTTCGCATATACAAGCATCAGTCTGCATTACAGTTGCAGACAATCAATATGAGTCTGGACAAGCTTTACTAGTAAAGCTGTTCCATCAAAACAACATCAGTAGTGATGCTGGTCTTCGAGAATATCAACGCATTAAGGTAACACAGAGAGGCTTCTTCCGCACCGGGGTTGTAGAAAATGATTCGGAAGTTCGAAGTAACCGGCAATTTTCGAACTGCTCGTGGGACAGGTCGATGAACAATTGCACCACAAATTGTTTAAGAAGTTACTGTTGCCATGGCTGAGATTGGTGGACGCAATGTGCGATCTTCAAGCAGTTCACGAACAACTTCACGACAGCTGCCGATTCCATGGTCCAACTTTCGAAAAGTGCTGTGAACAATTATTGAATAGTAGGGCCTATATCTAATGCGGTTCCAGGGTGTAGTGGACACAATGAGCAATGTTTGTAGTCTAGAACTTAAACATAGTACGCAAGAACAAATATTACCCCTTCATGTGAAAAACAAGATGTGTCTCTTTCGATGGTTTACTCGTAATCTCTCTTCCGGATGTCATTACAAATGTTTCCACAAAGTTTCATTGTCATGCGATCTCTGTTCTTCATGAGGGCCCTCTTAGGTAGCGAAAGTTTAATTATAACCACCCTGTATACATTACTGCAATTACTACACACAAAGTACAAACAAGAAAGATAAACGTAGCTCTATAACCTTCGCTCCAAAACCTCTTCACGTGACACTAATGATCGCTGAACAAGCTAACTCTTGGAACAAAATTAGTAACACTATTAAAAAGATCCAAATAAACAGTTGCTGTTCACTATTTCTTTGACGGATGTAAGAAAACCAAACTATGTACACAAACTTGCTACTGCTGCTGCTTCTGTTTCTCCGTGTTTTATGACTAAAGCACTTTCATGCAATGTGATACCCATATTCGTGAAAAGTTCACGTACGTACATCAGAGCTTCAGAGCTAGCTCTCCGAATGTTGTCTCAACTACCTCGCGGCGTTCGTCTTTGTTGGCGACACGACTAGTACTGTAAACAAGAGACGATAGAAGAAAGAAGTTTCACAGTGCGATAATGCACATCATAGCTCCAGATTTTCCACGAAATGTAATTTGTATACACCGCATTAACACGAATGTAGTAATTGCCAAATTTATACAAGGTGATCAGAAACAATCTGAAAAGCTTGTAGGAGTGTTGAAGGGTAGGCTGGGCTGAGAAATAATTGTTAAGAAAACATTCGATACGTTGTGCCGTTTCCGAGTTAATTAGCACTGAAGTTAGCAAATCAGCCCGTTGCGTACGCAGATTCAAGCTGCTCGCCAGATACAATTAGTGTCAGTTGTTCTCATAGTGCAGATCAAAGCGAACGAGACTGCTCAGCCTTTGGCTCAGATTCGATCCTTAGTACCGTCCGCCGGCCGTTGTGGCCGAGGGGTTCTAGGTGCTTCAGTCTAGTACCGCGTGACCACTACGGTCGCGGGTTCGAATCCTGCCTCGGGCACGGATGTTTGTGATGTCCTAAGGTTAGTTAGGTTTAAGTAGTTCTAAGTTCTAGGGGGCTGATGACCACAGATGTTAAGTCCCATAGTGCTCGGAGCCATTTGAACCATTTACTTAGTATCGTCCCATGTACAATTTTTGTTCGGTTTTAGGAAACCAAACGCCTGGCGACACAGTTTCTGACAGACAGCTTGAATTTGCTAGCACAACGGCCCGCTTCGCTAACTTCAGTGCTAATTAACTCAGAAACGGCGCGACTTATCGAATTCTTTTCTTAACAGTTACTTCTCAGTATTACCTACCCGGCAGCACCCTTAAAAGCTTTCCAGACAGTTTCTGACCATCGTGCATATTGCTTGGGACCTAAACTAAAAATTAACATTTATTAAATTATGTCTCTAGGTGCAGTTTTATGAACCACGAACGAAAGTAAAAACAGAAGTGAGCTGTACAACATCAATAAAAACCACGAAGTTGTGATAGTTCTGCACTGAAAATGAGGTCTTTGTCTTTTATGTTATAAACGGCATCGTGCTTTAAGTGAGATAAGCAATGTAAACAGTAAACAGAAAAAAGGAGTAGGTTATGTGAAAGAGCCAAGATACGTTTCTGCTGTTGACAACACTTCGGAAGGCTCTTCTTCTATTCAGAACATCTCCATTCGGCCATGCGTGCTAGCTGACTTCCAGCACGGACTTTTTTTTTTTGCACTGTGAAAGATCTGGAACACCCCTCGGATGCCTTTGGAAGGCTGCTAGAGTTCCTCGCGCTATAAACATTGCAGCTGCGTCAAACAAGGGAAGCTATTAATGCGGACCGTGTCAGTTCTTCAGTTTCATTGAAATCTTAAAGAGTGAGGGCAGTTCTTCACCAAGGAATGTCCTTGCTCGCTAGCTGTACATGACCGGCAGTTACTAGCAGCTGATGAATTATATCGCCAAATAAAGAAATGTCTTCTGCCTCTGTATGATTATTGTCTTCAGGCCTATTTCCTTGTAACGACTTACGACGAATAGTGATTAAGAAGGAAAATCGGTGCAGTAGTTTTTCGAAGGCGTTGATGGAGCTTAGCACATGAGTCATTTCATAGTTATGGTGAGGACTGAATAGGAGTTGTCAGGGAGCTCCCAATTGGGCGGTGAAAAACTATTACTGAATTCCACTTTCACTGCGAAGAGCATCAGAAATGATTGACGATGGAGTGAATGGTGGCAGCAGACGTCATCCCACGCATTGTCGCTTCGTAACGTCGAGCAGAGCGCGCCGTAGTCCCGTGGGCCCGCACCGCAGCTCGCACACCTGTTCTCGTTTCCACGTCATGCGTCGATAACCACAAGCGTAGATAACAGTATAAGCTGTAATGATGCCCCTATGCTCCGTAAATGACATTAACATTCGCTATAGCATCATGCTGACGCGTATCGAACGCCCAACATTAGGTCCATTAGGTAATACTGTGAACGCCAACTAAACAGATTCCAAGTAAGAAGTCAACTTCTTCGCTACAACTAATTCCCAACTCAGCAAGATAACAGCTTCTTCTTCACATTATGCCCACAGATTTCTGACGCATTTAAAGGAAATACCACACCGCAGCAGATATTAAGTGGATTTGACTTCTGCATAACTGAACCTCACTGAAGTTCACTTTTAAAGCCAGCATAGAGCAACTTTGTAAACAATTACTACAAACAATTAAAACAAAGTTGTTTATGACAGACAATGTTTTAGAAAATCAATTGTTTTCCTTTGAAATAAACAGAAAGATTTTCATTCTAATCTATCCGAGTACAAAGTTTTCGCAATATTAGTTCAAATTTAATATTCGCTTCTATAATATTATTTCAAAGGAAAACAATTGATTTTCTAAAACATTGTCTGTCATAAACAACATGAAACAGGTCATGGCGACAAAATCATATGGCAGAACTGACAGCGACGTATATCGGAAGGCAGTAAGATCTCTTGCCATTTGGTTTGGCAGTACTCGATAGCCATTTCTAGGCGCAAGTAAATGACGAAATGCAGCGCGTTTTCGTTATCAAGTAACGTCTTCATCAATTACTTTAGTTTTAATGTAATCTACGAGTAATTGCTGATGTTTGATATTAACATGAAAAGGATTCCGTAGACAGGGAAAGAACCTGTTCTTGGGAAACTACTTCTATATTCACCAAAAGGCATTAAATGATCTTCAAGCACATGTGTTCCAGCAGCGGTATGAATAAAATGATAGTAGTAATGACGGTAATAATCGAATTATCCGGTAACTTCACACTTCACACTGGATTTTCTCGAACTAAGAAATTTGCTCAATTTGTGAAAATTCAAAATGGCTTTACTTCGAGCCTATGATGCCTAGAATAGTCTTTACATCCTGCTGACATGAGAATAGCATAATCTCCGCGTCAGAAGCTTGCTTCTACTTAACCATTTAATAAAAATGGCTCTGAGCACTATGGGACTCAACTGCTGTGGTCATCAGTCCCCTAGAACTTAGAACTACTTAAACCTAAGTAACCTAAGGACATCACACACATCCATGCCCGAGGCAGGATTCGAACCTGCGACCGTAGCAGTCGCACGGTTCCGGACTGCGCGCGGCCGGCTAACCATTTAATAGACTCGCATTTTTTTCCACCGTGACTAATTTTGTAAGCTAAGCACATCATCCGTTTCAGCACACTCTTGAGGCTGGGAAATGTGGCCATAATGGTCTGGTGGAACGAATTATCACAGGTGCACTGCGTGGGTTCAGGAATTTACTTTTAAGAGGCAGAAACGGATTTATTTTACCTCTGGTAACCTCAAGAGAAAGACGTTATAATCCATAATCCGCATTAAACATCACGTTCCTTCATTACTAATTGGCCAGAGCCGGGTTACGTTGGGAAATGACATAGCGGAAGTCATGGCAAACAGAAATACAGTCACCAGTAAACTTACTTACATTAGAAAATTTTATTTTATTTGATGAACCGATAGCCATTTGAAGGAACCGGTCTCTTATTTTACTTGTAGTTGATTGAACTAGAGACGTTGAAAAATTTGGTGCTGGACTGTGATTCGAGTTCGTATCTCCTCTTTCGAGGATCTGAATCTCTCAGAACAGTATAGTTCAATCATTTCGTTCCTTTTCCCAAGACTGCAATCATCTCTAGGTCTCCTCCAAAGGATCCAGTACAAAAATATTCATAATTTCATTTCAAGCCCTATCAAGTGCACACCCAGCTGCTAGTGAAAATTAAGGTGAATTTTTAATGTCTGTTCATGTGTTGCCAACAGTCGCAATAGGTGTCGTTATTTCTGGTCAAAGACGCACACATATTACTGTTGGTGAATAAGCAACTGATACTTAAGCTATATTCGTGGATGCACGGTAGGTGTGCAGCTCGATTCTAGCTTAGGCACAAAAGTTTGTATCCTTACTTTAGATTCAAACACCTAGCAGCTCGTAAGAAAAACCGATACGTAACATTTGATTTTTCTTAGTTAACAATCCGATTACGTGTTGGGTTCGTTTCCCCATCACAGAACTTCACATCTTGCACTTCATCTTTAAATGCATGCACACTTTGTTACTTCAGAATGGAGGTATATCAGACATCTTTCGTGATTAGCTAACAGGGACGAAAGGGTCTTGTTACGAGTCCCGGTTTATTACAAAAATTGTCGTCTTTTATTTTCAAGTTTAGATTTGGTTACTGGTATTTGCAATAATTTCGGTAATTCATGACTCTTCATGGCTAGTCATCAATATGATGTGGTTAGATTAGATTAGATTAATTCTTGTTCCATAGATCATGAATACGATATTTCGTAATGATGTGACGTGTCATTTTAAATGAAAGATTTCTTTACATACCATGATTCAATTTCTTTGCAACAATTTTATACACACACACTCTCTCTCCCTCATTCTTTTTTATTTCTCTCTCTCTGTCTCTCTCTCTCTCTCTGTCACATACACACCCCACACACACACACACACACAAACACACACACACACACACACACACACACACACACACATTCTTTTTTTATTTTTATTTATTTGTTGTTCTCGACCATCGGTTAGGCACGAAAACGCCTGTGAATGAGTTTTTTTATTTTTGAGTACACTTACGAAAGAAATATAAAAACAACTATGACAGTTACTGATTTATTATGCTTAGTTTGCAGTCAATTCTGAGTATTATTAGTAACTACGCTCCAGTCCCTAAACCTAGTTACGGAAATGCGAATCAGTCTCATTACGTATTCCAGGACGTAGCAGCTGCGACTTGGAGACACAAGCTATGGTCACTTCCCAGCCCGCTGTATGATCACATCGGTTCGTCTTCTTCCTGCTGGTACTGTAACTGAGATTTGGCAACAAGGCAACATATGTTTGGCAACTCTGTGATCGACGAGTTACTTCCTTGTGTGCACGGAATTAAGCCTCAAAGTTCACTTGATTTTACCTGTCATTTCCATTGAGTAATCTCAGTTATTATCGCTTGAGGTGTAACAAAAGATTGTAAACTTAAGGTTTTCAGCCCAGGAAAGTCGTTTCAGGAGGAAATCGCAACTATTATCGTCCTTTAAATAGCGGTTTATGAGTTCTAGCCACTATTGGCCTCGTAAGAGGAAGCTATGACACATACCTGTTCGCCAGCTCTGTGGTAGAGTGCTGACCTGTGAAAAGGCGTCTGCTGCGGTTCGCAGTTCCAGTCTCACTGCCGTCAACGTCTTTACCCCTTCTGTGAAAGAGCTACAAGCAGTCAGATCAAACATCAATAAGGGAATCGCAAGAAAATATTTTCAGCTCATACTGCAATGGTGAAAAACTTACAATGCTGCACAACAGGTAACGCCTCTTTCCGCAGCTGACAACCAAATTTTGGGTTTATAGAAATACATAACTATATTTATGATATGCCACATTTGCATACCTCTTGAGTATGACACAGCATACCAATTAAACACAGACCCAATCAAAATCTAAGTGAGTAGTATTTTACTAATTCGTGTCGATAGAGGCATGTTTGTGTACAAATGGTTCAAATGGCTCGGAGCACTATGGGACTCAACTGCTGAGGTCATTAGTCCCCTAGAACTTAGAACTAGTTAAACCTAACTAACCTAAGGACATCACAAACATCCATGCCCGAGGCAGGATTCGAACCTGCGACCGTAGCGGTCTTGCGGTTCCAGACTGCAGCGCCTTTAACCGCACGGCCACTTCGGCCGGCCCTTGTGTACAGATACTCAGTTTTATTAAAACATACTTTCGTCATAAGGTTATCGTCGGTAATTTTATTTCATTTCTTATAATACAGTGCACAATTTTCGTAAGGTTTTCTTTAGTGTTGTTGAAACAATAGTAAACATGAGAGCGAAATTAATCATCAACGATATATGCAAATTCTCTGATGTTATCTATAACAGTCTGACGATGCACATGCAGTTTATTGATTACATGCACGTAGAAAACTTGTTCTGAGTTAAAGCTGTCAAACAATGTTTGAAGAAGAATAAAATGCCTTTACCACACGACAGCTAATGCAGAAAATACTTTTCTGACGTATTTGGGCACGATGCGATCTCCCCATACATAATACAAAAGCTTCGAGATGCATCTGCTGCCTGGCTGTCTATTAAACCTGAAAAGAACAAAATGTCTCAAAAGGTAGCCCTTTTTCCACTTGCGACTATTTTGGGTTGAGAAGTGAAGGGAATTATGTTCAAAGTTTCATTAGATTGGTAACTTCAGCAGACAGCAGAATTGCGTTTTAAAAAAAATTAGCAGTAAATTTATTCGAACCCGCGACATCTTACCTATGGTGCACGACACTTAAAATTACGCTACTAGCTGACACATTGCTGCAACACCTTCACAGCTGAACAACAATTTCTCCAGAACTTCTGCATACCACAGCGCTGCGAGATAATGCAACTGGCCGGGTCTAGACGTCTGAGAGAAACAGTTAAAGCTTTTCTTTTGCGCTGCACGACGTTTTTTACAAACAGATAGCGCAATAGAATAGCTCAAGTGGAAAGGAACACTTCGTATTTAAATTTCTGCATCCTACACTGTTGGCAATTCTGTGTAGGTGACAGTTACGTGATTTTATTTCGGCGATTACAAAATAGAGCTGAATGTATACACTAGGTAGCCGAGGCAGTTAGTTCATGGTGATTCGGTCAACCAAGTAAATGAACATGCTGCAATTTACTACAGGGAGCCTGTGTGTCAAAATTCTCATCCAGTGTGGCGCAACGGCGTTACGATAGAAAAATAAATTACTGAAAAAGAGGGGTGGGTGGTCTGTTGGACTGATGGTAGGGTCTTATACCTATGGTCTGTCAATGATTTTATATAGGGAGAGAAAGATTCCATTCTCTTCTGACTACACCAAGTGAAGAAGATATAATGTCAGTGTGGTCTGAAATTCACTTTAAAGATGATATTCCTTCTCTGCCAAGTAGACGTTAGGTTGAACCACAATAAAGTCTGGAGTGGCGACATGTAGAAACTCTATCACCAGTAACCTTTCTTATACTAGTTATTTATTTCTAGTTACGAAACAAACGCTATGTAGGGTCACAGAACACTTATTCCATCGTTTATCTGAGCTTCTGTATGTCGATAAAATTGGTTCTGAACTTAGAATGCAACTCAGACCGCCCTTAACGCGGAATTTGGTCCCTTCGTGACAATACAGCCCGGCTACAATTTATTGTTTGTTCAAAACTGCAGATCCCTCAACATCTCCACATGTTACGCGTGAATGGGTTCGAATCCTGGCCTGGCACTAAAGTTTTCATTATGTCTTATCAAGCTCTAGCATGAGAACACCTATCTGCTGGTGGATAATAATTTTGATTTTTAATGTTTTTTCATTCGTTGTCAACACTAACGATATCTGACGTTTTTGACTCTCTGTGGGACACATAACTATCTGCGAGATCACTGTAAGTTCAAGATGTTATTCCGAGCTGCTGGTGGAGAAAAATTCGGTAGCTGACGTTCTTTGCGTGTAGTCAACAATGATATGTGTGCGGCTCTATTCCCAGTGAGCACTGAACTCTTCGTCATATTATTTCTAGTTCAAACATGCTCACATGTCGCTGCTGGTGCAACAAACCCATATTTAACGTTCGTTTTCTGTAGAATATAACAGCGAAAGGTGCCGGGTTGGAGACCGGGGAAGGAAAAAATTAATTTTTCGTCTCGTCATTTCGGTTAAAACATCTAGCTACTGCCAAGGAAATCCGATATGTCACGGTTGGGTTTCGATACCAATCCGATTAGGTTCTGGGTTCGAATCACTGTCCAACACAAAGCTTTACCTCACGGCATTTCAAGTAAGTTATTTGTGAAGAAGCAATATTTGACATCTCTCGTAGTTCGTTAACAGGGACAAGAGATGCTGGGGAGGAATTATCGTCCGTTAAAAATGTTTGCGTTATGTAATTTAAAGTTGATATTTGCTAACTGATACTGTTTAAAATCGAGGCATATCACTCTCTCTATGCCTAATCAGGAGTGACTGTTAGTTTGCGTCAGTCACTAAATCTTTGCTTAGTCTACCTGACCTGGGTTTGAATCCATATGCAGAACGAGACGGTTCGTCGTGTCATTTGAAGTTCATACATATTCTCAACTAGCTGCTCGTCAATAACTTAAATTTTAATGTCATTTTGTGTTAGATAATAAGTACTGTATGTTACTTTGAAGAGGAAATCATGAATACGACGAACTTACTACGTGCATTACCTATCTGACGTAATAATGAGAGTGGTAACATTTCAGGTATGTCATTTATTGTAATGAATGTGAGCTTACAAGCCTTAAGGATATTCTTATCTGTGATAAGGTGTTCCCTGATATTTGTAGCATCGTGGTATTACTTTACATCTTGAGTTACTGCGATACAGAGCAGTGTTTTCTAGTGGTGACTTGTTGGAGCCATTTTCAATAGTCAAACGACTGTACCAAGGAGCGATTAGAGGACCTGCTAGACAGCTGCGTTATGCCGGCTGCATGTGAACCAGGCGAAATGCAATTCAGGTCGTTCTGATACTTTTGAGTATGACTGTACATCAGGTGGTGTTGCTGTCACGCTACTGTATAAGTTTTCTCTATTGATTTTGGTGAGCTATAGTAGTTATTAAACTTTTTGCAGTTATTTTTTAAGCAGTCGAATTATGAAATATTACTACATTATGACGTTACTTGTCAGCTGTACTGGCAGTTGAGTCAGCGATGTGTTGTTACAGGCTGTGTGCTTCAGTGTTATTCTGTAAACCATATCTTTGTTCTTACAAGTTGTAGTGTATTGCTCATATGATTGTGATACACTGAAGCACGAAAGGAACTGCTATAGGCATGCGTATTGAAATACAGAGAAATGTAAACAGGCAGAATACAGCGCTGCGTTCGGCAACCCCTATACAAGACAACAAGCGTCTGGCGCGTTTGTTAGATCGGTTACTGCTGCTACAATGGCAGGTCATCAAGATTAAAATTAGTATGAGCGTGGTGTTATGGTCGGCGCACGAGCAATGGGACACAACATCTCCGAGGTAGTGATGAAGCGTACGACCATTTCACGTGTGTACCGTGAATATCAGAAATTAGGTAAAACATCAAATCTCCGACATCGCTGCCACCGGAAAAAGATTCTGTAAGAACGGGACCAACGACGACTGAAGAGAATCGTTCTGCGTGAAAGAAGTGCAACCATTCCGTAAACTGCTGCAGATTTCAATGCTGGGCCATCAAGTGTTAGCATGCGAACCATTCAACGAAATAACATCGATATAGACTTTCGGAACCGAAGGCCCACTCGTGTATCTTTGATGATTGCGCGACACAAAGCTTCACGCCTCGCCTGGGCCCGTCAACACCTACATTCGACTGTTGATGACTGGAAACATGTTGCCTGGTCGGACGAGTCTCATTTCCGATTGTATCGAGCGGATGGGCGTGTACGGGTATGGAGACAACATCATGAATCCATGTACCCTGCATGTCAGCAGGGGACTGTTCAAGCTAGTGGATTCTCTGTAATGGTGTGGGGCCTCTGCCATTGGAGTGATATGGGACCCCTGACACGTGTAGAAACGTCTCTGACAGATGACACGCACGTAAGCATCCTGTCTGATCACTTGCATCCTTTTATGTCCATTGTGCATTCCGAAGGACTTGGGAAATTCTAGCAGGACAATGCGACACCTCACAAGTCAGGAATTGCTACAGAGTGGCTCCAGAAACATTCTGAGTTTAATCACTTCCGCTGGCCACCAAACCCCCCAGACATGATCATTATTGAGTATATCTGGGATGCCTTGCAACGTGCTGTTCAGAAGTGATCTCCCCGGATTTACGGACAGCCGTGCAGGATTCACGGTGTCAATTCCCTCCAGCACTACTTTAGACATTAGTCGACTCCATGCCACATCGTATTGCGGCACTTCAGCGTGCTCGCGGGGACCCTACACGATATTAGGCAGGTGTTCCAGTTGCTTTGGCTCTTCAGTGTAAATTCTGTATAGGTCAGACTGGAAGGAATTTCAATATTCGATGCCGAGAACACATTAGAGATAGCGAAGGTACCCAATTAACTTTCTTCCATCACTTGAAGGTAAAACGACGTACAGCGGACGGTTCGGAACCGACTGTCGAGGTTTTAGGTATTGCACAAAAAGGAATAATAATGAATATTCTTGAAGAGATCTAAATACAGTAACAGACTCAAGAAATTTTAAGTGACCAGATCGATTTGAAACACAAATATTACATAGAAAATTTTATTGAAATTGTTCTTCCAAACACGAGATGAGTAGAAAAACAAAATCTACTAATCTACAAATGTATCAGATATCAACATGTTATAACGAAATTAAAAATAATCGCTCTAAAGCATACGGTTAAGAATAAAACATCAGGAAATCTCGCGCACCATGACACTACCTGGAATAACCAATTTTAAGAAAAGAACAAAAAAGGACTAAATTACATATGCGTCTAGAACCACATAAACACGCATCATATAGGCAATATAATATAGCTGGTAAGAGCAAAGATATGACTTACCGAATACCACTGAAGCAAACTGGGTGTAACCATATAACATCGCTGACTCAGCTATCAGTTCATCTGTCAAGTATTATTATGAAATAAACTTTCGTAATTCGACAACTTCACAGATAACGGCTCCGAGAAAATGTTTTAATACCTATTATAGATACACCAACATCAAAGGAGCAAACTTATATAGTAGTGTCACAGCAACTGAGAGAGCGATGTCATATGGATTTCAACACCATCTGATGTAAGTGGGAAACCATAATTCTATAGTACATTAAATTATATACTTCAAAATTTGAAATATTGTACCAAACTATGTACTTTCCACAGATTGGCTGAAGATGTCAATCACGTCGAAGTGGGCCTATAGTAATAACCAATGTAAACAAACACAGCAGCGTCTTGGCCTTATAGAAAATATATAATCACGTGAAACTTCCTGGCAGATTAAAACTGTGTGCCCGATCGAGACTCGAACTCGGGACCTTTGCCTTTCGCGGGCAAGTGCTCTACCATCTGAGTTACCGAAGCACGACTCACGCCCGGACCTCACAGCTTTACTTCTGCCAGTATCTCGTCTCCTACCTTCCAAACTTTACAGAAGCTCTCCTGCGAACCATGCAGAACTAGCACTCCTGAAAGAAAGGATATTGCGGAGACATGGCTTAGCCACAGCCTGGGGGATGTTTCCAGAATGAGATTTTCACTCTGATGGTAGAGCACTTGCCCGCGAAAGGCAAAGGTCCCGAGTTCGAGTCTCGGTCGGGCACACAGTTTTAATCTGCCAGGAAGTTTCATATCAGCGCACACTCCGCTGCAGAGTGAAAATCTCATTCTGGAAACATCCCCCAGGCTGTGGCTAAGCCATGTCTCCGCAATATCCTTTCTTTCAGGAGTGCTAGTTCTGCATGGTTCGCAGGAGCGCTTCTGTAAAGTTTGGAAGGTAGGAGACGAGATACTGGCAGAAGTAAAGCTGTGAGGTCCGGGCGTGAGTCGTGCTTCGGTAGCTCAGATGGTAGAGCACTTGCCCGCGAAAGGCAAAGGTCCCGAGTTCGAGTCTCGGTCGGGCACACAATTTTAATCTGCCAGGAAGTTTCATATCAGCGCACACTCCGCTGCAGAGTGAAAATCTCATTATATAATCACGTGTTTATTTCTGCGCTAGTACTTCGCGCCTACCTAATTTATTAATAAGTGCGTCGCCGTCCCGTTTACTGATATCACTGGCTCTCTTCTGTTAAGAATGGAAGCTCATGTGGGTTTTTCTCTTAGATAAAAAGGCGCGACTTGTCTGTCACCTTTTTTTTCTGTTACGAAACACTTCAAACCAACACCTACTGGGCTTGCTTCTAAATCAACAGACACCAACTGGAGGACATATAATATATTTTTAAAATTTTAGATTTGCTTTACTCTTTCCCTTACACGATTTGAAAGACGAATTGAGTCTGCGCCCGTAGCTGAGTCCCGCGTGAGAGTTAGATTCCCGGTACTGCCAGGAATTTTTACTTCTTGGGAAGAGTGGAACCAGGTCCGCTCAGCGTCGTGAAGCTAACTGAGAGGCTTCTTGATTGAGTAAGACTGGTACCATGTTTTCTGGCCCGACAACGGCCGTGACAGCGGTGTGCTGAACCCACGACCCTCTGTACTGCATCACAGGTAACTTAACAGGCCGAGGATAACCCTGCCCGATTGCCCAGTCTGTGGTCAGAACTGCCGGCCGCGGTGGTCTCGCGGTTCTAGGCGCGCAGTCCAGAACCGCGCGACTGCTACGGTCGCAGGTTCGAATCCTGCCTCGGGCATGGATGTGTGTGATGTCCTTAGGTTAGTTAGGTTTAAGTATTTCTAAGTTCTAGGGGACTGATGACCACAGATGTTAAGTCCCATAGTGCTCAGAGCCATTTTTTGTGGTCAGAACTGAGGTGTTGCTAAACAATTAGAAATGTGATTTTGTAGCGAAAACGTACTTGTACTCACTGGCAACGGTATCTTGAGAGTAACAATGGGTCTTCAGAAACGCACCGCTCTTGTATCCGCTGTAATAGTGCCGTACAGAAGCTGATCACCATAGGCTCTTCCCTTGCCAAAAGGTTTGTTGCTTATCTCATTGAAAGACTTCAGAATTGGCGCAAATGTTGCAAAAATAGGGGGAAAGTGTCGCAGCGGAACTACAAATATTTCATGAAACGGCTCCACATCCACAGTTAAATTTTTAAATGTAAATTATGTAATTTGTCAGTTCTTTCTGCATGACATGTGGAAGTATGACGACATAATTGTCCATGTGATAATGGTATTGTTGCTGTTTACGTATGTGCTTGAGTCTCTGTGAATGAAGTGGTAAAATAAATGATTCGTTTGGCACGGTATTCATTTGGGAGAGCAAATAGATTCAAATATGCCGACTGACAGCATGAGATGGTTTTTTAAAATTCCTTTAGGAAAGAAATAGGATTGAGTGGTATCACGAAATCTTAATTTCTTGATCGGTGTGCAAATGAGCCAATGCACGTTTAATATGAACTAGCTACCAGTCTCGGTTTCGCACGGGTAACACTATCTGCGTCCGGACGACTTGTCTGGAGCAGCGGTAATAGATTATACAGGTTGAACATTAATAAAACCGACAAGCTGCATGGACTGATTCGTAACCGTAAATGGAGGAAAAAAGCTCCTATAAACAAGTGTTCAGAAACGCATCATTGTCATCATTGCCACGACAGATGGCGCTGACGAATGACAGTTCCTCTCAGCAAGTGACGTGTGTTCCTTCTATGTTGCAGGGTGTGTCATTGCCGCAACATACTGTAAGCAGCAGAATGGTCCGGTATTCATGTCGGGAACAAGCCGAGATGGTGTTTGTATACGGCCAAGTAGATGGAAACGGTCGAGAGGCAGCACGGCTAAACCAAAACAAGTACCCTCACAGACACCAACCACATGACAAATTTCAAGCCCTTTTTGGGAGTTTGTGTAATCATGAGTCCTTTTACAAAGACGAACGTGCATAGAGGCGGCGGATTGTGCGTACACCAGATTTGGTGTACCGGATTCTACGGGATATTGAGACAAACCGTAGTACAACGTCCAGGCAAGTGGCCCGTGAACATGGCATAAGCCAAAGTACGTTTATGTGTAGCCTGCACGACAACCGGTACTGTCCCTACCACCTGCAATGCCATGGAGGCCACTATGAACATCTGCTGTGCGTGGAAGCGATGCAGCCCTGTACTGTGTTCCAGGACGATTTGTTGTCATTGCACGCACATCGTCCATTTCCGGACCCATGTTCATGGAACCTTTTTTCCTCCATTTCCAGTGAGGAGTCCATCCCTGCAGCTTGTCGGCTTTATTAATGTTCACACTGTATAAACAAAACTTAATCGTGAATTAGCTTATCACAGGAGACCATGTCAAAATACTTACAGGAGTTCCTAAGATTAGCATTCACATAAACACAGAAAAATGCGGAGTGGGACTCCAGTTTAGTAATATGTATAGACTTCCTGGCGACCCGGCCCGGCTCTGCGCGGGTAGCAGCAGGACACCAACCTACAGCCGGATGACTTGATTGGCGTAGTGGATTTTGTCCACGGGCCATTTGCAAAATTCAGAGAACTACGTTACGTAAGTGAATGCCATCACTTACGCGATGTAAGCTGCGCACGCCAGGAAAATTGTCTGGAGGCATGAATATTATGTGTTCCATACAAAATTGGCGTTTGGAGTGAATCTCATGGCAATGATCGTATCGCATAGTTATGTAAGTAATATGTGCGCAAGAAGTGTAAATATTAAACTTCCTGGCAGATTAAAACTGTGTGCCCGACCGAGACTCGAACTCGGGACCTTTGCCTTTCGCGGGCAAGTGCTCTACCAACTGAGCTACCGAAGCACGACTCAGGCCCGGTACTCACAGTTTTACTTCTGCCAGTACCTCGTCTCCTTCCTTCCAAACTTTACAGAAGATCTCCTGCGAACCATGCAGAACTAGCACTCCTGAAAGAAAGGATATTGCGGAGACATGGCTTAGCGACAGCCTGAGGGATGTTTCCAGAATGAGATTTTCACTCTGCAGCGGAGTGTGCGCTGATATGAAACTTCCTGGCAGATTAAAACTGAGAGCTTCTGTAAAGTTTGGAAGGTAGGAGACGAGGTACTGGCAGAAGTAAAGCTGTGAGTACCGGGCGTGAGTCGTGCTTCGGTAGCTCAGTTGGTAGAGCACTTGCCCGCGAAAGGCAAAGGTCCCGAGTTCGAGTCTCGGTCGGGCACACAGTTTTAATCTGCCAGGAAGTTTCATATCAGCGCACACTCCGCTGCAGAGTGAAAATCTCATTCAGTGTAAATATTGTATGCGAATCATGGGTGTATATGTATTTGAGTGATTAAATTGTATCGGAGGATGCCCAAGGTGGTACAAATAAAATAAAAAATAAGAAAAACCACAGGTGATGTGCATGATAAGATCGTGTTACAGCACACCTCTTGTGAAGAGTAAGCACTGTTATGCGTTGGTGAGGTCCATTGACGCAATTCTTTGTTGCGGACTCTGTGAGAGACTACTTCGCCGCGCCAAGCAAAGAATCGTGTCCACGTCTAGGTTTGATTCAAGGAAAGCAGAAATCTGAAAGTTCATTCATCTGCTGCGCTGCTGAAAGAACGTGCTGTATGTAAACGAAGAAAAGTTTCCGGAGTACTTTTTCGGAAAATGTTTTACTTCGAGCATAACAAGTAGAACACCAAATTTTTTGGACTCATGTCTTTTCGCTACGCAGTTGTTGTCAAACGATGGCGGCGAACTATTGGTTAAAATATTTGACAATTTAAAATTGTTTCACATCACAGCCTGATAATGTGATGGTCATCTTTTTGTTATTGATCATGTGTATTACGATACTTCAGATGTGAGTAACTCATTGTCCGTTGTTCGAAGAATCTGCAGTGAATAGAGTGCGAATCGCGACTGGTAATGTGAGGGAAGCAGAAATTGGCAGTCTGAAGGTGTCGTCATATTGCTAAATGCGATCTCAATCACATGTAGAAATGTCTCGAAATATCGTGTATTCGTCAGCAAGAAATTTCTGAATCCTTTTCAAGAAGATAGTGCCCTTATCTTTAAACGTTTGGAACTAAAATACTTAAAAATGCTGCACATAACATAGCCACATGTCTCACAACAACAAAATCATAGAAAATAATGGAAAATGTTTATGGAAGTCTCTAGTGCGCATTTTTTCTTGTGGTACTAACATTGGTCACTAGACTGAAATACAATCCAGCAAATATTGTGTGTTTTTAGGTACACTGACCTCAAGGTTCAACAATTTCTCCTATATAAAATCCTTTTGTATATATGCTCAAGTGTACAAAGGACCTAGGAAAGGAAGCATTAACACGCGACTTAAGAGATGCAAGACCATTTGTCATCTGTGATACCCGGATGAATCGGGAGTAGCAGATCATGCACTGGGGTCAGGGAACAACCAAATCCGTTTCTCCGATACCATGATCATATCAAGATCAAGTCATTATTATTCTAGGATATACAGAGAGACAGGAGAATTCAAATGTACAATATACTTTAACAGAAAATAGTAAGGACTGAAATTACACAGGTTGTCAGCCTTAATGCTAAATGAAGCAAACAGCGCCAACCCTTCAACCACTACATGCTTGTTAACACACGTTGGCGCGACTCCGCTACCTTAGGCAGCCGTCTGACGACGTCACGAACCGACCGTTGCATGGATACGTATAAACAGGTGAGTTTAACATGGTTGATACTGTCTTCTTAGTCTTTAAATTGTTTGATGGTGTCTGTAGTACCTAGAGACGAAGAATTGGGCAGAGGGATATGCCTCGTATCACGGTCTAAAGTGCATAAAAGAAGTATCGACAATAAAGTAACACAAACTGAAAGCCTGTGTTGCATGAATTCTTGGTACATGTTCCCCGCGCTGAGAGCGGATTTCTGACTTGCTACATAGCTCATATCATCAGTAACAGAATCACAAGTGTACCGTAGGAAACACACGGCGTCGTTTCCGTAAACAATTTCAGTGGTGACTAAGGAAAACGCGTCACATCATAAATGATTTCAGTACAGTTGTGTAAAGCGGCCCAGCGTGTCCTCGTGAAATATCACGACAGGAGATCACGATAAGCCGAATGCAGCATCCTCATTCCTAGGTGCGGTTATTGTGGTCGACTAATCATACCAAATACTGGTGCTACAATATCACTGTGACTTATCCAAATGTACACTTCAAAACATGCTCTTAGTTCTGAGATACATTCTTTGTCTATAAATATGCTTTCATGAAATGCACTCCCCATGTCCTATACGTATCACCACTTCCAAAAAGAACTTTCTGTTTTAACTTCGTTTTACTGTCTCTTTTTTTCTTCTCCCTGAGGAAACCAACGTACGCATATATACTTTTGTGAAAATTAGAACTACTACAAAGTGTAATTGCGTAGGCTTTCGCGGCCAGAGTCAGTCGTCATAAAAGTTTTCTGAGTATGGTACCGCCGGCCGGGGTGGCCGAGCGGTTCTAGGCGCTACAGTCTGGAACCGCACGACCGCTACGGTCGCAGGTTCGAATCCTGCCTCGGGCATGGATGTGTGTGATGTCCTTAGGTTAGTTAGGTTTAAGTAGTTCTAAGTTCTAGGGGGACTGATGACCTCAGAAGTTAAGTCCCATAGCGCTCAGAGCCATTTGAACCATTTTTTGAGTATGGTACCGCGTCATAATGTATGAAACTACTGCTGCTGGAGACCCAGAAGAAGGCCGCTGCAACCGTGGCCGAATCGTTGGTTTTTCTACAGCAGCAGTAATTTTATACATTATGACGCGATACCATACCCAGAAACCTTTCATCTCGTACTACAAAGTATATCGCTAATCATTCCAGCTCGAAGGCTCTCCAGAATATAGTTTAAACGATTAGTAGTTAACCCTGCAGAGATATTAAATTCACATAGACTCTTTCGCGGCATCTGTTCTGTTCTCTGAATAGAATGGTTAGCGTTATCTTAAGCTCACTCGATGGACACCTTCCAATTAAGTGGACATGTGGTCGCTAGTGTCGGCAAGGTCACATAAGGATAAATCGGCAGAACACCCTGACACGTCTTGTAATTTCATTCCTTCTAAGAAATGGCGCCACTGTGAACAGAGTATTAGTTGGCCCGAGTGGTACCACGCCGCGTGGAAAGTCATTGTTCATAGTTTGTGGAATATCGAAGACAAGCTGGTTTAGAGAGTAAACTGAGGCGGAAACAACTTCAAAACTGTATGAGGCTTGAATCAAATTTAATAGGTGGAACTGTAAAATGTCGATAGTAATGTATCATATTTAAGATCCGTATGCTCATTATTACCGGTCCAACATGTGTTCTGAGAATTATTTGGAGGTTAGAAATGACGGGAACTATTATAGAAACCGGAGCATGATTGTTGCCTGCTGGAAGAGCCACCTATTATGAACTGTTTTAAGTCAGGTAGGTTTTCTGGAGACTCCAACACTTGTCGAGGTCTTACACATCGTATCACGAATGGGTTGGGTTCGAACGACTGTGCGGTATTAGAGTTCTGTAAATGTTACACAAAATAAATCAGTCCAGGTACAAGAACACTTATTTATTTTATATCACAAATACCTTAACGTCCAGTTCTGCTTACACATTTAATCTGTACAGACTGAGAACTAAGTTCCGTAACTGATAGTCACGTTCAGTAGTGAACACACGTCCCTAGACTAAGTCCATAGCTACGTCGCTGCGCTATGGGCTGTTTACGGTACGGTGTGTTCCACATGGTTGTTTTTAACTCCAGATAAACTCTATCGAAGGACTACGTCGAAGACAACTGACTGTTCGTCTGAAGACTGCTCACCGAAGACTGACTTGCAGACTGCTGCACAGACTGCTACACCGAAACCACACGGTTGACTGCCACTGCTGGAGATCACGAACTCCTCGGCAGGTGGCTCTCCAAGCCGAATGTTGTCATTATTGTCTGGTTGGCGTCCTTGGTGGATGCGGCAAAGTAGTCCACCCACTGCGGGCGACCTCTGAACTATCACTGAAGCTCACACTGCTGCCTCCTCGCCTTGATGTATGCTACGCATATTGCTGATACGGTGGAGGGGAAGCCTACTCGGCAGGGGTAGTAGCGTGGGACGCAACAAGCAACGGTATTGTTCCTCAGAGGATTTTAATGTGACTATGACATAGTCAAATTTGTCAGTAATGAGCAATCTGTCATACTATTACCTATTTCGTTTCATTGGCGATAAGTGGAACGGTCACGTCATTATCTAGAATGTATACAGGGTGAATCACCTACAATTGCACTGCAAATATCGCGGAAATGGAAAGTGCTATTTATGTGCTGTTTTCAAACAATGGGTTGGTATTCAGGGGCTCGTATTGTTAGCCAGTCTACAGATTGTTGTAATACTTAGAAACTATTTCTTGGCCAAACATACACTTTTTTTGAAAAGTAACAATATCTGCTGACATTAAACTAAAAGTAGAGTAAATTAAAAACTCGGAAAATTTGGAAATTTGTGGTAAGGTCTCATGGGTCCAAACAGCTGAGGTCATCGGTCCCTAAGCTTACACACTACTAAATGTAACTTAAACTGACTTACACTATGGACAACACACACATCCATGCCCGAGGGAGGACTCGAATCTCCGACGGGAGGAGCCGAACGCACTGTGACAAGGCGCCCTCGACCGAGCGGCTACCCCGCGTGGCTAAATTAGAACTTCAGTGATGTTTGTTGCAGGACACTAGCGCGAGTCGTTTACGAGATATCGTAATTTGAGAAGCTTCCACAATCACACTTGTACAGCGCCTGTGGTAGCACACACCAAAGAACAACACAAATACATATACCAATTATATGAATTCTGACCACTAAGGAGACAGGTTGTGTTCAAAATGTCCACCAGCAGCGGTAATACACGCTTCCAGTCCAGTATGGAATGACTGCTGCACACGTGCTAGCATTTTAGCGGAGATGTCCGAGCAGGCTACAGTAATAGATCCTTGCATAACATCGGTGTAGTTGGTGTGTCCTTTTAGACACTGTCTTTCAGCTTTCCCCACAGGAGAAGTCTACAGGCGAGGTACAAGTCCTCTGCGTCCAGTTCAACGATTTGGAAACAATTCATGAAGACACGCTGTGTTACTTCGTGCAATATGGACTGGACAGTCATCGTGTCGGTGCCATAGGTTCCTTCTAGTCTGCAGAGGAACGTCTTGTAGCATCCGTGTAAGATGGTCTGTTAGAAAGCTGCGATATTTGTGCTCGTTCAGTGTTCCGTCTATGAAAAACGGGCCTATGAACTGATGGTTCTCTACCCCATACCACACGTTTACACTCCATGGATGCTGCCGTCCCACCTGACGAGGTTAACGGGGATTGCCAAAATATCGACAGTGCATGTTTCGGCGGTTCCTGGCCATATTCGGCAAATGTGGCTTCATCACTAAACAAGTTTCATGATACATCTGAAGTATCCCGTCTTAATGTCCACATACAGAAGTTAACACGATTCTCATAATCGTTTCCATCCAGCTCTTGATGGAGAGAAATGTGGCAGGGATGGAACCTATGTCGATGGAGAATGCGGTTCTCATAACCGTTCCCATGCAGCTGCTGATGGACAGAGATGTGGAAGGGATGGAACATATGTCGATGTAGAATGCATAGGAAATTTGTCTGACTCGTGCCTCTTCCTCGTGCAACTGCGCGGAAGTTAACGTGCGGATCAACTGCAACAGCAGCTAGAACATTAATTTCTCCTACTTCTGTCTTTACTTGTTTCCTTCTGTTACGCTGTCTAGGTGTTACACTATCACTTTCACGTAACTGGTTGAAGAGTCTGATAAATATTTGCTGAGATGGTTGAAGTCTGTTGGGATATCTTGCCGCATACACAGTACAAGAACGAACTGCGTTCTTCCTACATTCTGCACACACCGTGAGCCTGCCGGCTGTTTTTGCACTGGTCAATCTCGTCGTCCAGTCATGACCTACTGCTTGAACTGTCTACAAGTTACGTTAGACATCGTACGCTGGGTCCCGGACTAGACCAGTGCTCGAAGGCAGTTTAGTGTAAGAGTATTTTAAGCTACTGCCACGAATCATATTCATACTAAAGTAGTGTAATATTTATTTTAATAAATTATTTTAAAAAGTTCCTAATGCTGTGTTGCCCTACGTTATGCTTAGCTGTTGCCCAGCCCTGTGTGGAGGCTGTGCAGTGGCTGCGTGCAGGCAAGCCACCTCATAACAGCAACTACTTCCGGTGGAAGAGGTTCTTTTCCTGCCTATACATGAATGACACCAAGAGTATTTGGTGAATACAACAAATATATAGACAGCTGTAAAAGATCACATGAGGCGACGTGTGTTTAGAGCTGACACTGTGCGTTTGTTTCACAATAACCAGGTGAAATCACGATCTTCTCCGTTCTAAGAATGCCTGAAAAGATTAATTGTGTACTCTTACATTGCTTTGAAATATTGCTACACTCCTCATTAAAGCTGCTGGTTTGTACATAATTTCCATTTACTAGGATATATATGACCCAGCGAATTTCATAGAATATATCTCAAAGCTATCTTGAAATTTTATGTTGAATTTTTATGCGTAACGTTTCGTATTCTTAACTGCCACGCCAATAAACGTGTTTTGGTACTGATACCTTCTCCCATCTTTGCCGTTCTGAGAAAATTACTCTACAAACAAAATTTTAACTTTAAAAACTTTAGTTTCACATGAATACATGGGCCTAGGTAGGTTCGTGGAAGACGTCTGTCCCACATACCTGGTTTTCAAAATCGGTCAACTTAAAAAAAGTTTTAGGTAATGAAATGAATGAAACTGCTCTGTTTAACGTGTATTATACAATTAGATATCACCATATGTTATGGCGTAGTAAATTTTCACACCAGTGGATTAGGAGGTTGAAATTGTATATGGCAGTTCCACTGATAAATATTCTCATCATTAATCTATTTTACGACTTTTTTACAGTAACTGCATGACACAAGTCTGTGATCAGTGACTAACACAATTACATAAATAATTACAGTATATAAAAAAAGCTATTAAGTCATATGTCTCATAGTCCATGTTAGTTCTTTACATATACACACTGCTCTACAGAACAAACTTCACAGTTTTCGCATAGTACATTGTTCGGTTTTTGCTTTTCTACGGTGTTGCAGTAACCAAATCTGCGACATGCCGCTAAAATAGTTCTTTTTTCTATTCCTCCGTTGCTAGATGATCCACTTTTTTCGCAGAAAAGGCCCATTAGCTGGTTTACAGGTTCACTTTGAAAATTCAAGTGGGTAATGGGTTTCGGTTAACTATGTTTTACTGTGTGTGAGTGCAAAATATAACCGTTGACAACTGAAAATATCGTTCACATATCCACCATGACTTTGGACACATTGACGCAGACGATGGCTCCAGTTTTTAATCATTCTGTCCAACATTAGTGGCGTAATGTCTGCGATAGCCTGACGATTATTCGCCTCCAAAGATTCCAAAGTTTGTGGTTTATCAGTATAGCCGTGGGTTTTGGTGTAAACCTAAAAAAAAAAGTTCTTGGCTGTTAAATCACACGACCGTGGCGGCCACTTTATAGGCCCACTTCTTGGGATAAACCGGGCGCCAAACTTCTTCCTCAGAAAATCAATTGTGTGGCATGTGGCGCTAACCTGCTGGAACCATATGTTTTCAATATATATGGTTTCAATTTCTGGCACAGAAATTTGTGTAACATGGATCTATAGGGGCTGCCATCGATGGCAACGGTTCTACTCTCACCATTTCTAAGGAAATAAGCTCCAGTGACGCCGCCACACCATAAACGCCACAAACTGCACCGCACAGTGCGTTTTCTCAATGCAATGGCACCTCATGGTGTACAGTGAGTTTTTCTGAATGCAGTGGCACCTCATGGTCCACTTCGAGTTCTTATCGCTTCAATTACGACAATTCTGCGTATTGTCGAAGCCACTAAGGCAAAAATGACAAGATGATTTTTCCACTGAAATCCGGATCAGCTTCCCACTGCTGTACGGCCCAATCAGCGAACTCACGACCAAATCTGTGATCGTTGGACTTCAACTGTTGAGTCACTACAACTTTTTACGGATGCAGGCCAAAATTATTTTGCAATATTCGCCAAGGTGATGTCTCAGATAGCCGAAACCGTTGAGATCGTCTTGAAACGGACACACTGGTCTCTTTCTCAATACTGGCCGCTTCTGCTACGACATTGTTCTCATTCCGCGCTTTACGTTGTCTTCTTAGTGGCGTCTGGTCACGTAGAGTGAAATATCGTTAAAACCTTACCACAGTGCAGCTTAAATAGAGGCTCAATTATCTGGTGAACAGACGATGAGCACCAACAACTGAGCTGCCGCTTTGGGAACTTGAGCCGCTGCATGATGAAACTGCAAACTGTAGTGGATATTTTCAAATCTGGAAATATACAAGAAATGTATTAGAAACTGGAAATTACAAATTTGAAAAGTAGCTCTCTTAATGGTAGACCCTTTATCATAAGAGTTAACGCACAACTGATAAACGGTGATTGAATAGAAAGCAAGATGCAACGAGAAGATTCTCAAATATCCTTAGAGAAACTGTGTTACTTTTGCATAAAAGTTCAGAAACAAAGCGCCAGTCAATGGAATGGCACCCTGACAACATCCAACAAAACCGAAATAAAGCCAAAGAAATTCAAGCAGCGAAAACGTTCTCACCACAGTGTTTCGCAATCGAAAGGGAACCCTACTGATCGACGTTAGAGGAGAGACAGAAACTGCAACAGGCAACTTCAGATCCTTCACCGATTACGAAGCGCTGTCCGAAAGAAACCGGGTGGATGATTGTGCAGCGGTAGTGTGCTTCTTCACGATAAGTTTCGTCTCCATCTGCTACGTTAAAGTATTTGCATCCGCCTTATAACACGGAGTTGACCCCGAATGATTACCATATTTTTCCCAAATTCGGGGACTTGCTTGGCGGAAATCTCTACGAAACAGCCAGAGGTTGAAACTACCGCTACAGTTGTATGGCTCTTTTACTTAGAAGACGATCGGTTTCGGTCTCTTATACGCTCATCACCAGGTGTTATACTGAAAATAGCAAGAGACAGGATGTATTTCCAGTATAACATCTGATGATGGGCGTGTAAGAGACCGAAACCGGTAGTGTTCTAAATAAAAGAACCTTACAACTGTAGCGGCATTTTCATCCTCTGGTACAATGCTCAGTTGCGGATGTTCTTCTGAGAGGATTGTTTGTACTATGAAAAAGATAACGAACCAAAAACAGATGCTAGCAAATGGTTCAACAAATTGGCGGTACTTGAGTATGCGCCGGCCGAGGTGGTCTAGCGGTTCTAGGCGCTCAGTCCGGAACCGCGCAACTGCTACGGTCGCAGGTTCGAATCCTGCCTCGGGCATGGATGTGTGTGATGTCCTTAGGTTAGTTAGGTTTAAGTAGTTCTAAGTTCTAGGGCACTGATGATCAAGATGTTAAGTCCCATAGTGCTCAGAGCCATTTGAACCATTTTTTGAACTTGAGTATGCAAAAGATACAAGAAAACATGCGGAGCGCTGTGACAAATGTTTAAACTTCAATAGTGACTATGTAGAAAAATAGCTATCTAAAGACATTATAAAATAATTCTTTCACTATCTTGGATAAAAATATGTGGGGCGGTACGCTCAGCGTACACATACACAACAGCGCTGAAGCGGTGAGCGCAGTGCAGCAGACCGTTTCTCGCCCGGTGCAGGTAGCTGGCTGGGCAGGCGGCAGCTGAGTACACGGGCGATGCTATCTGGCGCTGCAGCGCTTGTTAGCCGCGCCGGCACTCGAACACGCGGCTCTCCATTACTGAGGCCACTCTGCGGGCGCCCTCTCGCCCCCCACCTCCCCCACCCTCCCTCCACCTCTTGCACGGCTCTGCTTCCACGCGGCTCTCTCGCCGTGCCGAGCCACTGCTGTGGCCTACCGCAACTTCAACCTCACGTGGTCTGCACATCATACGTGTAGATTTTATCGTCGTTTGGCTCAACAGTTACGTTATATTTAGACACACTACGTATATTGTTATTTCAGTCAGAAGAGAGGGGTTTGAATATGATAAATATTATTTAACTATCCGAGAATAAGTTTTACTCGACCTACATATGAGCTAATCTGTGCGGGCTTATATTCAAGAGGAGCAGGCGATGAAAGAACAAGATTTGTGACATGCATACATAGCCGCTAGCCACAAAACGGTGCATGGTGGATTGTACGCTGCCAGTCACTTTCCTCTTCCAATCGCAAATGAGTCGAGGAAAGAACGACTGTTTGTTTCTACATGAGCCCTGATTACTCTTATCTTCACAGTCCTCATGTTCGTGGCAGTAGAACCATTCTGCAGTCTGTCAGAAAAGTCGATTCTCTGAAAGTTCTCATAGTGTTTAGCGAAAAGAACTTTTTCTTCCCTCTGGGGATTCCCATTTAACTACACATAACACTTCCGTAATATTCACATGTTGATCGTACCTATAATAAATCTAGCAGCAGACCTGTGAATTCCTGCTATGTCCTCCCCCTGCTAGGGATCCCAAACACTCGATCAATATTCAACAATGGGTTGCACAAGTGGACGGTAACTGGTCTCCTTTATATGAGGGCAATTCGGAAAGTAAGGAAATGTAAACCACAATGAAAATCACAACTGTTTTATTTGCAACAGCTAGCCACACTTGCTGCTGGTTTTCTACATAGTGGCCGCTCCGACTTAGACATCTGTCGTAGCGTTGTACCAACTTTCCAACACCCTCCTTACAGAAGGCAGGCTCCTGTGCTTTCCAACAGGTTTCTACGCTGAACGGCTGCAAGTAGCCGAACATAATCTTTTCCAGTCAATGACCTGTTCAATTGGGCCAGAGGACCCAGTCCACTGCATGTAAACACAGCCCAGACCGTTACGGAGCCATCTCCAGCTTTCACAGTGCCTTGTTGACAAGTTGGGACCATGGCTTCGTGGGGCCTGCGCCACATTCGAACCCTACCATCAGCTCTTTCCAACTGAAATCGGGACTCATCTGACCAGACCGTGGTTTTCTAATCGTCTGGTGTTCAAGAGCCCACGAGAGGCGTTGCGGGCAATGTGCTGTTAGCTATGGCACTCGCGTCGGTCGTCTCCTGCCGTAGCACATTGACATCAAAATTCGCTTCGCTTTTCGAACAGATATGCTCGTCGTGCGTCCCTCATCGATTTCTGCGGTTTTTCAAGCAGGCTGTTTGTCTGTTAACACTGACAACTCCACGCAAACGCCACTGCACTTGTTCGTTAAGTGACAGCCGTCGGCCACTGCGTTGTTCGTGGTGAGAGCTAATGCCTGAAATTTGGTATTCTCGCACACTCTTGACGCTGTGCATCTTGGAGTATTGAATTTCCTAACGATTTCCGAAATGGAATGTCCCACGCATCTAGCTCCAACTACCATTCCGCGTTTAGAGTGTGTTAATTATTAATCACGACGGAAATCTTTTCGCATGAATCACGTGAGAACGAATGGCAGCTCGACCAATGCACTGCCCTTTTTAGCCTTGTGTACGCGATACTGTATACCTGCGTATCGCTATCCCATGAGTTTAGTCATTTCTGTGTACTATCGACGACGGCTTTGGCTTTATGTCTTGGCTATAATAATACGGTCACTGTTCTGTTCGAGGTAGCTTACCAGCATTCGTGTTTCTATTCTTCCTACCACTGAACTTTTTTAATTCTCGCTCTATCCAAGTCCAACCCAACCATTTCTAATTCTCTAGCCCAGCTGCCGAATTAAAGAATCTATCATTCCAAGCTCGATCCCGAAGACGCTACATTTTTTTCTGACGGTAATATTCTCCTAGGAACTTCTGGGGACCATTTTACTTCCAGAATGTATTTTTCAACAGGTTTCTAGCTACGTTAAGGCATACGGTGTTGGTGCATCACCTTAGTTTCAGAGGAGGAGGAGATTAGTGTTTAACGTCCGGTCGACAACGAGGTCATTAGAAGCGGAGCACAAACTCGGATGGAGTCGGAAACGGCATCGCCCTTTCGAAAGAACCAGCCCGGCATTTTCCTTAAGCTAGGGAAATCACGGAGGACCTAAATCAGGATGGCCGGAAGCGGGTTGAACAATTTTCCTCCCGAATGCGAGTCCACTGAGCTAACCACTATGCGGCCCCACTGGATGGGCTGTAGTTTCCCTTGCTTTCAGCTGCCTACAGTACCAATAGCAAATCTACACCCGCCCGTCACATTAATGCGACCTCCGCCTATATTCGACGTCAGCCTGTAATAACCACTCACAGACGACATGTGGCAGCACTGGCAATGAAGGTATATAAAGCGTGTTGGGGGGACGCGAAGAAAAGTGCATTCGTTATCATAATGCGGAAACGGAGCGATTTATCTGTCACTCAAAAGGGATAATCATTGTCTCTGACCTTCGGGCCAAGGGAAGTAACGGCTAAGTCTAAGTTGTCCACGTGTTGCCGTGGTTAAAGTACGCCATGCATGGCAATATTGTTTATCCATAACCGGAGCCAAGGCAACTGCAGTGCACCACGAGCCACAGATGACAGTCTTGAACTACGGATGCGGTGTTGTGTAGGGAAAATAGACGTGCAGCTGCTGAGTAACTGACTGGCCACGTGAACCAAGGGACTAGCAGCAGTATCTCCTCAATAACGTTGGTGAGTGTGGGCCTCCGCAGAAGGCGCCTGGTTCATGCCCCCATCGTTGTTCATCGATAATGAAGGCAGGAATTTCTATTCCAGTACCGCAACTCGATGTCCACTGAGTGGTGGCAGGTGGCCTTTACAGATGAATCACGTTTCATGTTCGGAACCGTCTGAAAGCAAACGACCTGAAACAATCGTCGGAAGGGTACAGGTCGCGGGAGGGAGCGTTATGTTCCCTGGGTTATTTTGTCGTTTTTGAAGGCACAGTGGACCATCACAAGTACGCATCTATCCTTAGGTATTACTTCCACCACTAAACTCAGATTGTTTTACGCCAGCGCGATGCCGTATACCCGGAGGACATTGCAATGTGACGCAGAGCTCGCAGTGTACGTGCGTTGTTCGAAGAGCACCACGACGGGTTTACCGTACCCCCGTGGCCACCAGACTCCTCAGATCTAAACCCAGTCGAGAATCTTAGGGATCTCCACCATCAGGTTGTTTGTACTATGAATGTTCATCTCTTCACCATCGTGATAACGCAGATGGTTATTTGTCACACAACTTTACTAAACGAAGAAATCGGTTGAAAGAACACATCTTAACGCAAGTAATCGTCAATCTGGTAATAGAGGGACGTGTAGGGGATAAAAATTGTATAGGGAAACCAAAAATAATTTCCATATTGATACTCTTCAGCCACGTGATGTTAAAAAGATATACACATTGATATCCATAGTTAAAGCGATTAAAATAAAGTATTACATATTTTTCCTTTTACTGTTGTGCACTGATTTTACTAGGTTGTTATTGACATTTGAAGATTCTAGTTCTGACAGTTTTCTACTTTCAAATTACCTTGCAATATACAGTAAATACACAGTTCTTTTTCATATAAAATTATAATATGAGTTTGATGGCTTACGTCTATTTTCGTAGATATTTATGTTTTATGGGTCACCATATAGTGTCCTGGAGTCTGTTTGGATTGTTTTATCAGTTTCTGTGCTGTTGAAGTTCATCAGAACTTTAAGTATTATGTGTACTTATTTGCTCTTATGTTAGTTTGAGAGTGCAATCCACTCCAGTGACACATACGTGTTTATAAAGAATTTACAATTCATATTCGAGGAATTTCAGTGATAATTGCTATGTGCAAAGATCGTGTTATTCTTTGCTTTCATTTACTGACAGAGATATAATGTTTGTTGAGTGTTCTACTGCTTTGAATTATTTCTTGGCGTCGTATGTTGCTGAAAATTATCCTTTCTCTTTGAGGAAATCAGTGATGTTTTCTTAATATTGCTAGTGCTTTTGTTGCGTGTCTTCTTTAAGAATTGTGTGAAGATGCATCTGTGTGGATGTAAATTTCGAGTTCTTTCAGATATTAATTATTTTTCCTTTGGGTACACGTTGTAGAATTTTCATTGAATTTTCTCTTTGTTCTGCTTTGTGTTTATGGTCTTATTATTGTATATACACTCCTGGAAATTGAAATAAGAACACCGTGAATTCATTGTCCCAGGAAGGGGAAACTTTATTGACACATTCCTGGGGTCAGATACATCACATGATCACACTGACAGAACCACAGGCACATAGACACAGGCAACAGAGCATGCACAATGTCGGCACTAGTACAGTGTATATCCACCTTTCGCAGCAATGCAGGCTGCTATTCTCCCATGGAGACGATCGTAGAGATGCTGGATGTAGTCCTGTGGAACGGCTTGCCATGCCATTTCCACCTGGCGCCTCAGTTGGACCAGCGTTCGTGCTGGACGTGCAGACCGCGTGAGACGACGCTTCATCCAGTCCCAAACATGCTCAATGGGGGACAGATCCGGAGATCTTGCTGGCCAGGTTAGTTGACTTACACCTTCTAGAGCACGTTGGTTGGCACGGGATACATGCGGACGTGCATTGTCCTGTTGGAACAGCAAGTTCCCTTGCCGGTCTAGGAATGGTAGAACGATGGGTTCGATGACGGTTTGGATGTACCGTGCACTATTCAGTGTCCCCTCGACGATCACCAGTGGTGTACGGCCAGTGTAGGAGATCGCTCCCCACACCATGATGCCGGGTGTTGGCCCTGTGTGCCTCGGTCGTATGCAGTCCTGATTGTGGCGCTCACCTGCACGGCGCCAAACACGCATACGACCATCATTGGCACCAAGGCAGAAGCGACTCTCATCGCTGAAGACGACACGTCTCCATTCGTCCCTCCATTCACGCCTGTCGCGACACCCCTGGAGGCGGGCTGCACGATGTTGGGGCGTGAGCGGAAGACGGCCTAACGGTGTGCGGGACCGTAGCCCAGCTCCATGGAGACGGAAGCGAATGGTCCTCGCCGATACCCCAGGAGCAACAGTGTCCCTAATTTGCAGGGAAGTGGCGGTGCGGTCCCCTACGGCACTGCGTAGGATCCTACGGTCTTGGCGTGCATCCGTGCGTCGCTGCGGTCCGGTCCCAGGTCGACGGGCACGTGCACCTTCCGCCGACCACTGGCGACAACATCGATGTACTGTGGAGACCTCACGCCCCACGTGTTGAGCAATTCGGCGGTACGTCCACCCGGCCTCCCGCATGCCAACTATACGCCCTCGCTCGAAGTCCGTCAACTGCACATACGGTTCACGTCCACGCTGTCGCGGCATGCTACCAGTGTTAAAGAGTGCGATGGAGCTCCGTATGCCACGGCAAACTGGCTGACACTGACGGCGGCGGTGCACAAATGCTGCGCAGCTAGCGCCATTCGACGGCCAACACCGCGGTTCCTGGTGTGTCCGCTGTGCCGTGCGTGTGATCATTGCTTGTACATCCCTCTCGCAGTGTCCGGAGCAAGTATGGTGGGTCTGACACACCGGTGTCAATGTGTTCTTTTTTCCATTTCCAGGAGTGTAGAATGTGGTTGTGAAGAGGATTGTGCTGTCAAAGCGCAAATAAAAAAAGGCACACAATACATAAAGTTCTGACAAACTACAACACAAAAAGTGAGAAACAATCCAAACAGACACGCCAAGACACTATATTGTGACACACAAAAAATAGCAACGAAAATAGATGTAAACCTTCAGTTTAGATTCTTATGCTTTTATACACAAAAAACTGTATTTTGTATGTTGTAGGATTACATTAAAATGGCAAATTGTTGAAACGGGACTCATTGTCAGTAAATAACGAACTAATAAAATGAGTGTGCAGCAGAAAAAGGGAAAATAATATTTCAGTAGTTGACCTAATGCCTACTGTGTACCCATCTGAAAAGAACCTTTGGGATTAAGCTAACAAAATGAATGTACAAAACAAATATTTAGGAATTATTTAAGGGTTAGGAAGAGGGAACCTGTTGAAGTTTTCTTGGGGCAGGATATGGCACGTTACGAAACGGACAAAGGGAAGAGGATGTTCGTATAGACGTGGCTTAGAGTTCATGGGATCTATAGGATTTACGAAGTCGTTAAAAGAAATCGAGGGTAGTGGGCGTTTTTATGAACGTAAAGGATGCTTGTAGGGAAGGGAATCAGGAAACAGAAGACGAGATGAAGTGTTTTGAGTTTTAGGACTTTCTAGAAGAGGGTATATTGTGCGGGTACGGAAAGCCAAGCTACTTTCGACTATGTAAGAGTTATATACGATAAGATATTGCAGTCCCGTGTTGATCAGAAGAACGATGCAACGTTCCCTCCGACAAGCATTCATGTACGAAGGAACAGACATTGCGGTAAATAAAGCCGTAAATGAAACACATGAAGTGTATTCGAATATTGTCGACCATCAGCTGTATAATGGATTGACGACAGTGAAAATTTGTGCCGGACCGGGACTCGAACCTGAATTTCCTGCTTATCGCGATCGGTCGCCTTACCATTCGACTATCCGAGCACACACCACGGCCAGATCCAAACTTCCACATTTGGTCAACCATGTGTCTACAACCTGCACTCATATATCAATTCCCCATACAGGGAGCAGTTTCATTGAAAGCCCCTTGTCCAGTTTCGGAGGCGTGTGGCTTGCATGGATAGGCCAATGGTGAGACGATCGCTGGTGATAAGGGGGAAATACGGTTTCAAGTCCCAGTCCGTCCCAAATTTTCATTGTCGTCATACAGCTGATGGTTGTCAATATTCTCACCTCCGAATACACTTCTCGTGTATTACGGCTATAGTTTTCCCAGTGCTTGTTCCTTCGGGCATTCTTGCATGTCCAGAGGAACTCTGCATCGTACTTCTGAACATCACAGGGACAACAGTATCGCATTTATCGGCCGAAACGGGCAAGCGACTTTCAACTAAAATGTCTCCCTTGTACAGGAATGTACGTAAACGATGTACGAGTGCAGGATGTAGGCACATAGTTGTTGACATTTGGTTGTTTATATCTGACCGTGGAGCGTGCCCGGATAGTCTAATGCTAAGGCGATCGCTCGCGATAAGCGGGAAATCCGGGCTGGAGTCCCGGTGCTGCACAAATTTTCCTTGTCGTCATTCCATTCTACAGATGATTGTTGTCAACATTCGCAACTGCGAATACATTTAAAGTGAATATAAGGGTTACTTCGATAGGGATTTTGTAGGTGAAGAGGGTGGCGCAATGATGTAATCTTCGTGTAGTTTTAGTTCTTTTAGTCTATTGTGGATTAATTCTTTTTGTCTGTTGTGGACTTTTTGTAGAACGATAAGTAGATAGGGAGGCAAAGTTAATTTGTGGTCGAAGATTATACTAAAATTTGTTACAGGAGAAGTTACTGATTTGGATCTGGAGGGTCAGCTAAAAATCTGGGAGGGGAAGGGGGTAGACAACGAAAGAAATACCGTTGACATACTGGACTAAATGTATGGAGGCAGTGGCTGGGAGAAGAGGTACAGAATCTTGAAACTTCGTGGCACATTAAAACTGTGTGCTGGACCGAGGCTCGAACTCGGGACCTTTGCCTTTCGCGGGCAAGTGCTCTACCAACTAAGCTACCCAAGCACGACTCACGCACCGTCCTCACAGCTTTACTTCTGCCAGTACCTCGTCTCCTACCTTCCAAACTTTACAGAAGCTCTCCTGCGAACCCTGCAGAACTAGCACTCCTGAAAGAAAGGATATTGCGGAGACGAAGGTAGGAGACGAGGTACTGGCAGAAGTAAAGCTGTGAGGACGGGGCGTGAGTTGTGCTTGGGTAGCTCAGTTGGTAGAGCACTTGCCCGCGAAAGGCAAAGGTCCCCAGTTCGAGTCTCGGTCCGGCACACAGTTTTAATCTGCCAGAAAGTTTCATATCAGCCCACACTCCGCTGCAGAGTGAAAATCTCATTCTGATACAGAATCTTCTTTTCGTTGATTTGGCGGACTCTGTAAAGCTACAAAGTAATTATGTTCAGCCAGAAAGCTACCTTTTACCTGAACTGATGCAACCAGCGCACCTCCTCTATGCTTCCGTGGCATGCAGGCGTCTCCTCTAGTTAATGGCCGTAGTAACTGCACACCTTGTCCCGTTCGAGTTCGGGCATGATGCCCTGAATACCGTCAGGAATACAGCTGAGAAAACGCTTGTTGAACTGCGTGCACCAGTATGACTGACCAAGGGCGAGGTCAGTGTTCACGATGGGCGACATTTATTCCGGAGATGAGAGCTCTAACAGCTTAGGACTTTCGCTTTTATTGCTAATGGCGGCCGGAGCGGCGCTGTGAGAGACAGCTTTACGGCGCGCTAACGACCAGACGGCGGCCACGGATGCTGTCTCCAGCCGGTATATCGGCCCATCCGCTTTAGGTGGCGCTAGATTAACGATTCCCGTAGATTATCCGCCGCGTCATTCGGCAGCGGCCAGCAGTGTGGCTGAGCCGAGGCCGGAATGGGAAATGTCACGGCGGCCGGCTCTGGCCGGCTAAGAGCCTGCTGCAGAGGACGAGTGCTTCCACTAGGCTGTGCCCCCATAGCTTGCTGACTGCCAGCCACAGCTTGTAATGGTTCTTTATTTACGTGACCATTACCCCAGTTCTCGATACCAGTACCATCGTACTACTTTTTTGCGAAGTAACAGACATATTTTTGTGACAATATTCACATTTGGTTTTATTAATGTATAGGTACTCCGATGTATCGATATATTACAGTGATATGGTTCTTGTGTGTATTCATTTCTATGAGACTGTCATAATCTCTAACTTACTTGTAACAGTTTTGGCGCGAATGCGCACAGAGCAGTCTTTGTTTCACTTTGCAGAATTTAAGTTGTTATTTCGCTTTGTAAAAGAACAGTCAAATCTTGTGTTTGGTTAAAGTGGAAATTAAACATATGAAGATTGATACAAAACTGTTTTCTTGATGATGTGACAATTAAGAAGAAGTATATGTGAATTTATAAGCAGTTTAATAAAAATGTGGATCGTGAACACCAAGTCAAAAATTATTTCTACCATACCATTGTTCTGATCTGGGATTGTTTGATAATTAAGAATTTCCTGAAAAACGCATTTGTTAGGTCTTCAAATATTGCTAAAATACAGATCTTGACCTTCTAGCAATCAAAGTGGAATCACCCTAGAATCAAACAAGATGAGCCATAACAACTTCGACGAAATCTACGTGGGAATCCATTCAAGATAAGTGCCAAAATTAATGACTTTTTTACAGTGTCTTCATTATTTCCATTCTGACGATACCATCCACTGTCAATAGCTTTGTTGTTGCCCGATAAAGCGAACATATGCCGTGTGAGCAACATTATTAATTTGATTTCTAACCTACTTTGCAAGTGGTGGTATTGTTAGAAGCTGCTATGAAAAACCTATATTATTCCTAACAACTTTGTCTGTCACAAGTTCTCAAACAGATCTTCGAGTATACTACATAGTATTCAGCCGTAAGTTTCTTCTTCTTCTACTTCTTCGTATTCTTCTACCGTGATTTACGTACACTGAGGTGACAAAAGTCAAGAATTGCACAGGATATCATGACGAACATCCTTTTTCCCGGCTTAGTGCAGCAACTTCACTTGGCATGGACTCAAGTCGGAAGTTCCCTGCAGAAATACTGAGCCATGCTGACCCTATAGCCGTCCATAATTGTGAAAGTGTTGCCAGTGCAAGATTTTGTCCACAACTGATATCTCGATTATCACCCATAAATGTTAAATGGCATTCGTGTCGGGCGATCTGGGACGCCAGATCATTCGCTCGAATTGTTCACAATGTTGGTCAAACCAGTCGTGAGTAACAGTGGTCCAGTGAGATGGCAATTCTCGTCCATAAAAATTGCGTCATTAGTTGGGAACTTGAAGTCCATGAAGGCTGCAAATGGTCTCGAGGTAGCTGAACATAAACATTTCCAGTCAAAGGTTGATTTAGTTGGACGAGACAACCCAGTTCGTTCCACGTAAACACAGCCCACACCATTACGGAGCCAACACCAGTTTTCACAGTGCGTTGTTGGATCCATCGCTTCGTGGGGTCGATGCCACACTCAAACCCTACCATCAGCTCTTCCCAACAGAAATGTGGATTCGTCTGACCAATACACGGTTTTCCAGTCGTCTGAGGTACAACAGATATAGTTATGCACCCAGGAGAGCCGCTGCAGGCGATGTGCTGTCAGCAACAACACTCGCGTCGTTCGTCTTCAGCCATAGCCCATTTAAGCGCTGTCCGTGCGAACACGTTCGTCATACATCCCACATTGATTTCTGCGGTTATTTCACACAGTGTTGCTTATCTGCTAACACTGACGACTCTCCGCAAACGCCGCTGCTGTCGGTCGTTACGTGGAGGCTGTCGGCCACTGCGTTGTGTGTGGTGAGAGGTAATGCCTGACGTTTGGCATTCTCGGCACAATCTTGACACAGTGGCTCTTATTTTCGGCACACTCTTCACACTGTGGTCCTCTAAATATTGAATTCCCAAACGGTTTCCAAACTGTAATGTCCCACCCGTCTAGCTCCAGCTACCATTCCGCGTTCAAAGTCTGCTAATTCACGTCGTGCGGCCATAATCATGCCGATAACCTTTTCACATGAATCACCTGAGTACAACTGACAGCTCCTCCAATGCACTGATGCCTCTATAGCTATCCATAACTGCGAAAGTGTTGCCGGTGCAGGATTTTGTGCACGAACTGATATCTCGATTATCTCCCATAAACGACCAGGCCATAAAGGTTTATAGCTTGTATATCCAATACTAATCACCATCTGTATAAGTGGGTATTACTACCCCATGACTTTAACCATCGGAATGTATTTCCCATGTCTCTTGTGATCGATTTTGTTATTCTTGTTGCGTCATACTAAACGTATCTGCTCGTTCCAGTGTGCAGTCCCATCTTTTTCAGGTAGACTTTCAGGATCCTAATCATAGTGCAAGGCCCCGGGAGTAGACAACATTCCATTAGAACTACTGACAGCCTTGGGAGAGCCAGTACTGACAAAACTCTACCATCTGGTCAGCAAGATGTATGAGACAGGCGAAATTCCCTCAGACTTCAAGAAGAATATAATAATTCCAATCCCAAAGAAAGCAGGTGTTGACAGATGTGAAAATTACCGAACTATCAGTTTAATAAGTCACAGCTGCAAAATACTAACGCGAATTATTTACAGACGAATGGAAAAACTGGTAAAAGGCGACCTCGGGGAAGATGAGTTTAGATTCCGTAGAAATGTTGGAACAGGTGAGGCAATACTGACCCTACGACTTATCTTAGAAAATAGATTAAGGAAAGGCAAACCTACGTTTCTAGCATTTGTAGACTTAGAGAAAGATTTTGACAATGTTGACTGGAATACTCTCTTTCAAATTCTGAAGGTGGCAGGGGTAAAATACAGGGAGCGAAAGGCTATTTACAATTTGTACAGAAACCAGATGGCAGTTATAAGAGTCGAGGGACATGAAAGGGAAGCAGTGGTTGGGAAGGGAGTGAGACAGGGTTGTAGCCTCTCCCCGATGTTATTCAATCTGTATATCGAGCAAGCAGTAAAGGAAACAGAAGAAAAGTTCGGAGTAAGTATATACATGGAGAAGAAATAAAAACTTTGAGGTTCGCCGATGACATTGTAATTCTGTCAGAGACAGCAAAGGACTTGGAAGAGCAGTTGAATGGAATGGACAGTGATTTGAAAGGAGGGTATAAGATGAACATCAACAAAAGCAAAACGAGGATAATGGAATGTAGTCGAATTAAGTAGGGTGATTCTGAGGGGATTAGATTAGGAAATGAGACACTTAAAGTAGTAAAGGAGTTTTGCCATTTGGGGAGCAAAATAACTGATGATGGTCGAAGTAGAGACGATATAAAATGTAGCCTGGCAATGGCAAGGAAAGCGTTTCTGAGGAAGAAAAATTTATTATCATCAAGTATATATTTAAATGTCAGGAAGTCGTTTCTGAAAGTATTTGTATGGAGTGTAGCCATGTATGGAAGTGAAACATGGACGATAAATAGTTTGGACAAGAAGAGAATAGAAGCTTTTGAAATGTGGTGCTACAGAAGAATGCTGAAGTTTAGATGGGTAGATCACATAACTAATGAGGAGGTATTGAAGAGAATTGGGGGGAAGAGGAGTTTGTGGCACAACTTGACTAGAAGAAGGGATCGGTTGGTAGGACATCTTCTGAGGCATCAAGGGATCACCAATTTAGTATTGGAGGGCAGCATGGAGGGTAAAAATCGTAGAGGGAGACCAAGAGATGAATACACTAAGCAGATTCAGAAGGAGGTCGGGTGCAGTAGGTGCCGGGAGACGAAGAAGCTTGCACAGGATAGAGTAGCATGGAGAGCTGCATCAAACCAGTCTCAGGACTGAAGACCACAACAACAACAAATCCTTGTGCAGCGTATGTTGTTGGGTGAATAGCTGTTCCTGTGACTGGAGTCTCTGTCATCTCCACCCCCCCCCCCTCAAGAATCTGAATTGACGCAGACTATAGAAAGATATAAGAAATAACTTTCGGAGATGTATCATCTACCGTTGTTGCCTAGCAGATCGCTCACCTGCTGATACTGTGTCCCAGGCGTCAGACTGTTTCTTACAGCTATTAAAGACTCGATTAAGAAAAAGGGAGAGCAGCTAATTTGCAAACCAATGGAAGTCAGGATAGTGTGGCAATGGATCTATCTGCAAGTGGACATGTAAACGAGAGGTAGCGCGAGCTATCACTCACAATAAAGCAGCCACTGGGCTAATAATGAACTTGCTGTAGGACAAGGCAAAAGAACAAAAATTCGCACAAACAATAACGCATTCAGAATAAAGACCAGTCCCTAGAGAGAGAGAGAGAGAGAGAGAGAGAGATAAAATGAATTATGATTCACTATAGTGAAAGAAGCTAGCCACGGGTCAAGAATGCGGTCACAGTTACAGGGTTGGACAACAGAGCTTATCACGATGCTTGTCGGTTTACAGCGCCGATATTTCGAGTGCGAACTTAGCGACAGCACAGTCGCAACCGTAATAGATGCAGCGCGCCTTGTAATTCTAAACATCAAAAGCAACTCGCGGATGGCTAGCACAAGGCTGCTCTCAACGTAATGGGAAACAACACTTGCAATAAAATGGCGATAACTGCTGCACATGTCGACACCTTTAGTAACTACCACATAAATGCTGAAGAACTGCTCTCCGGGCTACTTAAAGGCTCGGTCGATGAACTGCAGTGCACCTCCGCGGCATACGTAAAGGTCTTTGTAGCCACTAACAGGGGTTGACGGTGTAACCGTTTCTATTAATCTGGTCGAATGGAGCGACCAAGTTTCTGTCTCCAAGCTGGGTGTTCCAAACTGGAGTGGATCCCGAAAACGCGGGAGACTTTTTATGTCTCCGCAACTGCATGGATTCAACGAAGATTAAAAATAGCGAAAAAAAAAAATCAAGTTAGATGTCATTATCTTGGGCGTTTTGTATTCAAATAAAGGGGGAATGTCAAAATTTTCCTATCTTCTGCAGTCGACGGTCCTCTATGTAGACTATACGTCGATAGTGTCTGCACACCTGCGAAAATTAGTTTAATTGTATTAAATGTGTAATTAATATTCACGACTTGTCAATTAATTAACTGGAGAGTGTGGTATCAGTTTACTCGGAATTTTATAGGGAGTTCAGATCTGTGATCGTTATTTAAGCATTAATTTTATTACTCTCTCTTCCTTTGTGGTGGGGACTGCGCTGGACACATGCTGTATCCTCGACACGTGTATTACGTGATTGACAAAATCACTGCTTTACAAATGTATTCGGTTCTGTTACGTCAAGTACTGCTCTAGTGATACGGTTAGATTCACAGCGCAGGAGATGACCTCACTGTATCAGCGGAAAGTGATTCTCTTTAAGTTTTTCCGCTATGTTAGGTACTTTCAACTGCCCGGGATGTGGTCGACGTACTCTGTCTCTTAACGTCACTCCTCCAGACTAGCGTAGCATCCTAGTCTCTGCAAACCGAAGCTTCTTTTCGTCTGATGTGCGCGTGGTACATTCTGAACTGTACATTAGAGCTGGCCTTATCACTCGTTTGCATATATTTCCTTTCACTTCGTTTGATATTTTCGCAACACTGATCCTCCTCTTAGTTACGCCCACTTCAACCACGTACTTCTTACACAATTTTCAGTGTCCTTATCCTTGTGGACATTGGATGCTATTATCGAACCGAGGTGCTTGAATTGATCGGTCGGTGTTATACAGACAACTTTAGAAGTCGTGGATACGCATACTGCCTTATGGTGCTACTGAGAGTTATACGTTCTAGCGTAGTGCACAAAGCATTAAGGTCGTCCTGAATTTATGATAGAGATTCTGCTATTGGAACTATGTAGTCAGCGTATAAAAATGTCCATGGAGTTGGTTTCTGTATATGTTCTATGACAAAGTTCTTGACAAGGATGAATGGCAGTGGATTCAAAGCAGTTTCTTGTGTAAATAATTACAGGACGTTTACTACACATAATATAATGTCAAAAACGCAAACAAACCACCAGAAACTGCTACAAAAAACCTTAACATTCTCCACAGTTACATTTTACGTGTATTCGGGTTCTGACCACCTATTTGCGTGTTTATTACTGTGTTAAGCGTGGTAGACATCACGTATGTATTCGCAAAAATACTGTGATTTAACTTCCTCTGCCTGATAATTTGTGACAGTCGAAACAGCAAGCAGTAATATAGGTTTTCATGGCTGCTGGTAATGGTACAATATGATTATCGATAATGGAGAAATATAGTATTCAACTCCTCAAAATTTTGTACAATTGTAATACTTCTGATCTTCTCTTCACTACCACTCTATTTACGCTTGTTGTTAGTATGTTTGCTTCTAAAAGTTCTGTTTCGTATAGTGGAATTAATGACATGCTCTACACATGAGACGTGGCCATTATTTAAGTAACGACAGATGTGATGTTGTAGCTTAAACTGCTTTAACCCTAATCCGTGAAGATGGTCTGTGACCGAAACCAATAGATATTTTGGTCTAGAATAAAAGTAACTGATGGTCTGCATTTAATACAGAAATATTTTCACTACTTATAAATCTTGCTTAGATGTAAAGTAGAAATCGGCGGCAGATAAGGAATTTTAATTTGAGACTGAACGTCTTTTACTCTTCTTGATGCAATAATTTACCAAGAGCCGTTTGTATTGTAGAAATTTATTTTATTTTATGAACTTCTAATTGCTACCAGTTTCGGCATTACATTGATACCATCTTCAGGCCCCACTCGACATAGTCGTAAAATCGATATACACGGAAGGAGCCATATAACTGGATCCGTGAATCAATCGTCCTGCAACAGCTCTTGGTGGCCAGGCGACAGACTACAATACTTACGGCTGTTGGTAAATTATTGCATCAAGAAGTTCATGCCAGCTGTCGTCCCACGATCCATAATGGATTAACAAAGTTCTTTTACTCTTGGCTGGCTGTAGGCAGTGTTGACATCGAAAAATTGGAGCTGTGTACCAGGTCCGGCCTTGACGCCAAACGCGTGCTACCCGTGGGCGACGCTCTTCACACATTTGAGTTGTTACATATAATAATAGAGCGTTTACCTCTTCGAGAGAAAACAAGTATACTAAAAAAAAGAGTGGCTGTGAGCAGGACTCGTGCACTGACTGTTCGGTACAAACTTTAAAATGAAAACAGAACACCTTGAACAACAGGTAAGACGTTAATATTCACAGGGCATGTACATTGGTGTGTTCCGCAGAAGGGATTAGCATTTCAGTCACCTCGGTTCAGCTACCTGTTGCATTGTAGGCACAGGATTCGCCATGGGTCCTGATAACTTGTTCCATGCGTGATGGCATCGACGTGTATAAGGCGCGAAAGGCATCCTATGGTATAGCCAACCATGCTGCATTCATCTGGTTACAAAGTTCATCTGTGGTGGTTGGCACTGGGCCACAGCACTGCACCCATTGTTTTATCATATCCCACACATTTTCGATTGGCGACAAGTCTGCTGCTCACCTGACGTCCTGTGGCACCAAGAAGGCCTGTCGTCACGCAGCAACGTGTGTCCGTGCATTGTCTTGCTAAAAATGGTTACGGGTCACAGGATGTCATTCACATAGGTCGCACTGATCCCAGTGCCCTGGACACGCACAAACTGTGATTTGTGGTGGTACCGAATAGCACATCGCATCATAAGGCCTTCAATTGGCGCTGTCTCTCCTGTGCGAATGCAGTCGCCTATCTGCGGCGAACCAAAATGAGACCATCATTTTCAAACAGAAGCCGGATTCGTCTGAAAACGCTATCTGATGCCATTAACATCCCCAGTGACGTCGTTCCATACATCATTGCCGTCTAAAATGTTCCTGCACATTTGTCGAAGGTAGGCGGAGAAGTGGACGACGAGCACGTAACACATGCCGTAATAAACGTGGACGAACTGTCATCCTGATAGTGCACGATGTGTTACACTGGTCCACTGTTGCGCCAGAGCCGAGATCGACGCAGATCTGTAGTGCAATGCCACCCGGATGAAGTGTCGATCTTCTCGGAGGGTGATCTGGCTGGTGCGATCTGTCCCATCTCGTGTTCTACGGCCTTCCGTGAGCCATTCTGCGCACACTCGTTGCACTGCAGAAACACTTAGTTCCACAGGAGCAGCAGTTTTCCGGATGGATGCATGCGCCCTCTTTCAAATTCACTGATCTGACGGTATGGTTCGCGATGTCGATTTTGACCTCGAACCCGCTGGCCGATTTGGTTCAAATGTTAATAATTTCTGCAGAACACACTAATGTACGTGTCATGTGAATATGAACGACCTGCATCTAGTCGTTCAAGGTGTTCTGTTTCATCTCTCCTGGAAATCGAATATCTCACCGAATTCTGCCTGTTATCGATATCGATACTGACAAAATGTCAGACCTGGGAATTCCAAGAGCGTATCAAAATCTGTACAGTAATTCCCGAGGCCATCCCAGGAATGAAAAAAAAAACGAGCAGGAGAGATCAGTTTACGTATATAAAGAGAGCAAATTTAATAAAATATTTTATTTACTTCTTGAAACATGACTACAACTCATTTTATTTTTTCACGCTTTAACATTTTTCTGATATGCTTTTGATGGATGATGAATGCTATATAAGTTTTAATGGAAAAATTATTATTGTAAGTCATACAACTACAAGCTGACATATTTCGGAATTTTTTCCTTATTTATACTGTGAAATCCTGATTCTTAAATATCATGATTCTAGGTCCACGGAAGTACGCTATAGGTGTTGATGGGTGAGTTTGATAGTATCAAAATGCTTGACAAATGGCCGTAACTTTTAATTACATTGACTTCGAAGCTTACATTTTTTACATCGGCAACGGACAATAGATATTCGTACGTGACGAATTTGAACTTGATACGCCCACCCGTTCCTGAGCAAAAGGGTTCTTAACAGTCTGATAAAAAGTCGGACAGCTACAGTCAGACAAACAGACAGACAGATTGACAACAAGAAAACGATCCGACAAGGGTTCAGCTTTACCGATTGAAGTATGGAAACCTAAAAAGACCCTCATCGTTCTAGCGCTCCTTCTTTATTACAGATCTTTATTCGTAAAGTAATTTCCTTTGAGATGTTTCAAGAAACCTACCCTGTAGAGTTAAACCAATAGACGACAGCGTATTGGAAATGCGAAGGCGTACTGGAAAGTAAAGCGCTCCAATTTTTTATTATGTTCTCGATATTGATCGAGGTATTACACGTGATGCTTATTACTCGGTCGAATTTCCCGCTTCGCTGACGCACGTTTGAACCCTCTTCCATTAGAGGCCTTAGAAGTCCGACCAGGCAACATGTTTCCAGTCTTAACAGTCCAATGTGGGTGTTGACGGGCCCAGGCGAGGCGTAAAGCTTTGTGCCGTGCAATCATCAAGGGTACGCGAGTGGCCCTTCAGCTCTGAAAGCCCATATCGATGTTTCGTTGAATGGTTTACACGCTGGCATTTGCTGACGGCCCAGCATTGAAATATGCAGCAACTTACGGAATGTTTGCACTTCTGTCACGTTGAATGATTTTCTTCAGTCATCGTCGGTCCTGTTCTTGAAGGATCTTTTTCTGGCCGCAGTGATGTCGGAGATTTGATGTTTTACCGGATTACTGATATACACGGTACACTCGTGAAATGGGTACGGAAAAATCCCCACTTCATCCCTACTTCGGAGATGCTGTATTCCATGGCTCATGCGCCGACTATAACGCCACGTTCAAGCTCACTAAGATCTTGTTAACCTGCACTTGCAGCAGCGGTAACATATCTAACATCAGCGCCAGACACTTGTCTTATATAGGCATTGCCGACTGCAGCGCCGTATTCTGCCTTTTTATATATCTCTGTACTCGAATACGCATGCCTATATCAGTTTCTTTAGCGCTTCAGTGTGTAACGCTGCCCTTCATTCATAGTGAGTATTCCGTGGTCCTAGATTAAACATCAGCAACTCCTTACGAAAGACTCACCGAGACTTTCGCTACATCATTCACGTAAATCATACAGATTTGATGGAAGATGTCTCCTGCTGTCATGTCTCGCGTATTCAAATAACAAAACATTTCCTAAATCTTCGAGGTAGTGGCCGATTCGATTCTACACATCTTTATGCATATTCTTACCATCTATGTCAGTAGTTACCAGTGCGCCCTGCTCCTGCAGCCCGCGGTTCGAAGTTGTGTTTTATAATCATGTACTCCTAGCAACTAACAGACGATTACAGAAACGTCAACTAACGTTAAGAGCTTCTTAAGCGCGTAGTTTTCCCGCTGAGTAAGAAACAGAAATACGTGAAAACATAGCAGAGACAGCCAAAAATGAACAGCATGATTCACATTAATTAACATTTTTATTTTGGTATTTATGTTTGCCTTACGATAACAGTGAACAACACCGATATTCTAGAACAAACCGTAGCTATTTACACAGCCTTTAGTATGAAAAGAATATGGGAAATAAAGGGATTCTTGTCATTTTGAAAGTCTGACATCAATGGCCTATAGTTTATGTGCCAATTTCAATGACAACTTAAATGACAATGATACAACTGTAATGCGTTGCATTACAGTACTTTGAAATCAATTTCAAGGACAACAGACACTGATCCCAATCTCGTTTTTGATAAAGATTCAAAATGATCAAATTACTAATGAGTCCCGCGCCCGGGTTCCCGGGTTCGATTCCCGGCGGGGTCAGGGATTTTCTCTGCCTCGTGATGACTGGGTGTTGTGTGATGTCCTTAGGTTAGTTAGGTTTAAGTAGTTCTAAGTTCTAGGGGACTGATGACCATGGATGTTAAGTCCCATAGCGCTCAGAGCCATTTGAACCATTTGAACTAATGAGTCTCCCTTCCTTTCCGTCACCCTTCATACACTGAGGTGACGGAAGTCATCGGATAGCGATATCCACATATAAAGATCGTGGTAGTAATGCGTACATAAGGAACAAAATAGCAGTATATGGCGGAGCTGTCATTTGCACCCAGGTGATTCATGTGAAAAGGTTTCCAGCGTGATTATGGCCGCACAACGAGAATAAACAGACTTTTAAGATATCGCAGTGAATGTGTTATTCAAAAATACGATGCAAGCAATGATACTGCAATATAATATTTGCCGTTGATACAGGGCGAGCGCCTTAAGTAAAATTTCTCCCCTGTATGGGAATATACATAATGGATCTACGAGTACAGGATGTAGACACATGGTTGACGACACATGGAAGTTTGGGTCTGGCAATGGGTCGTGTTCCGGTAGCCAAATGGCAAGACGATCCCTCGCGATAAGCACGACATCCGCGTTCGAATCCCGGTCCGTCACAAATATTCATTGTCATTCCATACCACAGCTGATGGTTGTCCATACTCGTAACTGTGAATATATTTAACAGACTTTGAACACGGAAAGACAGTTGGAGCTAGACGAGTGGCACATTCCGTTTCGGAAATAATTAGGGAATTCGTTATTCAGAGATCCACAGTGTCAAGAATGTGCCGAGAATTTCAAATTTCAGGCATTACCTCTCACCACTGACAACGCATTGGTCAACGGCCTTCACTTAACGACTGACAGCAGCGGCATTTACGTAGTGTTATCAGTGCTAACAGACAAACAACACTGCGTGAAGGAATCGCAGGGATCGAAGTGGAACGTACGACGAACGTATCCGTTAGGACAGTGCGGCGACATTTGGCGTTAATGAGCGATGGCGGCAGATCACCGACGCCGCCCCTGGCCTCGTGACAATATCGGTTGGATCCTAGACGACTGGAAAACCGTGACCTGGTCGGATGAGTAGCGTTCGAGTGTGGTGCAGACCCCACGAAGCCATGGATCCAAGTTGTCAACTCCACAGCTCGTGGTCTAGTGACTGGCGTTGCTGCCTATGGATCACGGGGTCCCGGGTTCGATTCCCGGCCTGGTCGGGGATTTTCTCTGCCCTGGGACTGGGTGTTTCCGTTATCATTATTCCATCATCATCCGTGAAACTGGCGAGACTGGACAGTGAAAAGATTGGGAATCTGTACCCGCACTGATAGCCATGCCGTTGAGGGCTCCACACGCTAGATATAATAATAATAATCATGATCATAATCATCCAAGTTGTCAACAAGGCACTGTGCGAGCCGATGGTGGCTCCATAATGGAGTGGGCTATGTTTACATGGAATGGACTGGGTCCTCTGATCCAACTGAACCGATTATTGACTGGAAATGGTTATGTTGGCTACTTAGAGACTGTTTGCAGCCATTCATGGACTTCATGTTCCGAAAGAGAGATGGAATTTTTATGGATGGCAGTGCGCCATATCACGGCGTCCCAAATGTTCACGATTGGTTTGAAGTCAATTCTGGTTAATTCGAGCGAATAATCGCCTGACATGAGTTGCATCGAAAATTTATTGGACATAATGAAGAGGTCAATTCGTGCTGAAGATCCTGCACTGGCAACACTTTCGCATTTATGGATGGCTATAGACGCAGCAGGGTTCAGTATTTCTTTAGGGGGCTTCCAACGACAGGTTGAGCCCATGCTACGTCGAGCTGCTAGACTACGCCTGGCAAAATGAGGACCGACACGATATTAGGAGATATCTCATGACTCTTGTCACCTCAATGTATGCACCAGTCAGGTGACATGAACCAAGTTAGGTGATCTGGACTCAATTAGGCAGGTGCACTGCATTTTTCCTTTTAGTTTTTTGAAAACTGCTCAGCAGCACTTTGCCATTTTACGCACTCGAAAATTTGGTGGCAGTCTTTCTGTGAAATTCTATCAGTAGCGGCTCCCGTAATTGACTCATGCCACTATGATTATTCCAGTTAGCGCCAACTCTCGACTGCCGTGAATACAGACCTTGTTATCTACCAAACAGATGCACGACAATTTGAAATTCGTATTTCCTGCATTCGATTATTTTAATGTATCAGCAACTGCACAATAATTTTGTACGACGAAGCTACAGCTGACAGTTGCAAATGATAAGTATTTCTTCTATACCAGTTCAAATATGCATTTCCAATTGTAACAGGAGTTAACGTTTAAAAGCATCTGGAGAACGTATATATCTGAAGCAGGTAAAGAGTAAATACTTACATTAGCAACTGTTGGTTGTGCCTGACTCCTCCGTCGAATAAAAAATATGCAGTAGGAATTACAATAGGCAAGCGAAAAGTTGGCTGGTTACCTCAGAGGAGAAACTGGGTGCATGAGCAGCTAAATTTGTGTTCTGGGGCGACGCGGAATGTTCTCTTGTTTCTCTTCCAGTGCCGATAACTCGTGGGCGTTATGCCTCGTATCGATCAGCTACTACGTTATAAATTTCAAACGGAAGTGACGTGGAGTCGTAAATGCACATTATAGAGACGGTCATCTTCAAATGTGGTACATATATGTAGCGAAGATACGCGATTACATTAAGGTTTTTGTAATAAATGCAAAGACTAGAAGAGAAATGCGGTCTCGGAAACTGACATACTGCCGGGAGAGGGTTGTGCTGAACACATGCCCCTCCATATCCTCATCCAGCGACGCCAATGGACTGAAGTTGACACGGCGGCCGGTCGGTACCGTTGGGCCTCCATGGCCTGTTCGAGAATTAAGTTTTTTTAGAAGAGAAATAACATTTAGAGCATTTATATTTTTGACTAGTATTGTGTGATGCATTTAAATATAAGTACAACAATTCTATTAATAAGTTAATCGTCTCCTCACACAGACAGCAGAACAAAACTTTGTCAGGCAATTGCAGTGTCACAACTTTGGTGTCGCTGTGGGTGGCTGAAACCTGAAACATAACAGTCGACATGAAGACAAGTACTTAGGGACCGGCGGCCAACTTACCACCCCCTTTCTATAGATAGTCTGCAGGGGACTCGTAACTTACTAACTTACGTAGATTACCAATAATAAGATCGTAAATCTATTAAAAAAATATGGAGTGACGAACAGCGGACAGTCGAACTTTTGTCAAAAGTGCCACAATATATTCTAAAATGCATCAGAAAATGTAATGTTCACATTGCAACAGTATCTAAAAGTATAAATTTATTATGGCGGACGGACCAGAGAGATGATAATTATGAAACATATGGGAATAGTGTTCGCCAGCTACATCAGTGTGAAGAGATTCGCCTCTGTATTTCCAAGAAAGCATGTGTGCTCTCACACAAACACCAATTCAGCAAGTTCTTAGAGGAGACACTTTGCATTAAATTTTATGTTATGGGAAATTAATCTTAGTGAACCAGATAAAAACATTTACGCCAAAACATACACATTTACGTGCGGTGACACCAAGAATGGATGATGTGCTACTAATGTATGTGTGAAATAATGTTGCCCACCCTGTCATTCGTGATGCTTTGCTCAGAGCCTCTGTATGTAAAGGACAGTGTGAGCTTTGCCAGACGCTTGCACATCGAACAAGTAACAGTGTTAGCGCAGATCATAATTAATTGCCTCATACTATTGATTACACAGCATCAAGATAAATCTTACTTTGCGTCACATAGTTGTTTATTTAATTATGGAATGTATGGGTGGCCATCTCGGTTTCATCAGCACTAAAGCGGTCTTCATCAGAATAAAAACTACCTAGAAAATATAATGACAGTGCTCAAAAGTACAATATACTTAAGAGGATTATTCCATAAAATATACAAACAGTGCACTTACATGTAATCACACCTTGGGTGAAAAACATCTGAGCAAAAATGTTCTCATCAAATAGAAATTGTCACAAGAATAAAAATTAAACTGTAAAAATGTAACATGTTTGTCAACTGGAATAAAATGTTCCATCCCAATACAATGGCAGTCGCGAGTTCGCTTAGGGCCAAGAACTGCATCAAACAGCCGCTACCGTCACACTGGACGTCTAACAGGCCAAGGCAGCCACGAGTTGGACACGAAAACAGATTCGCGCCATCTAGCAAGAAGTTATCGAATTACAGACAAGAGCAAATGACGCGCTGCGTAGACAAATTTAAACATTACAGTGAACAACAGGAACCACTGCATGAAAGTTACAACAGCAATATAGTTCAAATAATGTACATAGTTGTTTATTAACAATTTTATACACATAGGGTGATAGCCATCATTGATCATTGAGCATTATTGATCGATGACCAGCAGTGATCACTGACCACCACTGATCACTGTCCATCACTGATCACTGACTGTCACTGGTCACTGACTATTGCTGATCACTGACTGTCGCTGATCACTGACCATCATTAACCACTGAGCATTTTCATCAGTGAGCACCATTCATCACGAGTACCATTCATCAGTGAGCACCATTCATCACGAGTACCATTCATCACTGAGTACCATTCATCACTGAACACCATTCAGCACTGAGCGCCATTCATCACGACAACCATTCATCACTGAACACCATTCAGCCGCGCGGGATTAGCCGATCGGTGTTAGGCGCTGCAGTCAGGGACTGTGCGACTGGTCCCGGTGGAGGTTCGAGTCCTCCCTCGGGCACGGGTGTGTGTGTTTGTCCTTAGGATAATTTAGGTTACGTAGTGTGTAAGCTTAGGGACTGATGACCTTAGCAGTTAAGTCCCATAAGATTTCACACACACACATTTTTTGAACACCATTCATGACTGGACGCCACTTGTTACTGAGCGCCATTCGTCACTGAACGCCATTTGCCATTGAGCACCATTGATAACTGAGCGTCATTGATCAGTGAGCATTATTGATTACTGATCATCATTGTCCATTGCCCATTGTCGACTCCATGGAATCAGTTTGTATGTTTAAGATGGGTTCCTAATGGACGGATGAGACTTTAAAATGCAAAACAAACTGTTGTGGAAGATTCATAGATTAGAGAGGTAGTTGAAAATTTTAAAATATCTTTTAGGGCACTACAAATCAGATTAAGGGATGGAAATGAATCAGAGCAGAAGGCAAGCACCCACTCTCTATCACACAGTCGTCGAATAATCCCGTAAACTTCTCTGTTTTTTAAGTTTCAGTTGGGTTCGAAACGAACTGAAGGTTTAATACGGCAAAACGAGCTGTTGTTTGTGGTTAATTGAATAGAAATACTGCTGAAAATTTTTAAATACCTTTTAGCAAGCTGCGAATCAGATTAAGAAGAGGAAATGAATCAGATCCCAACGTAGGTAGGACATGTGCACACCACATTAAAACACCTGGAGCTACAGTGTGTTTAAGGGATTAACTTCCCATTATATTAAACTAACAACATTCATGTATTTGCTTAGCATTACTGAACTGAGATATTAATGGGGTATTATTCTCAATTTCAGACCATAATCCAGCAGTGCCTTATAAGGTGACACACAGAAAATATCACCTATTACTCGTTGCTACTTGTAGAGACAAACTCCACAGAGTTTATTCTTCGCTGACAGGCAGAAAATTAAATATAATAACGGTTGTTGGATACTTATCGGGAGCTCGGTTGTCCTTGGAACTCGATCGTCCTCCTTCGAACGTGTACAAAATTCGCGGCGAATTATCACAGCAGCATCGAAGTTTCACTTTAGAGTGTCTTCGAGGCTCGACACTGGTACAGCTCCTAGCCGCATCCTGCACTGACCGTTTATATAGGATGTTCCAGGAGAAATGATCAATATTCAGGGATATGACAGGAATGAATAATCAAAATAAAAAAGTCTAGTAAACATAGGCTCTAAAATGCATACCTGAAGAGCTATCCAGACTACTTCATCTTCGAGAATGTGAAACAAATCTGTTCTACTTCAGGCTCCATATTTTGGAAGGAGATAACATTAATCAAAACAAGGAGAAAAATCAGTTAAATATGTGCTCTAAAGAGCTTATCTTAACCTACATCTTCGCTACAGTGAAACACAAATGGCTCTGAGCATATGGGACTTAACAGCTGTGGTCATCAGTCCCCTAGACGTAGAACTACTTAAACCTAACTAACCTAAGGACATCACACACATCCATGCCCGAGGCAGGATTCGAACCTGCGACCGTAGCAGTCGCGCGGTTCCGGACTGAGCGCCTAGAACCGCTAGACCACCGCGGCCGGCCACAGTGAAACACATCTCTTCTGCTGATCAAGTGCTTATAACTGTTACGTTAAGCATTTTTACAGGCCATATTTACTTGACAATCTTTTCTTGCTTTTGTCCATACTGAAGATGATGATGATGAGTCCCATACTTCTTTACAGAGCGTAGGGGAGCGACGCGGGAGACCTGCGCCGCCTTACTAGGCAGGGTCCTAGTGGAGGTGGTTTGCCATTGCCTTCCTCCGACCGCAATGTGGATGAATGATGATGATGAAGACGACACAACAACACCCAGTCATCTTGAGGCAGGAAAAATCCCTGACTCCGCCGGGAATCGAACCCGGGTCCCCGTGCTCGGGGAGCGAGAACGCTACCGCGAGACCACGAGCTGCGTACTCTAAAGGAAGACTGTTCGACGCAGAGAAAAACAACACACTTATGTGTGTACATATTGAGGTACTACATATAAAAATATCGGGACTTACACCCGTTACACCCTATAGAAGAAAGGCGAGAGAAATCATACATATAACTACAGGTGTGTAAATATTCTGATTAATGTTTGCAAAATCTACAGCAAAATATGGAAGGTAAAGAGCTTGCAGTAAAAGATATTTTTTTCACAGTATTGAAGATGAAGAAGTGCTCTCAGCACTTGAGGTACGCATTTTAGAGCACATGATTGCTACACTTCTTTGCTTCAAATGATCACTCCTGTCATATCCCTGAATACGAGTATTTCTATACCTCCTAGTATACTCTGTATTCTGTTTTTCCACAGGATTTCGTGCGGGTTTTCCACATAGAAATGTTTCCCTCTGACTCTTCTGACCGTCTTCGTAAAGGTCCTTGTAGAACTTTCTATAAGGTTCTCGAACATTCTGACTGTAACCCAGCGTCTGCTAGTCACCTTGGTGCCCGAGATGTTGTCCTCGCCTAGCCATTACAGCACCTCCCTTTCCTCAGCTGGCTGTCAGCAAGTCTGACTTCATATGGAGCGCTGGCCCAATTTCTGATATCTGCCCGATACCACGCCTTGTCCATTGTCTTCATACTAGTCTTAGTAAAGTTTCTCTCCTTTCCTCATGGCCATGTCGCTTCTTATACTAATAAAATTCGATAGCTATGACAGCTTGACCTTCTTGTTCACATTTCATTTTTGGACAATACTATACTCCAGACAAAAAAGCTTCCTAACAATTAAATTTATATTCGATGTTAACAAAGTTCTCCTCTTCAGAAACGGTTTTCTTGCCGGTTTACATTTTACGTCCTCTCTACTTTGAGCATCATCAGTTAATTTACTGACCAAATACTAGTATGATACTTATATTGTCTCATTTCCTCGTATCATTCCCTTAGTATCGACTGATTTATTTCTACTACATTTCCATTACCCTTGCTTTTCTTTTACAGAGTTTTGTCTTATATTCTTCTCTCAAGAGACTGTCAATTCCGTTTAACAGCGCTTCCAAGTTCTTTGCTCTCTCTGACACAATTACTACGTCATCGGCAAACAGCAAGGTTTCCATTTCTTCTCCCTGAACTCCTGGGACCATCTGATAATGGCTTCATGTTGGCTCTCCTCAGGTTGGCTCTCCTCATGTTGGCTCTTTGTTCCCTCGACTTGCCCTGCCATGTTCAAATATGAAAAGTGGTCTACAAGTAAATGCCTGAAGGTCTCAACTTTCAAACTTAAATGGCCGTGTCCATGAGGATAAGAATTTAAAATTTCAGTAGGGTATGTTATTTGAATCAAACTACTTGGTAACTAGCAGTTTAAAAGTTTCATTAAAAATAATAATTATTATGTTCTATGGTAATTAGATGTTTCGGGCAGAACCTATAGGAGGCTTCCCAGCCATAATATCATAAAACAATTAATTTTGTCGTTGAATATGTGGCACACAATTTTATCGCTCTAACTGGGACTCAGAATGACTCCAATAATGGTGAAATGTTTCCTTTAGCTACGTTGTTTCTCAACTGAGAACAGATGACTACCTAAGAAACTGGCCAACTAATGTTTGTAAAGGCGGCCTATTTGTGAATTCATATTCACCAGTTACGTTGTGCAGGATACATAAAAAAGGCGAAACGCATGATATATGTCCTTTCCAGCTTCGTGATAAGATTTGCAGGTAATATCCTCACGGACATTTCAACATGTTTGCTCCAGGCGTCCTGACGCATAAAATCTGTGTTTCCATTTACGAAGGACTGCCGATCAGATGTTTGTATTTTCCCAGCACTTAGGTTTCGAGTTTCTGAGAATACAACAGTAGCTTGAAACAAAATAAACGGAAGCACCTTTAAACGCTGGCGGGCTTTGAGCCCAGGCGTGGCTTATACAAACAACTGGAATGCGTCTCTCCTAGACGCTGGCTGCTCCGTCTGAGTTTCCTCTTTCGTGCTTTACGGCCCTTGCTCTGCTGCATGAAAGATAAGAGGAATATGCAGGCACCGGAAACACTTTTTTATAGGAACGCTTGTGGATAGTTGGCTTCCACCTGGAGATAAAGATTCTGAAGTAACGAGCCCCAGGATACGTTGTTGCTACAAGTAGACAGATAGCTATTAGCCTCACATGTAAGGTTCATATGGCTCTGAGCACTGTGGGACTTAACATCTGAGGTCATCAGTCCCCTAGAACTTAGAGCTACTTAAACCTAACTAACCTAAGGACATCACACACATCCACGCCCGGGGCAGGATTCGAACCTGCGACCGTAGCAGTCGCACGGTTCCTTACTGAAGCGCCTAGAAACGGTCGGCCACCGCGGCCGGCTGTAAGGTTCGATGTGCCTCGTGCAGAAATTCTCTGCTCTTAGAAACGCCATGCATGAATGCAAGAATGTGTTCATATTCTGGGGAGAAAACTGCTAACTGAAATTTCATGAGAAAATCGTGCCTCAGTGAAAAACGTTTATGTTTTAATAATTGTCACGCCAATTCACGTATCACATCCGTAGCAGTCTTTCCACTATTACACGAAAACACAAAACGACCTGCCCTTCTTTGAACTTTTCGATGTCGTCTGTCAATCCTATCAGATACGGATCTACACCGCACAGAAACATTCCAGGTGAGGGCAGATCAGCGTAGTGTAAGCAGTCTCTTTAGTAGTATTAAGCAAATAACTTACAGTCTTTGATTTATTTTCCACACAGCATTATCTATGAGATCGTTCTAATATAAGTTATTCGTAATTGCAATCCCTAAGTGTTAGTTGAATTTACAGTCTTTAGATTCTCTTGATTTATCGTGTAACAGAAATTTATCATATTCCTTTTCGTACTCATGTGGATGACTTCATACTTTTCATCATTTAAGATCAATTGCCACTTTTCGCACCATGCAGATATCTTGTCTAAATCATTTTCCAACTGGGTCTGATCATCTGATGTCTTTACAAGATGATAAATTACGACAATATCTGTAAACAATCTAAAAGGGCTGCTCGGTATGTCTCCTAAATCGTTTATGTAGCTCAGGAACAGCAGAAGGCTTGTAACACTTCCTTGGAGAAGTCAGATATTACTTCTATTTTACTCGACGACTTTCCGTCAGTTACTATGAGCTATGACCTTTCTGACAGGAAACCGCGGATCGAATAGCACAATTGAGACGATACCCCACTGGCACGCAATTTGATAAGTCACATGTCAGGAAAGGCGTCAAAAGTCTTCTGGAAATCTAAAATATGAAATCTATTTGAGATCATCTGTCGACAGCACTGATTACTTCATGCGAATAAATAACTAGTTGTGTTTCACAAGAACGATATTTTCTGAATCCGTGTTGGCTGTTTGTCAATAAATCGTTTTCTCCGTGGTAATTCACAATGCTCGCACTCAGTACATGTTGCAAAATCGTACTCTGCAAATCGATGAGCCATGTGCGGCTCGCGTTGGTGCCGTTGGTAGGTTAGCATTTTGTAATAGGGATAGTCGCATCGCGTTTTCTTCTTCTGTGCCGGCCGCCGTGGCCCAGCGGTTCTAGGCGCTTCAGTCTGGAACCACGCTGCTGCTACGGTCGCAGATTCGAATCCTGCCTCGGGCATGGATGTGTGTGATGTCCTTAGATTAGTTAGGTTTACGTAGTTCTAAGTCTAGGGGACTGATGACCTCAGATGTCAAGTCCCATAGTGCTTAGAGCCATTTGAACCATATTGATCTTCTGTTTACTGGCGCCACTACGTTTGCTAGCGTTGTACGTCCGCGAGTGGCAGCAGCAGCGTTTATCGATATCTAGTACTCGTACTATGTTTGGAAGAACGTGATGTGTTTTCCGGGTCGGGTGTGTCGGTAGTTCGGTTGGGACAAAGCAGCAGAGAGGTCCAGCAGCATGCGGACATGCGGGGATCACTGGCGGCACGCAGGTACTGCCGGATCGAGGGGCTGTAGCTGCGAGGCCCACAACCTCGTTGTCCACCGGACCCAGTAAATTGAGGTGAGTGAACATTAATCTAGTAGTGAAACCTCCATTTTGTGATCACGCCGTTCGTTCGTGCGTTACTGTTCGAGGATCGCTGTGAGACGAACAGTAGCAAGTGGAGCATGTCGAGTTGGTGGGATCAATTAGCCGTCTTCTACTGCCTGTTATTAGTTTTTGAATTTTGTCTTATTATTTGGTGAAGTCAACCAGCGGTTTTTTACTGCCTAGTGGCCGCTAACGCGCCAGTTATCTGCCCTGGAGGTTATCGTATTTTCCTCGTCTTGCCCATGCTGTCCGGCATGACGTGTAGTTCGAGAGCCTCCTTGATTGCGGTGTGGGTTGTGGTTTCTTTTGTCTTCCTTGGTTGTAGTGGTTCCTTCTGCCTTTCGATGTTTTAAACATCGGATTCTGGATGCAGTGCTGTCTGTCACTTCGCCCTCACTTGAATTATTCCATCGTTGTACTGGTTATCACACGTTAGGTGGATTTGGTAAGAGGATTGATCGGCTTTTAAACTGTCCCTAGTTTGAGTTGCCATTCTGTTCCGTGAGCACAACTCTCGGCTGCCTGTCTCACCGCTTATGCAACTGTAGGGACATTTCTCAGGTCGATACTTGGAGCACTGTCTGTGGATCACACTTTTTTTTATTTGGTCTGATTGTGTCAATTGTTTAAAAATAATATTTTGTTTAAATTATTCCTATTGCTTGTGGCCTTCAGCCGACAAATAATTTGAATTCTTCTTAATAAGGCCTTCAGCCGTCAGTGTAGCTTGTGTTACAGTCAATTTTTTGAAAAAAGATTGTTTAAAAAATTATTTTGATATTTTTAACGTGTAATTGTCTTAATCATTTTTGATTCAGGCCTTCAGCCGTTAATTGTTCTGAAGTATTGCTTGTGGCCTTCAGCCGACAAATAATTTTGAATTCTCTCTTAATAAGGCCTTCAGCCGTCAGTGTAGCTTGTGTTGTAGTCAATTTTTTTTAAATGATTGTTTTAAAAAAATATTTTCTTAAATAAAGTGTATGTGTTTACTGTGCAACCAACGGTAACTGATTAGGCCCCGTCCACACCTTTTCCTGCTTTCCCCAAGTCCCACGTTTCAATCGACATTAGCGATATGGATCTGTAATTCAGCGGATTACTCCTATTTCCTTTCTTGGGCATTGGTGTGACTTGTGCAACTTTCCAGTCTTTAGGTACGGAAGTTCCGACGAGCGAGGGTTTGTATATGACTGCTAAGTATGGAGCTATTGTATTAGCAGATTCTGAACCAAAACTACTATACGATCTGGAGCGGAGCCCTTGCTTTTGTTAAGTGATTTCAGCTTCTTCGCTGCACTGAGGATACCTACTTGTAAGTTACTCAAGTTGACAGTTGTTATTGATTAGAAGTCCCGAATATTTACACTATGTGATCAAAAGTATCCGGACACCCCCAAAAGCATACGTTTTTCATACTAGATGCATTCTGCTGCCACCTACTGCCAGGTACTCCATATCAGCGACCTCAGTGGTCATTAGACGTCGTGAGAGAGCAGAATGGGGCACTCCACGGAACTCACGGACTTCGAATGTGGTCAGGTGATTGGGTGTCACTTGTGTCATACGTCTGTACGCGAGATTTCTACACTCCAGTACATCCCTAGGTCCACTGTTACCGATGTGATTGTGAAGTGGAAACGTGAAGGGACACCTACAGCATAAAAGTGTACAAGTCGACCTCGACTGTTGACTGACAGAGACCGCCGACAGTTGAAGAGGATCGTAATGTGTAATAGGCAGACATCTATCCAGGCAATCCCACAGAAATTCCAAACTGCTTCAGGATCCACCCCAAGTACTATGACAGTTAGGCGGGAGGTGAGAAAAATTGAATTTCATGGTCAAGCGGCTCATAAGCCACACATTACGCCGGTAAATGTCAAACGACGCCTCGCTTGGTGTAAAGAGCGTAAACATTCGACGATTGAACAGTGGAAAAACGTTGTGTGGAGTGACTAATCACGGTACACAATGTGGCGATCCGATGGCAAGGCGTGGGTATGGTGAATGCCCAGTAAACATCATCTGCCAGCGTGTGTAGTGCCAACAGTAAAATTCGGAGGTGGTGGTGTTATGGTGTGGTCGTGTTTTTCATGGAGGGGGCTTGCAACACTTGTTTGGTGTGGTACTACCACAGCACAGGCCTACACTGATGTTTTAAGCACCTTCTTGCTTCCGACTGTTGAAGAGCAATTCAGGGATGGCGATTGCATCTTTCAACATGATCGAGCACCTTTTCGTATAGCACAGTCTGTGGCGGAGTGGCTACACGACAATAGCATCCCTGTAATGGATTGACCTGCAGAGAGGCCTTACCTGAATCCTATAGAATACCTTTGGGATGGTGTTGGAACGCCGACTTTGTGCCAGGCCTCACCGACCGACATCGATACCTCTCCTCAGTGGAGCATTCCGTGAAGAATGGACTGCCATTCCCCAGTAACATTCCAGCACCTGATTGAACGTATGCCTGCGAGCTTTCATCAAGGCTAAGGGGGGCCAACACCATATTGAATTCTAGCATTACCGATGGAGGGCACCACAAACTTGTAAGTCATTTGCAGCCAAGTGTCCGGATACTTTTAGTCACATAGTGTACATCGCCTTCTTTGTGAAGGAATTTCGGAGAACTGTCTTTAGTAAGTCTGCTTCAGTGGTATTGTCTTCAGTAACGTCACTGTTGGTATCGCGCAATGAAGAGATTGATTGCGTCTTGCTGCTGGTATGCCAGACCAGAATTTCTTTTGGTTTTCTGCCAGATTTCGAGACAGAGATACGCTGTGAAGACTACTGAAAGCATCTCACAGTCAATTTTGCACTGAATTTCGAGCGTTTGTAAAACTTCGTCAATCTTTGAGGTTTTGCGGTCTTTTAAATTTGGCATGCTTTTTTTTGTTGCTCCTGCAACAGCATTCTTACCTGTTTTGTGTGCCACGGGTGATCAGTACGATCTATTATTAATTTATTTGGCGTATATCTCTCAATTGCCGTTCTTTGAATTTGATACACATCTGGTCTCGTCGGAAAGCGTCACAATAATTTTGGTCGGCTTTTATAAACGTATTTTGTGCGTGTTTTTGGTGGCGTTGGATGTTACGGCGTTGCCTCGCTACAATAACCTTGTGGTCACTAATCACTGTATGTCATGACGTTCCTTACTCGCTCAAGATTATTTGTTGCTAGGTCACTGACACTCATACTGGGCTTCTGAATTAAGTGTTAAATAATTTCCGGAGAAAGCATTCAGTACAGTTTAGAACAACGTTTCTGCCTACCAACGAATTTAAACATGTATTTGGGCCAACATTCCGAGCACTGGTTGTACCCACCACCCATAACTGTCTGAAGGTGGTACTTGTTTGAAATGAGACTCGATTTCTTTGAATTGTTTAGTTACTGTATCATCTGAGTCGGGGGGAGGGGGGCGGGGTCTGTGAAACGAACGAATTATTAATTTATTACGGTTGTCGAGTACAACCTCTGCCCATATTAACTCACAGGAAGTATCAACTTAAATTTCACTACACTTTAAACCACGTCTGACAGCAATAAACACTCCAACAGCAACTGTATTTAATCTATTCGTCTTGAACACGGCTAGGTCCTTTGTAAAACTTGTAGCTGGTCTTATTACCAACTTCAGCCAGCTTACAGTACCTATAGCAATATGAGATTCAGTTGTTTGTTAGCGCTTGGAGCTCTGGATTTTTCCCAACGTAGCTACGACAATTTACGGCTACAGTAACAATATTTAATAGGTCTTGCTTCGTCCTGTGTTTGCCCTGCACCCTTTTGGACTGACGACCTTTCTGTAGTTTTCAGAGGTCTCTAACTTAAAATACCTTCCAGTACCCTGCCCTTGCTACCCGCATAGCCGCTTCCTGTATCTAATGGGCTCCCGATCTATTGAGTGGTACCATGGTACACACCACCCAAACATCTGAGCCTCCAATTACCTCCCTTCACTCGGTTCTCTACCGAAGAACGACAGTCAGTTCAGTTGCCGATGCTACTGATGGTGAGCCCCACAATCAACTCGCAAGGAAGACAAAGATCGCTAGTAACCGACACGAGCCACCACCACCTACAGCTGACTGCAACCTGTGGTCCAAATGGCATCCGGAAACAGCCTTTCCACATTTGGAATGACTCCTGATATGCAGAGAGTGCACACTAGGTTCCTTCCGCTCCTGGGCTGCTATAACTCTAAGAGACTCCATTACGCACCTAATGTTGGAGCTTCCACCTACTAGTAACCCCAACCTTTGTGGAAGCCCAGACATTGCAGGCCGAGGGGCCTCTTATGGAACAGAGCGAGCGACTCCATCTGCAACAGAGACTTCGTCAGCCACAAACGATCTCAACTCTACCATGGGTGAGATCATCCTCAGCGGGGGCAGAACCCGGGTCGGCCATAGTGGTGGACCAGTCAGGGGACACGTGGGACGTACCGGGTGTCCAGCAGATCCTCATGTTCGGTCACCCGCACTGACGCCCAATCGCAGCAGCCTCAAGCTATGTGAAGGAAGACAAGACCGCCTGGAGCTGTAAGCGAAGGGTCACCAACTCAGCTCTTATCAGGACATAGCAGTCACAGTCCCTATCCATATCAGAGATGGCAAAACTCTATAATACACAGTTACTAGAACGATAGATTCTGCAAGATACTAAAAAAAAGACCTAAACCAGTAACCACACAGATAACTTCAAATAAGTTGCTCCTGTTTGAAGCTTGTAAAACTGTGTAACAGACGAATGGTGTACTTGTCTTATCTGCTGCATGAATGTAAGATGCTGCCCCACTGACGGTATAACTGAGACATGTATCTGTATCTATGTCATTGTCCTTCATTAAAGCTTCTGTGTAAAGTCTCTGGTTTATCATGCGAAATTAATTGCTTGTTTTCTGGCGTCATGGCAATTTTGTTGTCAGTTTCTGCATACGTCAGTCAGTACTATAGCGTCGCGGAATAGTAAAGAATTGGAAATGTTGAATATTGTCAAAGTTTCGTTGCCTATGCCGAGAGCCAGAGGCAGTAGGTTAGCCAAGAGCTAAGAGGATTGCGCATGTATCGGAATGTGTCGTTACGCAGGGGCAATGGCCTGGTTACACGCAACAGGTGAGAGAGAATTGCTTAGCACGCGGGTTTGTGTTAGACGGAGACTTTCGTAGAGTGCATGACAGAGGTATAGCGTCAGCTGTACTGCATTTCACAACTTCGCGTAAGTCTGCCGTAACAACACGTAACTCTGTCACTAGAACACCTAAGGGACGAGTACGACAGATGAATCAGCGGTATAAGTGGAACGAATGTGTTCATTTCAAACGAGCATGACGTCAGGACGTCGCTCGTGCTTCCTTTAAATACGCCAGCTTTGATAGCAACAAGACACTCGCAGTTAGACTTGCAGTTAGATGTGTACTGGGTCGCTGCGTAGCGCTCAGCTCGGGGATCGACATGTTAATCTCTATTAAGGAGATGTTGCAGTAAGGGCGACCCATTCAGCAGCAGACGTGAGGGGACAGTAACAGCTCTGGTCATCTCTGCTGCCACTGTCAATCAGGACCTAGGATTAGCAGACATCGTGGTAGACTCGCTCGCCGCCAATGCTGACCACATCAGTAAGCCATCATCGAGGTCGTGCGGGGCCTAGGCCATGCATCCGCAGTCCCAACCAGGTGAGCTGGGAGGCTTCAGCCCGCTCCGCCCGTCCACCGCGAGCGAGCCACCAGGAGGAGCAGGGAAGAAGACGGGGTGGGACAGAGTACACCCCGCACTGCGAGAACGACTCTCGTGCCGACAGCGCCGGGACTCCGACCTGGAGCGTCCACGTGCAGGAGCTTGCTGTCCGCAGCCGAACCGGCCGCCCAGCAGGGCGCCGCCAGCCACGCGCGGCCGAAGTAAGGGCATTCCTCCGCTACGTCACAGCACGCGGCGCTGCGCTAGCAGGACTGGTGCGGCCCGGATCTGGTGTCATCGCTACGAGTCAGCGAGGACTCGGGGAAGGTCGTTGATACCACCAAGGCACATTGTACTCGGCAGGAATAAAGGTGTTATGAATTATGAATTCTGACGCGTCCACAGTCATTTCCTGGCATCCTGACAACTGGAGAGGTCACCGCTCGGCCATCCAGTCCACCGTAGGCGACCGGGACCACCGGGGCGCCTACAGTACTATCTAATCTGTCGCACTCGCACTTAAAACAGAGAGAAAGGAAACAGGGGATTTAAGCAAGGGCAAACAAAGACAAACACCAGTAGTCATAAGAAGTGCACATACAGGTTCTAATCACGGCTAATAAGCCACAAAGACCTCAAATCGAATGAGAAAGAAACTCAGTTATTACAAAATGGTACAAAACACGAAGAATGTTGGTATGACAGGATAATTAGTATGCAAAGAAATAAATAACATAATTTCTGCAATGAACAACTACAACTATAAAAAAATGACACCTAGAGAAATTAAATTTCAGGAAATGCTCGAAGAAAAACTGCAAGGAGAAAATATAATGGTGCCGCACAGGGTAGCTGTGCGGTCTGGGGCACCTTGCCACGGTTCACGCGGCTGCCCACGTCGGAGTTTCGAGTCCTCCCTTGGGCAATGGTGTGTGTGTGTGTGTTGCCCTTAGCGTAAGTTAAGTTAGATTAGGTAGTGTGTAAGCCTGGGGATCGATGCCCTCAGTAGTTTAGTAATAAAACCGGATTAAGGTAAGTCAGAATTGCTGACCAGATAAACAATGCATAGACAAAATTCAAGAAGTAATGACCCCGAGTAGAATGATCAAGCTGAAATAGTTAAACAAACTGTTTGCACACAAAGTGAAAAACTTTTGGGGAACATATCACGCTTGCTGGATGAGACAAAATTTCGTATTCATGTATAAAACCTAACACACCGTACCTCTGGAGTCAAAGCAAACGTCGTTAGTGTTCATGTTCATGAGTGGTAATGTTCCACGTTCTGGCCATAGACGGGCCAATCGAATCCGACGTACGGGCGTGTCATCCTCTACCAGTGGTGTCATCGGATACAATGTGGAGGGACGTGTGGTCAGCATGCTGCTGCGCCAGGCAGCTACTAATCGGTCGAATAGCTGCTTAGTTGGCCTTGCCCCCTCCCCCCCCCCCCCCCACCTCATACCAGTCCTTCCAATAAGGAAAAATCCATTATTGCCAGTCGGTTGTGCTGACCACTTAGCTATAGAGGTGGTCCCACCTATGAAAGAAAAAGGTACTAACACGCAGCCTTGCAAGACAATATTAAACTCGCTTACATATCATTGCAAAATACAAAGAACAGAACAGTCTAAAAACATTGCTCATACATTACTTGTGTGCCCTGTATACGGCTACGGTGTCGTCGTTTGAGTCAAGAAACAGTTGTTACACAATCAAGCTGATAGAATAAATTTCGACTCTTACAGCCAACTCATACGGGAATACCCTTAAGAAACTGATTCAAATTCACAAGAGAGTCTCAAGGACGGACACATTATATGGAATCAAGTTACAGCAGGGTCGTCAACAAGAACTGACACTTCATACTGAATGCACGTTCATTAAGCACACCCGAAAGTATGCACGGAACTAAACTGCTTCCATCAGAAGAAAGTGCCCCTATCTATACAAAGAATTTTCCAGTAACTTAGAATAATACGTAAATAAGTAAATCTCAGAACTTTCCGAAAATTAAAAACCGTAAATAACTGCAGAATGAGGGAATCGAGCCTGTGGCCCACTCAACGCCAAACAGCGACTGTAATTGCTACACCACTGTGCGCAACATGCAATACGGGCATTGCTGCAACTCCTCGCAAAATGGCCACCCACTGTTTCGGATTGGGCTATAATTTCCTGGAACTGGAGCTAGTCAGTGGTCCTTCGTATGGCGGCGCTGGGGGAACCTCGCATTCTGGTCATGTTATTATGTTCTCATGCTCACTGCGAAATTCACATGGTGTTCCTTCTTCGAAGCATCACGACCTTCGAGAATATCTTCACGTTCCTTGTAACAAAACCCTTTAGATGAAAGCACACTGTGGAGAAAGATGAAACGAAACAGTGGATGAACCTGCGAAGGAAGCAATATTAACAGAGATACATTTAAATATAGAAGTTGTCTCGCATACAGTTCCATAAAATCCCACAAATTCCTTTGCCAAGAAGACTGGAACTGATCAAGAGAACTAAAGGATGGACAATGTATAGCAGCCCAAGACAAGATACCATAGAAACAAAACCAACTACAGCAGACAAAGCTTCCCCGGCTTAACAAGGACGAGGCTAAGCTATGGGATTCTTCCTAGCCATTTGTATCACCCGAGACTTCGTGAGACACCCTGCTGTGAGTGCGGAAATGAAACATTTACCGACGTTAACCACATTATATTTACATGCCCGCTATTAAGGATTCAGTAACAAGGGCAAATGAGGAATCTAATAATGGAAACAATCTCTTGGCATCGAGAGTAGTTACTGTCTGTGTTCCAGCAATAAAATACCTTAAACAAGTAAATCATATATTTAGTGTGTGTTTACAATAAGTATAGCAACTGTATAAATAAGTACAAATTAATGTTAAATCTATGAATGAAAAATTGATTAACTGTTCATGATGTGATGTATGTCGTGTTGGAAATAATTATTCTTTTAATAAAATAATACAATAATAATACTGATAATAATAAAAACTGCATGAATTTCTCGTACATGAAATTTTAAGGTGTCATACGATACCCGCACAGAACAACTGACAAAAGAATTGAAGAATGGAAGAAAGAAGATTAAAATAGTTTGTGTAGCTACCTTTAGTGCGGGGTCGGTTTCCGGAACCTCCTCAGATTTGTTTCTAAGTTAGGGAGCCCGGTCAGCTTCATGAAAACAAATAAGTCTGTCTGATAAACATGCAGCGGCACCATCAGGATTCATCTGCTGGCAATAATAGTTGGAGGGGTTGGCAACGTGCTGATCACATGCCCCACGATAACAAATCGCTCCTCGTACTATCTTGAAGTCGTCAGTTGGCCAGTCGAAACATGCCGACGGCCTAATCCATGAGTGGTGTTTATGTTCTTTTTACTACTCCAAAACTTAAATTTAAGTAGTTATTTCTGATATATGAACTCTAGTTGTTGTCAAGGTGCATTTTCTGTTATGGTGTACATAGAATTGTTAAGAGATCGAAAAACAGCATGGAACCATTCAATCAATAAATTAGTCGTAAGGTAATTTGTCTTGGAAAGTGTAGTGGTGGTGTAAGAACTCACTCCTCCAGAGCCTTACTGGGTTTACATTTGAACTATACCTATTCAAAAGCGGTTGACAGCAGTGTATAGTTTCGTCTTAATATTCCCATCAGAAAGTGGTGAGACTGGGAGGAGATCACTGCCTCCATGAGGATACAGAAGGATTTATCTTGCTACTGAACCAGTGTAATGGCTGCTCTGCTGACAGTCTGCGCTGCTCAGAATGGTTCAAATGGCTCTAAACACCATGGGACTTAACATCTAAGGTCATCAGCCCCCTAGACTTAGAACTACCTAAACATAACTTAACCTAAGGACATCACACACATCCATGCCCGAGGCAGGGTTCGAACCTGCGACCGTAGCAGTCACGCGGTTCCGGACTGAAGTGCCTAAAACCGCTTGGAAACCGCGGTCGGCTTTTGTTGCTCCTGCAACAACGTTCTTACCTGTTTTGTGTGCCATGGGGGATCAGTACGTTGCCGAACGATCCTGCACAACCGAGGGAATAATGTGTCTGTCCCTCGGGTGCTACTCGAGCGGGACCGTTGACATCCTTCATGGCGTTGAGTGTGGCTCTCCTGAACCTGTCAACTCCATATTCGTATGGCAGTCATTGTGTCCCAAAACAATTGAGCAACAATATTGCAGACCAATTAACTGCAGCCTCAGTAGGCCACAAGTCTGTCTCTGTCGAATTGTGACAACAGCTGGTAGATGTTTCTCCTCCTTACATGAAGCATAATAATGTCTTCCCAAAAAACTACCAATATTTCAGATGCAATTTCTGAATGACAAACCAACAATCTAATCTTATATACAGAATGTAGATGGTGTTACTCCTCCCGATTTTTTGCGATTATGCTGAAATACTAATAATTCACTTTTATTGCGAATTGACACACATGCCTTGCCACCTTCACGGTACTGCAGTTTTATTGGCTAGCAATGTAAAGTTATGTTGTGGGAAGTCAGTAAATGGTAGCTTAGCTCGATTTTTCATCGATGGCACTGAGATGACCATCTTAGATTGGATCTACTGCCCCTACGGACATGTTCACAGGCATGAGTTATGGCTGTGCACCTCTATGGGGGATCGAGAACTCTTGTTGAACAGTTGTATAATGTGATAAGCCAAAAATTATGACCACCCGCTTAACAGTATGTTGTCCAATCTCTGGAACACAACACAGCTGCGATTCTGCGTAACATGAATCCGACAAGACCTTGGCAGGTTTCCACGGCAATGGGACGCCAGATGACTAGGCAACGGCCACGAATTTCCTGAAAATTGCGGGTAGGTGGTTAGCGAGCACGGAGCTTGGGGGGCCGATAGCCTCCCAGATAAGTTCTATGGTGTTCAGATCAGGCGAATTTGGTACCGAAGACATCAACCAGAGTTCACTATCATGTTCCCGAAATCAGTATAGTTTGATTCTATCCTTGCAATGCGGACATTTATCCTGCTGAAGTGCCATCAGTGTCGAAGAAGACGTGAAGAGGTGAAGGTCTCCCATAGTATAATAATGCCCACCTCAGTCTGCGTCCGTGGCGCGGTGCATATGTCAAGATGTCAAGCAGCCGTTTGCCTGGATGATCGCGTATCCACGCACGATCTTCGACTTGGCGTAGCAAAAAACTTCATTCATCCCACCTCATGATACGTCCCCATTGCTCCACAGTCATATATTGTTAATCTTGTGCCTACTGCACTCATAATTGAAGATATAATTGGGCCAACATGAGAATAAAAGAATTCATCTGCTACGGAGCCAGATGTTCAATATGTGCGCTGAACAATGTGCTCTGAAACACTTACACCTGTATCAGGACTGTACTCTGCCGTCAGATCTGTAACAGACCGGTTTCCATCCTATTTTACAGAGCGTACAAACCTCTGACCCCAATGTTGCGGTGAGGCGTGATGTTAACATATTGTAGTCTATTGGTGATTTCACCGTTCTTCAACTACTCTGCAGAGATGCTCATGACACTAGCATGCAAACAACCGAGATGTTCATTCTCAGGCGCTGGGCCATAACAATACTTGTATACCCTCTGTCAAAGTCGCTTTTGTCGGTGGTTTCCCTTCTGTGATCTCTATAGCCGTTAGAATGATTCCCTTTTGGTATCTAATCCGCTCATGTACTTTCCTTTCACGTTACATGTCCCCAACCTCACCAGGTGACGTTGAGTCTCGCGGTGGCTCATCAGGGTAGGCGATGGATGAGGAGGTTGAAAGAAAGCTCTGCCCTTAGTCTTGGCCTTCACGTTGAGGACATTTACCGCTGTTTCCGTAGAATGAATGAGTGCAAACATTGAAACATATCACATCAGTGCGGGAAGGAAACTCGAGTTAACGTTCAGTCGACTATGTGGTCACTGCAAATGGAGTTCAAGCTCCGATTGGAAAAGGGAAACTAAGAGCTATTGATATATCTGCCTCGAGCGAAATCACGGAAAAGCTAAACTTGGATGGCCAGATGAGGAATGACAATAAAATGCCCAATTTACTTCACAAAAGTCAATTTCAACAATGTGGCGTTCACAACTTCGAATCACGCCCCAAGCATCGCTGTAAAACTGGAATGCCCTTCAGTGTAGCTGTGGGATGTGGGTGCATGTGTGAAAATTGTAAGCTAAAGGGACTCAAACCTGGACTTCGTACAGCTATGTATCGTGAACAATGTGTTCCTTCAGACATGTGTGCAAATTTACAAGCCTGGATGAGTACACGACCACAACAACATTGATCTCGATTCCTCGTTGCTTTATTATCCCTGTTGCGGGAATCCAAGTAATGTTGCGAGCATTAGATGATAAATTTGGTGGACTGCGATATAAGGATGTAGACAGTATGACATATGGAAGTCTGGCTCTGTCTAGAGAGCATGTGCGTATATCCAAAGTGGTCAAGGCGACCGCTAACAATAAACGGTAAATGCGAGTTCGAGGTCCGTTTCTGCACGAAATTCCATTTGCCACTATTGGGCACATCTATGCATGATATAGCTGATGTCAATGAATCCGCATTCAGTGAATTAATTTCGAAAAATGCATAATATTTATGTGTGGTGCGTAAATACAAAAATTGTTGAGGCCACTGAGCGCACTACATAGTTAAGTATTAAAATACTAATGTACGTTAAAAATGAAAGGCGGGGAGAGAATAACGGTAGTTATTTTAACATACCGGTAAACTAGGCGATTAGAATTATCTGTGGTGTCAATTAAACAGCTCGCTGCAGGCCGTTATTCAATTGTCGTACATATTCCACATTCTTAATCATGGTTGTGGTTAATGGCATGCTTTCGTTCCAAAAGAACCACAGCATTCACTCAGTGAAGAGTGTAAAGAAAAATGATTCACTCGTTGATTACATTCTTTTAGCCGCTGTATATGAAAGTATACACAATGGTGCAGGTTCCGTTTTCAAGAGGTTTCCAATGCAACAGAACAGCGTAGCACACACGCTCTAGGCATATCCCTAATACGATCATTGTGGCAGTCTTGTAACGAAGTTCTTTTCTTGTGCCCTCCAGTCTCGGATCGCACAAATACTATCACAGTTGGTTTCGACTTCTTAGCAAAATATCAACAGATGATGTCTTCAAAAAGAAAGAAAGAGGGGAATAGCAAAATAGTGGGACACTCAATTACAAAATCAAATAACTGTAATTACGGCTTAAAAACTAATAGTTACGTGTATACAAGCAGTAAATAACATTCTTTATCTTTAACAGATGAAAAATAATAGCCCACTGAAGATGCCGCAACTGCAGTGAAACATGTTTGTGTTAAGAAACAAAATTGTGTTTTGCTAAAGGCGAACCATATCCAAAAATATACGTATCACTAAATTATGGTTATCGTTATTTGTTCTGTATCTGAGCACGATGATAACGTCTTCTTAAATGGTTCAACGGAAACTCAGAAAAAAGAATGCAGGTAATAATGAATACAGCCTGAGAAGGAAGTTCCTGAGTAAGTGGAGCAGTACTGGTACGCGTATGATCAAACAGCAGCTCCAGTTGAGTAAAGATTTGTTTATTGCGCTAATATTGTTATCAATTTGATAAAACAACAGCTGTAATTGTATTATAAATGCTTTCTTCCAAGCGCTGTAATGCAACTACAATTGTTATTTAATCAAACTGATAACAACGACTGATAAAAGAATTACTTTTTTACGAAGATGAAATGTGCAAGGGCTTGCTGATAAGTAATGCCTCCGAATATTTTATATGAAAACTTTTGAAGCTTTTTAAACAAAATAAATCCTATTAACATTTCTACATCTTTACTCTTCATGTCTACATATTTATTTCTCAGCATAGTCACCCTGGCTACGAACGCATTTCTCCCAATGAGTATACAGGTTGTTGATAGCGCGTCACTGTAGAATATTTGACTTTGTTGACGAAGCCGCAATATCGCCGCAGCTTGTGGAACCTCATCACTATCACAGCGAAGTCCTCGAAGGTGTTCTTTACGTTTTGAAAACGGATGAAAATCGGATAGCGACAAGTCGGGACTGTATGGAGGATAATCGATGACAGCGAACCCAGGGCTTCCCGTTGTTGTAGATGACGCAGTGCGCGTGTAGGGTCTTATATTTCTATGCTGAAGGAAACGGTGCTCAATGTGAGGATGAACCTTACGAATTCGGAACTCGATTACAGCTCGCTGTTTCTCATGCATCGACCGAGGCCCACGAGAGAGACCGACCGCGGCGAGTACCTCACGAGGGTAGGCCAGAGCTCATCTCGGCTGGGGAACTGCATTTCTAAACCTGATCACTCGTATTTGGGTATTTATGTACAAACGTGAGTTTCATTTTATACTGGAATGTGCTATTATGGAGTCTTAGTGATTAATACAGGTTTGCTACTAGTTTGTTACGACTGTAATGCGTACAAGAAAACTAAAATCATGCCAAAACGATTATCGGTTGCATGAGGCGCTACATTTTGTATGAAATGTGCAGTGTTTAGCAGGGGAGGCTGAATGATATGAGCAAGCCGTTATACCATTTATGTTGAGCGTAGATTTTAAATTACAGCATACTGCAACGCTGTGTGTTTCATTGTAGTACTACTAATCAGTAATACTCCCTAATAGCGGATTCTAGTAGAATATGCAATTGTCGTTTGTACGTAGATACTCAATAACGAGTTAACAGAACAGGCCTAGAAACACAGTTTGTCTGCTGAGCTGAGCGAACTAGCGAGCTCAGGCCTACCAAAGTGACGTACGCGCCGCAGTCTGTCTTTCTCGCTGGCATCGCGGGTCGGCATAGTATGTTATACGTCACAATGTTGCACTCTACAGTTCGGAGCCCTCTTGCAGCAGAGGGCTATAAATATTTAGACATGAAGAATAAAGAAGTAGAATATTAATAACGTTTGTTTTATTTAAAAAGCTTTGAGATTTTTCATAGGAAAATTTTGGAGGCCCTCGTTCATGAAATGATGGTATGGCTTTATTTTCGGGGAGACCCGGTCTAGTATAGTCCGGCCGCCTGCTGCAGTTCGTTCTATTTCATACGACGTGGACGACACGCGCATCGATTTGTGCAACTGCATCTGCTGTTACAGTCGCGCAAGAGAAGCTTATTGCGCAAGATGACGAAGTGGGCAGCTAGTTGCAGGGAGGCAACCCCCCTCCGGCTGCTGGCGGCGGCAGCTTCCGGGTGCAGCGGAGTGGGCCAGCCTCCAGCCTCCATCCAGCAGCCACCTGGCGTCCCGGTCCCGGGCGCAAGGCGAGGCCAGGCCCGGGTCAGCCGGGGGACGGAGCGGCAAGGCCGGCGGTGCTATCGTGAGCAGCGCGGGGGGCGAGGGGCGGAGGGCGCCGGTCGATAGCTGCGGTGGCGGAGGCGGGGAGCAAGAGTCCGGCTGGAGCGCCCACGGTTCGAGCCCCGCCGCCGCCCTCAGCGCGCCGCGCTCCGCCGAGACTCAAGACACTCGTCCATGCCATTCCGAAAGAAAAGCGTACCAGACACACAGCAAAAGAGCAAGGAACCACCTAAACACCTGTTGTTGTTGGTGGTCTTCAGTCCAGAGACTGGTTTGATGCAGCTCTCCATGCTACACTATCCTGTGCAAGCTTCTTCATCTCCTAGTACCTACTGCAACCTACATCCTTCTGAATCTGCTTAGTGTATTCATCTCTTGGTCTCCCTCTACGATTTTTACCCTCCACGCTGCCTCCAATACTAAATTGGTGATCCCTTGACGCCTCAGTCCATGTCCTACCAGCCGATCCCTTCTTAAAGTCAAGTTGTGCCACAAACTTCTCTTCTCCCCAATTCTATTCAATACTCCCCATCTAATCTCCAGCATTTTTCCGTAGCACCACATTTCGAAAGCTTCTGTTCTCTTCTTGTCCAAAGTATTTATCGTCCATGTTTCACTTCCATACATGGCCAAACTCCATACAAATACTTTCAGAAACGACTTCCTGACAGTTAAATCTATACTCGATGTTAACAAATTTCTCTTCTTCAGAAACGCTTTCCTTGCCATTGCCAGTCTACATTTTATATCCACTCTACTTCGACCATTCATCAGTTATTTTGGTCCCCAAATAGCAAAACTTATTTACTACGTGAAGCGTCTTATTTCCTAATCTAATATCCTCAGCATCACCCGATTTAATTCGACTACATTCCATTATCCTCGTTTTGCTTTTGTGATGTCCATCTTATATCCTCCTTTGAAGACACTGTCCATTCCGTTCAGGTGCTCTTCCAGGTCCTTTGATGTCTCTGACAGAATTACAATGTCACCGGCGAACCTCAAATTTTTATTTCTTCTCCATGGTTTTTATTCCTACTCCGAATTTTTCTTTTGTTTCGTTTACTGCTTGCTCAATATACAGATTGAATAACATCGGGAATACGCTACAACGCTGTCTCCCTCCCTTCCCAACCACTGCTTCCCTTTCATGCCCCTCCACTCTTACAACTGCCATCTGGTTTCCGTACAAGTTGTAAATACCCTTTCGCTCCCTGTATTTTACTCCAACAACCTTAAGAATTTGAAAAAGTGTATTCCAGTTAACATTGTTAAAAACTTTCTCTAAGTCTACAAATGCTAGAAACGTAGGTTTGTCTTTTCTTGCGCGTGGGATTAGCCGAGCGGTTTAAGGCACTGCAGTCATGGAATGTGCGGCTGGTCTTGGCGGAGGTTCGAATCCTCCCTCGGGCATGGGAGTGTGTGTTTGTCCTTAGGATAATTTAGGTTAAGTGGTGTGTAAGTTACGGACTGATGACCTTAGCAATTAAGTCCCATAAGATTTCACGCACATTTTTTGCCTTTCCTTAATCTATTTTCTAAGATAAGTCGTAGGGTCGGTATTGCCTCACCTGTTCCAACATTTCTACGGAATCCAAACTGATCTTCCCCGAGGTCCGCTTCTACCAGTTTTTCCATTCGTCTGTAAAGAATTCGTGTTAGTATTTTGCTGCCGTGGCTTATTGAACTGATAGTTCGGTAATTTTCACTTCTGTCAACACCTGCTTTCTTTGGGATTGGAACTATTATATTCTTCTTGAAGTCTGAGGGTATTTCCCTTCTCTCATACATCGTGCTCACCTAAACACCTACGAATTCTAAAACTACATATACAGGTTGAAACAGAACTCTAACGACAGAATTTCTGAGGTTGTTCAGAGCTTTTTTCTGAGTATTTAGGTATAATGATTCCGTTATCTCCGGTTGCTGGAATGTTCTATATCTGTACTAATAATAAAACAGTAAAACATCCGTGGCTCTCTGTTTGTCTGTGTGAACATTCTAGTCTCAAAAACTGCTAGACGAATTCTTATGGGGTTTTCACATGTAACTCCAGCGTAGCTTGAGGCAACATATAGAATTTACTTCATCAAAATCGGAAAAAGGAAAAAAAATACCGTAAATTATAATCTAAAATCGTCTGCTAACAACAGGACCCTACGAACTTTCCGATTTGATTCATATTGACGGAATGTGTAGGACACAACTAGAGTTTCAGCATACATAAACAAGAAGACGCAATCTCAATCGTTTTCAAGAAAATCGAGTTTGAAAATTTTAAGCATGCTTACACGCAATACTATGTATCGTCGCTATTAATCAAGCTCGCAAGCGAGCGAGTGAGCGCTTAGGTTCAGAAGCGCCGGATCTCTCGATCGATCCTCACTGCCAATAAATCTTTTCTTTTTTTCATTCCCACGTAATTCTAACAACAGACTTATTATGACACAGTAATTATTAATATTTAATGATTCATTTCTTGTCTTTGTCTTTATAATCTTGATCTTGAAAAAAAGAGATTCATTTTTTTTCGCAAGGAGACTGGGTATAAAAATCGGATACAGAAGAACTTTCAGTCAAATCAGTGTAACAGTTTTACTTATATTACTTTGTCTACATTTTTGGAATGTGTAATGTGTAACCTATGAAGTACTGTACTAAACAGGGTTATACTGATCATAGAAACATGGAAAACAATAATTTTTGCGACACATAGCACACATAATTGAAGCCGAATTTTGTTACGTGCATCGTTTACTAATATGTCTGTTGCGAAACGAACTTGGTTTACATTCATAAACGGTTCCCCGTCATCACATAATTTCGTCGCGTACCATACACATCTGTTCTTAGACTTATACGGAAAAAAGCAGCATATCGGAAGCGAAACTCAAGCCAGGGACCTGTCGATGGCGATTATGAAACGAGGAGCTTATTCGGCCGCCGACTCCTTGAATACTTCCGACCATCATACGAAATGTATAACCATGCCCAAATTGTTCAAACGTGATTTTCTCGGAAACAGTTGAGAATTGCGTCTCCCTGTTTACATGTCATGAAGTACTAGTCGTGGTCTATACACCTCATCGATATGAATCAAATTGTTGAGGGGAAGTTTGTATAATTCCCCTGTAATGTCAGTAGTTCGGATGTTTACCTCAGTGACACGATTATCACGGTGGAGAACACCAAAGAACCAATAGATGGCGCTGTTTTTTAGTTTCATAGTACACCAAAGCACCAATAGATGGCGCTGACATTTTATCTTACTTCAATTACGTAGACATTTTCGGAACTTTACGTCAGTAACAGGCTTATGCGTCCCAGTCTTCTGTAAGCTAAATTACTCACCTTGCGTCGTGATTTGGGTGCCTATACATTACCTTTAGGTTCCGCTTTGCTTACAAATAAAAATGCACGGAAAACAGTCGAGTCTTTGTGGATACAGCAAATACAGCAGAACGGCTAACAGATCGTGAGACGAGACTTGCTGTGGCTGGAGAACATCAGCCTTCAACTCGCTCTCTGAAAACTCATTCTGAAAACGAGGCGTAAAATAACTCTAATCAACAGCATCATGCGCTTTTTCGCTCCTCGATACATGTTATAAATAAGTTGTCTGGCCATACTTAATGGTACCCATACAAAGCCGGGACTGATTTCTAGTTACAGAACAAATTACATTTAGTTTGATTTCGTTTTCCTATTTCTCACAGTGAAACGAAATTATCATTTGACACTATGGACCAAGAGACCTTTGGTAGGGTAGTTCGGCCGTCTATTGCAAGTGTTTCTATATGATGCCGCTTTTTCAAATTACTCGTTGACAATGATGAGATGAAAAAATGAAAACACAAACACATAGTCACCGAGCAGAAATTGTTTCGGAGCTGGCTGGTAATTGTCCCCAGGGTCTAGAGGCAACAGTGCTAACCAACGGAACAAGAACACTTATTACGATATCTGACAGTGTCTGCACATGCCTTGTTTGGAAACTAACTTGTTCCATTTACTCAAGGTATTTGTTGTTGACAATTTTAATGCGCACGCAGCCTTTCAGTCAATACTACTGTCTGCAGCTCAGAACAATGCGCTCTGCGGGAATGTGACTGTGATGTAGTCTAGACAGGGTGGTACGCAATGTTCTGGAAACGTTGTAACTGTGACTTTAAGAGGTTTGTGAGATGTAAGTAAAGGAAGAAGTAATACTGTAGGTATGAATGTAATATGAACATCTGACTGGATAACACGTTATAAAGGACTATGGTACAATCACGAAATCAAAGAAGCAGATGATAAAGAACAACGACAAGGAAAGACTATAGATCTGTTGAAACTGCAGTCAGTTCTACAAAAAATGAAACAACCGAAAATCACCAGAACTAGAAAGAATAAATACCTAATTGATTAAACATGAAGAAATTTTCTTAGAATTAAGAATGCTAGGCCCATACCTCTTTAACGTGTGCTGGATAATATATGAAACACTGGAAGTATGGAAAGCAGCATAGATCATTTTAACACTTGGGGTTTAAGGGCATATGTGCAGATATTTCTATTAGTGACAGAGGACGCTATACTGAACAAAATTACATCATTATTTACGTCATTTGCAAATTACTAATTATAGTTATATCAGATGGTACGTCTTTAGGTTGGGTACTACCTTCAAGTACATGTGGCAAGAGAAAACCATTAACGCTTATACTCTCCTAAGCTGCAGTCAGCTACTGAAGTGGGTATGCATGGATGCAAAACGTTGAATCTATACTAACAGGCACAGTCCACTGACTGGTGTAATTACGACTGTGCCGAAAACATCAGGCGTAAAGTTTTTGGTGTTTCTAAAGGAAGACTGTTCGACGCAGAGAAAAAACAACGCACTTATGTGTGTACATATTGAGGTACCACATATAAAAATACCGGGACTTACACCCGTTACACTCTATAAAAGAAAGGCGAAAGAAATCATACATCTAACTACAGGGGTATAAATATTCTGATTAATGTTTGCAAAATCTACAGCAAAATAATTAATGTAAAGCTTCGCAATACCTCAGACGTAATTTTAATGGAGGAGTAAGTAAGTTGCCCGAAGGGAAGATCGTGCATAAACGATGTTTTCGCACTGAAACAAACTGTACAAAAGAGACGAGAATTTAATCTCGAAACTCGCCTACCGTTTGTAGATTATGTAAAAGCATTTCAAAGATTCACTGAGATATGTTATGCACAATAATAGACAAAATAGGAATCCCTAAACATCTGATCCAAGTCGATAAAGGCCTGTATATAAACCCAGAACTAATTCTACCTCTTTACCAGCTACACTGGTAAAGAGGTAACACTGGAAGCATACATACACTCCCGGAAATGGAAAAAAGAACACATTGACACCGGTGTGTCAGACCCACCATACTTGCTCCGGACACTGCGAGAGGGCTGTACAAGCAATGATCACACGCACGGCACAGCGGACACACCAGGAACCGCGGTGTTGGCCGTCGAATGGCGCTAGCTGCGCAGCATTTGTGCACCGCCGCCGTCAGTGTCAGCCAGTTTGCCGTGGCGTACGGAGCTCCATCGCAGTCTTTAACACTGGTAGCATGCCGCGACAGCGTGGACGTGAACCGTATGTGCAGTTGACGGACTTTGAGCGAGGGCGTATAGTGGGCATGCGGGAGGCCGGGTGGACGTACCGCCGAATTGCTCAACACGTGGGGCGTAAGGTCTCCACAGTACATCGATGTTGTCGCCAGTGGTCGGCGGAAGGTGCACGTGCCCGTCGACCTGGGACCGGACCGCAGCGACGCACGGATGCACGCCAAGACCGTAGGATCCTACGCAGTGCCGTAGGGGACCGCAACGCCACTTCCCAGCAAATTAGGGACACTGTTGCTCCTGGGGTATCGGCGAGGACCATTCGCAACCGTCTCCATGAAGCTGGGCTACGGTCCCGCACACCGTTAGGCCGTCTTCCGCTCACGCCCCAACATCGTGCAGCCCGCCTCCAGTGGTGTCGCGACAGGCGTGAATGGAGGGACGAATGGAGACGTGTCGTCTTCAGCGATGAGAGTCGCTTCTGCCTTGGTGCCAATGATGGTCGTATGCGTGTTTGGCGCCGTGCAGGTGAGCGCCACAGTCAGGACTGCATACGACCGAGGCACACAGGGCCAACACCCGGCATCATGGCGTGGGGAGCGATCTCCTACACTGGCCGTACACCACTGGTGATCGTCGAGGGGACACTGAATAGTGCACGGTACATCCAAACCGTCATCGAACCCATCGTTCTACCATTCCTAGACCGGCAAGGGAACTTGCTGTTCCAACAGGACAATGCACGTCCGCATGTATCCCGTGCCACCAAACGTGCTCTAGAAGGTGTAAGTCAACTACCCTGGCCAGCATGATCTCCGGATCTGTCCCCCATTGAGCATGTTTGGGACTGGATGAAGCGTCGTCTCACGCGGTCTGCACGTCCAGCACGAACGCTGGTCCAACTGAGGCGCCAGGTGGAAATGGCATGGCAAGCCGTTCCACAGGACTACATCCAGCATCTCTACGATCGTCTCCATGGGAGAATAGCAGCCTGCATTGCTGCGAAAGGTGGATATACACTGTACTAGTGCCGACATTGTGCATGCTCTGTTGCCTGTGTCTATGTGCCTGTGGTTCTGTCAGTGTGATCATGTGATGTATCTGACCCCAGGAATGTGTCAATATAGTTTCCCCTTCCTGGGACAATGAATTCACGGTGTTCTTATTTCAATTTCCAGGAGTGTATATAACAGTGAAGATAAATTACAAATGGCATTACAAAACTAAATGAAATAAGCAAAAGCTACGAACTGACTAGGTCAACAAACGAAACCAAATCCATGACCTTTTTAGATATTACCCAGTTTCACCCAGTACGAACAAAAATAATCCTTAATAATAAACGAATAGAACTGATAGCCCATAACCAACATTTAGGATGTGACACATCACTTAAGCCAGGTATGGACACGCAGAAGAAACCAATAATTAGCAGCGTATATGCAGCATAACAAGGAGAACACGTAGGGATAAAACAAGAAAACAGACACAAGTGAATTTTTATAAAGTCATGACAGTCCCCTCTATATTATATGGGTTGGAAAGATGGACGCTGATAAATGAAGATTCACGACATCTAGAACATCAATAATAAAATTTTATAGCTCAGCGAGAGGTTGCACAAGGGAAGATAAATAAGAAATGAAGTAATAAGGGAAGAATTAAGAATGCAACCAATAACCCAAAAGGCAATCCAATACAAAGGAAAATGGAGAGAGCAAATACTTCATATAACGTCAAAAAGATTTCCTAAGTCAGTAATTGAATATAAAGTGTAGAGCAAGAGAACTTTGGGTTAGCCGCCACATGCGGAAGACTTGCGTTTTTGTGCTCCACATACTCCGCTATTTTTGTGAGATATGCTGACACTGCAGTGTTCATCTTTGGCAACGCTGTGTAAAAGGAGGCACCAGCGTACCTAAGGTCAAAATTCGTATGATTCGCACGTTTATTTACTGAAATTTAGGTATACAAGCCGACATCCGGCATTTACATTGTGTCCGAGTAAAATCGTGTGTACAGATAAAATCGGCTCGAAAACTCAAGTTCAAAGCTTGCCGTAAAATGTAAACATGTTATTCGTGTTGACTGTATCAGCACTCGTACGTGTTGTTTGACTGTATCAAATCTCGTGTTTTTGTGTTGCGATACATTGTGTAGTACTAGCTCGTCAATTGCAAAATAAACTACGCGTCTTATAAACTTATAGCCACAATATCCTCGTTCAAAACCAATAGCTCCCTAATTTCATTATATATTTACGTGAAAAAAGGCATATTTCTGGAACGTTTGCAAAAGTATATTTTCGAAAATTACGAACCCTGGACGCAACCATTTCATATGAAATCGACGTTTGTACTGTACAATTACTGTAAATAACTAACGTATCATGTCACGTTAGTCTTCTCTTTTAACAGGAATGGATGTAGCCTGCATTTCTCCTAAATTAACGTCATTGTCGAATTTGTTAGTAACTATACGAGTAATCTAGGAAACGTTTCAGAGCAACCCCAATTTTATACCATGTTTTTGTGTTGTCCTAATAGATATCTTGTCTTGGCTGTAAATCGCTTCAGTTCAACGGCTACCGGTAAAATAATCGTAGCGTACCAAACCCTCTTATTAAAAAGTTCGTTTAAAGTTATTTAATCACGGTTGTGCCAAATGTTGTAGCATATAAAACCCACAGATTGAAAGAGAATCAACCATCTTAGTTTAAAGTTATTTATTTACTGTTCTGTGAAATATTGCACCAGCCACAACGGAGCTCAACTGCATTTGCTGTTGACGGGCACGAGATGAATTTGTTGCTGTTCATAAGCAGCTGGAAATATCCCTGACTACTGTCAAGACTTGAAGCTGCTACGAATGAATGTGCCGGAAGGGCTACCGAGAATCATGTCCCAAAGGAAAAGAAGATTAGGGTTCAACGTCCCGTCGACATCGAGGTCATTAAAGACGGGCGCAGGCTCGGACTGAGTCAGGAATGAGGAACGAAATATGTCGTGCCCTTTCAAAGGAACCTTCATGGTATTTGGTTTGACGGGAGTGACTTAGGGAAATCACGGAGGACCTGAACCTGGATGGCGGATTTGAACCATCGTCCCCCCGGATGCGAGTCCAGCGTGCTGACCACTACGGCATGTCGCTCGCTGTCGTGTGCCAGAGGTACCAAAGGCCATCGTCTTCTATCCTCTCATGAGAACACTGTCTCTTCTGCAGGAAATACAGGACCTATTACTACTCTTTCACTTGACTGTGGGTGGCGCTTTAGTGGTAGGTCTGGACGTCAGGGATCAGGGAGAGCTCAGGGTGTTATATCTATCCCCCTAACCAACAAGTTCGAAATGCTGTCTTCCATTGAAATTGAAACTAAGCCAGTGAAACTCACGTCACTTGTTGGTAAACGTGCTTTTTCCTGTGTCAAGGGGAGGCATACATAAAAGTGGTCAATTAATTGTTAGCAGTTCAATAATGCTACCCCTTGGAAAATGGCAGCAAGGGATGCGAAGGAGCAGAATGTGCACTCAGTGTGTATTCCTGGGGGTCTCATTTAATATGGTGAAGGGGCTATTCCGGCGGCCATTGAGGGAACTGGGCGCAGTCAACTTTAGCGTGTGCCGCTCTTTTGAGCAAATGATACCTGTCGTCTGGGTTCCGAAGTCCAAGTGCGTCATTCCAACGACTGGCAGAGAAGGTAGAAAAAATAAGCCTTGCTCATGGAGTTTCAATGAAGTTCACAATCTGCAGCATCGTTTCCAGAAAAGATCGTGGCGCCCTGGTTTTGAGTTGAATGAAAGTCTTGAACCTGAGACTGCGAACGTTCTGTGACAAGGTAGGCTCTGATTTTCTAGACCTGAACGGTATGATTGAGAACGGAAAGGTCCTCCTAAATGGGTCAAGTGTGCACTACACATAAGAGGCTGCTACACAGGTGTGGTGAGATGGACACAAGGGTTTTTTAGATTAGGTGACTCCCCAACCAATCCAGTTATAGGAGACCCAGAAATATCAGCGTATGATCCAAAGCAATAGCCCCCCCTCCGTTCCAAAGGTGAGAGTATTAAAATCTCAGCGGTTAACTGCCGAAGCATTTTGAAGAAAGTGTCAAAGTTTGAAGCGCTCCTAAGAAGCAGTGATGCTATCTTAATATTAGATACAGAAAGTTGGTTAAAGTCTAAAGTAGACAGCAGTGAGATCTTTGGGGAAAATTTAAGGTAATATGGAAAGCATAGGCTACTGCGAAACGGAGGTGATTCATCAGTAGCAGTACAAAAAAATTTCTAATCAAACAAGACATAAATTGAAACTGCATGCGATACTGTTTTGGTAAGACTCAGTATCGGGGTGATAATTAGATTCCTCTATCGACCATCAGACTCACTTTCTGATATAACTGAAAAGTTCAGAGAAACCCTCTGTGCACTTGTATGTAAGTTCTCCAATCATGCTGTAATCATCGGAGGTGAGTATAATTCTCCAACAATCAGCTGGGACAACTACAATTTTGTCAATGATGGGTGTGACAAGACACCCTGTGAAACATTATTAAATGTATCCTCTGGGAGCTACGCAGCATAAAGAGTTCGGCACCTCACTCACGGTGGAAATGTACGTATTAGACCCAATGGCAACAAATAGACGTAACATCTTTGAGGATGTCTCCATCGAAACTGATATCAATGAACAGGGGGCAGTTATAGCAATAATAATTATCAGTGTACGTACGGCAACTAAAACAAATAGAAACATTTATATGAAACTTCCTGGCAGATTAAAACTGTGTGCCCGACCGAGACTCGAACTCGGGACCTTTGCCTTTCGCGGGCAAGTGCTCTACCATCTTTTTTTTTTTTTTGCGGGCAAGTGCTCTACCAACTTTTTTTAACCGTTTTTTTAGCTTCTCCTTTTTTTCTGCTTTGTTTTAAACCTTTTAATAAAATGGAACTAAAAAAACAAGTGCCACCGCCACTTTTAATCCTATAACAAAAAAATCTGGGCCACTTCAGGCGTTGGCTCCTGACTAAACCTACCCCAGAGAGCTGCCTATATACCAGGGGAAATATGGGAAATCAAGGTTAGGGCTATCCTTACAAACAAAACAAAATCTTCCTTTTCCTGAATTTTATTTTAATTTTTCTTTGTGTTTTATATTTATTTATTTAATTTCTTTTTGTATTTTTTTTCTTTTTTTTGTGTGTAATTGATCAGAGGCCTTCTGCGCCCCGCTGGTAATATGTTGAGTCACGTCTTCTCGAAATTGATGTGTTCCGTTCAATTGTTCAGAAATGTTCATTGGTTCAAACAGGAAAGCTTCTTCTCTCTTGGCTTAACACATTCCAGCTGCGAGGCGGCTCGTGGAAAGCACTCCCAAGGAAGGTCGAGAAAAATTGTCTGTATTTTGGGTGACGGACAACGACATAATGACGGTCATTGAGGTATGTCCAAAAATCGAGTACAGAGTCTACAGTTTGTCCAAATAAGTAGTGAATGGCATGTCCGCGAATCCAATTCACAGCATTCGTCTTTGTCTGAGGAAAATATTCATGTTCCGGAAATAATAATGAAGGGGGAGTAATCCTATCCGGAATGTCCCGCGTTAGAAAAGCCACAATACGTCGAACCAAGTGCCAAACCTCCGCCGCCGGTCCGCAAACAAACCGATGTTCATCATTGTCTGGCACTCCACACGTGGAGCATAGAGGTGATTGGGCGAGGTGGATACGATGAAGGCGAAATTGGTTGATTTGCTTACCATTGACAGTTAGGTACCAGACAGATTGAACATTCGTGTCAAGGTAACAGGCGAACACCGCGCGCCATACATGACGCCAGTCAACCTGGGGGAACTTTTGTTCAATCGGGTTAGGTGGACGACCTAATTGGAGGACATTGTATACTGCCTTTGTCTTGAGTAAAAGCTATCTTGGTAAGGTGAGGCGTAGATAACTGAGTTCCAGAAAGAAGTACCGGATATAATGGAACTGGGCCGGAACATCCGAGATCATCACTGGGGCTGACAGTGAGACCGGCGAGTATGCCGACAGGAGGAGACCAGTGAGGCTCGTTGGGCAACGTGTCCATACCGTCATCTGGGAGCTGACAAATAGGGCGCGAGCTCTATCCGGCACGTGAAACAGACCTATCCCACCTCATTCACGGGGAAGAGTAAGGGTTGTATAGTTAACTTTGAACAACATCCCAGAGCTGACGAAAGATGCCATCGCTGCCAACATGCGACGTGCCACAGTAAGCGGGAAAGGTAGAACTTGCGCTACATGGGGAACTCGGGATGCGATATATGTATTGACATATCGAGCTCGTTGGAGAATATCGAGGGATCGAAGGCGATGGTCCATAAGACCTGCTCTGATCATTAAAAGGAGGCGTCGGCAGTTGATGGTGGCTGAACGCCGGAGATCAGATGAAAAATCTATTCCCAAACAACGAATGGTATCAACGATGGTGAGAGGTGTAACGCACTCCACGGGAAGTTCCGTGCCAATGAACATAACTTGTGACTTACGTACGTTTAAAGAGCTACCCGACGCCTCACCATAAGTCGCTACCCACGTCAAAACAGCTCGAACCTCGTCAGCATTACGTAAACAGATCTTCAGCATAGGCCGTGCAACAGAATCGGTAGCGATCTATGGACAACCCTACCAAACGTTGTCTTAGTCCATATAGCAAGGATTCCAAGGAAAAGGCGTACAAAATTGCTGATAGAGGGCAACCCTGACGTACAGATCGACCTATTATTATCGGTGGAGTGAGTCTGCCATTGTACATAATCCTGGATGAGGCACCCCGCAGAAGGCGCATCACTACCGTGATAACGGCGACTGGGAAACCCATATGGTGGAGAACGGCCGTAAGGAACGAATGGTCAACCCTATCAAAAGCTTGACTAAAGTCCAAAGACGCAAGTGCCCCAGAGAGGCGTTGTGCCTGGGTAACGGCGATCATATCCCTGTAGCGGCATAAAGCCGTGCGAATATTATTATCTCCTCCCAAAGATGCTTGGTCTGGCGACACAACATATCGGGCAACGTTTTTAAGTCGTGTTGCCAAAAGGCGAGTGAAGATTTTCATATCACTGTTAAGGAGGGTGAGGGGCCGATAATCACTGATATTGTTGCCACCGTGCGGTTTATGTACAGGAATAATAATTCCTTCCATGAAAGCGTCCGGCACGGGTACTTCCGGAGACATCAGTTCCCGACAGATGGAGGTGAAGGAGGACTCTAACAAATCACGGAAGGTGCGATAAAATTCGAGGGGAAGACCGTCGGGTCCTGGGGAGCGATTGATGGTTCCTGCCCGGATCGCATAGCGGACTTCCTCATCAGTCACCTCCGACATCAAGTCAATCGCCGCATCTCCTGGGATACCACCGAAGTTCAGCTGTGAGACTTCCTCGATCAACTCTGGGGAATGTGGAATTGCGGCGTATAGCTGCCGGTAGTGGGCGTGAAGCACATTCCCTATTGCAGATTGGGTTACGTAGCGACGCCCTTCTTGATCCGTTAGGACGTGAATCAATTTTCGGCGTCGATTTTGGCGTTCTTGGATGATATGGTACATCGACGGATGTTCATGAGGCATGCGATCAGCAGTACGAGATCGTACTATCGCTCCTTCCAAATGCCGTCGCATGAGATTGGAGATTTGGGCCTTAGCTTGGTTCATCCTTGTATGGCGCTCAGGGGAGGCTGGCATCGTGGAGCATTCTCGTAGGATCCTGTAGTAAAAGTCCATAGTGCTCTTCCTCCAGGCGACAACATCTTTTCCATACCGGATTAAAGTTTTTCGAAGAGCAGGTTTTGCACACTGGATCCACCAGGATATGGTAGACGGATACGTGGGTCGGCGTCTATTACATGTAATCCAAGTGTCTTCTATTAGAAGTCGACAGTCAGGTGAATTAAGAAGTGCCGTGTTCAGTTTCCATAAACCACGTCCGTGCCATACTGCCTGTCTTGTGAGAACAACATCACAGAAGTAAGCCTCATGGTCTGAGAAAGCAACAGGCCAGATTTCAGCCTGTCGAGTGTGTTGAATTAGGGATCGCGAGATGTAGATGCGATCCAGTCGGCTAGAGGAGTGCGCAGTGTAGTACGTAAAGCCCAAAAGATCACCGTGAACATGTCTCCACGTGTCGACAAATTGTAGCCGCGTGACGACTGTTTCCAGAGCTGCGCATGGTGAGTGACGCGGCAATTGATCCTGAGGTCGCTGGGTGCAGTTGAAGTCTCCACCCATGACCCAGTCATCGTGTGGTCCCATAAAAAGGGGTGTGACTTCATTCGCGAAGAAGGCATTGCGTTCACGACGGTAGCTGGAGCCCGACGGCGCATAAATGTTGACGATGCGTACACCAAAGAGAGTAAGGGCCATACCTCTGCCGCTGGGGAGGTATAGGACATCTTCGGCAGGAAGACCTTCGCGTAAGATGATGGCAACACCACTACCGGTGTCCGAAGCGGGAGAAATATGCACCGTGAAGCCATGTGGTGGTGAAAAATCGGCGACATGCACTTCCTGAAAAAGCGCAATATCTATGTCCGCATCATAAATCATATCGCGGAGCAGCGCTAGTTTGTGGGGCGCACGAATGGTCGCGAGGTTAATCGTTGCGACACGATAATGCTGGTGTTGGAGTCCCACAGGCACAGGTGGGGCTTCTTCTTCAGGAGCGAGAGGTCGTCGATCTTGCCGGTCCGCTGAAGAGGCTGCTATTGTGGAGAGTTTGCGGGCGCGGGCGCAACCGATGGGGGTGCCCCATCATCAGCAGCGTCCACCCCAGCCCCTTCGATCTCCACGTCGTCTGCCCAGGAGACTGATACTGCGGTAGGGCATCGGCTGTGCACGTCATCCACGTGGAGAGGAGACGTAGTTGTCGTCTCATCGGATAGGCTCTCTTCAACGTCGACCTGTGGGGGCGACGGCGTCAGTAAGGAGGGGTGTTCGTTGCCAGTGGTCGCCTGTGGCGGGTCTTTCGCATCAGACTTTTGGTCATCAAAGAGCGGTTTGTCGTCCATCTTCGGGTCTGCATCCCTGGTATCCATCCGTAGAATGGATTCATCAGGGGGTGTACGGCTACGTTTCTTTCTCTTTCGTGTCGACCCTTGTTTTCTAACAAGTCGTTCAGAGTCCGATGGCGGGTGGCTTTCATCTGACTCTGGACCAGTCTGAAGGAAAGCAGAAGTAGGTACCACTCCCGGATCAACGTCCATCTCAGTAGCATTTTCAGTCACAGTGCTGCGATGATTCGACAGGTTAGGATCTGGCGTCTGGGGCACCTCAGAAGGAATCTCAGGAGCGGTTGCAATTACCTGATCAGACGACGTCAACGGAGCAGGAAGACTCTGTGTAGACGTGCAACCTTCCTGGGCAACCTTAGCGTATGTGACAGGAATCTGAGTCATCACCGCTGGGGACACTTCCTCGCCGACCGGCGTCTGGATCAGGCGGCGTCGCATGCAGGCGGATCGGACGTGGCCTTCTTGTCCACAACCCGCACATGTTCGGGGTTGGCCGTCGTACATGACAATGGCTCGCACCCCGCCAATGGTCAGGTATGATGGAATATTTTTTTTCAGTTCAATTTTGACCTGACGCACACCATTAAGGACATGGTAGGTCGTGAAGGTTTGCCATTTTTCCTCTACGTAACCGATGACGTTACCGTATGGTTGTAACGCAGAGACAGCTTCGTCCTTCGGCACTTCAAAAGGTAGTTCAAACACCCTAATCGTGCGTTGACCGTACTCTGCGAGTTCAAGTGTTACAGCTCCGACGTGACCATCAGAGTATTTGAACTTAAGTCCATTGGCATGGCGGCGAATAACATCTTCACACACCTCGGTGTTTGTCATTTTAATATGAACGACACTACTCGTGATCGAAAAATGGATTCCGATAACGTGGTTAGGATCTAAACGAACTTCTTCACGTATGAACGTTTCAACTTCATGTGCACGAGGTCGCGCATGTTCAGCTGGGAAGGAAACTTTAAGGGTCGCACGGCGGTAAGCGCTCGACATGTTGTTCACGGTGGACGGACACAAGCCTGTAAGCTACGACGCGGAAGTAAACAACGCCTGCAGCGGAGCACTGGCCGGCGCGCGGGGCCGTCCGCACGCTGCCACGGCTGAGAGCCGACTGCCATCTGAGCCACCGAAGCACGACTCACGCCCGGTACTCACAGCTTTACTTCTGCCAGTATCTCGTCTCCTACCTTCCAAACTTTACAGAAGCTCTCCTGCGAACCTTGCAGAACTAGCACTCCTGAAAGAAAGGATATAGCGGAGACATGGCTTAGCCACGAGATACTGGCAGAAGTAAAGCTGTGAGTACCGGGCGAGAGTCGTGCTTCGGTAGCTCAGATGGTAGAGCACTTGCCCGCGAAAGGCAAAGGTCCCGAGTTCGAGTCTCGGTCGGGCACACAGTTTTAATCTGCCAGGAAGTTTCATATCAGCGCACACTCCGCTGCAGAGTGAAAATCTCATTCTAGAAACATTTATATGTTTGACAGTAGTGTCATATCTCAATGAGGAACTTGAAACGTTTAGCTCAGGAGAGGAACGCGTAGAGGAACTATGGCTAAAGTTTAAAAGAACAGTTGATCATTCTGCGCATAGATATGTACTATAGATAGATACCTATAAGAATAGTTCATGATCGGAGGGACCGTCCATGGTATACAGACATCGCAAAGAAACTTATAGAAACAGACTACTGCATAATAGGTGTTAACAAAGATAGAGAGATGCTGAATGCAACACATTTGGCTGTCAAGAGAGCTTGCGTGAAGCCTTCAATGATTATCGAAGCAGAATACTGTCGAAAGGCCTCTCGTAAAACCCAAAGAACTCTGGACGTATGTAAAGGCACGAAAGTTGGTTTCCAGTCACTCACGGTCGAGACAGGAACTGTAACGGAGAGTAGCATAGCAAAAGCAGAAATTCTTAACTCTGTTTTCAAATGTCCCTTTGCAAAGAAAACCCTGGAGTATTGCCCTAATTTAGTTCCAGTTCTACTGGAAAGATGAGTGAAATAAATATGTCAATGCCGTTGAGAAACAACTAAAACAGTTCAAATTGAGTAAGTTCCGAGACCCCAATGATATACCTATCACTTATATCGAATTTGCGGCCGAGTAAAGCCCCTCTTCTAACTGCAGCCTGTCGCAGATATCTTGAACAAAACACCGTGCGCAGTAGCTAGTAGAGCGTACAGGTCACAGGATTACAAGGAAGGGCAACAGAAGGGATCCAAAAAACTACCCTCCAACATCCTTGAGATCCATTTTTGCAATATCTTAGTACATATTTCGATTTAATGCGTAATGAGGTTCCTCGAATATAATGACCTCCTCCATGCCAACCAGCATGGATTCCGAGTACATCCATCACGTTAAACCGAATTCACACTTTTCTCACATGAAATGCTGAAAGCCATAGATCCTGACAGTCGGGTAGATGCAGTATTTCTCTAACTCCGGAAGGCATTTGTTTCTGCGACATATCTACGCTTCTTGTCAATAGTACGATCGTATTGGGTAGAAAGAGAAACTTGAGACTGGACTGAGGATTTTTTGACAGAGAGAAGCAATGTATATTGGAGAGTCATCGTCAGATGTAGAAGTAACTTCGGGAGTGCCCCAGGAAGAGTGTTTGGACCCTTGCTGATTATGTTGTATATTGATGACATTATGAATGAAAACACAACACTGATGTAATATTGTACAATATTTATCATTTATTTAACAGAATATTAAACCAGTGCTGTGTGTGTTTGATTCATAATATGTAAAATATTCTACTAAGAACCGACGGAACGGTCAATCAATGCTATATTAATAACCTTGCGGATAATAGTAACTTCTGGCTTTTCGAGAGGGTATTGCCTGAAAGAAGCTGCACAAATACTCAGATCTTCGTAAGGTTTCAAAATGGTGCAAAGACTGGCATGTTCAGAAATTAAAAATCGTGCACTTTACAAAACTAAAGAATTGTATTCTGTGATTGTAATGTCAACGAATCACAGTTGGAATCGGTCAATTCATACAAATACCTGTGTGTAACACTTTGTTGGAATGTGAAATAGAACGATCAAAATAGGCTCTATCGTAGGTAATGTTGGTGGGAAACTTAGGTTTACTGGTAGAATACTTGGAGATCGCTTTCATATCACTCCTTGGAACCATCCTGGAATATTGCTCAAGTGTGTGGAACCCGTACCAAATAGAACTGGTACAGACATTGAGCGTATATACAGAAGGCTAGCATGATTGCCACAGGTTTCTTTGATCCATGGGAGAGTGTCATGGAGATGTTGAAAGAACTGAACTGACAGTCTTGACGATGGACGTAAACTATCACGATAAAACCTACTTACAAACTTTCAAGACCCAGTTTTAAATGACGAGTGCTATAGGGATCGTGAAGATAAGATTAAATTAATTACATCGCGTGTAGGGATATTCAAACAATAATTCTTTCCGCGTTCTACTCGTAAATGGAACGGGAAAGAGCCCTAATAACTGAGACGTATCCCCACCGTGCACTTCACAGCTGTTTTCGAAGTGTCGATATGGCAGATGTAGATGGTGAGACTGGAAAACGCCCAAACGTAATACTGGAGTGGCAGAAGAAGAAGAAGAGCAAGCGAAAGAAATGTATTAAATCGTCGCAGATATCAGTGGACTGCTGTTTGAGAAATGCGGGTCGCACATATTACCCATTACTGTACTGCTCTGTACTGCTGTACTGATGTAGTAATAATAATTTATTAATACTGTTACTATGTTTACAGTTATTGGAATGCATTTTTTCGTTACGATACACGGTTCATACAATTCATTTAAAACGTCATCAGCGGTAGAATTTTATCGGCCGTTTCTTTCATTTAATGAGGATGTAATTACCTCATTTGTTGCTTTAGGTGTAAAATGTAATATTTCTCGTCCTTAAGAGAAGACGCAAAGATTATAAACTGGCCAAGATAAATAACTTTCTTCTTCCTCGTGGGTCACTCCGGCGCAGCTGACTGTATGCTTGCACAACGCTTTCCCTCCAAGCTTTCTGGTCAGTAGTTCTGTTTACTCATTTCTCTCATTGTCACATCTCCATTGTCTGCCAGCATCTTCTGTCCATCTTATTCGGGACAGCCCTCATCTCCAAAAAATGTGTGGTATGGTCTTATGGGACAAAACTTCTGAGGTCATCGGTCCCTAAGCTTACACACTATTTAATCTAACTTAAACTAACTTACGCTAAGGACGACACACACACCCATGCCCGAGGGAAGACTCGAACCTCCGACGGGGACAGCCGCGCGGATCGTCATAAGACGCCCTAGACAGCGCGGCTATCCCGCGCGGCGCCTCATCTCCCAGTTACATTTATTGCTCTCCTGGATATGATAGTGGCATTCCGTTATCTAACACCGTCGTTACATTTCCTCCGATATAAATTTTCTCTATTTGCTTTCATTTATACTGCTGGCCTATACAGATAAAGTGGACTGCAATGTGCAGATCACCTACCAAGTCTAGGGTGTATCGTGAATTTTTATTGTTATTTATCAGTTTTTTACCACAAATTTTAATTTTCGATGTTCGGGCACAATTAATTGCGGCCTGCGTGCCGAGCTGCTTAGCAGAGGCTAGAAATTTTGTGAGGTGACTGTTTACAGCTGTCAAATATTTAAAGAAAAGTATCTCTGAACCATTACCTGTACAAATTCACCTTTATTATCTACTGGTTTCAGTCAAATAAACGTCTTCACAGCTAACAACATAACACAGTGCATAACAGATTACAAATAAAAATGACTAAAGCAAAACTCTAAGAGAATGATAGCGGATAAGGGAAACTCATCTGTTATTATATATTCTAAAGACTATATCCAAAAAACAATTAATTTCTGCAATGAAAATAACATTATTTCATTAGTTAAGAATCCTATACCTAAATTTCAGGAAAATATCCGCTTGTTTGTGAAAAACTGTTCCTTTTTGTTCGATGAGTAGGAGAAAAAATGTTTGATTGTACTGAACCCAGTGGCCCCTAAATTAAGAGCTCAGCCTAAAATCCAAAGAAACAGACATTCCAGTTTGGCCAATTGTGAATTATGCAGATAGTCCTGCTGATCAGCTCAGTCATAAATTAGATTCCATTTTTAAAATGAAATGCTTTTTATTACTGATCATATGCTCAAAAATACATATGAATACATTGATAGTGGCCGGCCGCGGTGGCTTAGCTGTTCTAGACACTTCAGTCCGGAGCCGCACGACTGCTACGGTCGCAGGTTCGAATCCTGCCTCAGGCATGGATGTGTGTGTGTGATGTCCTTAGAGTAGTTAGGTTTAAGTAGTTCTAAGTTCTAAGGGACTGATGACCTCAGATGTTAAGTCCAATAGTGCTCAGAGCCAGCCACATTGATAGTCTAAAACACATGCTTGTTCCAGATAGTGCTAGACTCATTTCTGTTGATGTGACTAACCTTTACACTAATGTACCAGTCAGTGAATCTATAGAATTGGTTTGAAGGAATCTACTTTCTCATGAGATTTTGCTGTTCCTAGGATATATGAACTTATTGAAGGTCTTTAAATTATCCTATCAGAATCTTACTTATTTAATAAATCTTACTACAAGCAATTTGACGGACTAGTCATGGGTTGTTGTCTGGCTAGAACACTAGCTAATATTCTTACGGGTTCCACAGTTAGTAAATAATGGAAAGGGAATCAGAAGTCATTAAAAACAATGTGTTACAGAAGATATGTAGAAGATACAGTTATTTTCGTTAACGCTAATGAAGAGGAGATACATGAATTGTTTACTTTATTTAAAGATTGCACCCAAAATTAACATTCACTATGGAAATAGATAAAGATAGTAAGATTAATTTCTTGGACATGACATTGTACAAAGTAAATAACAATCATGTCCTCAGTATTTTCAGAAAGCCTAGAAACAGTGATTTGAGCAATCATGAGACATCTTGTTATCCCATCCAGTACAAATTATTTTCATGCAGTGATTGGAGTGACAGATATCCAGTTTAATACAGAGTTAAACATACTGAGGTACATAGGTATTGCTAATGGATATGATGTCAGACTTGTAGATAGGTTAATTAGGAAAAAAATTAAGATGAAACAGATTAAGAATGAGAGAGAGACCACTCTCTCAAGTATTAATGTGAAGAAGAATAATAAGTTTGTAATTTTTCCTTACATTGGAGAAATCTCTGACCACATATAACAGAGTTTCAGAAAGAGTAATACTCCAGTTATTTTTAAAACTGAGAATAATGTCAGAACTCTTCTGACAAACAAGTTTGATACGAAATCAATATCAGATTATGCAGGAGTTTATAAGGTACAGCGTGAACAATGTAACAAGTTTTATATTGGTCAGAGAGGTAGATAGATTAAGACTAGGTTCAAATGGCTCTGAGCACTATGGGACTCAACTGCTGAGGTCATTAGTCCCCTAGAACTTAGAACTAGTTAAACCTAACTAACCTAAGGACATCACAAACATCCATGCCCGAGGCAGGATTCGAACCTGCGACCGTAGCGGTCTTGCGGTTCCAGACTGCAGCGCCTTTAACCGCACGGCCACTTCGGCTGGCATTTAAGACTAGGTTCCAGGAACATTTTCATCAATCTGTTACCTCAACTTCATACGTGAATCTGAAGACTTGCAAACATGCAATATGCAACAATGATAAGAACTTTTAAGTACTACATAAATTAAATATAGGCTCCTACATGAACTTGTTAGAGAAAATAGAGATATTTGGCCATTTCAAAATATATTCAGATGACATTTTAAATGAACAGAAAGATATGCAACTAAAAATTTTTTTTGATGATCGTAATGAAATTTTACGACCTGGATATTAATGTTCCTCACTAAATAGATTTCACTGATAGTATTGTAGGCAGTTCGGTTACATAGACCTATAGCGATCATCACTAATTTTCAGTACAATTTGTTAAAATGACCGATTACTTTACTATTCATTTTAGTTAGTTTTTCTGAGTGAATCATATATACTGTTGTCATTGTCATGTATTTAGGATGATGGGGTATATGTGTACCCATTGTGTGAGTTGTATTTTAATTTTCTGGATAGATAACTTGTATTCTTGGCTAATTAGTTTGTGATATGCGTTCACTGACTGTTATAACTTGGTTTTCATCATACATTTCTTATTACTAGAGGTTGAAATTACTTATGGACTATTATATAACCTTTTAAACATAAAGGCTGTAGTACTTAGAATACTGAATCTGTGTTCTTATTTTGTATCATATTTATATACAGTGACAATAGGTTACATTATTAGCCTGTTTTTGGTGTATTTATATAGCATGTTTTATGGTTGTAGATTCTGATCTGAAAATTGCCACTAATTTAATTATTTTACTTTATACTTACAGTCATTTCACTGGTGGTTTATACATTATGTGCCTTAACCTCAGGTTTTCGACAGTTATTACCCAAGGTATAAGAGCTGTACTTTACAATATGGAATAACAAGGCTGACATTAACCCATGGTGAAGATGTTTGGTATATGTAATATATGATTAGGTCTCATTACCGTACTTTTAGACAGATTTGACAGTTAATATTTATTCTTATTGAAGTTCTTCTATCCACATATTGTCGTTAATGTTCTGTTGCCTGAAGTGTAGGTTTAGTGTGCCAGTCCAGTGTGTTGAACATTGTTTATTTGGCTCTTCTGACCACTGCTATGTCTTATTAATATTGCACCATATTTCACACTGTTCTATGTTGGCACGACCTATTTGTTTGAATATTCTTTTTCCTATTATAGTTTGTAATAAAGCTTCAGTTGTACAATACTGTAATTTATCATTTAATCATTGTCATCAAGGCTTTGCATTACAGTGTGGCATTATAACTGTTTACTTAATAAACATTCTGGTTTAATTTTACACACTGTTCTTCTATCCACACTGATAATGGCATTTACAACTGGGTGATGTAATTAATTGTGGTCTGTTATGTAGCTGTTTTGATATACAGAGGCTCTCATATAAATGTAATTACACCTTCAATACATTTATGAATCTTAGCTTCTTATTAAATGTCATGAATCTTCGACAATGCGAAGTACTCTACAGGTTTTGATGAGTGAGTGTACAAGTATCAAAATACATGACATAAATGGTCGCAACTACGTTGATCAGATATTTAGACTGACTTACGCAGACTATATCGCACAAAATGAATATTTCACACCATTTTTCAGAGCTATGAGCATGTTTTATCTCGGGTTGTTGTAAATGTTTGTTGCGTTTTCTCCATACGTTTAAAAAACACAACAGATACACAAAACAGAGACTTTAGTTATCAACAATATATTCTCCATCGCTAGTTACAACAGTCTTCCCGCGCTGGGGTAACTTATCGATTCCGCTACTGTAAAAATCACCTGCTTTTGAAGCGAACTCGTCGAGCTATATTCTGAACGTATTTTCATCCGGAGAAGAAGTTCTTTGAAGGTTGATCGATAGACAGCGGGAAAGATGAAAATCAGGGCGCTAAATCAGGTGAAAAAGGTGGGTGCGCAATGACTTCCCAACGCAACTCCTGTTTTTTGTCAGACTAGCAGAACGTGGGCGGGCGTTAGCGTGGAGTAACATCACTTCACGTAGTTTTCCTGGTCGTTGTTCTTGGATTACTTCTGCCAGACGTCTCAGTTGTTGACAATAAATGTCAGCGGAGATGGTTACGCCTCGGGGGAGCAATTCCTCGTACACCACACCGTCACTGTTCCACCAGATGCATAACATTATCTTCTGTGCACGCGCGCAGCTTTTTGTACGGGGAGTTACTGCTGGATTCAGTCATTCCTTTTGTTTCCTTATGTTAGCGTAATGACACCATTTCTTGTCACCAGTAATGATATATGAAAGGAATGATCTGTGTTTTTGACGAGCCAATTGATAACGAGCAAGCACGCACATATGGTCACCCGAAGGTTTTTGTGGTTTTGGCTTAGAGCATACGGTACCCGTACATCCAACTTTTGAACCTTCGCCATTTCATGCAAATGTCGCTCGATGGTGTAACGATCACAGTTAATCACATTTGCTACAATGAGTGGGTCATTGTGGATCAATGCATTTTAAGGCTTATCATCAAACCCCGAAAGTCTTCCTGAACGAGGAGAGTCACTAATGTTAAAAAGGATCCTCCTTTAAACGAGAAAACCATATTCTTGCCATGCTCTGTTTAATGGCATTATCCCCATACACGGCACGAATGTTTCTGCCTGTCTCTGCTGTTGTCATACATCTACTGAACTCAAACAGAAAAATATGTCGGAAATGTTCCGATTTCTCCACTTGGTGCTCAGTTTTCTGGCATCCACAGCTCCACTCACTATCTCTAAATGACAAACTTACAACATGTAAACTCAAATAGCAACAGTGAACTACAAGCAAAAAATGACAATTGGTAAATAAACCCATAGCAGCTGAATATCAAAATGCAACACAAAAACGCACCGAACTTATGCACCAACCTAATATTTTTAGGCCTAGTACAATCGAGAATCAAGCGACTAAGATCATAAAGACAGACGGCTGAGTTACGTGTCTTTCATGAGGAGAGTAACTAAAACGTTTTCGCGTATAAAATGTATCTTCCCGTGCTCGTGAGCACTTACCTGTGGGACGTGGAGTACGAGGTTGACGTTAGGACACTTACCCAGTGTTCCAGATTTTTTATTCGCACCTTACAATAATAACAGCAGAAGCAGGAGGCCAAATCCGGTACACTACTAGAAACGTTTGCACCTGGTTCATAATGGTTCAAATGACTCTGAGCACTATGCGACTTAACATCGGAGGTCATCAGTCCCCTAGAACGTAGAACCTAACTAACCTAAGGACATCACGTACATCCACGCCCGAAGCAGGATTCGAACCTGCGACCGTAGCAGTCACGCGGTTCAGGACTGCAGCGCCTAGAACTACTCGGCCACCGGGAACGGCAAACGTTTTCTCCTTTTAAAAAGATTCAACTATACATGTCAAATAATCAATACATTTTTTCCTTTAATTTCTTTAATTTTTTTTGTCATTTGCTATCTTATACTGACACCAAGCATACTACATGTAAAGCATTACTCAGTCTTGATATTGTTAAGCCAAGAAAGAGATTGCGCTTACGTTTACAAAAGCAACCTGACATTTGCCTGGGACGCTTCATACGAGCAGAGGAAATGTTTCTTCATTTGTACACCTTTATATTGTTTATGACCAAGCCTGGTCTGTTTTGTCCATCATCTGCTAAGCAAGTTTATGAGTGCCTAAAGCGTGACTGTGTCGTCGTCACGGCTGTTGCTGCTATTGTGGTCTTCAAACGGAGGAGTGATTGAGTGCAGCCCCCACGCTACCCAATTCTGTACAAGCCTTTTCACCTACGAATAACTACTGCAACCTACGATCATTTGAACTTGCCTACTGCATTCGTCTCTCGGTGTTCTCCAATTGTTAGTCCCCACAATTGCTCCAACGCTACACTGATGATTCCAGCCTCCAATACTAAATTGATTTGTCTTTGATGATTCAGAATGCGTTGTATCACCCAACCCTTCTTTTAGTCAAGTTTTGGTACAAATGTCTTTTCAACCAAGTTCTTCCTCTTTACTTACGCGAACTACCAACTCTAACTCCGCATTCTTCTGCAGCACGATGTTTGAAGGGCTTATTTTCTCTTCTTGTCTGAACTGTTATCGTTCACGTTGCAATCCGTACAAAGCTGCATTCCAAACACCTATAGAAAAGATTCCCGAATACTTAAAATTTATGTTCGATGTTAACAAATTTCTGTTCTTCAGAAACGCTTTTCTCACCATTGCCAATCTACACTTGTGTCCTCTACTTCAGCCATCATCAGTTATTTTGCTGCCCAAATAGCAGAGCTCATCTACTACTTTTAGTTTTTCATTTCCTTGTCTAACTCCCCCAGCACCACTTAATTCCACTAAATTCCATCAACTTTGTTTTGATTTTGATTATGTTCATCTTATTTCCTACATTCGCGACACAGCTCATTCCTTTCAATTGCTCTTCCAGGTTTTTCGTTAACTCTGTCAGAACTACCATGTCATCGGTAATCGTCAAGTTTCATTTCTCCTCCCTGAACTTAATTCCCTCTCCAGTTTTTGACTGCTTTTTCAATGTAAAGATTGAATAACATCGGGGGTAGATTGCAACCATGTCCCACTCCACTCTCAACCACTACTTAACATTTGTGACATGCGACTCATGTAACCGTCACCTGGTGTCTGTACAAATTGTGTATAACTTTTCACTCCCTGTGTTTCACCCCTGCCATCTTCAGAATTTCAAAGAGTGTATTGAAGCCAACATTGTCAAAAGATTTCTACAAGTTCATAATGCTATAAATGTACGTTTACATTTCTTTAACGTATCGACTAAGATAGGTCGAAGAATCAGTATCGCCTCGCCTGTTCCTACATTTCTCTGAAACCCAAACTGATCTTCCCTAAGGTCGGCTTTCATCAATTTTTCTATTCTTTTGTAAATAATTTGTGTCAGTACTTCTATTCTTCTGTAAATAATTTGTGTCAGTATTCTGCCCGGTTTACTAAACGGATAATATTCACACCTGTCAGCAACATTCGGTTTCTTTGTAATTGGCGTTATTACATTCTCCTTGAAGTCTGAGGATATTTACCTGTCACCTTATAATCCAGGTGAAATACAGTAGTTTTGTCGTGACAGGCTCTCCCAATGTTATCAGGGAATGTTGTCTACTCCAAGGTCCTTGTTTGTCGTGGGTCTTCCAGTGATCTGTCAAATTCTTTCCTCAGTATCATATCTCCCTTCTCATCTTCATGTATTTCCTCTTTCCTTCCCATAATACAGACCCTCTGTATACTCCTCCCACCTTTCAGCTTCCCTTCCTTTGCTTAGTACTGGTTTCCCATCTGAGTTTTTTGTACCCATATAAGCGCTTTTCTTTTCTCCAAGGGCCTATTTAATTTTTCTATTGAAGGTTACCACCTTTTCCTTAACTATACATGCTTCTACAGCCTTGCATATGTGCTCTAGCCATTCCTGCTTAGCCATTTTGCAGTTTCTATCAGTTTCATTTTTTAGGTGTCTATATTCCCTTTCACCCTTCATTTATTCAATTTTTGTTTTCTCCTTTCATCAATTAAGTCAATACATACTTTGATATCGAATGGTTTCTAATTGGTTTTGTCTGTTTACCTTTTTGATCCTCTGCAACTTCCACGAGTTCATCTCTCAAAGCTACCCATTCATCTATTGTATTCCTTTCCCCTGCTTCCGTCACTTGTTTACAAAGCCTCCTTTTGAAACTCACAACACCCTCTGACTCTCTCAACGTATTCAAGTCCCATTTCCTTACTGTCCTAGCTATTGCAACTCATAACCAGTAAATCATGGACAGAGTCCACCTCTGCTACTGGAAAAGTCTTACAGTTTAAAATCTGATTTAGAAATCTCTGTCATACATAATCAGTCCGAGACCTTCCCAGTCTCCTGATCTCTTCCACGACACACTTCTTTCATGATCATTAAACCAAGCCCCACGCTCTGGAAATGGCCGTCGTATTTATTGTTCTCGTGAGAAGTTCCTTGGTTTCATGACCTGTGACAGTCACGGCATATTGTTGTCTCCCTGCAATGATGTACTTGGTGTTTCAGCCTCATAGACTGACGTAAACCGTGTATTAATGTTCTGTCTACCGACTATTCCATGAAACACGACCCATAAAAACATTAGTTCGTTCCCTAGAAATAACTGAGATTTTAGAAAAAATTGTGAAGTGGAAAAGTAAGCAGACCATCAAAATGTTAATGTTTCTGAAAGGCAGATCAGTGACCAGGCTCTTGTTTATCTTTCGTAAAAACAAATCCTATATTAACTGTGAATACACAAAGAATTAATAGGGAGCTGCAACCCAGCACAGTCGTGAGCAACATCGCTACGATAAATGTACTTTGTTGCGCTTTATGAAACGAACAATATGTGGCATTAGGATCTCGTAAAAGATCTAGAAAGACAGAATATAGAATGAAAGATGATTAGGCTTCATTTTCCCGCCGACTACTAGGCCATTAGAGACAGAGCGTAAGTTCGGACTGGGAGAAGGATATGGGCCGCGTATTTGTCATACGAAAATCCTCACCTTAAAAGATTTATTGAAACCATGAAAAATTTAAACTAAAGACAGTAAGTCTGTCCACATGTCTCGAAGGTTCATTTCAAGCTTAGACAGCGTGCGCAGTGTCACTTTGCGGCAGTAAGTGTTGTCACTGTGGAAATTGTAATACGGTGTTTGAACGCAAAGAACGTTAAACCAGCTGAAATTCATTGTCTACTTGTAGAGATTTATTGTGAAAACCTAACGATTGATGGAATGTTGAGATAGTGAGCTGTTGTCAATTATGGTTTGGTTGAGATAGTGACGGTTGATAGCAAGATTCATTGAGATGAGTGATTACAAATTTTAAAAACTATTTTAAATTTTTACTCGCAAAATTACGAATCGGCTAGTGGACTTCCTGTGCACTGGAGACAAGTCGCGTCCTCTGGGACAGAGGTGATTATTTAGTGTTTCAACACATCTGTGATGTCTGAAGTTAGTGATTCACTGTGATAAATAAAATTACTTTTTGTTGAGTACAGAAAGCAAGATTTCGAAAATGCGTTCTCATATGTGGGTGTGAATGTCTTCTAAATCATTGTCTGGGAAGTAAAAACTTTGAGGTTCGCCGATGACATTGTAATTCTGTCAGAGACAGCAAAGGACTTGGAAGAGCAGTTGAACGGAATGGACAGTGTCTTGAAAGGAGGATATAAGATGAACATCAACAAAAGCAAAACGAGGATAATGGAATGTAGTCAAATTAAATCGGGTGATGCTGAGGGGATTAGATTAGGAAATGAGACACTTAAAGTAGTAAAGGAGTTTTGCTATTTAGGGAGTAAAATAACTGATGATGGTCGAAGTAGAGAGGATATAAAATGTAGACTGACAATGGCAAGGAAATCGTTTCTGAAGAAGAGAAATTTGTTAACATCGAGTATTGATTTAAGTGTCAGGAAGTCGTTTCTGAAAGTATTTGTATGGAGTGTAGCCATGTATGGAAGTGAAACATGGACGATAAATAGTTTGGACAAGAAGAGAATAGAAGCTTTCGAAATGAGGTGCTACAGAAGAATGCTGAAGATAAGGTGGGTAGATCACGTAACCAATGAGGAGGTATTGAATAGGATTGGGGAGAAGAGAAGTTTGTGGCACAACTTGACCAGAAGAAGGGATCGGTTGGTAGGACATGTTTTGAAGCATCAAGGGATCACAAATTTAGCATTGGAGGGCAGCGTGGAGGGTAAAAATCGTAGAGGGAGACCAAGAGATCAATACACTGAGCAGATTCAGAAGGATGTAGGTTGCAGTAGGTACTGGGAGATGAAGAGGCTTGCACAGGATAGAGTAGAATGGAGAGCTGCATCTAACCAGTCTCAGGACTGAAGACCACAACAACAACAACATGATTAAGTGAGCATGCACTACAGGGTGGTCCATTGATCGTGACCGGGCCAAATATCTCATGAAATAAGCGTCAAACTAAAAAACTACAAATAACGAAACTTGACTAGCTTGAAGGGGGAAACCAGATGGCGCTATGGTTGGCCCGCTAGATGGCGCTGCCATAGGTCAAACGGATATCAACTGCGTTTTTTAAAATAGGAACCCCCATTTTTTATTACATATTCGTGTAATACGTAAAGAAATATGAATGTTTTAGTTGGACCTATTATTTCTCTTTGTGATAGATGGCGCTGAATAGTCACAAACATATGGCTCACAATTTTAGACGAACAGTTGGTAACAGGTAGGTTTTTTAAACTAAAATACAGAACGTAGGTACGTTTGAACATTTTATTTCGGTTGTTCCAATGTGATACATGTACTTTTGTGAACTTATCATTTCTGAGAACGCATGCTGTTACAGCGTGATTACCTGTAAATACCACACTAATGCAATAAATGCTCAAAATGAGTCCGTCAACCTCAATGCATTTGGCAACACGTGTAATGAGATTCCTCTCAACAGCGAGTAGTTCATCTTCCGTAATGTTCGCTCATGCACTGACAATGCGCTGACACATGTTGTCAGGCGTTGTTGGTGGCTCACGATAGCAAATACCCTTCAACTTTCCCCTCGAAAGAAATAAAGGGACGTCAGATCCGGTGAACTTGCGACCATTGGTATGGTGCTCCGACGACCATTCCACCTGTCAAGAAACATGCTATTCAATACCGCTTCAACCGCACGCGAGCGCCGCGCGGGATTAGCCGAGCGGTCTTAGCGCTGCAGTCATCGACTGTGCGGCTGATCCTGGCGGAGGTTCGAGTCCTCCCTCGGGCATGGGTGTGTGTGTTTGTCCTTAGGATAATTTAGGTTAAATGGTGTGTAAGCTTAGGGATTGATGACCTTAGCAGTTAAGTCCCACAAGATTTCACACACATTTGAACATTTTCGCACGCGAGCTATGTGCCGGATATCCATCATGTTGGAAGTAAATCGCCATTCTGTCATGCAGTGAAACATCTTGTAGTAACACCGGTAGAACATTACGTAGGAAATCAGCATACATTGCACCATTTAGATTGCCATCTATAAAATGGGGGCCAATTGTCCTTACTCCCATAATGCCGCACCATACATTAACCCGCCAAGGTCGCTGATCTTCCACTTGTCGCAGCCATCGTGGATTTTCCGTTGCCCAATAGTGCATATTATGCCGGTTTACGTTACCGCTGTTGGTGAATGACGCTTCGTCGCTAAATAGAACGCGTGCAAAAAATCGTCTCGTAATTTCTCTTGTGCCCAGTAGCAGAACTGTACACGACGTTCAGAGTCGTCGCCATGCAATTCCTTCTGCATAGAAATATGGTACGGGTGCAATCGATGTTGATGTAGCATTCTCAGCACCGACGTTTTTGAGATTCCCGATTCTCGCGCAATTTGTCTGCTACTGATGTGAGGATTAGCAGCGATAGTAACTAAACACGTACTTGGGCATCATCATTTGTTGCAGGTCGTGGCTGACGTTTCACATGTGGCTGAACACTTCCTGTTTCCTTAAATAACATAACTATCGGGCAAACGGTCCGGCCACTTGGATGATGTCGTCCAGGATACCGAGCGGCATACATAGCACACGCCCGTTGGGCATTTTGATCACAACAGCCATACATCAACACAATATCGACCTTTTCCGCAATTGGTAAACGGTCCATTTTAACAAGGGTAATGTATCACGAAGCAAATACCATCCGCACTGGCGGAATGTTACGTGATACCACGTACTTATACGTTTGTGACTATTACAGCGCCATCTATCACAAAGCGAAAAAAGTGGTCCAACTAAAACATTCATATTTCTTTACGTACTACACGAATATGTAATAAAAATGGGGTTTCCTATTTAAAAAAACGCAGTTGATATCCGTTTGACCTATGGCAGCGCCATCTAGCGGGCCAATCATAGCGCCATCTGGTTTCCCCCTTCAAGTTAGACGAGTTTCGTTCATTGTAGTTTTTTCGTTTGATGCTTATTTCGTGAGATATTTGGCCCAGTCACTGTCAATGGGCCACTCTGTATACTAAGTAGGAAGATTCTTCGTGTCAGAGTGGGGACATTATCTAACTGTATGCTGTGGTTGATGAAAGAAACGTACTTCGTTAGGTCTAACTGAATCCAATAAATTACATTTTTATCCATGGAAATTCAAAAGCAGGTGTTATTGTGAGCATCCGACCTATTTACTATGTTTTGTTGTGTGTTTGGGAAGAATGTTGTCAGACATTCCTGGCCGCGAGCTGGAGGTGGTGTATAATGACTAATAACAGTAGATGTTCTGTAGTCCAACGAATGGCAGAATCTTGTTGCTAGATTTTAGACATTACAGCGCATTAATTATAGGTGTTGTAGTAGTGACAAGTTTTAGTCCAGTCTCGCTGGTCAAAGCGAGACTGACGACCCTTCTTTAAGTTGGTTTAAATATTTTCGGCCTGCCGAAAATTTATCTGGATCCGCCAGCAAATCTTCAGAGCAATAGATCGTGTAGTTCACCTCGTACGCTGTACTGCGCTTTTTTTAACGCCTTAACCACTTTTTTTGTTGTTTTTTTTACTTGTAAATATGGACATCCATCAGCTGTATAATGGAATCACGACTATGAACATTTTTGCCGGTCTGGGATGCGAACCCGGATTCCCGCTTATACCGAGTGGTCGCCTTACCATTGTTTTTTAATTTTTTTATTTTTTTCAGACAGCTTTTTTTTATTTTACCCGGGATCTCCTGCTTATAGGGCAGACGCTCTATCCGACTTTTTTTCTTTTGTATTTTTTGTATTTTTTTATTTTGTTAATTTTTTTATTTCTTTTTTCTGAAAATAAAAACGCGGTTCCTCCGCTTTATGGTCCAACAACGCGACCACTTTTTTTTTTTTTTTTTTGAACAGGCAGGATTAACAAACAATCTTTATTCGTACAATTGTGCTGTCCTAGGGATAAGAAAAGTATCGAGACAGCAAAAACAATTTGGAAACCATAAAATCAACGCAAAGGCTGCCCTCTTTTCTTTCTTTTTTTTTTTTTGTAACAGGAATAAAGTAAATGACAATCCTAGTCACGGGCGGGAGTGAAAATAAAATTATCATCTGCATCACAATCCCTGCAGCACGCGGTGTCGCATCATAAACCTGGCAGAAAGCCATATAACCTTGACCATTTCTGCCAGTGTGGGCGGTATGTATTTCCCCTGCGTCGACCATTCGAAGGACCATTATCTGAGGTGGTTTCGGTGTTTACCATCGTTGTGTGTGTGTGTATGTGTTTTTTTTTTTTCGTGTTAACATGATCCAGTCATAACTGGCGCCAACAGGTAGGGGCCAGTTTTCTTCTCAGTGTGCTATATGCCAATATAATTGAACAGCGCAGTACTGTCTCTAGTCGTTCTGCTGCAGGAGTCTTCTTAGTTCTGGGACACCCCAGCTGTCTGGCGGATTGTGAAAAACACTTCCTAAAAAATTGGAAAAGTAAGTCCTGTATTTCGTATGACTCCGTATGAGCTCATGTTGTTCTTGTAAACACATCCAATAATCCATCACGGACTTAATATCGTACGAATACAAATATTTCGTCGCATGTCCAGCGATCCAATTGACCGCGCTAAGAGTGAGTCGGTGTGACGATGGCCACACATGGGACTTCGAGCGAAACTACACAAGTAGATAGTGTCGGAAGTTCCATGCGGCTTTTCACGGATGATGCTATAATATACAGAGAAGTTGCAGCATTAGAAAATTGCAGCGAAATGCAGTAAGATCTGCAGCGGATAGGCACTTGGTGCAGGGAATGGCAACTGACCCTTAACATAGACAAATGTAATGTATTGCGAATACATAGAAAGAAGGATCCTTTGTTGTATGATTATATGATAGCGGAACAAACACTGGTAACAAAATGAATCTGAGCACTATGCGACTTAACTTCTGAGGTCATCAGTCGCCTAGAACTTAGAATTAATTAAACTTAACTAACCTAAGGACATCACACACATCCATTCCCGAGGCAGGATTTGAACCTGCGACTTTCGCGGTCGCTCGGCGCCTAGAACCGCACGGTCACTCCGGCCGACCACTGGTAGCAGTTACTTCTGTAAAATATCTGGGAGTACGCTTGCGGAATAATTTGAAGTGGAATGATTATATAAAATTAATTGTTGGTAAGGCGGGTGCCAGGTTGAGATTCATTGGGAGAGTACTTAGAAAATGTAGTTCATCAACAAAGGAGGTGGCTTACAAGACTCTCGTTCGACCTATACTTGAGTATTGCTCATCAGTGTGGGATCCGTACCAGGTCGGGTTGACAGAGGAGATAGAGAAGATCCAAAGAAGAGCGGCGCGTTTCGTCACAGGATTATTTGGTAATCGTGATAGCGTTACGGAGATGTTTAGCAAACTCAAGTGGCAGACTCTGCAAGAGAGGCGCTCTGCATCCCGGTGTAGCTTGCTGTCCAGTTTTCGAGAGGGTGCGTTTCTGGAAGAGGTATCGAATATATTGCTTCCCCCTACTTATACCTCCCGAGGAGACCACGAATGTAAAATTAGAGAGATTCGAGCGCGCACGGAGGCTTTCCGGCAGTCGTTCTTCCCGCGAACCATACGCGAGTGGAACAGGAAAGGGAGGTAATGACAGTGGCACGTAAAGTGCCCTCCACCACACACCGTTGGGTGTCTTGCGGAGTGAAATGTAGATGTAGAAGCCCTGAGGACTACACACAGGATCGATTGATATTGAGATCTAGACGATTTTATTTTACCGGAAATGTCTAAAAACTTCTCGCGGGATTTTCTAGCACACGTAGCGTGATTGTTTAGAACCTTCTAAATCATTCTGCGCTAACGGTAACATTAAGATGTTGCTTCCTTTCTGACATTTCCAAAAACACCATTAGAAACGTAAGGCAAGTACCTCAATAGGCACAGTATGCTAAAGACAAGATGTGGCGAGAGGTGTGTGAAGTTCCTATTTGATCTCGGCGACTGCGGCGTCGATAGGAATCTGAGCAGGAGCGGAGTGGGGCGGCGTGGCGGCGGCACGTGTTGGCGCGCTGCCGGGTGCGCCATTAGGAAGTTGCGTGGCGAGTTGCAGGCCGGCTGCAAGTTTCCGGAAGGCGGCGAGATAAGCGGCCAGCCCCAGCCCGGACTGCATCCTCGCCGCGGCCAGCTGTTCCCCTCTGACCCAGGTCAGACCGTCTGAACAGAGCGGTTCGCGAGCAGAGGTCAACCGTGCCGGAAATATCGGTGCAAGTACGCCATTTGGTATTCATGACTGGACGAGCCGGCCTGTGTGGCTGTGCGGTTCTAGGCGCTTCAGTCTGAAACCGCGTGACCGCTACGGTCGCGGGTTCGAATCCTGCCTCGGGCATGGATGTGTGTGATGTCCTTAGGTTAGTTAGGTTTAAGTAGTTCTAAGTTCTAGGGGACTGATGACCACAGATGTTAAGTCCCATAGTGCTCAGAGCCATTTGAACCTTTTTTTTTTGACTGCACGCACGTAGGATATTATATGGCTGTAGCTGTTACGGCGCCTCTACGACAGAACTCCGTTCACATCATTTACATCTACATCTAGATCCATACTCCGCAAGCCACCTGACAGTGTGTGGCGGAGGGTACTTTGAGTACCTCTATCGGTTCTCCCTTCTATTCCAGTCTCGTATTGTTCGTGGAAAGAAAGATTGTCGGTATGCCACTCTGTGGGCTCTAATCTCTCTGATTTTATCCTCATTGTCTCTTCGCGAGATATACGTAAGAGGGAGAAATATACTGCTTGACTCCTCCGTGAAGGTATGTTCTCGAAACTTCAACAAAAGCCCGTACCGAGCTACTGTATAGGCTCCTTGGAAAAAAAAAAAAAAATAATAATTTGTTTACTACTACTACTAGGCTAATTACTGTTTAGCTCTACAGGACCTTTATACTGAAATGTTTCCCACACCACCTTGTATTGTCTTTCTATGTGTGTGAGTAACCGTATGTTCACTAGAACTGAACGCTCCCGTCGGAACTGTTCTCTAGCTGGTATTTATTATTAAATCACAATAGAAGTATACGCTGGTTGTAGAATAACACGTAACTTCTTGAAATGAACAATATTTTATTGTTCTATTAACTGATTTCCTTCCATATACACATATATTTTACAATGTGAATCAAAATCTCGCAATGGCGTCAATTTTTACATCGCAAGAATGGCTCTCTTCTTGTAAAATTACTCTTAACAAGAACAAATGCTCTATATCCTAAGAATAATTATGTGAGCGCTGACCGCCACAGAGTAATAAACAATATCTTTCTTTCTCTCTCTCTCTCTCTCTCTCTCCACTGTCACAGCAAGTTACGCTGCATGATACATCATATACGCCCCTCTTGTGGACGAACATTTTTGGACAAAAACAAACACGAGCGTTCACACAACACTATATCAGCGATTGTTTATGACGCTGTATTAATGTCCATTAGAGTATTAATTTCCACTATATTTCTTATGATTTCTTGGTATTAGTGAATAACTATCAAAATGGAAATTATAGATTTGGATGCATATTTTGCTGACAAAGCCTGTGCTGCTTGAAAATTACTGATGCAGCTTATATGCTTAGTTGCTTGCTTTTATTCATTTGTCGAGGATGGCATGAGATGTGATCAGAAAACTTTTTCATCATCACTCAAAGCTTCTGTCACACGCCTTGGGATGTCTCAAACGGGTAATCTAGCCATTCGGCCAAGCCCCACATAGGAAAACCTCGGGGTAGATTTACCATTCTCGTGTTTTTCATTTGCAAAGAAAATTTACAATATGGATATTTTTTAATGAATTTAAACACTGTTCACAAAAGAAACACAACACTGTTTGTTCACAAAAGAAACACAACACTGTTAATCTTCTGTGTCTTGAGGTGAACCGTCGACGCGTTTGTTTACGTCCATCTACGTCTCTCTTGCAGAGTCTTCCACTGGAGTTTATCTATCATCTCCGTAACGCTTACGCGATTACTAAACGATACTGTAACGAAGGGCGCTGCTCTCCGTTGGATCTTCTCTATACCTTCTATCAAGCCTATCTGGTACGGATCCCACACCGGTGAGCAATATACAAGCAGTGGGAGAACAAGGGTACTGTAACCTACTTCCTTTGTTTTCGGATCGCATTTCCTTAGGATTCTTCCAATGAATCTCAGTCTGGCATCTGCTATATATGGTCATTCCATTTTAAATCACTCCTAATGCCTACTCCCAGATAATTTATGGAATTAACTGCTTCCAGTTGCTGACCTGCTATATTGTAGCTAAATGATAAAGGATCTTTCTTTCTATGTAATCGTAGCACATTACACTTGTCTACAATGAGATTCAATTGCCATTCCCTACACAATGCGTCAACTCGTTGCAGATCCTCGCCCGCATCTCGTGGTCGTGCGGTAGCGTTCTCGCTTCCCACGCCCGGGTTCCCGGGTTCGATTCCCGGCGGGGTCAGGGATTTTCTCTGCCTCGTGATGGCTGGGTGTTGTGTGCTGTCCTTAGGTTAGTTAGGTTTAAGTAGTTCTAAGTTCTAGGGGACTTATGACCACAGCAGTTGAGTCCCATAGTGCTCAGAGCCATTTGAACCATTTGAGCCATTTGCAGATCCTCCTGCATTTCAGTACAATTTTCCATTGTTACAACCTCACGATATACTACAGCATCATCCGCAAAAAGCCTCAGTGAAGTTCCGATGTTATCCACAAGGTCATTTATATATATTGTGAATAGCAACGGTCCTACGACACTCCTCTGCGGCACACCTGAAGTCACTCTTATTTCGGAAGACTTCTCTCCATTGAGAACGACATGCTGCGTTCTGTTACCTAGGAACTCTTCAATCCAATCACACAGTTGGTCTGATAGTCCATATGCTGTTACTTTGTTGATTAAACGACTGTGGGGAACTGTATCGAACGCCTTGCGGAAGTCAAGAAACACGGAATCTACCTGGGAACCCGTGTCTATGGCCCTCTGAGCCTCGTGGACGAATAGCGCGAGTTGAGTTTCACACGATCGTCTTCCTGGAAACCCATGCTGATTCCTACAGAGTAGATTTCTAATTTCCAGAAAAGTTATTATACTCGAACGTAACACGTGTTCCAAAATTCAACTGATCGACGTTAGAAATACAGGTCTATAGTTCTGCACATCTGTTCGACGTCCCTTGTTGAAAACGGGGATGACCTGTGCCCCTTTCCAATCTTTTGGAACGCTTCGCTCTTCTAGAGACCTACGGTATACCGCTGCAAGAAGGGGGGCAAGTTCCTCCGCGTACTCTGTGTAAAATCGAACTGGTATCCCATCAGGTTACTGTTCAAATTCTTCACGTCACGTTATGGATGTCCTGCTTCTCCTCCAACATAGTTCTGTACGTCTCCGTAAACGTATCAAGAGGTCTGGGCTGACTCTCAGTCGGTACCCTTGGTGGAACCTGTGCATGCTCAATGACAGTAAAATCTCGCCGCTAGACTTGCTATTTTCCCAAATACAGTATCCGCATAACCCTGCATTTAAGTGATAAACTATCAGCTGACTCTTTAGAATCAATTAATTGTGAAATGTAAATTCAGGACTTATGCTAAAATAATTGGTTTTCAGTATGTCTGTCAAATAAAATACAGAGAGTCTAGTTAAGAAACTCATTGAAAATATGTAATCAGTCAACATCTTCCGAGTGGAGAAAAGTCACTAATGTTTCGTTCATATCTATGTTCCATCGTTGATATTTGTGAATGATCTTCCGACACACGTTGAATAATCTGTCCTACGGTATAATATTCTATTATGGGTCTTCTTTGACTGAGGAAGCATTCTCAGCTCAGATATGTGTAACAAGCATTAAGTATGATGAATCGCCGTCCCCGCCGCAGATAACTTGACTTACTGACAGTAATCTGGTACAATGTTTATTTTCTAATGAAGTCTGTGGTCAATAGTCACAGATCAGAAACAGCAGTCATGCTCATAATAATTACAAGACAAAGAGAAATGATCCAGATTATACGCTCCTGGAAATGGAAAAAAGAACACATTGACACCGGTGTGTCAGACCCACCATACTTGCTCCGGACACTGCGAGAGGGCTGTACAAGCAATGATCACACGCACGGCACAGCGGACACACCAGGAACCGCGGTGTTGGCCGTCGAATGGCGCTAGCTGCGCAGCATTTGTGCACCGCCGCCGTCAGTGTCAGCCAGTTTGCCGTGGCATACGGAGCTCCATCGCAGTCTTTAACACTGGTAGCATGCCGCGACAGCGTGGACGTGAACCGTATGTGCAGTTGACGGACTTTGAGCGAGGGCGTATAGTGGGCATGCGGGAGGCCGGGTGGACGTACCGCCGAATTGCTCAACACGTGGGGCGTGAGGTCTCCACAGTACATCGATGTTGTCGCCAGTGGTCGGCGGAAGGTGCACGTGCCCGTCGACCTGGGACCGGACCGCAGCGACGCACGGATGCACGCCAAGACCGTAGGATCCTACGCAGTGCCGTAGGGGACCGCACCGCCACTTCCCAGCAAATTAGGGACACTGTTGCTCCTGGGGTATCGGCGAGGACCATTCGCAACCGTCTCCATGAAGCTGGGCTACGGTCCCGCACACCGTTAGGCCGTCTTCCGCTCACGCCCCAACATCGTGCAGCCCGCCTCCAGTGGTGTCGCGACAGGCGTGAATGGAGGGACGAATGGAGACGTGTCGTCTTCAGCGATGAGAGTCGCTTCTGCCTTGGTGCCAATGATGGTCGTATGCGTGTTTGGCGCCGTGCAGGTGAGCGCCACAATCAGGACTGCATACGACCGAGGCACACAGGGCCAACACCCGGCATCATGGCGTGGGGAGCGATCTCCTACACTGGCCGTACACCACTGGTGATCGTCGAGGGGACACTGAATAGTGCACGGTACATCCAAACCGTCATCGAACCCATCGTTCTACCATTCCTAGACCGGCAAGGGAACTTGCTGTTCCAACAGGACAATGCACGTCCGCATATATCCCGTGCCACCCAACGTGCTCTAGAAGGTGTAAGTCAACTACCCTGGCCAGCAAGATCTCCGGATCTGTCCCCCACTGAGCATGTTTGGGACTGGATGAAGCGTCGTCTCACGCGGTCTGCACGTCCAGCACGAACGCTGGTCCAACTGAGGCGCCAGGTGGAAATGGCATGGCAAGCTGTTCCACAGGACTACATCCAGCATCTCTACGATCGTCTCCATGGGAGAATAGCAGCCTGCATTGCTGCGAAAGGTGGATATACACTGTACTAGTGCCGACATTGTGCATGCTCTGTTGCCTGTGTCTATGTGCCTGTGGTTCTGTCAGTGTGATCATGTGATGTATCTGACCCCAGGAATGTGTCAATAAAGTTTCCCCTTCCTGGGACAATGAATTCACGGTGTTCTTATTTCAATTTCCAGGAGTGTATATTTCTCACTCGTAGTATATGCAGAAAGAAACAGCATAGCCAAAAAAGTACCTGACAAATCTATTACTTACCTGAAGGCTGTAACGTATTATAAAAATGTTTTTGAAAGCGATTCCTAATGCTGAAGGGAAGAATTTATTAACGATTGAGATTAAATGTAGGTGTGGATGTTTGCTTTTTCTGCACTGAGCCTAGAACTAATCTCAATAATTTATGTAAATGTAAAGGGAAATGTGATACACACTTCATAAAGTATTAAAAAATTCCAAAACTAAAAACAATGTTAACAGTAATTTGTTAACATTGGGATCCGCAGCAGCACGGATATGAGGCATCAGAATCAACGTAAAGGCCGGCAGATGTGATTCAAATATTCCCTCGTTTCCGATTAAGCGTTTATTTTTCAACTGTGTGCTGAAATCTTACCACTTGTGAAACTTTTCCTAATCGTTCACAGAGGTTGAAGCGAAGCGAAGATGAAGGCACCGCCCAGCACACAAATGGTTCAAATGGCTCTGAGCACCATGGGACTTAACATTTGAGGTCATCAGTCACCTAGAACTTAGAACTACTTAAACCTAACTAACCTAAGGACATCACACATATCCATGTCCGAGGCAGGATTCGAACCTGCGACTGTAGAGGTCGCGCGGTTCCAAACTGAAGAGCCTAGAACCGCTCGGCCGCAGCGGCCGGCGCCAAGCACACAGAATAGCGTGTAGTGACGAGACAAAACTTCGCGTACATTCTGCAGTTCTGCTTCTAACAAGTGCAATATGGCTCATACCGAACATCTATAAGAAACTGGAAGTAACACATGGCACCAACGAAAGATATAATGATCTGTGAAAAATTTTATCGGTTCGCTCCCCTTCTGTGACAGGTGCATCACGAAATCCGTTATTTACTCTATTGTCTACTGCAATGCTACATCAAATTTTGACAGTACATAAAACAGTGTACTAACGTTATGAGGTATACGTCAGGACAGGTTCGTCAGCGTTACGTTTTTTGTAAATCCTGTAAGTGGATCATCTCAGGATCGTTTCTACAAACAACGAGCAAAGTTTATCTCCCATCAATGCACCAACGTTACGTTACTTTGCGTTTTCAGGTACACTTGAATTTCTTATGACCCACTTTCTTTGTCAGCGTAGCTTATTAGTGCTCAACTCCGAGGTCATCAGTGTATTTTATTTGTCATGGACCGAAGGAAGAGTTCTGTACTGGACTGGTCACATAATCAGCAGATTTTGTTGTCCTCATAATTCTTGAGTGTCAACAGGTTTTAAGGGTACAAGATGTTTGTTGGAATGTGTCGAACGTTCCGCCGACTTGTCCGCCACGGGGGGCGCCAAGGACGCCCGTGGACGAAACCCACGTGCTCCTAGCGAAGAGCGGCGCACGAGACGCGCTATGTGGCGTATTGCACGACTGACTAGCGAGAAATCTCTTATCGGTAGACTCGAAAGAATTATCGGCTCTGCCTGCACTTTCGAGACGTCTTCGCAAGAGTGACCGGCTTGACTTTGATCAAGAGGCTGAGATAAAATTATCTCTATACCAATACAAATTATGAATATACTATAGCAGTCCAATTGCACTGACTAATATTACGAGATTCTGATACTGAACTGGGAAATGCCTACCTTAACTGTCAATTTATCACTTTCACTTGTCCCTTAAAAACTTTGACAAATGTCCCCACAAAAGCAAACGAGAGTAAAAGATAAGAACTATACCCTAAATAAAACGACTGAAGTTTCCACGAAAAACAAATGTAGTTTATTAGAGGTAATTAAACAACAGGCTGTCACTTCTATCAAACACCACCTCCAGTTACCTAAAAGCTCAACGATATAGTATGACGCAGTTACCTGTCCATCACCTTTTGCTCATTAAGCCGCATCACCGTCTACAAAGACCGGAAAAACTGATCGTAATGTCACGCCCACACTTGTTAACAAACCACGCAAATTCGTATAAGTTCACTGTTCTGTAACTGTAGGTTTGTCCACAACTGTAGATCCTTATTTCCCGACACCGGAAACCAGTAACGCTATTAAAGAACACCTACCGCCCCAGTGTGCCAGCCTTACCTCCAATCCATAGGAAAGCTTCCTTCCTACTCCAAGCTATTCCGACATTTTTTAAACATTCAGCCTTTTACTAATCATCCTCAGATGCAGTATGCAGGAAGTATCATCGATCACCCTTTTTCCCACTTTCAGCTCTTCCTCCTGCCAGGATTATCGCAATTTTGCTAGGGGAGAGCTTTAACTTTGCACACGACTTTTTGCCTCCAAAGAAATATATACGCTTGTATCTACGTCTACGTCTGTGCTCTGGGAATCATGCTAGCGTACTTGGTGGAGAATATTTTTTGCTGTGTCACTTATACCTTTCCGCTCATAGAAAAGAGCAATATTTTGTGTCCTCGCTCGCTATGGAAACGATATGTAGGAGTATAAAAGATCCCACCTAAAAACCATAAGATGCCTCTTTGTTTCTTGTCTCTCATTGAAACAGATTTCTCTTCAGTTTGTGAACCAACATGTTGAGGTGCAATTCAGCCCTGAATAACCTCCTTTTGAATTGTGGTTGGCTTCCTTCTCTCTCACATTTCTTGGTATCTGAGGTGAGTCCCCTGACAGTTGTGTGTTTCTAAACGCACTGGAATTGGCAGTCTTTCCCCTCTGGAGAAAATCTTGAAACTTGTACAGTTCATTCAAATGGAAAAACGTAATCTAGAAGATGACGAATACCTGTATTCTTTATTGGTTGGTTTGTTTGGGGGAAGAGACCAAACAGCGAGGTCATCGGTCTCATCGGATTAGGGAAGGAAGTCGGCCGTGCCCTTTCAAAGGAACCATCCCAGCATTTGCCTGGAGCGATTTAGGGAAATCACGGAAAACCTAAATCAGGATGGCCGGACGCGGGATTGAACCGTCGTCCTCCCGAATGCGAGTCCAGTGTGCTACCACTGCGCCACCTCGTTCGGTGTATTCTTTATTGTTGCATCTTTTCCAGTAGCTTTAGAGGCAGGTCCTAACGAAACTCTTTTCACTGTCTCGACTTCGCTCTCTTTTTTACTTACCGTTGTAACATATCAACTACAGTTTAATGTCAGTAAATAGTGCACTCTGGTCATGCTTTTTCTACCTGAGATTTATTTCTAGAGTAAATACAACTTTTTTGTTGTGCTATGATTGCGGATTAAAATATATGCGGTTAATCACAACTGCATTGAAGGAAAAGTGGTGGAAATTTCACTATTGTACGTGACGATTCTGCCTACAGAGTCCCCTCTCCCTTTCCTTGGAAAATCTAATTCTTGGGACTTGCCTCATTTCGTGAATCCCATGTTACTTCCTCGATAAGGTCTTAGTGAAAGTGATTTCTATTGCCTTCCTCTCCTTGAGATGCTTATGATGGGTGTCAGTGTGTAAGATATTGTAAATGAGTTCTTGTACAGCGTAGTTCTGGACAGCTATGGGTGTAAAAGCAATGTAAAGCATGAAACCCAGTGCTGGTCGCCATTCTGCTTCTTTTGAATAACGCTAACAAGGGAACCTCCCCATCGCATCCCCCTCACATTTAGTTATAAGTTGGCACAGTGGATAGGCCTTGAAAAACTGAACACACATCAATCGAGAAAACAGGAAGAAGTTGTGTGGAACTATGAAAAAAAGCAAAATATACAAACTGAGTAGTCCATGGGCAAGATAGGCAACATCAAGAATAGTGTGACCTCACGAGCGCTGTGGTCCCGTGGTTAGCGTGAGCAGCTGCGGAACGAGAGGTCCTTGGTTCAAGTCTTCCCTCAAGCGAACAATTTAATTTTTATTTTCAGACAATTATGAAAGTTCAGGCACTCACACATAATCAACTTCGCTCTCCAAAATTCCAGGACATGTTCAGATTTGCTTGGACATATGGAGGATTTGACGGTCTACACCGGAAAAATTTGAAAACGTTAAAAACATATGTTTTGACAGAGCACAGGGAAAATTGTGCGACTGTGAAACTATTGCATTCATTTGTTGCAGTTTATGTGACAAACTCTTATGCTTTCATCACTTTTTTGGGAGTGATTATCACATCCACAACAAAACCTAAATCGGGCAAGGTAGAATAATCTTTTTACCCATTCGCCAAGTGTACAAGATAGGTGGGTCTATAACATATTCCTGTCATGTGACGCACATGCCGTCACCAGTGTCGTATAGAATATATCAGACGTGTTTTCCTGTGGACGAATCGGTTGACCTACGACCATGCGACCAAATGTTTTCGGTTCCCATTGGAGAGGCACGTCCTTTCGTCTATTAATCGCACGGTTTTGCGGTGCGGTTGCAAAACACAGGCACTAAACTTATTACAGTGAACAGAGACGTCAATGAAGAACGGACAGATCATAACTTTGCGAAAATAAAGACAATAAATTTATCACGCGCGGGAAGATTTGAACCAAGGACCTCTCGCCCAGCATTTGCTCACGCTAACCACGGGACCACGGCGTTCCTAAGCTCGCAGTCTCCTTGATGTTGCCTATGTTGCGCATGGACTACTCAGTTTGTATATTTTGCTTATTTTTTTCATAGTTCCACACAACTTCTTCCTGTTTTCTCGATTGATCTGTGTTCAGTTTTTCAAGGCCTATCCACTGTGCCAAATTATAACTAAATCTGAGAGGGGCGCGATGGGGAGGTTCCCTTGTAAGGAACCATAAAGATTGCCGGCCGCTGTGGTCTAGCGGTTCTAGGCGCTCAGTCCGGAGCCGCGCGACCGCTACGGTTGCAGGTTCGAATCCTGCCTCGGGCACGGATGTGTGTGATGTCCTTAGGTTAGTTAGGTTTAAGTAGTTCTAAGTTCTAGGGGACTAATGACCACAGATGTTAAGTCCCATAGTGCTCAGAACCATTTGAACCATAAAGCTTAACATCTCCAACTGACAAACTGAGTATCAGAAATAGCGTCTGACTTTCTTGCTGTCGAAAAGCATGCAATTTAAACCAGAAAACTGTCCTTCAGACGGATGATTAGGAACTATAAGGTATTACCTCCTTTCAAATTCTGAAGATGATAATTGCTTCCATCACCAGGATTCAGTAAGTCCACCTCACGGACTGAATCGTCTCATGTTTTAGAGATTTTGCAACATCTTGCAAGAAACGCTTAAAAAAGAATTTAAAATCTCAAATCCTGCAAGGCTGAATGAAGTTGAGAACATCTCCACTGGAAAACAGCGTTCCGTGTAAACAGAGTGGTTACAATCTCGTTGCATAAGCAGTAGTTGGCATTCTCTTCTCTCTTCGTCTCCGCATTTGATCAGTGACGCGCGTAGCCAAAGGTTGTTGCCGTCTGACAATTTCCAGGCACTCTCACATCTCCCTCTGTTCTACCGGTGACTGTGTTCCACCTCTGAGCACAAATGAGAGATCGCAGCTTTAGCAGCAACAGTTGTTAGTGGAATTTTTTGATTTAGACGAAGCAATTTGCATGCCGTAATAGCATTGTTGCTTCGATGCAGGAAAAAAGGAAGGAAAACACTTTTCTATTTTCTTAGTATTCTTTTCAGTTAACTTTCTTTTGATTTAAATGATGCACAACCGGCGTCAATCATGATCAGCACAGAATCAAAGAACAAAACAGGAACAGGAACATAATATACTGAATACGTTTCTTTCAAAATTGTTTTACTGCGGAAGATCGTAACAAGGTTCCTCCTTTCAATCATCATGTTGAGATAATAGGTCGCAGATTAGAAAAGCAACTACAATCGTTTGGTAGTGGAAAGGCATCGGGACGAGATGAGATACCTGCTGCTTCCATTCTAGCAGCAGTTTGCCGTAGTCCGCTGGAGCAACAAAAAGTACCTAGCGACAGAAAAAAAGCCCAGGTCATTCCAGTTTTCAAGAAGATTCGTAGGTCATATGCACTTAATTAAGGGCCTATATCGTTGACGTCAGTCTGTTGTAGAATTATGGAACATGTTTCATGCTCAAGAATTATGAAGTTTTTGGAGAACGAAAATCTGCTCTATAAAAATCAGGGCGGATTTCGCAAACAGAGATTTTGCGAAACTCAGCTAGCTCTTCCTCCATGACAACCGTAGCGCTGTAGACGACGGTGCTCAGGTTTAAGCCGTGTTTCTTCACGAAGGCGTTTGACGTCATCCCGCACTGCCGCGAGATGGAAAAAAGTACGATGTTACCTAGTATCATACCAGAATTGTGACTGGATTCAAGACTTCTTTGCAGATAGAACTCAAAGCTGAGAGCTTCGGAAGCTCTTGAACGTTGTTCACAGATAATGAGACTGTTCGTAAGAAAGTAGCATCGGCAGAAGAGAGTATCGATTTGCAAAATGACCGAGAGAGGATTGATGAATGATGCAGGCACTGGCAATTGACACTGAAAGTAAATAAACGTATAAAAATGTAATTTACTCCTATTGCTACTAGGCTGTTGATGACAAATCGCTACTGTGCTACTAGACTGTTGATGACAAACTGTTCTAAACGGTATCTACTGTAAAATGTCTAGGAATAACTATCCACCTTAAGTGGAATGACCACATAAATTGTACGAAAATTAGGGGCCATATTGAGATTCAAAGGAAGAATCTTAAGGAAGTGTAACACGTCCATGAAGGACTTGGCTTAGAAGGCGCTTGTTCAATCGATTCTTGGGTATTGTTAATTAGTCTGGGATCCCTTTCCAGATAGAAGTGATTGAAGAGATATAGAAGATCCAGCGAAGAGCGACGTGTTTCCTCAGTGGATAATTCGCTCGACGCGAGAGCGTTACAGAAATGCCCAACAAACTCCTGCGACAGGCGCTACAAAGTAGGCGTCGTTTATGACTGAAAGCTTTACTACTGAAATTTCGAGGGGGCACTTTTCGGGAAAAGTCGGACAACATATTCTTTCCTTCCACATACATCTTGTGAAATGACCATTGTGAGAAAATTCGAGAAATTAGAGGTAATACAGAGGCCATTCGAGTATCTGAGTCTAAATGTTCCTGTCGCAGTAGAGTATATGAAAACAAACGAGCAAATGATAAAATTTTAAAAAGAACTGAACTGTTGTTTCTTTAGGAATTATTGTTTTGAGCTTAGATAAGTGCTAGACCTCTTTTTTCTCTTCCTATATGTTTTAAATGTGTGGCTTGATGACTGCGCCAGTTACAGACAAGAACTCAAGAAACATAGATTTCGATCACCTGATGCCAATAGACTAATAAATTTATATTCCAGTACTTTCCCCCCTGTGGGGTATGTTGATTAACATTGCATCCTACTTTTCAAACATTTTCAATACAGAAAAGCCATTCCTGAAGATGAAGCAGGGTGTGATTACATGACGGCCATTGGCTGTGCGTCACGTCGCTTTAACTTCTCAGGTCGATACTAACAACACAACAAAGAAAGATCGTATCATTGACTTGAGTACTATATGCTGACTGGACAAAAAATTGGTCACCCCTAGAGAAATCACTACAAGTATCATTCAGTACCTTGCAGATCCCCTCCTGGACTGTAACCCCTTGCATTCGGGTAGGGATTGAATCCACAAGGTGACGCAGATGCTTCGCATCCAGGTCAGGCTTCTCACTGAGGATTTGATCGCTCAATTCCACCAAACTGCAGGGAAGCCGATGTCGGCGCTTCATCCGCTGCCCCAATGTGTCTCAGAGATTTTCTGTGGGGTTCAAGTCAGGTGATCCCACAAGCTAATCGAGATGTAATGGAGTTGGGGAATGTTCAGAAAAACTATGCAGTAGTCGTCTTTATGTGCCTGTCTGAACAATGGCTTCTTGTCAGGTGACAGACTCCAAATGTTCATTGCATGCAGTTCCCGTCGTAATGTTCTGTCGCTAACAGGTGGGGATGAACCTTCATTCTGCCTATAGCAATTTCTGTCGGGTTTCGAAGCGATTATGATTCAGTAGCTGTGAAAAGCGTCCACAGTCCCACTCAGTCAGGGTCTTTTCTGACCACATTTCGGATATGTTTCATGGCCATGTGTAACACACGTGCCCACGAAACACATCAGAATTACTTGCAGGCACGTTGATCAGTCCGCCACAGAACATTGTCAAATCAAGCAACTTCACATACCTCATGGCCATAGGCCAAGGGTCTACCAATAGATTAAGTTTCACTGGGCCTGCACCTCAGTGGGTATGGGAAGGGGAGGCTGGCAAAGCTTATAGGTGACAGTGTAGCAGGTGGTGGTGGGATCACTCATTGGAAAATTCCTGTAGTAGCCGGTGTTGGAGTTGCTTCTTTTTTAGATTCAAGTCAGCTGATTGATATCCCTGCCTAAAGGAAGTCTCTATAACAAAGGAAGCACCTTTTAAGAAGGTCAGGTACCCGAGTAGTGAAGGTATTAGCATATTTCATAAAAATATAAGGGGCACTAGAGATAAAGTTGATGAATTGCTTATAGGTGACTGTGATTTTTGTGTGCGATTGCGAGCAGAGTTGGCGACACTTCGCTATCAGCTCCAGACTGTGATGTCTTCGATTACACAGTTTGAGGCTGCAGTAGATGGGCATCACTGTTCTGGGCCAGCCGTGGGGATCCAATGGACGTCCAGCACGCCAGAGTCCTCCATCGGTCCTTACAGGTGGCCAGCCCAGTTGACTCCGCACCTGTGGTCGAGTGAGAGGTCGCCCTGGTGCAACGCAGGAGGCGAAACACTCCCAGGGGCCACACGTATCTGCTACCTGGTACGTCGGACAAACAGGTTCCAGGTGCTGTCTGTGGCTGACATTGTCGCTGAGCCATATGCCAACGCCTGTTTCAGAGGCAACGTCTCAGCCTGCAAGACCGGGCAATCACAGAGGGTGGGATTATTGATAGTTGTGAGCTCCCACGTTAGGCGCATTATTAGGCCCCCTTCGCCACATGGCTGCTAAGAAGGGGAAGAAAGCCAATGTACAATCTGTGTGCATACCATTCAAGATGTGGAACAGGTCCTTCCAGATGCCATGAAGAGCACAGGGTGCAGCCAGCTGCAGGTGGTGGCTCTGTCAGTACCAATGATGTGTGTCACTTTATCAGAAGAGATTCTCTCTGGTTTCGAGCGGCTAGCAGAAGTGGTAAAGGCTGCCAGTCTTGCTTGCGACATGGAAGCAGAGCTGACCATTTGCAGCATAGTCGACAGGCCCGATTGCGGACCTCTGGTACGGAGCCGAGTGGAGGGTCTAAATCAGAGGCTCAGACGGTTCTGCGACCGTGTAGCCTGCAGATTCCCGGACTTGCGCCATAGGGTCATTGGGTTTCGGGTTCTGCTGAATAGGTCAGGAGTCCACTACACGCAGGAGGCGGCTACATGGATAGCAGGGGTTGTGTGGCGTGGACTGGGCGGTTCTTTAGGTTAGAGGGTCTTGGGAAAACACAAAAAGGGCTTCTGTCACAAAGGGTACCGGCCAAACACAGGAAGAACACAAATACAGGAACCATCCGTATAACAGTTGTAAATTATCGTAGCTCTATTGGGAAAGTACCAGAGTTCGAAACACTTAAAGAAAGCACTGATGCTCAAGTCGTTATAGGCACTGAAAGCTGGATAAAGCCTGAGATAAGCTCAACCGAAGTTTCTGCGAAGAACCTAACGGTGTTCGAAGCAATGGGCTGAACAAGGTTGGCGGGGGCGTGTTTGTTGCTGTTAGAAGCAGTTTATCTTGTCGCGAAATTTAATTACACATTTCCTCTGAGTTAGCAGGAGCAGAGGTCATTGTTGGCAACAGGAATAAAATAATAACTGGATCCTTTTACCGACGTTGCTAATTTAGTTGGTACAATTACTGAAAGGTTCAAAGAAAACTTGAGTTCAGTTTCAAACTCGAACCCGACTCACACAATTATAGGTGGTGGTGACTATAGTTTGCCCTCAATATGTTGGCGAAAATACATATTTAATTCCTGAGGTACGCATAAAACATCATCCGAAATTGTGCTAAATGCATTCTCTGAATATTATTTTGAGCAGTTAGTTCATGAGCCCACACGAATAGTAAACGGTTGTGAAAACACACTTGACCTCTTAGCAACCAATAATACTGAGTTAATAACGAGCGTCAAAACGGATACAGGGTTTAGTGAACACAGGGTTTTCGTAGCGAGACTGGATATTGTAACCCTCAAGTCCTCAAAAAATCGGAGTAGTGAAGCAACTTAAATCACTTAATAAAAGCAAGTCTTCTGCTCTAGACTGTATACCAGTTAGGTTCCTTTCAGACTGTGCTGATGCGAGAGCTTCATACTTACCAATCATATACAACTATTCGTTCGACAAAAGATCCGTACCCAAAGACTGGAAAGTTGCACAGGTCGCACCAATATTCAAGAAAGATAGTGGAAGTAATCCACTAAATTACGGGTCCATATCATTGACGTCGATATTCAACGGATTTTGGAACATACATTGTGTTCGAACATTATGAATTACCTCGAAGAAAACTCTCTATTCACACACAGTCAACACATATTTAGAAAACATCGTTCTTGAGAAACACTTCCAGCTCATTACTCGAATGAACTGTTGAGTGCTATTGATAAGGGATTTCAAATTGATTCCGTATTTTTGGATTTTGAGGCTTTTGACATTGTACCATACAAGCGGCTTGTAGTGAAACTGCGTGCTTATGGAATACCGTCTCAGTTATGTGACTGAATTCGTGATTTCCTGTCGTAGTAATTGACGGAAAGTCTTCGAGTAAGACAGAAGTGATTTCTTGCGTTCCCCAACGTGGTGTTATAGGCCCTTTGCTGTTTCTTATCTGTATAAACGATTTGGGAGACAATTTGAGCAGCCGTCTTAGGTTGTTTGCAGATGACGCTGTCGTTTATCGAGTAGTTAAGTTATCAGAAGAATGAAAGAATTGCAAAACTATTTAGGAAAGATATCTGTATGGTCCGAAAGTTGGCAATTGACCCTAAATAACGAAAAGTGTGAGGTCATCCACATGAGCCCTAAAAGGAATCCTTTAAACTTCTGTTACAAGATAAATTGTCAAATCTAAACGCCGTAAATTCAACTACATACCTAGGAACTGCAATTATGAACAACTTAAATTGGAAGGAACACATAGAAAATATTGAGGGGAAGGCTAGCCAAAGATTGCGTTTTATTGGCAGGACACTTAGAAAAGAAAATGTAACAGATATACTAAGGACACTGCCTACACTACGCTTGTCCGTTCTCTTTTAGAATACTGCTGCGCGGTGTGTTGCTCTTTCCAGATAGGACTGACGGAGTACATCGAAAAATTTCAAAGAAGGGCAGCAAGTTTTGTATTATCGCGAAATAGGGGAGAGAGTGTCACTGAAATGATATAGGATTTGGGATGGACATCAATAAAAGAAAGGCGTTTTTCGTTGCAGAGCAATCTTCTCATGAATTTCCAATTACCAACTTTCTCAAAAATGGTTCAAATGGCTCTGAGCACTATGGGACTTAACATCTGTGGTCATCAGTCCCCTAGAACTTAGAACTACTTAAACCTAACTAACCTAAGGACATCACACACATCCATGCCCGAGGCAGGATTCGAACCTGCGACCGTAGCAGTCGCGCGGTTCCGGACTGAGCGCCTAGAACCACTAGACCACCGCGGCCGGCCCAACTTTCTCCTCCGAATGCGAAAATATATTGTTAACACCGACCTACATAGGGAGAAACGATCACCATGATAAAATAAGGAAAATTAGAGCCCGTACGGGAAGATATAGGCGTTCGTTCTTTTCCGCGTGCTTCACGAGATTGGAATAATAGAGAATTGTGAAGGTAGTTCGATGAACCCTCTGCTAGTCACTCAAATGTGTCTTGCAGAGTACCCATGTAGATGTAGATGTAGATTTTTACTCTGATATTATATGTTTATCAGAGCATTACTTAAATAATGTGACAGTTCAGAGGCTTCCTTTACCAGAATACAGATTAGCTGGCTGTGTTTCAAGTAGTTCTTTGCGGTGTGGGTGAGTGGCCATATATGTGAAAAACAGTATTCCATTTGAGTCCGTAGATATATCAAAGCACTGCACTGAACAGGTATTCGAATGTTGTGCAGGGACAGTTGAATTTAGCGAAACTAAGCTTTTAGTTGTTGTTATTTATGGGTCCTCTGACTCTGACTTCAGAGCATTTCTGCTTAAGCTAGAGAGGGTTTGGTTCACATTATAGGAAGTACCAAAAATTGGTTGTATGTGGTGACTTCAGTATTAATTTTGTATGTGATGGTGCGAGAAAAGGGATGTTCAAAGATATAAATTCATACGATCTGATGCAGACTACATTTTTTTCAACTAGGATTCAGGTGGACAGAAGCATAACCATAGACAATGTTTTTATTAATTCTTCATTACCAGTTGGGCAGTCTTTTAGTAAAAGGTTGAATGACGTTTCAGACCATGATGCACAAATTTTAACACTAAAATGTTTTTGTACTCAAACGAATGTCATGTATAATTACAAACTATTTAGCAACGCTGATCCAATGGAAATAGAGAGTTTTTTAAATCTTGTTAAGGAGCAAGAGTGGCAGGAGGTTTGGTGTGCTGACAACATAGATGACAAATATAATATTATCCTTGACACATTTCTTTCCATTAGGATGTTCGAAACAGGATACAGGCAGCCTGAGTGGCTGACTAGTGAGATATCACGTGGAAAAAGTGGGAATTATAGCAAAATGTTAAAGTAGTCAAAATCGAGCTACAGTAGCCCATTACAAACTTTACTGTAAGGTGCTTATAATGTTATTAGGAAGGCAAAGAGTATGTGTTGCGCTATAGCTAATTCACAGGATACAATTAAAATCATATGGTCAGTCATCATGGAAGTGTCTGGTCAGTGGCGTGAGGTCGAGAATATAAAATCAGTACGCAGTAAAACTGTTTCTATTACTGATGAGTCAGCTATATGTACAGTACTTAACAGTCGCTTTTTGAAAATAGCTGGCGAATTAAATAAAAACTTAATTTGTACTGGGAATCACATAACTCTCTTGGAAAATAGCTTTCCAAGACTGATGTCTGAAATACTCTTCCATGATACTGGCAAGGGGGGGATTCAGTCAGTAATTAAATCACAGAGGCTAATGACTCGCACTGATATGATGGAGTATCTGGCGGGATATAAAGTACTGTGATGCACATGTTAGGCCTGTTCTTAGCCGTATTTAAATTTTTATTTAGGAATGGCCAGTCTCCTGTACGACTAAAGAACTCAGTGGGAAAGCCGCTTTATAAAAAGGGAGAAAGCTAAAATTCTCTACGTTATTCCTTTCTCCCTAGTTCTAGGCCACCAGTCTCCGCTAAAGTTATTGAAAATTCTGTGTATGTAAGGATAATTGATAATTTTATTTCACATAGTTTGCTGTCAAATACACAGTTTGGTTTTGGAACTGGTTTGACAACTGAAAATGCTATATTCTCTTTTGTATGTGAGGCACTGGATGGACAAAACAAACGGTTTCTAACACTAGTCATCTTATTTTTTAGTTAAGTAAGGCGTCTGATTGTGTTGATCACAAAATATTACTCTAGAAGTTGGACCATTTTGGAATGTGGGGAGTAACTCACAACTGGTTCACCTCTTACTTTAAGAACAGAGAGCAGAAGGTCATTCTCCACAGTAATGAGAATGGCATTGATGTGGGATCCGATTGGGGCACTGTTAAAAGTGGTGGGTTGTCCCAGGGATCAGTGCTGGGGCCACTCCTGTTCCTCATTTATGTGAATGATATGCCTTCTAGTATTTCAGGTGATTCTAAAGTATTTCTATTTGCTGATGATACTAGTTCGGTAGAAAATGATGTTGTGTACAGCACTGGCACTGTTTCAACTAGTGTAGTTGAAGACTGAAGTTCAAGGCTTGCAGAAAATAAGCTATCGATAAATCATACGAATAGTCTGTTTTTGCAGTTTCCAACACAGAATACAACAAAAACCGACGATGTAATTACACAGAATGGGTATATGACTAGTGAGACTGGACAGTTCAGATTTATAGGTGTTCAGATAGTAAACTGAAACGGAAAGTTCATATTCAGGATCTTGCTCAAAGACTTAATACTGCCGTTTTTACTATTGGACCAGTATCTGAAGTACGTGATAGTTCTACACGAAAAGTAGTCTGCTTTGCTTATTTTCATTCACTTATGACGTACGGTATTAAATTTTTGGGTAACTCTTCCCATTCTCAAAGGGTATTTTTGGCTAAGAAACTGTCGGCTCGGCCAACAAATTCACGAATCTCATGTCAACACTGTGGTGTCACAGCCAGACACCACACTTGCTAGGTGGTAGCTTAAATCGGCCGCGGTCCTGTAGTACAAGTCGGACCCGCGTGTCGCCACTGTTATCGCAGACCGAGCGCCACCACATGGCAGGTCTCGAGAGACTGACGTGAACTCAGCCCCAGTTGTACGGACGACCTAGCAAGGCGCAGTTATCCATATCTGGATAGAGTCTCAATTGTATTCACCATAGCGATGTACAAGAACAAATTAAAGTTAAGTATATGAGAAGCTCAGTTCTTTTCTTTATAGCTTTTACCACATATCCTGTTTCAGATTTAACGCAAGGCGGCGTGAGTTACGCGTGCCCTATCGGCTACCTTATTGTGGACTGGCTGCTCTTGACAGTTCACAACAAACACCTGTTCATTAATCTGGATATTCTGACATTGGCCTCTCAGTACATATATTCATTAATGTCTTTTCTTGTTAACAATATGAGGTTATTGTCAAGAAATAGCAGCTTTAACTCAGTTAATGCTAGACAGAAATCCAGTCTGCATTAGGATCGCACTTTCTTAGCTCTTATGCAGAAATGCGTGCAGTATTCTGCTGCATCCATTTTCAATAAGCTACCACAAGAACTGAAAAATCTTAGCAGGAATCCGAGCGCTTTCAAATCCAAACTGAAGAATTTCCTCATGGGTCACTCGAGGAATTCCTTGAAAAATTAAGTTAATTGCTATGCTACACTGTTGATTGCGTTTACATAAACTTATATGTTGTTGTCTTTTTAAGATTCATAAACATTTTAATTTATCTATTATTACTTTTCTGCTGTAATTTCATGTACTGGTACATACCTTGACCATGGAGATTTGGTCCTCAGTTTAGTCCTACGTAACTAGACAAATAAAACAAAAAAATAAATCACGAATGCCCCTGTTTTGCACTGTGTCATGTCCTTACATATACCGCTTGAAACGTAAATTTCTCACTGATCGCTACTGCCTTATGCTCACGTAGAGACATTGCGCATATCGGTTGAGCACGTGACTGGATCGCTGAGCCACCTGCAAAGGCTTAAAGATTCATCTGTGCACGCACACTGGGGTGACTAATTTATTTTGTGGCGAACTTAGAACCATACCAGCAGGTCGCGCAGGCTGTTGGCTGTAATACAAAAGGACTACACGACAAGGGTATTGTAGAATTGTTTGATTAATTCGGACGAATTGATTGATAACAGCTGAAATTCGGGCAGAGGGTACAGGCAGAGTGTCGCTACGATTCGGCAGAAGCAGACTACTGGAAGCTGGATTAAGGTGTCGGGTTGCCACATGACGTCTACCGCTGACTACAGGCCACTGTCATGCTACAGGTCACAGAGTGTTGTATAGTTCAGAGCTATAGTCAACGGGGACAATATGTGACATTTTGTGTGTTCATCGAAGCCTCGTTTCTGTTGGCAACGGTCAGAACTCCACGATCGTGTTCGTAAGCATATTTGTTGTCATGGTATGGTGAGATATTTGGTGTCAGAACAGTACTGGTTTGACAGTTCTTGAAGTGAATGCTCTCCAGTATGTAGCAAGAATGGTAAGTCATTTTATCATGGCCACGGCACGAAATGTCATATTTAAGCAGATTACCACAAGACTCCACATTGTAGTTCACACTGCAAATGCCACGGCGAGCGTACTGGTCGTCCACTGGCTTCCTCAGTCCCCTGATTTATCACTGATGATGCACGTCTGGGATGCCATGGGAAGACACGTACTTTCACATTAGGCTTCAGTCAGAAACCTACATGCACTGATACTGCATGTACACAGCTCTGCAGAACTTAAGGATTAGATAGATAAAGTAACATAACATATTAACTGCTTGGTGGGTATGAATGAAAGTGCGCAGCATGTTGCCTGAAATCTCCCAGTCTGAGGTCAAGCGTGAATATCGGGCAGTGTTGGGCACTTGAAAGAACGGTAAAGGCAGTATGTGTCAGTCAGCGAGCAGTTAAAGTGCACTGCGCATTGTTCTTCATTACAATATGACCCAGAGACAACATCTGGTTAACTTCACACAGCGAAGGATCATCCGGAAACAGGAGCAAGGGCGAAGTGTGACGAGTGTAAAACAGGAGTTCAGTGTGGCTCATAGCAGTGTTTCACGTACATGGGGAGGGTTCCGAACCACAGGCACTGCAGGGAAAAGAAGAGGAGATGGTCGACAACGCTCAACTACAACAGCAGATGATCGGTATATAGCTGGAAGAGAGCCACGTTAAATAACGTGTACAATTGCAACCACATGTAATCTTACGGCCCACAGTGGCACGGCCACTGCATCACGGTGGTCTCTGTGTCTGCAGACCAGTACGTTGTGTTCCATTGAAAGAGGTTCAAATACCCGTCAGACTATCCACATTTATCTTTTCCGTAGATTTTGTAAAACGCTTTCATGAAATATCGGATTGGTTACTTTGACAAAACGTACCTAACGTCTTTCCGCGTTCTTGTCCTACCTAAATTCCGCTGCGTCTCTGATTACATCCTTAACATCGGCGGCATCGTTTGCCATGGTGCCAGACTAGGACTGGATCAACGAGGAGTGGGATCGTGTACTCTTCTCGGAAGATAGGAGATTCAATGTGAATAGTGACACTAGACGTATCCTCACGTGGTGAGACGATGCAACGCGTAATGCACCCAGGAAAATTGTCGAAAATGACAGTTTTATGGTGCAGGTGTTACGGTGTGTGGAGGTATAAAAATTTGCTTGGGGGCGCTGACCCCAAAATCTTTAAACACGCTACACTCGCCGGTCACCATTATTGTGACACTATGCGAAGGCTCTAAAACAACAAGAAATCACACCAGACACATAAACTGTTGAAATAGCGGCCATACTCTAGACCATAACAGTACAAATAACTTTGTGTTAAACAAAGAATTTTATTCTCAACGTAAAGGACCGACAACGCGATCATCGATTAGGGTCGTCTTAGGAAAGATTCATAAACAACCTAGAAAAAGAGATCTGCAGACACGTAACAAAAACGAAAAAATACGAAGTTACATATTGGTTCTGTTATTTTGGCGACATGGTATGTCCGATCGACGAACCACATACACATATAAAACAGCTACACAATGAAATGCACCATTTATACCAAGAAATTAACTACACGTTTAAAACAGAAACAGACAAAACACTAAATTCTCACCACACAAAGAATAAACAAAGCTCATCATTTAACAGCATTCAGACCGAATAAGGTGGAGCGATGGTTAGCACATTTGACTCACATGCGGAAGGACTATGCTTCAAATCGGCGTCCAAAGATCCGGTTTTAGTTCTCGGTGATTTCCCTAAATCGCTTCAGGCAAATTCCACGATGGTTCCTTTGAAAGGGTAAAGCCGATTTCCTTCCCCATACTTGGAACATTCAGAACTTGTGCCCCGTCTCTAATTACGTTAAACACAAATCTTTCTTCCTTCCTTTTCACAATGTTCACTGTCAATCACAGTCTGTCAAAGCACCCACTGGCATACAAGCGACACACTTCGGAGTCATGATCCACAGATTTAACAGAACATCTTTAAGCAAAAGGGAGCACACATGGGAGCTAAACACAATAAAACAAACAGCAGTGGTAAATGGTTATCACACACTTCTGATAAAGAAAGTAAACCAACAAATACGTAAATTGAAAAGGAATGAACGGGCCACATACACAAATGCCACAACTCACCTACAATATTAAAATGGTTCTCAGGATAGGCAACATATTAAAGAAACAGGGACTTCAAATAAGAAAAAGGACAGACAACACAACTCAGTAAAAACTCAGAACACAGGAACACCCACAGATAAGTTCAACACGTCTGGCATATATAAAATCACATGACAAGCAAGCATGAACTGTAAAACAAGATATTCACAACACTACATAGCTCTAAAAAGTAACCGTCCCCATAGCAACGTTTGCTGACCATCTAATAGCCAACCAACCACCACCCAACTCAAATACAAACAGATTTAAAAATGCTAAAATCCGGCCGCAGTCTATACCATAAACTAATTGAAGAAATCTTCTACATACAGAAGGCGTTAGCGGAAGGAGAACAGATTATAAATGAATACACTACACTATGCAAAGGCACACTATTTAAAACATTAGAGAAATTTTGCAGAAAAGTCGCCACGAACAACTAAAACACGCACACACACACACACACACACACACACACACACACACATTTGAGAACAAGTGAATACCAACTGGGACTAGACATGCAATAACAACGTTTACACAGTGTTTTGGCAAAGTGGAAAGTTTTATTTAGAACCCTAATTGTACAAAATATGTGTAGTATTTGTGTGTGGTATCTAATAACTCATAAGAACGCCAACGAAAGAGGATTTGCCAAAGCAAAACGTAACTAACAGGCGTGAGAAAAAGCATTCGCTGAAATGTATAATGTGAGTGAAACATGAAATAGCTTGCCCTCCTTGATGGGTTCTCTAAAACATCTGATACCAACGCAACATGCCATGTATATCGCTTCTCCTCAGCCGCTTCTTGTGGCTCAAATTAACACAGTTTAGCCTTATTCACATTGCTCTCGAGCCCGTCAAGATCTCTTAGGATACTACAACCGATGGCGAGTGCTGAAGAAGCTTTGCTGATCCTAACACGATATCACTGTGTTGATGATTTACGGTCATGGTAGAGCGTTGATATTTTGTGATAATGACAGGATAGCTTTAAAATAAATCGGATTCTTACACAAGTGTCAAATCCCTTTTCTATGGTTGTTCAGTGTGACGGAATGGCGTCGGAGTGGCAGACAACAAAAATGAAAAGAAGTTCCCAGTGGAAGATTCCTTCGTTAGGGCAGAGTAGGAAGAAGACAAGTGCACTTTTCAGGCTGAATGAGGAAGTGCCGGAAGGGGAGGAAGTAAAGAACCGAGAGAGACAGCGAGAAAGGAAGGACACTTCTCTGACTCGCCTGACGCGTCGTTAAGCCATTTGTTTACAAGGAAGGAAGAGAAACCCGAAGATGGTGACGATGGATTTAAATTACAACCTTTCGTTATCTCATAAACACATGAAACTTCTATGTAATTTTATGCCGTACATAAAGCCTGTCTTATTGCAGCCCAAAGTAAAATATAAGTAAGTTTTCGGCAATAATGTAGTTCATCGGAATTAAGAATTATTCATTCCCTATATCAAAAATCATTTATTACGTAAATGTTATGCTTTCCTCATATTCTTTGCCATATTTCAGATTTTACTTCGCATTTTGCGTTAGTTCCTCCATAGCCAGAAAAAACAAATTTGGTATCTGAGAACAAATTAAAGACCTAAATTAATAATAATTTCTTTTTATTTTTCAGCTTACCAGAAATTTCAGTCATACAGGTACGTTAGTACGCATAAAAATTTTAGTGCTTTGAACAACAATGTAAGGCCCAAATGACTTAAGTCTCTAACAAGTAAGAGACACGCCGTTTCGTGGTGGCGCCTTCTCGATTTTATTTATTTGAAGTTTAAGAACTTTTCTCAACTCAAATGAGAACATGTACGTAAAATGTGTCTAGACTGCTATAATTATTGTGGAGATGCAGACATATAAAAATTTTTATGCACTCTACAGAGATCACATGCTCTTCAATTTCACCATGTTAAATTTCATGAGAACGTCGCTGGCCGGTGTGGCCGTGCGGTTCTAGGCTATTCAGTCTGGACCCGCGTGACCGCTACGGTCGTAGGTTCGAATCCTGCCTCGGGCATGGATGTGTGTGATGTCCTTAGGTTAGTTAGGTTTAAGTAGTTCTAAGTTCTAGGGGACTGATGACCACAGATGTCAAGTCCCATAGTGCTCAGAGCCATTTGAACCATGAGAACGTCATATCATCAGTTACTATTGTAAGAATTGAATTACACATTTATTATGATATCGCAACAAGTCTCGCATCTGAATCAAATATTCTTTGAATTATGACGACTGTGATCCGAATCGACGACTGTATTGATGAAGTGTGATAGCATCAGAGACTTTTGATCGACCTATATGACATCACTCTCGAAATAGTTGGATGATAAAATAAATAAATACAAAATGTGGGCAAAATTAGTAATTGGTTGGAGGCGGTCACGTCTCCACTTTTTCAAACTGCCCACATTCCGACCATGACGGTATTTCCACTTTGGTGGAGTTGCTCCTCGATATACTTGGATATGTTTTAGGGTCTGGTGTGCTTCTTAAGGGTAGATAGTCACTCTGACAAAGAACTGAGAGACAGTACGATACTAATATAAATTTGTGAGTGAAAACAACTGTAAATCCGTAGTGTGGACTCATAACAGTGTCGACATGTCACAGCGTCGACATATCACAACGTCGACGTATCACATCACCACCACCAGCAACCTGACATCCATTCCTAGATAAAAGGATCCTTTAACCTTTTCTATGCATTACGGTGTTCAGCGAAATGTAACAGAGGTCTATCCGAAAAAGAACTTCCTTGGTCCATCTTGTTCATCTACCATCCGCTTGGCTTTATGTCGCATTCACATACCTTTCATTGTCATCACAATCATAATTATGTTTTATTCGCCAATTGATTCCTTCAACCATTTGTTTGTTTTTACGTTTCTTCTAGGAACTCAATTGCAACCGAGTAACGCTGAGTTTTTAAATGATTTTCGCTTTTCAATTTCCTCTGTTAGTACTACAATGGAAAATTGGTGATACATGCCACTTACAAATAATCCTCTTCAGACACATGAGAAGCTTAGTCTTGAAGATTCTATTTAGATCACTGAAAGCACTTCGAGCCATTTTCTTCTTTTGTTATGGATCCAGCCATTGTTTTCAACAGCACTAAATACAAAACATCGTCTTATGACTGTATGTCTTCATTGTTAATTTGTACAGTTTTCTTCTCGATGCCTTGATTACGCACTATTTTAGACTCATTCCAATTGATTTTCGACTCTACTGTCAACATTTCTCTATTGAATGGTTGAAGTCGGACAAGGAGCAACTGAGTAGTGGCAATTCTCTTATCATTTCTTCAATTTAAGGATCTGTGTATTGCCTTTGTGACTGGAGAGAATAGTTTCGATGTTGTGGAATCTGCTTTTCTGGAATCTCTTTCCATCCTCAATTTCTCGCTAATGGGAAATATAACATAGATACGTCTATTCTTTAGAATACTAACAGGCCTTGAGTCAATGACTCATTTGTCAAGAGCTTGTAGTAGAGATTTTTCTGAGGCTGCAGGAAAAGACTTCTCAAAATTTGTGAATAAATACAAGTATGTAATACATACTCATTGCTCCGTTCTACAATTTAGTTAACAATTTGCAAATAATTAATAATATTATACCCAGTTATATGTTTTTTAATATCTGACCTTTGTCTATGCAGCTGGTGACAATTTAGTGAGTATCTAGCACAATAACGAAAGAAGGCTAGTAGGTCCGCTGTTTCTTGGGTATTGTGTGCTCCCTGTCTAATGACGGAAATTAATTACAGCGCTGTTCCAGTTTTGGAGTACTGTATTCTATCACAGGCACTCTGTAGGTAGTATTGCACGTTCCTTTTGCATTGCGTTCCCTTCAGCTTTATTCATTTCCAATGAAATATTTTGATAAACCATTCCTTCTGCGCAGGATGTCTGGAGGCGTCGTGAGTAGCGAAGGATATGGCAAAAATGATAATTCGAAACAAAGAATTCTGATAAACATTCCCATCTAAAATGAATACCTTAAGAGCTATGAGAACTACTCCATCTTCGATACTGTGAAACACATCTCGCCGAGTGCAAGGACTTCGCTTACCATATTTTGAGAGATGGTAGTATGGACCAAAATTAGAAACCAGTCTAGTAAAAGTAGGCTCCAAAGTGCATACATAAAAAGTTGCACTTGCTTGTCATCGCTACTGTGAAACACATCTCTTATAAGGAACAAATGTTCATACCTCTTACGATGTAAATTTTAGAGCTCATGTTTACCATTTTGGTAAGATCAATGTATATTTCTTTGTTTTTTTTTCAGTTTCACGGGAAATAAGGAAAGGTACTTTACTTCAATTGTCATAATAAAATGTAACATAACCAGATTCTTTAATATCTTTACAAACACCATCACCTTTAAACGTACAGCAACGGACTCCAACTCATTTATTTTACGATGCATTATAGATGAAAATACGACTGACCCACGTCGGCCCAATTTCGCTATCATAAAAAACGAGCTGCATTTCCTTGAACTTCTTCGATGTCCTCCATCAATCACATCTGGTAAGAAATCATACCGCACAGGAATACTCTGTCACCCCCTTCCTCAATCTGTTTTCCTTTGTAGCACATCAAAGTGCGTTTCAAACATTCGTGACACCCACCATGTGATTTTTTTCCTACATGCAAAGAAGCCAACACATAAAGTACACACAATATGTTTTTTACTGTGGGACGAATATGAGATACAAATTTTACAAATGTATTGCTCCAAGAAACGATATGTGATAATTTTTTTGTGGTCTGAATATTTTGTCTGCATAGGATTAGAAGGCATAAAAAAACTCGCGACGCATCAGTGAGTCAAGACATGGCTGTTGAGAAAAACTGCTCGAGCAGGGGACGGACAAGTGTAGTGTTGGCACGGTCTCTTTACTAGATTTGTTCTTAGTGGTCTCTGAATAAAACGAAGTTTCTGGTTTGCCTTCCCCACAACATTATCTATGTGATCTTTCCATTTTCTGACACACCACTCCTTTTCACTTTTGTCAGACATCAGCATAAACACCGTGTGAGTGCGTTAGCATCTGTAGAATAAATGACTGGCGTTAGGAGTGGACCTTTATTCTATGACAGAGCACAGCAGTGTTTAGCTGTATACAATTGTTTAATTTCAGACTTTTTGTTAAAGAAGTACACGAATTTACATATGTTGTGACATGACAACATTAGGACAGTTGGCAAGATAACGCATTATGTCCTGCTTAGCCGAAATTACATTATCAAATTTAAATAGAAGGTTCTCTATAAGTTGAAGTTGGCCAATACTGCGAAAAATCATCCGATTCCGGTTCTTAGTTTCTACATCTACATCGACGTGATTACTCTGCTATTCACAATAAAGTGCCTGGAAGAGGGTTCAATGAACGACCTTCAAGCTGTCTCTCTACCGTTCCACTCTCGAACGGCACGCGGGAAAAACGAGTACTCATATTTTTCTGTGCGAGACCTGATCTCTCTTATTTTATCGTGATGATCATTTCTCCCTATGTAGGTGGGTGCCAACAGGATGTTTTCGCAATCGGAGGAGAAAACTGATGACTGAAATTTCATGAGAAGATCCCGTCGCAACGAAAACCGCCTTTTTTAAAATGACTGCCACTCCAATTCACGTATCATGTCTGTGACACTATCTCCCCTATTTCACGATAATACAAAACGAGCTGCCCTTCTTTGCACTTTTTCGATGTCATCCGTCAGTCCCATCTGATGCGGATTCCACACCGCACAGCAATACTCCAGAATAGAGCGGACAAGCGTGGTTAAGCAGTCTCTTTAGTAGACCTGTTGCACCTTCTAAGTGTTCTGCCAATGAATCGCAGTCTTTGGTTTGCTCTACCCACAATATTATCTATGTGGTCGTTCCAGTTTAGCTTATTTGTAATTGTAATCCCTAAGTATTTAGTTGAATTTACAGCCTTCAGATTTGTGTGACTTATCGCGTAATCGAAATTTAGCTGATTTCTTTTAGTACTCATGTGAATAACTTCACACTTTTCCTTATTCAGGGTCAATTGCCACTTTTCGCAGCATACAGATATCTTATCTAAGTCATTTTGCGTGTAGTTTTGATCATCTGATGACTTTACAAGACGGTAAATGACAGCATCATCTGCAAACAATCTAAGACGGCTACTCAGATTGTCTCCTATGTCGTTAATATAGATCAGGAACAATAGAGGGCCTATAACACTTCCTTGGGGAACGCCGGATATTACTTCTGTTTTACTCGATGACCTTCCGTCTATTACTACGAACTGTGACCTTTCTGAAAGGAAACCACGAATCCAGTGGCACAACTGAGGCGACACTCCGTAGGCACGCAGTTTGGTTAGAAGACGCTTGTGAGGAACGGTGTCGAAAGCCTTCTGCAAATCTAAAAATATGGAATCAATTTGAGATCCCCTGTCAATAGCACTTATTACTTCATGAGTAGAAAGAGCTAGTTGTGTTTCACAAGAACGATATTTTCTGAAACCGTTCTAAATATGTAATAATAAATCGTTTTCTTCGAGGTACTTCATAATGTTCGAATACAGTATGTGTTCCAAAACCATACTGCAAATCGACGTTAGTGATATAGGCCAGTAATTCATCGGATTACGCCTACTTCCCTTTTTGGGTATTAGTGTGACTTGAGCAATTTTCCAGTCATTAGGTACGGATCTTTCTGTGAGCGAGTGGTTGTATATAATTGCTAAATATGGAGCTATTTTATCAGTATACTCTGAGAAGAACCTGACTGGTATACAATCTGGACCGGAGGCCTTGCCTTTATTAAGTGATTTAAGCTGCTTCGTTACACAGAGGATATCTACTTCTATGTTTCTCATCTTGGTAATTGCTCTTGATTGGAATTCAGGAACATTTACTTCGTCTTCTTTGGTGAAGGAGTTTCGGAAAACCGTGTCTAAAAACTCTGCTTTAGTGGCAGTGTCATCAGTGACTTCACCGTTGTTGTCGCGCAGTGAAAGTATTGATTGCGTCCTGCCACTGGTGTGCTTTATGTATGACCAGAATCTGTTTGGATTTTCTGCCAGATTTCGAGACAGAATTTCGTCGTGGAAATTGTTAAAAGCATCTCGCATTGAAGTACGCGCCAAATTTCGAACTTCTGTAAAACTTTGCCAATCTTGGGAATTTTGCGTTCTTTTAAATTTGGCATGCTTTTTTTCGTTGCTTCTGCAACAATGATCTGACCCGTTTTGTGTACCATGGGGGATCGGTACCATCACTTTTTAATTTATGTGGTATATATCTCTCAATTTCTGTCGATACTATCTCTTTGAAAACATTCCACAACTTTTCTACACTTACATGATCAGATCGGAAGGAGTGAAGACTGTCTCTTAAAAAGGCGTTAATAGCATTTTTATCAGCTTTTTTAAATAGATTGCGTTTCTTTTTGATGGTTGTAGGTGTTACGCAGCAACTGCCTTGTGGTCGCTAATCCCTGTATTCGTCACAAGACTCACTATTTGTCCAGGATTATTTGTTGCTAAAAGGTCAAGTATGCTTTCGCAAACATTTACGCTTCGAGTGGGCTCATGAACTAATTGTTCAAAATAATTTTCTGAGAAAGCATTCAGTACAATTTCGGATGACGTTTTATGCCTGTTGCCGGCTTTAAACGTATAATTGTTCCAGCATATCGAGGGTAGATTGAAGTCACCACCGACTATAATTGTATGAGCGGCGTACTTATTTGAAATGAAACTCAAGTTTTCTTTGAACCGTTCAGCAAGTATATCTTCTGAGTCGGGAGGCTGGTAAAACTATCCAATTAATAGTTTAGTCCGATTGTCAGGTATGACCTCTACCCACAGTATTTCATACGAACTATCTACTTCAATTTCGCTACAAGACAAACTACCTCTGACAGCAATAAATACTCCACCACCAACTGTATTTAATCTTCTTTTCTGAGCACCGTTAGATCGTTTGAAAAAAAATTTCGGCTGAACTTATTTCCGGCTTTAGCCAGCTCTCTGTACCTACAACTATTTGAGCTTCAGTGCTTTGTATTAGGGCTTGGAGCTCTGGTTCTTCCCCAACACAGCTACGACAATTTACAACTACAATACCAATCGTTTCTACAACTACTTTACTGTGTTTTACCTGCCCACTTTTAGGCGGACGCTCCTTCTGTGGTTCCCTGAGACCCTGTAACCTAAAAAACCGTCCAGTCCCTTCCACACAGCCCCCGCTACCCGTGTAGCCGCCTCCTGTGTGTAGTGGACTCCTGATATATTAAGCGGAACCCAGAAACCCACCACCCGATGGCGCAAGTCAAGGAATCTGCAGCCTACACGGTCACAGAACCGCCTGAGCCTATGATTCAGACCCTCCACTCGGCTCTGCACCAAAGGACCACAGTCGGTTCTGTCGACGATGCTTCAGATGTTGAGCTCCGCCTTAATCTCGGAAGCAAGACTGGCAGTCTTTACCATTTCCGCTAGCCGCCCGAAACCAGACAGAATCTGCTCCGATCCAAAGTGACACACGTCACTGGTACCGACATGAGCCACCACCTGCAGTTGGCTGCACCCTGAACTCTTCATGGCATCCGGAAGCACCCTTTCCATATCCGGAATGACTCCCCCCCCCCCCCCCCCGGAATGCACATGGAGTGCACATTGGCTTCCTTCCCCTCCTTGGCAGCCATGTTCCTAAGGGGCCCCATTACGCGCCTAACGTTGGAGCTCCCAACTACCAGCTAACCCACCATCTGTGAATGCCCAGACCTTGCGGGCCGAGAAGCTTCCTCTGGAACTGGGTTGACGACTGTATCCGGCTCAGAGACATCGTCAGCCACAGATAACGCTCGAAACCTGTTCGTCAAATGAACCGAGAAGGCCCTACGAGCGGCCCCTCAGAAAGTTTTTCACTGCCTGCCAAACTTTGGAATGATCTCCCACTCGACCACAGGTGAGGGGTCAACCTCAGTGCAGGCAGTACTTGGGGCGGCCACAGCAGTGGACCGATTGGAGAACACGTGGGACGTGCTCGACGTCCCTCGCATCCCCGTGTTTGATCCCCCACAGTGACGCCCCTTGGCAGCAGCCTCAAGCTATGTGACGGAAGCCAAAGCAGCTTGGAGCTGTGAATGAAGGGTCGCCAACTCAGCTCGCATCTGTACACAACAATCACAGTTCCTATCCATTACCGCAATTGCTGCTGCTTGAAGCTCGTAAAGATATGCAACAAACGAACGGTGTACTCGCTTTATTAGCAGCGGGAATTCGAAGTGCTCTCTCACTGGCAGTCTAACCGACACTGAGCTGTTCTAAAGAAACAAACAAAAGCCTGCACGATACGAGGGTCCATAGCAACGGCGGTACTTACACTACACTGTTATTCAAATAAAATGTTGTGCCTAGCAAGCACTCAAACACGCTAGAAATTCCAAAAATAAATTAGTAACTACCCAGATAACTGAAAATAAGTCGCTCCTGTTTGAAGCTCGTAAAAATATGTAACAAGCAAACGATGTACTCACCTTATTAGTAGCAGGAACTAGCAGTGCACACTCACTGACTGTCTAACCGACACTATTTGGTACTATTTAGGATGACAATGAAGTGTATGGAGGACGGTTGGCTTTTGTGACAAGATGAGCAAAAATAACTCAAGGATGCTCGAGTACACAGTGCACGCAAGCAGGTGAACCAACAAGTTTATGCCCCTGTTAGTGGCATTTACCTTAGCTGCGATGAGCTGTCGGCTGCAGGCCTGCTCTCGCCCTCTGAAAATCCTATAAAAAGCTAATCAAAATCTTTACCGATTTTATCAGCAGAAACTGTCCTATGTTTCTCGTAAGGCTAGAAAAAATGCACTCAGCCCTACTCTGGAAATATGGCGATTTACACGTGCATAGATGGAGCAGCATGTATACTACAATACCTTCTCAGTTCTCGCAAGAACAATTAACTGCATGGCTGTTTAGTTTCTCCGCTGTTGGAACTCAACAAAAAAAAAAAAAAAAAAAAAATGGTTCAAATGGCTCTGAGCACTATGGGACTTAACAGCTATGGTCATCAGTCCCATAGAACTTAGAACTACTTAAACCTAACTAACCTAAGGACATCACACAACACCCAGCCATCATGAGGCAGAGAAAATACCTGACCCCGCCGGGAATCGAACCCGGGAACCCGGGCGTGGGAAGCGAGAACGCTACCGCACGACCACGAGATGCGGGCTGGAACTCAACAACTCTTCAGATAATTTCCAGCTGAATGTCAGCCAAAGTGAATGCAGTGTTCACACAAAGTTCCTCTTTTGGTGTCAAACAGAACATGAAGCGCCCTGTTCTACACTTGACGCTGGTTCAGAGGAGAGTCCTCAAAGTTTTCGGTCTTGCGTCTCTTGTAGCAAACTGTTCCCCACCTGTGTCCTTTCGTGTTTCACATCACGGCTTCTGCCAATCACAAAGGGCCTACCTTCAAATGCGTCGAAATTTCGCCCCTTTCTACTCCTTCCAAGTTTATTCCAGCCAATCGGACATTTTGTGTCTGCTCCTGACGCCTAAAAGTTACACGCATACGTCACAAGCGCAACATGGGCATTTCATGTGATCAACTGCATTGCTGGTGTGTTTGTATCCATCTGGAAATTCCCCAATGCAGTTTTCTAAAGAATTTCTCCGTAACAAGCAGCGCTGGCCCACTAAGGTTCTCCAACCCCTTTTTAAAAGCATTCTGTTGTACTCGGGCCGTGATGGTGCAACTCGTGTCTGTCCCCAAACCAAAACATTTCCTCCAGCAGCTTTTTTCACCTTTTGCTCATTGACATGCAGGATTTGGGTACAGTGTGTTAATACTGTTGAATCGAATGTCATCCATTTGGATTACATACTGTACATTTTAATAGGCTAATCTGCTCATTGTTACTGAAGTATGTCAGGTGACATACTCATCTAGTTGTTATGACATATAAAATCTCTCATGTAAGGTGTGAAATTGACATTCATTCAATCTGCCATCTTACACGCTTAAGTTGTTCATAACTGTAATCCCTGGGAACTTAGTTGAACTGGCAGTATTGATTCATTATGCAACCGAAATTTAACGGATTCCTTTTGGTACTCATGAGGATGATCTTACTCTTTTCATTACTTAGAGTGAATTGCCTTTCTTGCACCATACAGATAATTTATCTAAATCATTTTGCAGTTGGTTTTGGTCTTGTGACGAATTTAGTAGAAGGTAAAAGACAACATCTAGAAACATTCTAAATTGGCTGTTCAGATTGTCTATTAATTTTTTTTAGGTTAATAATGGCAGAGGGCCATTAACACTTCCTTGGGGAACGCCAGATATCACTTCTGTTTTACTTTATAACTTTCCACCAATTACTACAAACTGTGACCTTTCTGAGAGGAAATCACGAAACCAGTCACACAACTGAGACTACAATGAATAGGGATGTAATTTCATTAGAAGGAATGGATTAAAAGCCGTCTGTAAATCTAGAGACATGGAATCAATTTCAGGTCCCTTGATGACAGCATTATCACTTTAGGATAGTAAAGAATTAGTTCTGTGCAAAAGGACAATATTTTATGATTATGTGCTGATTATGTGTCAAAAGGACGATTTCGTCGAGAGATTTCATAATGACACAGTATATGTTCCAAAATCCTACTGAAAATCGACGTGGGGATATAGGTTTGTAATTCTGCGGATTACTCCTATTTCTTTCCTTGTGTATATCTGCAAACTGTGAAACTTTCCATACCTCAGCTATGGATCTTTCGCCTATCGAACAGTTGTATATGATAGTTAATTTGGAGGTATTACATCAGTATATTGCGAGATGAACATAATTAGTACACCATCTGGTCTGGTAGGCTTTCATTAATTAACTGATCTAAGTTGCTTGCAACACCGAGAGCACTTACTTCTTGACAGCTGTTCTTGATTTTAATACTGGAATATCCGCCTCGTCATCTTACGTGAAGGAGATCAGGAAAATCGTGTTTAATAACTGTGGTTTAGTGGCACTATCATCGGTAACATTACCGCTGATATCGTGCAGTCTAGGTATTGACTGTGCCTTTCCAATGGACTATTTTACAAGCAACCAGAACTTCTTTGGACTTTCTGCCAGATTCTCAGACAGAGTTTAGTTATGGAAACTTTGAAAAGCATCTTGCATTTAAATCAGCGCTATATTTCACGCTTCTGTAAAACTTGGCCAAACTTGCAGATTTTGCGTTCTGTTAAATTTGGCTTGCCTTTTTCGTTGCTTCTGAAACAGTGTTCTGACCTGTTTTGGGGGATAAGTTTCGTCTGTTATTAATTTATTTGGTACAAGTTTCTCAAGTGCCGTCAATACTATTTCTTTCAATTGAAGCCATATCAGTTCTAGGCTTACACAGTTACAGAGTTTGGAAAAAAAAAATGGAAACACCCCGAGAAATGGATGCTTGGACATAAATTCAAATGGCAGCCATACCCGCAGGTTGCGTGTTGTATTTGATCGTGATCGGAACCTGTGAGTTGTCCTCAGTACGTTGCGAGTGTCAGTCGTGATCAGAACGATGTTACGTATAGTTTTAGTGCTTTATGTCGGAGCTAAGTAAATAAAAAAGTAGGCAAATAGTTGGTCCTCGGATGATGAATGCTTCCGAAACCAAGATAGCCGATGCGTTTGGCGTTTAAAGAAGCACGATGTCAAATATTTCTACCGCATACAGGGAAAGCGGAAAAACATAATCCGCTAAGTCACAATGCGGACAGAAGCGTCTGATCGTGACAGACGGTTATTGAAGAAAATGAACGAAAAAAGGAAGATTAGAGTTTAATGTCTCGTCAGCATAGATGTCATAATAGATGAAGCACATACTAAGAATGTTTTAGGAATGGAGAAGGAAATCCGACGTGCCCTTTCAACCAACCAGCGTTTACCAGGAGCGCGTTAGGGAAATCACGAGAAACCTGAATTTCCACGAACGTTCTCCGGAATGCGAGTCCACTGTGCTAACCTGTACGCCACTTCTCTCGGACTCATTGAAGAGGATTGCGACGAAAAATAGGACAACGACAGCTGCAAAAGCTACTGAAGAACTGCATGTCGTACTCGCGAACCCTACCACCATCAAAACAACACAAAGTGAACTCCACGAGCAGGGAATTGAAGGGCAGTCTTCAATTCTAAAACCACTCATCAGTAATGCAAATTCTTGTAACAGAAAAACGTAGGGCCGAAACCATAAAATTTGAACTGTGATGTAATAGAAAAAATCATTTGGTCGCATGAGTTCTGTTGCACACTATTTCCAAATTCTGGCTGATTTACGTCCCAAGAGTGAAACACTGCGGGCATTCGGTGATAATTTGGGCAGCCAGATCGTGGTATTCCGCAGGCGCCGTTGTTATTTTGCTAGGCCGCATTATTGCCAAGGATTTTGTGACCATTTTGGCTGATCAAGTCTTTCCCACGGCACAATGTTTGGAACCCAATAGTAATTCTGTTCTGGTAATGCTCGCATAATCCAGGACTGGTTTTGTGAGCACGAGGATGAATTGTCACATCTTGCCTGGCCACCACTGTCACCACATCTCCATGTTATTGAGCTTTTGTGGTCTACTTTGGAGCGAAGGGTGTGTGATCGCTATTCACTTCCATCATCGTTACCTGAATTTGTCACAAGTTTACAGGGAAATGGTACACGATTCCCTTGAAAACCATACAGGATCTGTATTTATCCAAGCGATAACTGGAAGCTGTTTTGAATCCCAACGGTTGTCCTACATTGTATTACGCATGCTAATGTGTTGTGTTTGTGATGTTTCAATATTTTTGTCCACCTCCTGTTGTTTGGAAGGAAAGGAGATTGTCTCTTAGGAAGGCTCTTTGAAGAAGTTATGGGTTTGGATAATACGGTATTCAGTCTCACTACAGAAACTTTGCGGTCACTAATCGCTGGATCTGTCTCATATTTGCTCGCTATTATTTGTTGCTAAGAGGTCAAGAACGATTTCAAACCATTTACACTTCGAGTGGCCTCCTGAACTGACTGTTCAAAGTATTAAGTACAATTTCGGATCATCTTTTATGTCCACCACAAGACTTGAACATGTATTTTCGTCAACATATCGAGGGCAGACTGAAGTCACCACCAACTATAACTTTATAACTGAGGTACACATTTGAGATGATACTCTTTTCTTTGAACATTTCAGAACTATATCATGTGAGTAAGGAGGCCAGTAAAAGTAACCAATTATTAGTTTACTCCGATTTTCAAGGATAGCCTCTACCACATTAAGTCACAGGAACTATCTGCTTAAATTTCAATGCAAGATAAACTATTTCTAACAGTGACAAGCACGCCAACCCCACCACTTGCGTTCTTTCTGAACAATTAAGACATCAGTAAAAAATATTGACTGAAGTTGTCTTTGGCCTTAGTCAGCTTTCAGTTTCTATAATGATTTGAGCTTCAGTGCTTTCTCTCAGAGTTTGCACTCTGTTGCTTTCTCAACACAGCTACGGCAATTAACGACAATAGTATCTAGCCTTGTCGTGTGTTTGACCTGCACACTTTGATAAATTAAACCATTTTTATTCTTACCCATCCAAAATTCATTTTGTTTCTTCACACTTTCTTCACTTTGAATTGTTTCTCTTACCAAATTCCCATTCTACTTCCTCACACTATCTCAAAGACATTTACTGATACTTCTGCTTCATTTATTATAGTGTTTTGAAGCAGCATAATTTATTATACTTGTTTGAATTAAAAAAAACATTTTCTATCAGGCGATGTCGGAAAAGAGCAGGCCTTCGCTGAACTAATGTGCCATTCGGTATATCAACAAGGGATACCGCCAATGGAACAGACGGCAGAATAGGACAAACACAATGTGTTGCCGTGCTACATTACAAGACCCGTGAGGTAACTTCACCACTCAAGCGCCACTAGAAAATCAAACGTACGTAGAACTGTGCTCGGTAACCAAGAATAGTGCTGACAGGTCTGATAAACGAGGGCAAATGCACTCATTTAGTGTATCTAGGATTGTAAAACAGTTAAGATCCTTAGACGCCAGAAAGTCATCTGTCCCAGACGGTATCCCCGTAAGATTTTATGTTGACTATGCTACAGATATAGCACCATTCTTATCCGTCATCTATCAGAGATCATTGGAACGGCGGAAAGTTCCACGGGACTGGAAGAAGGCCCAGGTCATAGCAATCTATAAAAAAGGGTAGAAAATCGGATGCACATAATTACCGGCCAATTTCACTGACATCGATTTGTTGTAGAATCATGGAACATATTTTGTGTTCAGACATAATGACCTTTCTAGGCTCTGAGAAGCTCATCTGCAGAAACCAGCACGGTTTTAGGAAACAGCGGTCATGCGAGACACAGCTGGCCCTCTTTGTGCAGGTTCTAGATACCGGCTCCCTGGTTGATGCCATATTTCTCGACTTTCGAAAGGCGTTCGACTCAATTCCGCACTGTCGCTTGCTACAAAAAGTGCGCGCTTACGGTCTATCCGATGACATGTGCGGTTGGATAGAAAGTTTTCTAACAGACAGGGAGCAGTATGTCGTCCTGAACGGAGTAACTTCAACAGAAACAAGAGTAACTTCAGGTGTGCCCCAGGGCAGCGTAATAGGTCCTCTGCTTTTTACGATTTACATAAACGATCCGGTTGATGGTATTGACAGAGGCTTTAGACTGTTAGCCGATGATGCTGTAGTCTACAGGAAAGGAGTATCACACGAAAGTTGTGAACAAACCAATGAGGATTTGCAGAAAATAAATGCGTGGTGTAATGACTGGCACTTATCTCTCAATATTAGTAAGCGTAATCTACGGCGTATAACAAGGCGAAAATACCCATTAATGTATGAGTACAAAATAAATGATCAGTCTTTGGAAGCGGTAACATCAGTCAAGTATCTGGGTGTGACTATTCGAAATGATCTCAAATGGAATGATCAGATTACGCAAGTAACGGATAAGGCGAACTCTAGATTGCGGTTTTCTGGTAGAATCCTGAAGCGATGCAGTCCTTCAACAAAGGAAATAGCTTACGTTAGTTCGTCCAGTCTTAGAGTATTGTTCATCTGTATGGGACCCTTACCAGTTGGGTATCATTCAAGAGATTGAGAAGGTCCAAAGAAGAGCGACAAGATTCGTGACTGGTACATTTAGCCATCGCGAGAGCGTTACAAATCTCATGGAAAGTTTTAAGAGGGACACACTTGCAGATAGACGACTCGCTAAACAGAAGGGGCTTCTCTCTAGATTCTGAAATCCAACCTTCACCGAGGATGTAGGGCATATATTATTACCACCAACTTTCAAATCGCATAATGATCGTCATTCAAAAATAAGGGAAATAAGAGCTCGTACTGAGGCGTTCAGACAGTCGTTTTTCCCTCGCGCAATCCGCCAGTCGAAAAGAGGGGAGGGGGGGGGGATGTAGATGTAGATGTAGAAACGCAGAGCTACCGCGTCACGGGCACAGGCTCGGTTCTTTAAATAACGAAGCTTTCGGAACTCAAAGAAACATTTTGTCTTGCTGTCATTCTGTCCGTGTCATTAGAACCAGAGAGAATGGCAGTCCGTTGAGTTTCAGTGAAACTACAACAAACTGGTCGGTGATGGCCAGCCTGGTAACTGCTTGCTGACTTCAACACTCAGATGCAGCCAACCTGATATACACTATAGCCTGGCCATTTCTGCCTACTGGGTTGCTGCAGATGAGAAGACTACTGTGCGGCCTGCCCATCTCCAATATCGGGTCATCGTGGACGATCTGCAAGCTGCCATCTCCATATCGAAGAGATGAGGCACGTGTGCGCAGTCTTCAAGAAGACTCGTGAGCATCTGGTACTGTCTTCGGCGATATGTGGCCGATGGCTAGGCCCTAGTCTTCACGACAACCATCCTGGATAACAGTCGGTTGTCCTCACATGAGTACACGATCGGCTGTCTTCGAGAGCACTGAGGTGAAAGCCGTACTACGAGGGTAATCCCAATAGTAAGGTCTCCAATTTTTTTATAAGTACAGAACTATGTTTGTGTGGCAGTTGGTCACACTGTTATGAAGAGTACTTCACGCGCTGTGTGTAAACATGCGCAAGCCGCGCTGAGGCGCTCAGTCTTGGCTTGGCAGCCGTTGAGAATGGAGCTCCCGTTGGATGTTACCACCAAGTGCGAATTGCGCGCAGTTATTCTGTTTTTGAACGCAAAGGGCACTGCGCCGATTGAAATCCATCGCCAATTGACGGAAGTGTATGGTGAGTCGAGCATGGATGTCAAAAATGTTCGTAAGTGGTGTAGAGAGTTTGCACCTGGTCAGAGAGGAATTCACGACGAACAAAGGAGCAGGAGACCGTCAATTTCTGAGGAGACACTGTTGAAGGTTGAGCAAAGCATACGTGAAGATCGTCGGATCACCCTGGATGATCTCTTCACGTTGGTTCCTGATGTTTCCCGAAGTACCACTCACAGAATTTTAACGGAAACATTGAACTACCGGAAGGTGTGCACAAGATGGATGCCGTGCATGCGGCAACGAGTTGATGATGCCCGCGCATTTCTTCACCGCCTTGCAGCCGAACAGGACAACTTTCTGGACTCAGTTGTCACGGGTGACCTGGTATGACCAAGTAACAATCACGCCAGTGGCGGCATCCTTCCTTGCCAAAGCCGTGGAAATTCAAACACAGTCTGCCGGTAAAGTCATGACAACCGGTTTTTCGGATCGGAAAGGGGTATTGTTGGTTGACTTTATGCCCACTAGGACCACAATTAACGCTGACAGGCACTGTGAGACCCTGAAAAAACTCAAAACGGGCAATTCAGGACCGGAGAAGAGGAATGTTGAGCAAGGGCGTACACATTCTCCATGATAACGCTCGCCCACACATTGCTCTCCTGCAACAGTTTCAGTGGAACATAATCATCCACCCACCCTATAGTCCTGACTTGGCGCCCAGTTACTATCACCTGTTCCGTAGGTTAAAAGAACATTTGGCCGGAAAGCGATTCAGCTCCGACGACGAGGTGAAAGAAGTGGTTCATAACTTTCCGAACAGCATGGCGGCGAGCTGGTATGACATGGGCATACAAAAAGTGCCACAGCGTCTACAAAAATGCGTCGACAGAAATGGTGATTATGTCGAAAAATAGCCAAATGTTCAATCTGTAAACTGATGTAAACCATTGTAGAAATAAACAGGTCTATGTACTTATAAAAAATAGGAGACTTACTTTTGGGATTACCCTCGTAACTCATCCCGCAACTCCCACCATCACAGCACACGGCAGTGGCACTGCCCCCTGGCACCAAGTCAAGCCTTCTTGAGAAGGCATCACCACTTCTTCGTGGCAGGTTGGTTTATGCCTGGCCGTCGACTGCCACTCTGGAGAAACTTATAACTCTGTACACTTCATACGACAAATAATGTTATTGTCAGAGGCGCCTCTGGGCATGAACTGGACTACTCACCCACGTTCCATGCTTGGCTTCGTATTGACAACGGTACACCAGCCTCGTGAGTGGCAATAATATTCTTATTCTTACTGCCTTTTGCCTGAAACTGTCACCTTCTCCGCTTTATCTTCAATACTTGCCTTCATCCATCGGAGATTTTCGTTTACATAATCAAGAACTTAGCACAACAGAACATTTAGTATCCTCCCTCAGAAACTCCTTGTCATTTTCCACTCTTTTAAAGACCTGTATAGAACTTTAATCTCCTTTAATATTGCAATGTGACAATGCTCACATCAATCGCCACGTTGCAGTTTTGAATAATTAATTAGGGCAGTAATGATAAATAGCAGCGTGGATGTGAACAAATTTGTGGTTCATTGCGCTATGCTAACAGAGATGGCTAATGGATTAGCAGTGATAATGTACTGCATTGCGTTAAGCGCAAATAATTTTTGCAGACATAATTTCAAGCGGGATCGTACTCAGAGTGCTGGTGGCGGGAAGCCAGCAGCGCGATAGTCCAGAGGTCGAATGTTACAACTTCCAGCACCACCAGGGCGGTCTCCAGCGGCAGGGCTTTGATGCCACCAGACAGGCAGGTGGCATTTATGGCAGAGCACTGCGAGGCAAGCAGAATGTTTCTCAAAATGAATAACGCAGGGAGGTGGTGTCTACCCCTCGACCATGTCGCCTCACAAAAGTGTCGTAGGGGACATAGCCAGCAAGGATATACCTCTGTGAATCCCCAAATCTATATTTTTTGAGCATGGGACAGAGGAGCGGAATGCGTCCGTTTAGCAGTTGCTTCCAAGGAATCGTCTAGAAAGATTTTAGGGCAAGCTGCGACTCCCACAGGTGACCACGATTGGCCAGATCGATGTGACGTAAGCAGTGTTTCCCGCACACTCACAGTCGCGCGGGAGTAGTGCTCATTGGTGAAAATTGGACAGCCACAGGAGCAGAACAACACACTGCACTTTATTTTTGGTATAAATGAGACACTTGGATTTTAGCATCCACCCGATAAGGATGCAGTACTCTGGAGTGGATGATGCAGAGTAATTGCGGAATAGCTCTGTTCCTTACCCAGAACTGCGGATAATTTCCGGGAATTGAGTCGTTACGCGCGCCACTGTGGTTGCACCGACATCACACCTGATCGTCATAACAGCGCTGCGAGAACAGACAGCTGGGGACCCTGTCATGGAGCAGAAGAGCAGAATAGGTAATACACGCAGTTCCGCACGTAGCAAGATCAGCCTTGTATTTTATAGAAGTTAAACGGATGGCCATTGACCCATTGAGCATCGCAGCACATTCTTGCATTATTTCAGTGATTAGATACTGATGGAAAGAACGTGACCTAGGATCTTGTGCTGTCATTCAGTTAGGGGGCAGTGCCAATCCGCATTGCTAGGTTTTATAGTTAAAGACTAGCGCTACTCTCCTTTCTCTTTATTAAGATATTAATCTGCCCACTCTCAAGAGGCATCACCTCATTAATTCAGTTTGTTAGTATAAGTATCTGTAAATTGGAATAAATCTGATTGGAAATTGGAAATTAGTGGTAAGGTCTTACGAGACCAAACTGCTGAGGTCATCGGTCCCCACCTAAGCTTACACACTACTTAATCTAACTTAAACTACCTTACGCTAAGGACGACACACACAGCCATGCCCGAGGGAGGACTCGAACCTCCGACGGGAGAAGCCGCGCGGACCGTGACAAGACGCTGTAGACCGCTCGGCTACCACGCGTGGCTAACTCTGATTATCTTTCCCGATATTTCAGACTACACAAATACTGAAACAACAACCCTTTCCTAAAAACATGTCATAAATTTAGGTGGGGTTACCTTGGTGTTAATAATTTACGTACATAACTACTTTCTATGAGGCAAGCGACCTCATCCAATCCGATCCTTCAACAGAGGTTGGGATTGCATAGTCAGATGTCATTATCAATAAGAATCGCATTGGGGGAATTTATAATAGAGTTCCGAGTTCAGCAAATATTCCATTTGCATATCACGTCACGTTAGCAAAGGAAACTCGGAGGTCGCTTCCCAGTATGAACATATGTCGTCGTTAGATGTCAGGATGCAACGAACCTGCTGTTAGTTTATGCTGCGGCTTTCGATAATGGCAACATGGCAGCATGCTGCATTGCCTTTTCTGAGTTCACTGGTGATGCAGAACCTGATTGGAAGGTAATTGTAACAGTATTTGTTGATAATTAAGATGCCAATGGATGTACATCATGTGGAAATCTTTATGACAAAGTTATGTCATTAGGTGCGTAACTTCGATTTCAATTACATATATTGCGATGTTCCCTGTGCTAATGCCGTAACCTAATACAGCTCTGACGAATAATGAGAAGCTCTCGTGTTGTGATAATTTGACATTAGGTAAGGCATCAAATGCTTCCAGGTAATACAGCTGCTCGAAAATGATGATTACTTTTTAATGTCCTGTCCACGAAGAGGTGATTCATGATACTGCGTTGGGGAAAATTTTACTTATCATTTTCAGAGGAACCATCTGGTACTCGCACTAAAAGATTGAATGAAATCACAAAAGAATCTAAAACAGGAGGACCGGACGTGAAATTCCCTTGATTATCAAGAATGCGAGTCCAGCGAGTTAGTAACAGCGCCATCTCGTTCGTCATAGTTTCTCGAGAGCCATCTACCAAAAGAACCTTCAACACTATGTTATGGTGCTGTGACTCACACATAAAGATAACGTAGTGTACCGCCCCATGGACAGAAAACACCAATTAACAAACTTTGTGGAAACTGAAAGTAGGGAAGTGAGTCATCTTGACAGTGACGGCAAGTATTGACGATAAAATCTTCACTGGTAATATTTTGATTAACACCTATATTATTCAAATACTGAGAATAGCATAGAAAAAGGGGAGATAAAAGGAAAGGATTATCATATATTCTTTATCAAACATCTATAGAATAAATTCAAAATCATATGAACGAAGGTTAAATCCGAGAAAGTAATTCAGTCAAAGGTAACATTTACCATGGAAGAGAGTTATCGCCGCATCGAAAAGGAAATTCAATGCGACTACAATGTAACTCGGAATGGAAATATTCAGTTAGTTAGTTGCTCTTGAGTCGCTCTAGAGTACTTCTGCGATAGTTGTCTGGACGCAAACGCTATTAGATTGTTTCAGTTTTGGAATGTAGTCGAATTAAGTCGGCTGATGCTGAGGGTATTAGATTAGGAAATGAGACACTTAAAGTAGTAAAGGAGTTTTGCTATTTGGGAAGCAAAATAACTGATGATGGTCGAAGTAGAGAGGATATAAAATGTAGACTGGCAATGGGAAAGAAAGCGTTTCTGAAGAAGAGAAATTTTTTAACATCGAGTATAGATTTAAGTGTCAGGAAGTCGTTTCTGAAAGTATTTGTATGGAGTGTAGCCATGTATGGAAGTGAAACATAGACGATAAATAGTTTAGACAAGAAGAGAATAGAAGCTTTCGAAATGTGGTGCTACAGAAGAATGCTGAAGATTAGATGGGTAGATCTCATAACTAATGAGGAGATGTTGAATAGGATTGGGGAGAAGAGAAGTTTGTGGCACAACTTGACTAGAAGACGGAATCGGTTGGTAGGACATGTTCTGAGGCATCAAGGGATCACCAATTTAGTATTGGAGGGCAGCGTAGAGGGTAAAAATCGTAGAGGGAGACCAAGAGATGAATACACCAAGCAGATTCAGAAGGATGTAGGTTGCAGTAGGTACTGGGAGATGAAGAAGCTTGCACAGGATAGAGTAGCATGGAGAGCTGCATCAAACCAGTCTCAGGACTGAAGACCACAACAACAACAACAAATTTTATTTCATATACTGAGCGGCCAGTACTGACTGTTGGCCGGTGGCTGAAAGGTTCACACGTGGAGTAACGGATTCCGGGACGTACCTTGTCTACTCTAGAGTTACAGCAAGGAGGCTTTGCTTAAGATGGGCAGTAATTCGGGGATGGTTTTCAGGGCCTGCTTGGCACATAATGAAGTTGCGGTTTCTGGGAGTTAATCCCTGATGCGCAGGCGCAACGGTGCCTTAGCCCTTAAGTTACCACTCGAGATGCAGCAGGTGTATGTCCACCATGGCTGTCACAAGAATCATACTTTTCCGATCCCATGAAACGTTAGAAATGTTGCTCCATCTCAGCAGTATTCCTGTTTGGCCACTACAGTTTATAGACACTGTGTATGCTAAAGCCTCCAACAGTAGAAGACTGTTCAAATTCGATACCAACCTAGTACTTCGTTTATGCGCATTTGTACGCCATATTACGAAAATTTTTGCTGCATTCCTCTCTAGTCTCATGCTTCGAGGCATATTTACGTTCATCACATTGGCCACAAGCATTGCTGTCGCCCTTCCAATGGAGTTTGGTTTGAGAACAGAGAAATTCTTACTCTTACCTTTTGTTTCCTGATAGTCGTCCCGCTCTTCAAAAATGGCTCTGAGCACTATGCAACTTAACTTCTGAAGTCATCAGTCCCCTAGAACGTAGAACCACTTAAACCTAACTAACATAAGGACATCACACATCCATGCCCGAGGCAGGATTCGAATCTGCGACTGTAGCGGTCGCGCGGTTCCAGACTGTAGCGCCTAGAACCGCTCGGCCTATACGGCCGGCCGTCCTACTCTGACTGTGCATTTTGAAGATATGTGTAGCTTTTTGCTATGGCGTAACGTGTCAGTTTCATACGTAAGATTCAATATTCTCAGCAGCCCCAATTTATCTGGTAGATTGTCCATTCTGGATGCAGTGTTCATTAGGCTCTTTCTGTTGTTACGAGGCCTGTTCAGAAAGTAATCTCCGATTGATTGCCAAATAGAAACCACAGTGAACATCAGAAATGTTTTACTTGTAACAATTAGCTACACCTTTCAGCTACTTCTCTACGTAGTCTCCGTTCTGACTTAGACTTTTGTCATAGCGTTGTACCATCTTTTCAATAGCCTCATCATAGAAGGCAGCCGCCAGTGCTTTCCGCCAATTCTCCACGCTGGCCTACACCTCGTTGTCTGTGTCAAAATGTTGTCTTCAAAGACAGCGGTTCATGTGACCAGAGATGAAACTCAGGGGGAGACAATTGTGGACTGTATTGTGTGTAATCTCACATTTCCCTTTGAAAACGATGCAGGATCATCTTCATTGCCCCTGCAGAATGCGGCTGAGAATTGTCTTGAAGAAGAAGCAGCACGACAGTTATGTAATGTTAGCTGCATAGCTTCAGGCGAAATTTCTCACCAGGCCCTCTTACTTGGCGGCAGACACTATTTTCTTGACATCTTTACGCACTCACTGCGAGCTCAGAAATGAGAAGAGCGACGTGATGCTAGCTGGGGTTATACTAGAGACACTACCCAACACATCTGTGCAAAGCTTTATCGGATTTTCATAGTCGTTTCCATTTCGCGACCGAACGGAGCTTACTTTCTGAACGCCCCTCGTAATTTGAAAACGTGTGTTACGTAGACAAGGAACTCTGATATCGTTCTTATTTCAATCTTGCTAATGATGTCAATTAAAGTGCGACATAATTAACTTAATCAACATCTGTATTTCATATTAATTTTCTGTGTTTTTTATGCCAATAGTCACTTTGCAATAAGATTCCATGAGAGTTTTGATTCTGAATCTTCTTTTTATCTTCTTTTTCTTGTGCCTCTGTCCTGCATTTCTCGCAGGTTTGGCATGGTTATTAACAGAATTGGCAGGATGACGTTCCTGTCACCACGCTGCTACCATCTGGGAAGTAATGTATACACCACAACTGCCTGCGTGTAGAGTGGTCCATTTGAAAGTGAGCGAAAGTTTTCTAAATGTTTATGAATCGTGTAACTGAAGCAGGACTTGGGTACCATCTAGTTAGATGTGGGGAAATATTGGTTTCGATTTTGATAACATGGTTAAAATTGTGGTATCGACTTCCATTTAGTAAAGATACTTCCTACAACTCCTCCCACGGTTAGGCTACCCTTTTTTTCACGAATACAATCAAGAATACAATAAGGTGTTGTTTCAATGTGATGGTGTCACCGCTATGAGCAGTAGCAAATTATTAATGGAATGTTGCATAATATTCAAAATTGGTTATTGTGGGGCTGATGGGTTTCACTCGCAGGTTTAATTCGGAGCTCAGTTACTAATCCAGATTGGTTTCAAAACACATTCTTTACAGATTCGATCTTGTAAGAAACGCTCCGGGCGCAGACCTGAAGGATGGTATTAGCTTCAAATTTTGGTCATATGGGAAGCTGAGTTGCAGTTCAATAATAACAGCTAGAACACTGGCTTCTGTAGCAGGGGACTACATTTGTTATTTTGATGTGCTGTAGTTTTTGATGATTAGTGTTATCCTGTCGTGATATACTATTGATGATTAGTGTTATGTTGTAGTAATAAACTTGATTTTCAATTATTTGTGTTACACTGTCTCGAAATTTTCCATCAACACAGTCGTTATGAGGGGGATAAAACTGAAAGATTTTGCTGTGCCAGGAAGAGTGATTGACGCCTCGATTGCAAAGAAAATTGTATACAACTTCTTGAACCATTACCAATTTGTGAGTGACTGAAGCATGTTGGCTGGAACTGTTACACACAGGTAGCTATTAGGCTGACTTACCTTTGAAAATGAAATCTAAACCATAGTATAATTTTTTTTCGCCAGTGTTGAGTTCTGACAAAAGTAAATGACATATTATGAGGAAAAGCAATGCTTTAATATGACGTGGGAATCAAACCATGAATCTTTCACTTTCTTTTCTTACCTGTCCACAGATTGCCATCAAACCACATACAGTAAAACGATTTCAGCGCGAGACGTTTGGAGTGTACGTGGACTGAAGATCGTATATTCTGGGCTCACATATCATTATTTTTGTTTATTGGAACATACGCTGCTGTCTTTCCTTCTAGAGCCACAAGTGATATCTTTTAGCAGAGTCAATGAATCCAAATTATCTGTAAACCGACAATTATGCATTTTGAAGACAACCTGGAAATGAAAAAAAAGAAAATACACGGAACTACACCAGACGCCTGGTTGTTGCGGTTGGTAGTGCCAAATTATTGTCGCCAGTAATACCTATACTTCATTCAGAAATAAAATGGATTAAACAGTGGGTGGAACAAGTGTGATTCTGTATTTTGGTGGTACCTCGGAGTAGCAGAAATGGAGACAGCCGCGTGCCAGAGTAGCGACCATGGTGCTGCTTTCAGGTAAGCTGTTGCAAGTCGTGCAGTTCGGAAAAGACCTAGTGTAGGGGTCCAAGGCCCGGAACGTCCTACTGTGACGTCCCTTCCTTCTTCCTTCACTCATTGGGAAGAGACGCGACTCGTAACGATGTTCGTCCCCGTCGGTGTAACGTGGAACAGCACCTGTAACTCTCGTAAGAACACAACTCCTCGCGTGGTTTAGAAATATTCTGTTATCTGTCCGCAACAGTCTTCTCACCTTGTGCGAACTGATAAACTGCAATCGTTTATTTTTATGTCCGGTTAGCTCTGTGATGAAATAAAATCTTGATTCTTGATTTCATCATTACGGTCGTATTTCACATCATACATACCGAGGATGAAATATTTCTGTCTACTACTCCGTTTCTAGGTCGTTGCTACGTCCAGGTATTAACAACGGTCCGACGTAACTCCAGAGATAACTTACGTTGGAGTAAATGTTTTTTTCTTTTTAATACGCCGTAATACTGGTTTAAACTACTCACTCTTCACTGTCCATTATTCATGTACTCACTTAGTCACTTAAAATGTTTAAAGAGTTAGGAGACACTTAAGATTTAAATTTTGATTCAGATTTTATTATTCTTTCGGTAATTAATTGTTTGTCCCTACAACACACGTACACCGGTATGTCATTCAAGATTAACTTCTGTTCAGTTCAGTAATCGTGACGCTGACAACTTCTGACGAATCGGCATACTTGCCTTTCATCGTGTCTTCGTTTTATTGTGTCCTACTCAAGACTACGAATTGTTTTTCTGTCGTTGATCCGTTGCTCTCAAAGTTTGTAACTGTTCATCAGTACGAAGGCTAAGTCCGATAAACCAATACCACTCGATCGAAGTCTAACACTAGTCTTACTATACCGTCGCGTTGAGAACGGTAAAGATTAATTTTCATCAGTCGAATGACTGAGCAATGCTTCTGTCTCTCCCAAGGCAGTCAGTAGTTCTAATGGAATGTTGTCTACTGCCAGGGCCTTGTTTCGACTCAGGTCTTTCAGTGCTCTGTCAAACTCTTCACGCAGTATCATATCTCCCATTTCATCTTCATCTACATCCTCTTCCATTTCCATAATATTGTCCTCAAGTACATCGCCCTTGTATAGACCCTCAATATACTCCGCCCACCATTCTGCTTTCCCTTCTTTGCTTAGAACTGGGTTTCCATCAGAGCTCTTAATATTCATACAAGTGGTTCTCTTTTCTCCAAAGGTCTCTTTAATTTTCCTGTACGCAGTATCTATCTTACCCCTAGTGAGATAAGCCTCTACATCCTTACATTTATCCTCTAGCCATCCATGCTTAGCCATTTTGCACTTCCTGTCGATCTCATTTTTGAGACGTTTGTATTCCTTTTTGCCTGCTTTATTTATTGCATTTTTATATTTTCTCCTTTCATCAATTAAATTCAATATTTCTTCTGTTACCCAAGGATTTCTACTAGCCCTCGTCTTTTTACCTACTTTGATCCTCTGCTGCCTTCACTATTTCATCCCTCAAAGCTACCCATTCTTCTTCTACTGTATTTCTTTCCACCATTCCTGCCATTTGTTCCCTTACGCTCTCCCTGAAACTCTGTGCAACCTCTGGTTTATTCAGTTTATCCAGGTCCCATCTCCTTAAATTCCCACCTATTTGCAATTTCTTCAGTTTTAATCTACAGTTCATAACCAATAGATTGTGGTCAGAGTCCACATCTGCCCCTGGAAATGTCTTACAATTTAAAACCTCGTTCCTAAATCTCTGTCTTACCATTATATAATCTATCTGATACCTTTTAGTATCTCCAGGGTTCTTCCATCTATACAACCTTATTGCATGATTCTTGAACCAAGTGTTAGCTATGATTAAGTTGTGCTCTGCGCAAAATTCTACCAGGCGGCTTCCTCTTTCATTTCTTACCCCAAATCCATATTCACCTCCTACGTTTCCTTCTCTCCCTTTCCCTACTACCGAATTCCAGTCACCCATGACTATTAAATGTTCGGCTCCCTTCACTATCTGAATATTTTTTTTTATTTCGTCATACATTTCTTCAATTTCTTCGTCATCTACAGATCTAGTTGGCATATAAACTTGTACTACTGTAGTACGCGTGGGCTTCGTGTCTATCTTGGCCACAATAATGCGTTCACTGTGCTGTTTGTAGTAGCTTACCCTACTCCTATTTTTTTTATTCATTATTAAACCTACTCCTGCATTACCCCTATTTGACTTTGTATTTATATCCCTGTATTCGCCTGACCAAAAGTCTTGTTCCTCCTGCCACCGAACTTCACTAATTCCCACTATACCTAACTTTAACCTATCCATTTCCCTTTTTAAATTTTCTAACCTACCTGCCCGATTAAGGGATCTGACATTCCACGCTCCGATCCGTAGAACGCCAGTTTTCTTTCTCCTGATAACGACGTCCTCCTGAGTAGTCCCCGCCCGGAGATCCTAATGGGGGACTATTTTACCTCCTGAATATTTTACCCAAGAGGACGCTATCATCATTAACCACACAGTAAAGTTGCATGCCCTCGGGATAAATTACGGCGTTAGTTTCCCCTTGCTTTCAACCGTTCGCAGTACCAGCACAGCGAGGCTGTTTTGGTTAGTGTTCCAAGGCCAGATCAGTCCATCATCCAGACTGTTGCCCCTGCAACTACTGAAAAGGCTGCTGCCCCTCTTCAGGAACCAAGCGTTTGTGTGGTCTCTCAACAGATACCCCTCCGTTGTGGTTGCACCTACGGTACGGCTATCTGTATCGCTGAGGCACGCAAGCCTCCCCATCAACGGCAAGGTCCATGATTCATTGGGGGGGGGGGGGGGGGGGGAAATAAAATTTAACTTAACTGATACGGGATCGAGGTGCGATCTTTACGAGGCGTGCTACAGTATTCACTTCCAGCAGCGGTTAAGGTAATTAGCAGAGGGACGCTAACTCAATTCACCAACGAAGGGTGCAGGTTTCGAGCGTAGTCTCTTTCGGCGAACTATACGAGCATTCACGTGAAGTGGGTTGGGACAACCAAGGAAAACAGAAATCAGGATTTCTAGACGAGAACATTAAAAATTACTTCCTTACGAATTTCCTGTGAAAGAATGACGATTTCCCTGTCTCTGCACCCCATCACTGGCAGTGATACATCTGCAGTCTCGTAACGGGTCCCCACACAGTTAAAACGCCTGTGTTTGATCCCCCTGTCCTTTTTGTAGGAGAGTCCAAAGTGCACTGTTACTCGTTAATGATACGTGAGGCCCATGAGACGATAGCATGGAATCTCCCCCTTGGGCCCCATTTATAGTGGATGCAGGTGGAGGGATTTCGCGCTTTACAGGATTTGCTGCAGGCACAGGTTAATTTTTTCTGCAGTCTTTTGTGTGTGTCTGCGTGAGGGCGGCCGAAGTGGCCGTGCGGTTAAAGGCGCTGCAGTCTGGAACCGCAAGACCGCTACGGTCGCAGGTTCGAATCCTGCCTCGGGCATGGATGTTTGTGATGTCCTTAGGTTAGTTAGGTTTAACTAGTTCTAAGTTCTAGGGGACTAATGACCTCAGAAGTTGAGTCCCATAGTGCTCAGAGCCATTTTTGAGCCTGCGTGAGGGTGTGTATGTTTGTGTGACAGAATGGAGTGGGTGAGACCAGCGGGAGGGGGGTAGGGCATAGGGGAGTGAACAATGGGGGCTAGGGGTGGGAGTGCGTGCAGGACGTGTCAGATCTTGGACAGTAGAAAAGAGGTGCGGGAGTGGGGTATCAGTACTTAAGGCACAAAACTATGAACAATTTTTCAAAAACTGAGTAAAAAATGAAACGTCTTTGTGTGTGTGTGTGTATTCGAATGACAAATTTTCTGAGGCTGTTCTGGGGTATCGGTTGAATGTTCTAGAAGAACTTTGCAATTTTGTGCCTATGTATCAAGTCTTGTGAAAAGCGATGTAAGTTCTAATATACTGTAAAGAATGATATACCAGCTACTGAACATAAAAGAACTAATATGTCCTGTAAAGAAATACAAATGTAGTTGAACTTACAATACGGAAAACAATTACCGTTGATTAGTGAATCTCCAGAGATAATAGTTTAGGTTTATCAAAGTCACACTCTGAAAATTAATGGATATAGTCCGCTTCCTACCTGGACATTTTCAACGCAAACAGCTGAAGTAATTTTTTTGAAGTGCAATACAGATTGATGATAATACAAAATTTTAAGAAAATTTTGTCATTGTTAGTATAATACAATGAAATTACTTTACAATAAGAATAAGTAGAACAAAAATGTGTTATTTTCTCTCAGGTTCATAGGGACCAGGTATCCAAAGTTGTTTGCTCCTAGAGCGAGTTACAACATAATTCACAAATGATAATAACTGAAATTTAAAAAAAAATTAAGCAATAACAGGTCACGAAAGCAAGATACCTGCAGTAGTTTATAAGGCCACATTACAGCGAAACGCCCTAAACTACTGCAAGAAAATCTTCTTTGGATAAAAAAACTGTTCCACAAAAGAAGCTTTTAGACTTAGATTAAAAATTTCGAGTTTACCACTCACATTTTTCTTTTCCTCAGGTAGCCTATCGAAAATCAACTGCGATGTAGTGCACACTTTTCCGAACAGTGGTTAACGATGTATTATCCAAATACAAAGATATATCTATCTAGTGTTCACGAAATGAGTAATACACTTCCTTTTGAATGAGTCCGTATCATTAACCATGAATTCCATGATGTGCTGTATGTCCAGGGATGAGAGAGTTAGTCTTTCAGAGATGCATTGACTGGTAACGAACGTAACGACAGACAATATCGACGAAGTAAGCTACCACGAAATCAGCTGTTGTCTCTTACATAGATACCGGATGAATTAGACTTTGGATATTACATTCGTGAATAATTGAGGTGAGATGAAAATCTGTTCTAGATTTATTCCACAAAAATTTCTGAGTCAGAAGACAAGATTGGATGGTATATACTGGAAATTTGATTGATACCTGCGCTTCACACCCATCGTTCCAGCAAATCATTATCGCAGGGGATGAGAATTCTTACTACCTGTTCGATCGCCGCTCCGGGACGTGAAGGGCTTCAGACACGAGCGGCACATTGCTGGTAATTTTGGCAATTTGCAGTATCTCCCGCAGTCGGTCGCTGTCTGCGACCCCGACACAAGAGAATAATTTACCAAGCTATTTCAAACAATATTACGAATGCTACTGTTTCGAAAAGTTCTGTAATGAGAAAAGAACTGCCTTATTTTACAATGGTGGTAGTTGTTCTGTGTAAGGGTAGTTGTCCTGCGTAAGTCGACTAACTCTCGCAAAAAGAAAAAAAAATCCAGGAGAAAAATTTATCAAACTTCTTTTGGAAAATTTTTCTTTGGAACTGTAGGGTAATCATCAAGGAAGTGTTCACCTTAATTACCCACCCACTACTCAAAAAAAATCGTGTGATGACTTTGTTTAATTTTATAATTCAGTTTATAATGTGACTCAACCCTGTCTTACCCAGCGAGGTGGCGCAGCGGTTAGCAGCCTGGACTCGCATTCGGGAGGAGGACGGTTCAAACCCGCACCCGGATATCCTCATTTGGGTTTTCCGTGATTTCCCTAAATCGCTTCAGGGAAACGCCGGGATGGTTCCTTTCAAAGGGCACTGCCGATTTCCTGCCCCATCCTTCCCTAAACCGTTGGGACCGATGACCTCGCTGTTTGGTCCCTTTCCCCAAATCAACCAAACAACCAACCCTCTCTTCTGTGTAACTTAAGGCTACACTTGGTTTGCAGGACATTCTGGTTATATTTGTAATTCAGGGCTTAGAACCGTTAATTATAGACACACATTCTAAACTTTTAGGACATCAGTTTTCAAAGTAGACTATCACTGCTACAGAAGAAATAACATTTTTCATATATACTATGGATACTCATCTTTTCGGCCTTTATTTCACAAATACGTCTTACAGTCTTCACTTCTTTCCTTCGTTTATTAATCATTTACTAATCCTTTTCCATTTCTTTTAGTTTATCTACAATAATTTCCGCTGCGGCTTGGAAATCGCAGGGCGCCTATAAATAAGTCAACAGCTGTGCTCTTAGTTTCCAGAACACTTGTGTCAAATTGTATGACAGGAAGTTGCTTATATGAAACGCCAATAGACTTAAGTATACCTTCAGAACCGGTATTCTTTAAAAATCGAATAATAATATTCACTTTGTTTTACGTCAGACTGGTTGGAAGTTAAATTTAAAAACATGTTGAGTTGTTTCATTAGTAACTCAAAATCACCTGGTGCAGACCTGCATAGTATGACTTGGTGTTAAAATACTCTCACTTCGAAATTCAAGAGTGTGCCTTGCACGCACGTTTTCTGACAAGGCGTCGGCAATCAATCGAACGGGTGCCGTTTCCTGATTTTGGACTGGGGCTTGTCGAGTTGAAAAGGCCGTGAGCTGCCGAAAATTCGGATATAGAGGTTCTCGTAGTGTGAGCACAGTTGAGTTACGTTAACGTCTGGAGACAATATGGAGGCCCATTTTAGTGTGTTGGGCATGGAGCGGTGCTGCTGATATAGGCCTAACAAAGTGGTGAGGAGACGGCAGATACGGGAATAAGTAGTTGTGCCGTGGCAGTCACCTTGGACAGCAGCTTGAAACTGCACAGACGGCGGCTAAGCGTTGATGTGCCGATCACGTTACGGACTGGACCTTATGACCTGCTTCCCAGCGTCTGGTGATTAAGGAGGTTTCCACAACTTTCTCTTCTCCCCAACTCTATTCAATACCTCCTCATTACTAATGTGATCTACACATCTAATCTTCAACATTCAGTAGCAGGTTAAAGAGTTGTTAAGTTCCTGCCCTGAAACAAAGCCTTAGGTATTAGATAACTTGGTGTTAAATTGTTCCTTTTGATTTTACAAATCGATCGATTTAAACCAGTTTGCGCTTCTACTTCTGTTTACGAAGAAGGCAGCCAGCCGGCTGAACTACTGTCAGCCTGTACTTTGAGCTACTGTAGAGACCCAGCGATCAAAATCAAGTTTTGACAAGTCGAGATTACAGCATGGAATCCGTGTGATTGTGGACAAGCAAAAGTTTGTTTTGTATTGTGCCTTGTCATTACTCACAATTAGAGCTCAGAAGTCAGTCGAGCTGAATAGTCTGCTGCACGCTCTCCTTTATATTGTTTTTGTGCAGGAAGTTAGGTTTTTGTATCGCTGCGTCACAGTCGAGTGAACACATATATTCCAGTGCTCCGTCAGGTAATCGTAAAAGAACGCATAAGGCTGAAAAAGATAATTATGTGAAAAAGTGGGAGACGTTGTTTCCGTTTGTGCCACTCGTTGAATCAGTAGTTTGGAGGGAGTCCGAAGGACATGGAGGTGGCGCTGGGGCTCCCTTAATTGAGCATGATCAGGATTGTCACAGACAGCTGGACAGTTTCACTTCCAACTGATTATGGTTCTTGGCGTTTAGATTCTTATTAATGACTCTGTCGTGCAAAAATTACTGTCATTTTTCAAAATTTTAAAACTTTATTTCGTTTCTGTTTAATTTTACATGAAGGGGACTCGGGCTGGAGGTAGTTCTGAAATTCTTGCCGCTCTCTACCTCCCGTCCACGCCACCCTCCTAACGCGGGCCCTCTTTGTGGGGCAATGGCTTGTGGACAATAACTTTCCTTAAACGACCTGAACCCAAGGGACCACCACTGGAATGAGAACATCGACCTCACTGCAGCTTTCAGCGTCTGATATCGCTATTTTCTCTGCTTTCGGCTGTCATTCTTCCTAAGTGCTCGCAGCAGAGTTCAAGCGGGCAGGAAGGCGAAGGGAAGACAATTGCTATATTAATGTCCAATAATACAGGGTTATTACAAATGATTGAAGCGATTTCACAGCTCTACAATAACTTTATTATTTGAGATATTTTCACAATGCTTTGCACACACAGACAAAAACTCAAAAAGTTTTTTTAGGCATTCACAAATGTTCGATATGTGCCCCTTTAGTGATTCGGCAGACATCAAGCCGATAATCAAGTTCCTCCCACACTCGGCGAAGCATGTCCCCATCAATGAGTTCGAAACGGTAAGGCTTCTGCTTTAGCCTTTTCCGTAAGATTTTCCAAACCGTCGGCTGTGGTACGTTTAGCTCCCTGCTTGCTTTATTCGTCGACTTCCGCGGGCTACGTGTGAAACTCGCCCGCACGCGTTCAACCGTTTCTTCGCTCACTGCAGGCCGACCCGTTGATTTCCCCTTACAAAGGCATCCAGAAACTTTAAACTGCGCATACCATCGCCGAATTGAGTTAGCAGTTGGTGGATCTTTGTTGAACTTCGTCCTGAAATGTCGTTGCACTGTTATGACTGACTGTTGTGAGTGCATTGCAAGCACGACATACGCTTTCTCGGCTCCTGTCGCCATTTTTGCCTCACTGCGCTCTCGAGCGCTCTGGCGGCAGAAACCTGAAGTGCGGCTTCAGCCGAACAAAACTTTATGAGTTTTTCTACGTATCTGTAGTGTGTCGTGACCATATGTCAATGAATGGAGCTACAGTGAATTTATGAAATCGCTTCAATCATTTGTAATAGCCCTGTACGTATCCGCGATCCTGAGATATATCTCAATCGGTAAGGGCATTGCCTGAGAAGGGCAAGGTGCCGAGTTCGAGACTTCGTCCGGGACACAGTTTTCATCTGCTAGGATGTTTCACAACAGCACTTAATAACTAGACAAAGTAATCGCATTATTGCCGTGAACGAGCGATTCATCGCCTGTGAGTGGTAGGATTACGTGGGAAGGCGACCCATGATTTGCGCTCACACGTGCGACCTGAGGGCTGTTCGCGCCGTCTTGTTTCGGTCTGTCTCTAGTGTGTGCAGCCCTTAAAGGACTGGAAACTGAAATCTGCCACAGGACGATGGCGGCTCGGACGCTGTGATCTTCGTGCGCCAAAAACTGTGTACAGATACTCTAGACTCCTAGATCTGGTGCCTGCAGATTCCCATTTTTTTCTTCGGCTGAAGGAGAGCCTGAATGCAGCACGATGCATCCACGAGTAGTTTACATCCGATTCATGAAATGTGAACAATACAGATATCGTTGAAGGCGAACGAAAGTGTTTTTCTTACATCTTATATTTTCTTTGTTTTATCACAGCATTCACCGAACATTAGCGACGTGCTTTGTACCTTCCGCTATACAATGGATAACGGTCCTAGAATGTAAAGAATTGTTGGGACAGTACGAGATGCGTATACGCCAAGTTCCTCAGACTCGGATACCTTTCTTTCGTCGGCTCCGCTCTGCCGATTGAGTCACAGAAGCACGCGTCAAATTTTTAATTCACACTTTTTCCATTACTACCGGACGTATTAGTTTCACAGCTTCCATGGTATTAGCCGTGGTATTAGGAAGGAATGTTAAGCTGTAGCATCGAATAGATCCACGTGATGTGCTCGTCTAGCTTAACTGTCACTGCACTACCCGCGAAACTTAATTCGGCTACCTGATAAGGCATACATTTTTAATTTTTCTTAAGTAATGAGCCCACCTGTTGTTATCAGATGCTAACATTGGGGCCTTCTCTGCGTACTCTTCACTGTGGACACGAAACTATCAGGATAACGATCTAAACTCAAATCCATTGCTTTGTTGCTGCAGTTATTAAAAACAGCGAATGTTAACAGTGTTACTCTTTCTGTGACAGAACACGGTGCATCTTCCGACAACATGAACCAGAAGTCCCACGTCACATCCTCCGCTCAACATTACTCTAAAATTTCCAGTACTGTCACACAACAGTCACCACTGACATGGCGATAGCGGCTGTTGTGAGTTCCTATGACAGCTGCCAGGATTAATTTCCTTCGCGCTACATTCCGCCAACATCGTGCTCGGCTAACAGTTATTTAAATTTTACAGCTCCCAAAATGAAAGCACTCTGTATTTCCGCGGTTAAACGCCACTGCGTAAAAATGTAACAAAATAAAAGTCTCACAAAAGACGCAGTAAGAATAGCATCCAGTGAAGTGCAGGAGGTATAACATCAAAAACGTACCACTTGCTTGCAACAACGTCTGACTGCTAATTCCCTAATGAGAATGTAACATTTTAACAACAAGATCCTAGCTCGCAGGACGGTTTTTCTGCGTGTGAAATGCAAGCGTCAAGAGAAGTAAAATGATGGAGTTATACGCAGAAACTCGTAACAGCATTAACAGAGCTCTAATTATAACGCGCAATGTACCTTAGTTTTAATGGAGGAACAGCATTGTGACTGTCGGCAGCCAGTGTAAATGTTCCAGAGAAATATGAAACACAACACAAAAATTTGTAACGCTTTCAGATTCACTGTTCAACTACTACACGTCAGTAGGCCGATGGTGGAACGATGCTATTGAAATGCTTATTTCGCCTGTGACCAATATTAAATGGAATTTCGGACGACTCGAATGGTGACGAAAGTTTATGCTCGGTTTATGTACTCGTAATATTCAGACGTCAAAGAAGCATGTAATTTATCTTTGTGCAATTAGGCAACTTAAGTCTCTAGTTTTCGTTAGTATGTTGTGGTGTGAAATGACAACTGCATGTGACTGAAGAAAAAAAAATAATTCGGCAGAACATGAGCAGATTTAAATCAGCGTTGTGGCATTTCGTAGGTCAACCACCGAAAAAAACGGATTATTATAATCAAAGTGCAGCTACTCGCTGGGGTCTAGGCTGGCCTGTAATTATCGTTAGGCGGCGAAACTTGGTATACATGCTAATATGCTAATACGAAACCGGTTTATGCTGGAAATTAGTTCCAGTTGTGGCCACCAAGTGAAAATCCGGCGCTGTACAGTGTTCGTACGACAGTATGACATCCATGCTGCCATTTGGGAAGACATAGCGTGAGCTCACGTTAGGACTGTTGAGAAGAAAGACCGTACGCTCTTAGTGAAGCTGTTTACTGTGAACAGCAGCAATGACAGTGCTTCACTGAGACCGTATCGCCGGCTGAAAGGTCTGAAGAGAGGCCCTATGTCATTAAATATTTAATTTTAATTTTAATGAATTTCGGAAACATGGGAATGCTTGGAGTGGCACCCCCCTTTAAAGTCTTGGCGAGGTTGCTGTTGTTATAACTGACCCCGCCTAGTATTAGTGCTCGTGCAGTATCACGAGAATCGTCCGTGCAATGGTCATCAGCACAGAAAGTTTTGCGGACTATTTTATACTACATCTACATCTACATGACTACTCTGCAATTCACATTTAAGTGCTTGGCAGAGGGTTCATCGAACCACAATCATACTATCTGTCTACCATTCCACTCCCGAACAGCGCGCGGGAAAAACGAACACCTAAACCTTTGTGTTCGAGCTCTGATTTCTCTTATTTTATTTTGATGATCATTCCTACCTATGTAGGTTGGGCTCAACAAAATATTTTCGCATTCGGAAGAGAAAGTTGGTGACTGAAATTTCGTAAATACACTCCTGTAAATTGAAATAAGAACACCGTGAATTCATTGTCCCAGGAAGGGGAAACTTTATTGACACATTCCTGGGGTCAGATACATCACAGGATCACACTGACAGAACCACAGGCACATAGACACAGGCAACAGAGCATGCACAATGTCGGCACTAGTACAGTGTATATCCACCTTTCGCAGCAATGCAGGCTGCTATTCTTCCATGGAGACGATCGTAGAGATGCTGGATGTAGTCCTGTGGAACGGCCTGCCATGCCATTTCCACCTGGCGCCTCAGTTGGACCAGCGTTCGTGCTGGACGTGCAGACCGCGTGATACGACGCTTCATCCAGTCCCAAACATGCTCAATGGGGGACATATCCGGAGATCTTGCTGGCCAGGGTAGTTGACTTACACCTTCTAGAGCACGTTGGGTGGCACGGGATACATGCGGACGTGCATTGTCCTGTTGGAACAGCAAGTTCCCTTGCCGGTCTAGGAATGGTAGAACGATGGGTTCGATGACGATTTGGATGTACCGTGCACTATTCAGTGTCCCCTCGACGATCACCAGTGGTGTACGGCCAGTGTAGGAGATCGCTCCCCACACCATGATGCCGGGTGTTGGCCCTGTGTGCCTCGGTCGTATGCAGTCCTGATTGTGGCGCTCACCTGCACGGCGCCAAACACGCATACGACCATCATTGGCACCAAGGCAGAAGCGACTCTCATCGCTGAAGACGACACGTCTCCATTCGTCCCTCCATTCACGCCTGTCGCGACACCACTGGAGGCGGGCTGCACGATGTTGGGGCGTGAGCGGAAGACGGCCTAACGGTGTGCGGGACCGTAGCCCAGCTTCATGGAGACGGTTGCGAATGGTCCTCGCCGATTCCCCAGGAGCAACAGTGTCCCTAATTTGCTGGGAAGTGGCGGTGCGGTCCCCTACGGCACTGCGTAGGATCCTACGGTCTTGGCGTGCATCCGTGCGTCGCTGCGGTCCGGTCCCAGGTCGACGGGCACGTGCACCTTCCGCCGACCACTGGCGACAACATCGATGTACTGTGGAGACCTCACGCCCCACGTGTTGAGCAATTCGGCGGTACGTCCACCCGGCCTCCCGCATGCCCACTATACGCCCTCGCTCAAAGTCCGTCAACTGCACATACGGTTCACGTCCACGCTGTCGCGGCATGCTACCAGTGTTAAAGACTGCGATGGAGCTCCGTATGCCACGGCAAACTGGCTGACACTGACGGCGGCGGTGCACAAATGCTGCGTAGCTAGCGCCATTCGACGGCCAACACCGCGGTTCCTGGTGTGTCCGCTGTGCCGTGCGTGTGATCATTGCTTGTACAGCCATCTCGCAGTGTCCGGAGCAAGTATGGTGGGTCTGACACACCGGTGTCAATGTGTTCTTTTTTCCATTTCCAGGAGTGTAGATCTCGCCGCGACGAAAAACGTCTTTGCTTTAATGACTTCCATCCCAACTCGCGTATCATATCTGTCACACTCTCTCCCCTATTACGTGATGATACAAAACGAGCTGCCCTTTTCTGCACCCTTTCCATGTCCTCCGTCAATCCCACCTGGTAAGGATCCCACACCGTGCAGCGATATTCTAACAGAGGACGAACGAGTGTAGTGTAAGCTGTCTCTTTAGTGGACTTGTTGCATCTTCTAAGTGTCCTTCCAATGAAACGCATTCTTTGGCTCGCCTTCCCCACAATATTATCTATGTGGTCTTTCCAACTGACGTTGTTCGTAATTTTAACACCCAGGTACTTAATTGAATTGACAGTCTTTAGAATTGTACTATTTATCGAGTAATCGAATTCCAACGGATTTCTTTTGGAATTCATGTGGATCACCTGACACTTTTCGTTATTTAGCGTCAACTGCCACCTGCCACACCATACAGCAATCTTTTCTAAATCGCTTTGCAACTGATACTGGTCTTCGGATGACCTTACTAGACGGTAAATTACAGCATTATCTGCGAACAACCTAAGAGAACTGCTCAGATTGTCACCCAGGTCATTTATATAGATCAGGAACAGCAGAGGTCCCAGGATGCTTCCCTGGGGAACACCTGATATCACTTCAGTTTTACTCGATGATTTGCCACCTATTACTACGAACTGCGGCCTTCCTGACAGGAAATCACGAATCCACAACTGAGACGATACCCCATAGGCCCGCAGCTTGATTAGAAGTCGCTTGTGAGGAACGTTGTCAAAAGCTTTCCGGAAATCTAGAAATACGGAATCAACTTGACATCCCCTGTCGATAGCGGCCATTACTTCGCGCGAATAAAGAGCTAGCTGCGTTGCACAAGAACGATGTTTTCTGAAACCATGCTGATTACGTATCATTAGATCGTTCCCTTCGAGGTGATTCATAATGTTTGAATACAGTATATGCTCCAAAACCCTACTGCAAACCGACGTCAATGATATAGGTCTGTAGTTCGATGGATTACTCCTACTACCCTTCTTAAACACTGGTGCGACCTGCGCAATTTTCCAATCTGTAGGTACAGATCTATCGGTGAGCAAGCGGTTGTATATGATTGCTAAGTAGGGAGCTATTGTATTAGCGTAATCTGAAAGGAACCTAATCGGTATACAATCTGGACCTGAAGACTTGCCGGTATCAAGCGATTTGAGTTGCTTCGCAACCCCTAAGGTATCTACTTCTAAGAAACTCATGCTAGCAGCTGTTCGTGTTTCAAATTCTGGAATATTCCATTCGTCTTCCCTGGTGAAGGAATTTCGGAAAACTGCGTTCAATAATTCCGCTTTAGCGGCATAGTCGTCGGTAACAGTACCATCGGCACTGCGCAGCGAAGGTATTGACTGCGTCTTGCCACTTGTGTACTTTACATACGACCAGAATTTCTTCGGATTTTCTACCAAATTTCGAGACAATGTTTCGTTGTGGAACCTATTAAAGGCATCTCGCATTGAAGTCCGTGCCAAATTTCGCGCGTCTGTAAATTTTAGCCAATCTTCGGGATTTCGCGATCTTCTGAACTTCGCATGCTTTTTCCGTTGCCTCTGCAACAGCGTTCTGACCTGTTTTGTGTACCATGGGGGATCAGTTCCATCTCTTATCAATTTATGAGGTATGAATCTCTCAATTGCTGTTGTTACTATATCTTTGAATTTGAGCCACATCTCGTCTACATGTGCATAGTCAGTTCGGAAGGAATGGAGACTGTCTCTTAGGAAGGCTTCTAGTGACACTTTATCCACCTTTTTTAAATAAAATTATTTTGCGTTTCTGGTGGATTTGGAAGAAACGGTATTGAGCCTAGCTACAACGACCTTGTGATCGCTAATCCCTGCATCAGTCATGATGCTCTCTATCAGCTCTGGATTGTTTGTGGCTAAGAGGTCAAGTGTATTTTCGCAACCATTTACAATTCGCGTGGGTTCGTGGACTAACTGCTCGAAATAATTTTCGGAGAAAGCATTTAGGACAATCTCGGAAGATGTTTTCTGCCTACCACCGGTTCTGAACAAGTATTTTTGCCAACATATCGAGGGAAGGTTGAACTCCCCACCAACTATAACCATATGAGTGGGTTATTTATTAGTTACGAGACTCGAATTTTCTCTGAACTGTTCAGCAACTATATCATCAGAGTCTGGGGGTCGGTAGAAGGAGCCAATTATTAACTTAGTTCGGCTGTTAAGTATAACCTCCACCCGTACCAATTCGCACAGAGTATCTACTTCGACTTCACTACAAGATAAACCACTACTGACAGACACAAACACTCCACCACCAATTCTGCCTAATCTATCTTTCCTGAACACCGTCTGAGACTTCGTAAAAATTTCTGCAGAACTTATTTCAGGCTTTAGCCAGCTTTCTGTATCTATAACGATTTCAGCATCTGTGCTTTCTATTAGCGCTTGAAGCTCAGGGACTTTCCCAGCACAACTACAACAATTTACAACTACAATTCCGACTGTTCCTTGATCCAAGCACGTCCTGTGTTTGCCATGCACCCTTTGAGATTGTAGCCCACCCCGTACTTTCCCGAGGCCTTCTAACCTAAAAAACCGCCCAGTCCATGCCACACAGCCTCCGCTACCCGTGTAGCCGCCAGCTGAGTGTAGTGAACTCCTGACCTATTGAGCGGAACCCGAAACCCCACCACCCTATGGCGCAAGTCAAGGAATCTGCAGCCTACATGGTCGCAACTAGTATCCGTATAAGATCCAGACGATGCAGCAACTGAAACCTCATGAACCGCAGTAGCATTCCGATTTTGTTCTTAGATTTCTGGCACGGATCGAAGTCGATGACATGTGGCCAGACAGTTTTCTGTGGAGTGACGAGGCACATTTTACAGTACAGCTTGTAGTGAATTTGGAGTACTGTTAAAACGAGTATTGTGCACAAAGAACCATTGCCCTCACCATATGTGACTGTGTGGTGTGGATTCACAAGTACATTTATTTTCGGCCCGTTCTTGTTTGAAGAGAAGTTACCCAGAAGATCTATCACATGTACCGTGAAGTCTGCACGATATCGAGACCTTCTGTACAACAAATGATTCCTGCTTTTGAAGAGCGCAACTGTGTGGAAACCACTGCTTTCATGGAAGTAGGGCAACACCTCATGTCGTTCGTCCGGTGAAAGATTTGCTTAATGCCACTTTTCCTGAACGTGTAAACTCCAGAGATTTTCCAGATGCATGGCCTGCAAGTTCACCTGATCTGAATCCATATGACTTTTGACTCTAAAAGAATATGTCTACCAGGGACGTGTTCGATCTCTACCTGATCTGAAGGCCAGTATAAAGGAACTCGTTGCTGGGTTGTACAGATTCCACCGGAACTGTTGGAGAAACTGTTGATCACGCCGTTTTACGGATGCAGCATCTCGTCGCCGGTGCTCATATTGAACAAAATGTGTAAGAGGCAGTTTATGATAAAGTCAACACTAAACCTTTCTGGCTTATTTGTCCGTTTCTGCCCGCGTATCGTTCCTAATCCACTTCATTGGGAAACATTTCTATTCATCCTCCTAACATTCGCAGCGCCAGGTTTGCTCCTCCAGGCATTAGAATATATTAGAATATCTGCCAAATATCGCTGCCATACGATAATTACAGCCCATACTGGAACTCTGTGAGTAGCTGCACTTTCATTATAACAAACAGGTATGTGAGAGACGAAAGTCTGTTAAGTTATAAAAGCATATTGCAAAACTAAATGGCTAATGGAAACTTAGGAAAATGCTGGATCATGGGGGTGGGTTGGGACGGGGGCAATGCAATCAATTAGTTTCTCGCAAGTTATTGAACAATCAGATTTAATAAATGATCATGTTAAATAGCAATAATACTCTGACACATAATTTATACTGTCTTCCACAAGTGTTCGGAGTCCATAAGAAATCTCGGAGAGTGTGAAGGAGTGGTCTCATCGTCCGAAGGTAGCGACTAAATCCGGTCCTCACAAGATCATCGTACAAGTAACAGCCTTTAACATCTCACAGCTTTACGGCAACTAACGTAATTTTTCTGGACGTACGAACCCTGAATCCCCCGTCCGCCACTTGACAGTGAAGTATAAAGAGTTTCATCTTTTTGTCACGACTGAAACGACGTAATGCAAAGTCATTTACGCCAGCTATAGCGATTACGTGCCAGTCTTACATTCTTGACCTGGACAAGTTACTGGTACATGTCGTTTGTGCTTTTAATAGTTTCCACAACGCAACTCTGTCTCAAAATCTGGCAATAAACTCGAAGAGATTCTGGTCATATCTAAAGTACACCAGCGGCAAGACACAATCTATACCTTCACTGTGCGATAACTATGGTGATTTTATTGATATCAACACCACTAAAGCGAAGGTATTAAACACGGTTCTCCGAAACTCCTTCAGCGAAGAAGACGAAGTAAATATTCCAGAATCCGAATTAAGAACACGAGTAACTTAGAAATAAATATCCTTGATGTAGCGAAGCAGCTTCAAACACTTAAGAAAAGCAAGGCTTCCGGTCCAGGTTGTATACCAGTTTGGATACTTTCAGAGTGTACTGATACAATATCTCCGCACATATGAATCATATACACTGCTGGCCACCGTAAATGCAACACCCTGAAGGAAGCATCCGAATCAAGTGAAATTTGCACCATGGGTTTGCAGCTGTGAGATATGCAACTGATTAGAATTTCAGCGCAGACGCATATCAAGCGCGCCTGTGGCGCCACCTCATAGCGCCATTTAAGGCTTGGCGATTTCGACGAGTGTACGTTCGGCACGTGTGTTTACCTTGTGATTGTTTCACAAGACGATCAGTTATGCCTCGTAGACAACAGCGAACATCGTTTGATCAAGTATCCGAGTTCGACAAAGGAAGGATAGTGGCTTACCGAGATTGTGGATTATCATACAGAGAAATCGCTAGTCGTGTTGGACGAAACCAAACAACTGTAATGCGGATATGTGACCGTTGGTTGCAGGAGGGTACGACGGACCGACGTGGTCGATCGCATTCACCTCGGTGCACCACTGCACGTGCTGATAGGCAAATTGTGCGCATGGCAGTGACGGATCGCTCAGTGACATCCCGAACCATAGCACAGCACATTGCGTCTGTAACGCATCATCCAGTGTCTGCGCGTACCATTCGACGCCTTTTACAGCAGAGTGGTCTGTCCGCAAGACGTCCATTGCTTCGTCTACCATTGACGCAGAACTACAGACGTCTCCGTCGCCAATGTTGTGATGACAGACGGATGTGGACGGCAGAATGGAATGACGTTGTCTTTACTGACGAGGCACGCTTCTGTCTGCAGCACCACGATGGTCGGATTCGAGTGTGGAGACACCGTGGAGAGAGGATGCTGGACAGCTGCATTATGCACCGCCACACTGGTCTTGTACCGGGTATTATGGTATGGGGCGGTATTGGATATTACTCTCGCACGCCTCTAGTACGCATTGCCGGTACTTTAAATAGCCGGCGCTACATATCCGAGGTGCTGGAGCCAGTTGTCCTTCCTTACCTTCAGGGCTCGGCCACAGCCAAATTTCAACAGGATAATGCGCGACCACACGTGGCACGCATTGTCCAAAGGTTCTTCGTCAATAACCAGATTGAAGTGCTTCCCTGGCCGACTCGCTCTCCGGATCTTTCGCCGATAGAAAACATGTGGTCCATGGTTGCTCAACGAGTGACTCAGATTACATCCCCAGCTGCCACACCAGATGATCTTTGGCAACGTGTGGAAGCTGCTTGGGCTGCTGTACCCCAGGAACACATCCAACGTCTCTTTGACTCAATGCCGAGACGTGTGGCAGGGGTGATCTCCAACAATGGCGGCTACTCTGGCTACTAATTCTGGCAGGAACCACATGTCACAGACGTCTGTAAACGTATTCATTTGATACTTGGTCAACATGTTATCTACAAAATAAATTTTGTTGTGCTACCTCTTGTCTTTCTTGGTGTTGCATTTACGGTGGCCAGCAGAGTATAACGGCTCGCCAATCGAAAGATTCGTACCTAAAGACAGGAAAGTTGTAGAAGTCACACTAATATCCAAGAGAGGAAATAGAAACAATAGCCTGAATTATGGACACGTATCACTAACGTAGATTCGCACTAGGATTTTGGAACGTACACTGTGTCCGAACATTATGAATCACCTCGAAGAAAACGATTTACTGACAACTAGTCAGCACGGATTTAGAAAATGTCGTTATTCTGGAACATAACTAGCTCTTTATTCTTACTAAGTATTGAGTGTTATCGACAGGGGATGCCAAATTGATTCTATATTTCTATATTTCCAGAAGACTACTGATACCGTTCTTCACAAGTATGCCTATGGCATATTTTCTCAGTTGTGCGAATGGATTCGTGATTTCCTGTCAGAAAGCGCAAATTTCATAGTATTTGACAGAGGGTCAACTAGTAAAACAGATGTGATATCTGGCGTTCCGCAAGAAAGTGTTATAGATCTCTGTTGTTCCTGATCCACATAAACGATGTAGGAGACAATCTGAGGAGCCCACTTAGATTGTTTGCAGATGATGTTGTCATTTACAATCAGGTAAGGTCATGAGATGATCAAAACGAATTTCAAAATGATTTAGACAAGACATTTGTTTGGTACAAGAAGTTGCAATTGATTCTAAATCATGAAACGTGTGAAGTCATCCACATGAGCACTAAAAGGAATCAGCTAAATTTAAGTTACACTATAAATCACACAAATCTAAAGACTGAAAACTCAACTAAACACTTAAGGGTTAGAACTACGAATAACTTAAATTGGAACGATCTCGTAGATAATGTTGTGGGGAAACCAAACCGAATACTGCGATTTTTTGGCAGAACGGTTAGAAAATTTAACAGTTCCAATAAGGAGACAGCCTACACTATGATTGTCCGCCTTGTTCTGGAGTATTTCCATGCGAAGGTGGATCCACATCAGATTGGATTGACGAAGAACATCGAAAAAATTCAAAGAATGGCAGCTCGTTTTGTATTATTGCGAAATAAGGAGAGAATGCCTGATATACGGATTGGGGTGGCAGTCATTAAAACAAAGGCCTTTTTTGCTGCGGTACGAATTTCTCATGAAATTCCAGTCACCAATTTTCTCGTCAGAGTGTGAAAAATTTTTGTTTGAGATCACCTACATATGGAGAAACTATCATCATAATAAAATAAGAGAAATCATAGCTCGCACGGAAAGATTTGAGTGTTCGTTTTTCCCGTGCGCTGATCGAGAGTGGAAAGGTAGAGAAGCATCTTGAAGTGGTTTGATGAACCCTCTGCCAGGAACTTAAATGTGAATTGCAGACTAATCATGTAGATATAGATGTTGATGTACCTGTTGCCTGCCTATTGTGACATATCGTTTGATTCAGTTTATGTGTAATACTGCGTTGTCGTGGTCGAGAATGGAAGTAAAAAAAAAGGAGGTCATCGATTATCTTAAGGAGAACTCGTTTGGCCAGCGTCCTCGGCGTGGCCGTGTCCGGCCAGGGCGTTCCCTGGCTTAGTGGTCGTCGCAGTCTGCCGACAGCATCTCAGCGTTTGTGACCCATAAGCTGGGCAGCCGTTATCTGGCCCTTCCGCCCGGCCGCCGCGAGCAGAGGCTCTGGAGACCACGCCTGGCTTCCTCCACGACGTCAGCAGTCTACCGGCTGCCCTCCCTGGAACACAAACAGCCGGTGCTCGCAAGACGCTCCTTCAAGTTACTTTTGAATGGGTGGCCCCATGTAAGCGACACTTTCAACTTTATGCTGCGAGGAGTAATAGAAAAAAGGGGCAAACCTAAATGAATTTGGGGGAAGCAATCTATATTAACAGACGCTTAAACCGGACACCCAATCTTAGTTGCAGGTTGTCTGTCTAACGGCTTCCAGTGGCGACAAAAATTTGATTTTCAGTATGTATATAAATAAAAATTAATTGCCACCTATATGAAAGATCATCACTTGAGAACGGCTTCTCCGGTTTGGTTGATTTTTTGTGTGTGTGTGGGTTCGTTATTGTTTGGAGAAGATTTGTATGAAAGAAATTTTTGGAAAATTGAACAGAAAAGTCGGGAATTAACATCAATTGCAGTGTTTATGAAAAATAGTAAATTAAGAACGGCTCGACCAATTTGGTTGTTTTTTTTTAAAAACAACTGACATTGGCGGCTGGATAGCGATCAATTAATTCAATGTAAAGAAACTTCTGGTGTGAAGCTTTTTATTACCTTGATCGAGTGTATGTACACTGGGTTACTAGTTTCGACAGGACTAAGCTGCCATGGTCAGATCCAAGCAGTACGGGCTATGACATCATGCTACATACACAGCCGGCACCTAACCTAGGCACATGGGGCACTTCTTGATGTGCCGTACGTCTATGACCCTGTCTTAACATGAAGACACAGCTATATCTTTAATTTTCTACTGTCTTTTTATTATGAGTCCGTTTCGATGGTACGAAAACAAACGTGTGGTGTATTTATTGCATTGCATGCAGCTTAGTCTTGCCGAAACTAATAACCCTGTTTACATACACACGATCAAGGCAATAAAAAATTTCATACCCGAAGTTTCCTTCACTTTTTTTGGTGTGTTCGTATTTGTGGATGGTTAGTGGTATTTTTGATAGGAAAAATAAAAAAAATAATTCTTTCAGTCTGGCTGTTCTGCTGACACACATTTCCATATGAAAAAATTCTTGGAGAGTTATGTAAATCAATATATAATATAGAAAGGAGAAACGTTGTTGCCAAAAACCCGAGAAGTTCTTGACCGATTTACTATCAATGTTTACACGAAACTCCAATGAACATCAGGTTGGACATAGGCTATATTTTCTAATATATTAGATGTATAAACGTATATGTTCTATATAAAGGGGAAACTTGCTTACTAAAAATCTCGAAAATATTTTGACGGATTTACTTCAAGTTTTCACACGTTGCTCTTCTGAACATTCAGACGGAAATTGATACAAAGAGTTAGGGAGGAGGATATGGACAGACAGAGAAGAGGGGAAGTTACAGAAAGATGGGGGGGGGGGGGGAGATGTGCGGCGAGAGAGGAGGGATGAAAGGATGGGCAGAGAGCGGGAGGCAAGGAATTTAGGACGTTTATGCATTTCCCATACATATTTAGTAATTGCGAAGCATTGCCAGGTTCGCTAGTTTCATACAATTACTAACTAATTTAAAAATTCAAAATGCTCTCATAAACTACTCATTAAGAGGAGCAATCTTGTGTTAAAGGATTAAGACAATATGTCAATTATTAAAGTGAGAAACTCTGTACGTGCCTTGAGGTAGTGCAACACACGGTATGTAATTTCTCAGAATATATTCATCTAGTATTTGAGAACGAGGGCACTTAGCGACTTTTAACAAACGTAACACATGATTCCAAGCGTTTCCGAAATTTTTTCTCTCTTACATGTCCACAATATAATGAAAGAAAATAGGTTGCAGCTTACTGCATTCACGCTGTTCATACAGTAAAACTTCAGCACAAGGCATAACGTTTTATTACTTCTTTACCACCAACATTATTCGCAACACATAAAGCAGATCATATGCCACTGAATGTATGTACTGCAAATTTATATCATTGTACGACACGTAGTTCAGGAGATATGACGTCATAAACATCAAGATGCGTGAGAAACGGAGCGCGAATTACCAGAAAATTTTTAGTTTTCAAACGTCCACTTTGTTCTTTTTCAGCATTTGTTAGTTTAGTTACATTACTCGTATAGCGCAGTTAAATCTATTTGTATTTTGTGACATACCCATCATGTAAATTACGCCGCGCGGGATTAGCCGAGCGGTCAGTCGGCTCTCAGCCGTGGCAGCGTGCGGACGGCCCCCCGCGCCGGCCAGTGCTCCGCTGCAGGCGTTGTTTACTTCCGCGTCGTAGTTTTAAGGCTTGTGTCCGTCCACCGTGAACAACAAAATGGTTCAAATGGCTCTGAGTACTATGGGACTCAACTGCTGTGGTCATCAGTCCCCTAGAACTTAGAACTACTTAAATCTAACCAACCTAAGGACATCACACACATCCATGCCCGAGGCAGGATTCGAACCTGCGACCGTAGCAGTCGCATGGTTCCGGACTGCGCGCCTAGAACCGCGAGACCACCGCGGCCGGCCGTGAACAACATGTCGAGCGCTTACCGCCGTGCGACCCTTAAAGTTTCCTTCCCAGCTGAACATGCGCGGCCTCGTGCACATGAAGTTGAAACGTTCGTACGTGAAGAAGTTCGTTTAGATCCTAACCACGTTACTCGATCACGAGTAGTGTCGTTCATATTAAAATGACAAACACCGAGGTGTGTGAAGATGTTATTCGCCGCCATGCCAATGGACTTAAGTTCAAATACTCTGATGGTCACGTCGGAACTGTAACACTTGAACTCGCAGAGTACGGTCAACGCACGATTTGGGTGTTTGAACTACCTTTTGAAGTGCCGAAGGACGAAGTTGTCTCTGCGTTACAACCACACGATAACGTCATCGGTTACGTAGAGGAAAAATGGCAAACCTTCACGACCTACCACGTCCTTAATTGTGTGCGTCAGGTCAAAATTGAACTGAAAAAACATATACCATCATACCTGACAATTGGCGGGTTGTGGACAAGGCCACGTCAGATCCGCCTGCATGCGACGCCGCCTGATCCAGACGCCGGTCGGCGAGGAAGCGTCCCCAGCGGTGATCACTCAGATTCCTGTCACATATGCCAAGGTTGCCCAGGAAGGTTGCACCTCTACACAGGGTATTCCTGCTCCGTTGACGTCGTCTAATCAGGTAGATGCAACCGCTCTTGAGATTCCTTCTGAGGTGACACAGACGCCAGATCCTGACCTGCCGAATCATCGCAGCACTGTGACTGAAAATGCTACTGAGATGGACGTTGATCCGGGAGTGGTACCTACTCCTGCTTTCCTTCAGACTGGTCCGGAGTCAGACGAAAGCCACCCGCAATCGGACTTTGAACGACCTGTTCGAAAACAAGGGTCGACACGAAAGAGAAAGAAACGTAGCCGTACACCCCCTGATGAATCCATTCTATGGATGGATACCAGGGATGCAGACCCGAAGATGGACGACAAACCGTTCTTTGACGACCAAAAGTCTGATGCGAAAGACCCGCCACAGGCGACCACTGGCAACGAACACCCCTCCTTACTGGCGCCGTCGCCCCCACAGGTCGACGTTGAAGAGAGCCTATCCGATGAGACGAAAACTACGTCTCCTCTCCACGTGGATGATGTGCACAGCCGATGCCCTGGGCAGACGACGTGGAGATCGAAGGGACGGGGTGGACGGTGCTGATGATGGGACACCCCCATCGGTTGCGCCCGCGCCCGCGCCCGCAAACTCTCCACAATAGCAGCCTCTCGCTCCTGAAGAAGAAGCCCCACCTGTGCCTGTGAGACTCCAACACCAGCATTATCGTGTCGCAACGATTAACCTCGCGACCATTCGTGCGCCCCACAAACTAGCGCTGCTCCGCGATATGATTTATGATGCGGACATAAATATTGCGCTTTTTCAGGAAGTGCATGTCGCCGATTTTTCACCACCACATGGCTTCACGGTGCATCTTTCTCCCGCTTCGGACACCGGTAGTGGTGTTGCCATCATCTTACGCGAAGGTCTTCCTGCCGAAGATGTCCTATACCTCCCCAACGGCAGAGGTATAGCCCTTACTCTCTTGGGTGTACGCATCGTCAACATTTATGCGCCGTCGGGCTCCAGCTACCGTCGTGAACGCAATGCCTTCTTCGCGAATGAAGTTACACCCCTTTTTATGGGACCACACGATGACTGGGTCATGGGTGGAGACTTCAACTGCACCCAGCGACCTCAGGATCAATTGCCGCGTCACTCATCATGCGCAGCTCTGGAAACAGTAGTCACGCGGCTACAATTTGTCGACACGTGGAGACATGTTCACGGTGATCTTTTGGGCTTTACGTACTACACTGCGCACTCCTCTAGGCGACTGGATCGCATCTGCATCTCGCCATCCCTAATTCAACACACTCGACAAGCTGAAATCTGGCCTGTTGCTTTCTCAGATCATGAGGCTTACTTCTGTGATGTTGCTCTCACAAGACAGGCAGTATGGCACGGACGTGGTTTATGGAAACTGAACGCGGAACTTCTTAATTCACCTGACTGTCGACTTCTAATAGAAGACACTTGGATCACGTGTAATAGACGCCGACCCACGTATCCGTCTACCATATCCTGGTGGATCCAGTGTGCAAAACATGCTCTTCGAAAACCTTTAATCCGGTATGGCAAAGATGTTGTCGCCTGGAGGAAGAGCATTATGGAATTTTACTACAGGGTCCTACGAGAATGCTCCACGATGCCAGCCTCCCCTGAGTGCCATACAAGGATGAACCATGCTAAGGCCCAAATCTCCAATCTCATTCGAAGGCCTTTGGAAGGAGCGATAGTACGATCTCGTACTGCTGATCGCATGCCTCATGAACATCCGTCGATGTACCATATCATCCAAGAACGCCAAAATCGACGTCGAAAATTGATTCACGTCCTAACAGATCAAGAAGGGCGTCGCTACGTAACCCAATCTGCAATAGGGAATGTGCTTCACGCCCACTACCAGCAGCTATACGCCGCAATTCCACATTCCCCAGAGTTGATCGAGGAAGTCACACAGCTCAACTTCGGTGTTATCCCAGGAGATGCGGCGATTGACTTGAAGTCAGAGGTGACTGATGAGGAAGTCCGCGATGCGATCCGGGCAGGAACCATCAATCGCTCCCCAGGACCCGACGGTCCTCTCCTCGAATTTTATCGCACCTTCCGTGATTTGTTAGAGTCCACCTTCACCTCCATCTGTCGGGAACTGATATCTCCGGAAGTATCTGTGCCGGACGCTTTCATGGAAGGAATTATCATTCCTGTACATAAACCGCATGGTGGCAACAATATCAGTGATTATCGGCCCATCACCCTACTTAACAGTGATATGAAAATCTTAACTCGCCTTTTGGCAGCACGACTTAAAAACGTTGCCCGATATGTTGTGTCGCCAGACCAAGCATCTTTGGGAGGAGATAATAATATCCACACAGGGATATGATCGCCGTTACCCAGGCACAACGCCTCTCTGGGGCACTTGCGTCTTTGGACTTTAGTCAAGCTTTTGATAGGATTGACCATTTGTTCCTTACGGCCGTTCTCCACCATATGGGTTTCCCAGCCGCCGTTATCACGGTAGTGATGAGCCTTCTGCGGGGTGCCTCATCCAGGATTATGTACAATGGCAGACTCACTCCACCGATAATAATAGGTCGATCCGTACGTCAAGGTTGCCCTCTATCAGCAATTTTGTACGCCTTTTCCTTGGAATCCTTGCTATGTGGACTAAGACAACGTTTGGTAGGGTTATCCATAGATCGCTACCGATTCTGTTGCACGGCCTATGCTGACGATATCGTCATCTATTTACGTAATGCCGACGAGGTTCGAGCTGTTTTGACGTGGGTAGCGACTTACGGTGAGGCGTCGGGTAGCTCTTTAAACGTACGTAAGTCACAAGTTATGTTCATTGGCATGGGACTTCCCGTGGAGTGCGTTACACCTCTCACCACCGTTGATACTATTCGTTGTTTGGGAATAGATTTTTCATCTCATCTCCGGCCACCATCAACTGCCGACGCCTCCTTTTAATGATCAGAGCAGGTCTTATGGACCATCGCCTTCGGTCCCTAGATATTCTCCAACGAGCTCGATATGTCAATATATATATCGTATCCCGAGTTCCCCGTGTAGCACAAGTTCTACTTTCCCGCTTACTGTGGCACGTCGCATGTTGGCAGCGATGGCATCTTTCGTCAGCTCTGGGCTGTTGTTCAAAGTTAACTATGCAACCCTTACTCTTCCCCGTGAACGAGGTGCGATAGGTCTGTTTCACGTGCCGGATAGCGCTCGCGCCCTATTTGTCAGCTCCCAGATGACGGTATGGACACGTTGCCCAACGAGCCTCACTGGTCTCCTCCTGTCGGCATATACGCCGGTCTCACTGTCAGCCCCAGTGATGATCTCGGATGTTCCGGCCCAGTTCCGTATATACGGTACTTATTCCTGGAACTCAGTTATCTACGCCTCACCCTACCAAGACAGCTTTTACTCAAGACAAAGGCAGTATACAATGTCCTACAATTAGGTCGTCCACCTAACCCGATTGAACAAAAGTTCCCCCAGGTTGACTGGCATCATGTATGGCGCGCGGTGTTCGCCTGTTACCTTGACACGAATCTTCAATCTGTCTGGTACCTAACTGTCAATGGTAAACAAATCAACCAATTTCGCCTTCATCGTATCCACCTCGCCCAATCACCTCTATGCTCCACGTGTGGAGTGCCAGACAATGATGAGCATCGGTTTGTTTGCGGACCGGCGGCGGAGGTTTGGCACTTGGTTCGATGTATTGTGGCTTTTCTAACGCGGGACATTCCGGATCGGATTACTCCCCTTTCATTATTATTTCCGGAACGTGACTATTTTCCTCGGACAAAGACCAATGCTGTGAATTGGATTCGCGGACATGCCATTCACTACTTATTTGGACAAACTGTAAACTCTGTACTCGATTTTTGGACATACCTCAATGACCGTCATTATGTCGTTGTCCGTCACCCAAAATACAGACAATTTTTCTCGAACTTCCTTGGGAGTGCTTTCCACGAGCCGCCTCGCAGCTGGAATGTGTTAAGCCAAGAGAGAAGTAGGTTTCCTGTTTGAACCAATGAACATTTCTGAACAATTGAACGGAACACATCAATTTCGAGAATACGTGACTCAACATATTATCAGCGGGGCGCAGAAGGCCTCTGATCAGTTACACAACAAAACTAAACAAAAGTAAATAAATAAATAAATAAAATAACATAAAAACAATAAAAATAAAATTCAGAAAAAGGAAGATTTTGTTTTGTTTGTAAGGATAGCCCTAACCTTGATTTCTCATATTTCCCCTGGTATATAGGGTAGGTTTAGTCAGGAGTCAACGCCTGAAGGGGACCAGATTTTTTTGTTATAGGACGAAAAGTGGCGGTGGCACTTGGTGTTTTTTTGTAGTTCCATTTTATTAAAGGGTTAAAAATATTTAAAAAAATATGGAAAAAATAAAAAACAAAAACAAAAAAAGCTGTCTGGGCGCTGCAGTCATGGATTGTCCGGCTGGTCCCGACGGAGGTTCGAGTCCTCCCTCGGGCATGGGTGTGTGTGTTTGTCCTTAGGATAATTTAGGTTAAGTAGTGTGTAAGCTTAGGGACTGATGACCTCAGCAGTTAAGTCCCATAAGATTTCACACACATTTGAACATTTTTTTTTGTAAATTACAAAATTAATACGGTAATATTTGCACGAAATTATATTTTTAAATTGCGATTTAATGACTTCGCTTTTATAAATTACTTTTGTTATAATGAAGCGTAAAACAAGCGGTTTGACACTATGCACTGTTTCCCAAAATCCTCTTACATGAATATGTTAGGGAGCTATGACTTTTTTGGCTTACCAATTTTGGTATGGAGTTTTTCATTAGGCTATTGGTGAATGATCGATAATTAATAAAATAAACATAAAACACACATTTTTTTAACATGCTTAACGCCACATTAACTCATTTGTAAAGTAATCAGACGTTTGAAATCCTTTTGTACATGGAAGGTCGAGTCTTTAAAGAATAAGTTTCGTGTGGGGGGGGGGGGCGGGGGCAAAATTACCCGAAGATATCTAGAAGATGACAGAATATACTGAAGAAAGACTACTCAAATAAAAATACCTGAACTTTAGTTTTCTTCCCCAAATCAAATTCACTCTTCTGGCACTATGTTTTGCAGCATTCTGCTTCATATTAGAGTTATACGTTTTGTATTTGTCTTGCATATAAGTTTAAGAAACTTGTTTTTGTTTCAAATTTCGTCCATTCATAGAATTCTTGTGTTTTCTCTTATTCAGTGCCAATTTCACTTCACCATATGTTTTAAATTGTCCTTCTACTATGGGTGCTACCTTCTTTTTTTCACAGACTGCTCTGACAGACCCTTCACTTACCAAAAAACTCTGCGAAAGTGAATTTTAGTCCACGGTTTGCAGAGAAAATCCTGAAAAATAAAACACACACACACACTGAAAACACTAGCGTCATCATAAACCACGGATGACCGACGTCAGGAGTTATCGATAGTGAAATTAATAATCAGTAGGTGAGGTACTGTCAAATCTATAGTAGCATCTATAGTAGCATCTACAGTAGCGGTTCTCGGCGCTACAGTCTGAAACCACGCGACCGCTACGGTCGCAGATTCGAATCCTGCCTCGGGCATGGATGTGTATGATGTCCTTAGGTTAGTTAGGTTTAAGTAGTTCTACGTTCTAGGGGACTGATGACCTCAGAAGTTAAGTCCCATAGTGCTCAGAGCCATTTTTTGTAGTAGCATTACTCTGTCCCTCTGTTTTTTGACTAGGGGGAGAGCAAGATTCCACCCAGATTTTAAACAAATGCCCCATCTATAATTATAAGTTACTCTTCAATTTAATTTCAACTGCTTCCTTGGTAACGCTATTCCAGTGACTGGAAGTGCATTTCATAGCGTCATAGGATGACATGTGCCAAGACATTGATGTGTCGTAGCGCAATGTCACTTATAACGGACGAAGAGGACTAGCTTCCCTGTGGACTTTAGAAAGGCAATATAACCTAGGTAGAACGGCATAATAAGAATTTAGTTTCTTGACAGTCCTGCGACAGTAAATATATTGAAGGGTATTATTCTTTGTCTCAACACTTTGGGGTCAGTACTGATCTTGCTATACGCTGGGTCAGACAGTAAACACTGCATCTTTTGGACATAATCCTGCTTGTCCAAAACAACGGTAGCATTGCCCTTGCCCGCAGGTAAAATAACATTCCGGATCAACTCTAAATGAACATAAAACAGCCCTCTCACCTGCTGTTATATCAATCTTGGGTGGACTAGCCCCACTCAACACGCGACACACCTGTTTCCTAGCCACCTCTTCAACATCAGGAGGTAATTTAAAAATGCGGAGCTAATAAACTGTACTGAGCAAAAGCGTCACACACTCCTACAACTACCGAGCAAATCCGCCAATGCAGAACACTGTCTTGGTACAGCTCATCCTACGGAATATACCAACACGAAGAATCTGGCATGCACTTGTTTGCGTTCACTTCAGATTTTCATTCTTCGTTGAAGAATGCTTTAAACATCCAATATCTTTTCCTCCTCTCTATTACTGTAGCCTACGTCTTGCTCATTTTTCTGCTGGGAATGGTAATGTCATTTACTGTTCTTTTAGTAGTTTTGTGGTCTAGTTTTGAAGTCCTTATGAATATATTCATATAGTTAAATGTTTTATTAGACAACGGTGAAAATTGTACTGCGGGAAATAAATTATTTTCATGCGTTGATGAAACAATATTGATCTTCAGAAACTGTATTTAAATTACATTTTATATTTACCATCTACACTGATCAGCCAGAACAGTATGACAACCTATCTAATAGCCTTCGTACATCCATAGTTGAAGACAGTGGGACGTCAGCTGCTATAAATTTATGTTAAAAATGAAGAAATTCCTGTAAATTCCAAGGAGGAGGGCAATGAGCTCTGACGCCACATTCTATCACATCCGAAATGTGTTCGACAGGGTTCAGATCTGGCATGCTGGGGATCCAGAACGTCAATCGGAACTCACCACTGTGTTTGTCGAACCACTCCATCACGCTCCTGGCCTTGTGACATTGCGCATTACCTTTCTGAAAAATGTCACTGCCGTCGGGGAAACATGATCGTCTTGAAGTGGTATACTTGGTCTGCAACCAGTGCACGGTACTCCTTGGCGGCCATGGTGCCTTGCACGAGCTCTACTGGATCCATGGATGTCCACTGAATGTTCCCCAGAGCATAATGGAGCCGCCACCATCTTTTCTCCGTCCCACAGTATAGGTGTCGAGACAGATTCGCGCCCTCCAATCAGCATGATGATGAAGGTATCGGGATTCATCAGACTATGCAAGACTCTGTCACTGCGCCAACGTCCGGTACCGGTGGTCACGTGCCCATTTCAGTCACAGCTGCCGATGTCGTGTGTTAATATAGGCACATGCATGGGTCGTCGGTTGCGAAGGCCCGTCTTTACGAGTGTTCGGTGCATTTTGTGTTCAGACACACTTGTACTCTGCTCAGCATTAGTTCCGCCGCAGTTCACCTCCTGTCTGTTTTACCAGTCTGCCCAGCCTACGACGTCAGACATCTGTAATGAGGGGTGGCCGCCCAATCCCACGACGTCTGAATGTGGTTTCACATTTGTTCCGCCACGTGTTGAAGACGCTCATCACAGCACTCCTCGAACACCTGATAAGTTTTGCAGTTTCCGAACTGTTCGTGCCGAGCCTCCGGGCCATCACAATCTGCCCTCGGTGAAACGCAGGCAGATCGCGCGCCTTCCCCATCCTACACACGCACAGCAGGCTCACTGATACTACATGCACCGTGCGTGTGTCTGGCTAGCAATCATTCCTCGCCAAGTGACGCTACTCTCACCTGTACGGGTTTATATCGATAGTCGGTTAGAGGTCATAATGTTCTGTTTGAGCAGTGATTGTTTTTGATTCTGGCATGGGACAAATTTCGATGTATGTTAAGTGCAAATGAAGTTGAATCGTTAGTGAAATTTGTAGGAGTCCTGATAAATAGAAAGTCAATATTTTAACATTTCAATTTACATTGTTTTTTGCTCAATGGCAAGCATTCGCTTCGGTGCACACACGAGACGTTTCCATCTCCCTGTAATTTGTAATTGTTTCTGTTTGAAGAAGAACGTGTAGGGTTTCGTAAAATGTGATAAACAGTTTAGTACCAACTTTAAGTCTTAACGTGAAAGCTTTTGCTCCTGGAAAGGAAGGAAGTTAAGGTTCAACGTCTCGACTTCAGGCCACTAGTTACCGAGTACAACTTGGGACTGGATCAGGATGAGGATTAAAATTGACCGTGTCCTTTTGACACTCACAATAACCTTAAGCTATTTAGGAAATTATGGAAAATTTAAATGTGAATGGCCCGAACGGGACGTGCATGTTGCTTCATCTGAAAGCAAGTCCACTACCTGTGACCGTTGCTTCACACGAAAGCAAGTACACTGCCTTGAAAGCTCTAGTATTCAGGTTGAATTTTGTTCGCGGAAATAAAATTGAAAAAATGTTGCTACCTAAGCGCATTCCGAATTGTTCTTGAGGGCTATAGCACAATGCAATTAGTTTAGTGTATAGACTGAATGAAGATATAAGATTAAGGGGAAGGAAGAGTTTCGAAATAAGCGAGACTATATTTATCGGCTTCGTTAATCATGTAGAAGATAAAATTTAGAGAATTTATTTCACGAGGAAAACCATGATACGAAAAGTCCTCATTTGCCTGTGTGTATTAATGTTTCATGCAGCAGTCTAAATACAAATTCACAGCAGAGAGAAACCACTAAAATCGTCAACACGTTAACATGGCAACTAACGCATAATATAATTACATTTTCAAAATCTGCGAATGATGAAACCAAAAATATAACAATGAAATCAATTAAAATTAACAACTGCAACAGGTCCAGAGATCCTCACCAGCGGTGAGTATCTGGGCAACTAAAGACGATCGTGAAAACAGTTGATGTTGCAGTGACGTCCGTTTAATGCACTGAAACACAGAATATACATTGCTGAAGGAATAGTTTTTCCTTTGCAAGTTGCTCAGCGAAGTGGCATTATACTGTCTGCATAGTAATCACAACGTAAGTACCAACTAATATGATTTCTATGAATCTAGCATAGAACTGTACAAAAGTTAATTTTTACTGCCGAATTGAAAGAGACTTTCTTTGCAAAGTCACTGACTCTTGGGCTAATTATAACAGTTACAGTTATGTTGCGCTGGCATAATTAGGACCTGATATTCAAGATAGAGTTACTTCAGTTAATTCGTATTGGTTTCTCGTTTTGTTAGAAATACATGACTTTTAACTAACGAATGTATCTAAATTACTGAAATTTCTTCGCAACCCAGTTGTACGTTGGTCGCTTGTATCCGATTGACAGTCTAAACACGAAAAGTGCTATTGAGAGCCTACCCATTGCGCGTATTATAAATTTGTTTTAAAAGAACAAAAAGTTCTAAACTATTGCCCAAAACGAAGTTCTAGTTATACAGTTACTCTGAACTTTCAATAATCGTTTCTGTATTAAGTATAGTAATGTACATTAGGATTGTGAGGGTTCCACCGTCTTGAAGAATGCTTTTAATTAATACCAAACGAAAACTTCACTTCTTCCAGCTGTTCCGCCCGTAAAGCTTCTTTTACTATGAAGAAGACCAGGCTATACTCTCTGGACACAATCTGGTGTATTCGCCAGATTACAACTCAAACTCAATTTACAGATTACAACTTAGTCGTTTCGGAAGAACATCTCATCTGACATATATTCGTCAGATTCTTCTCTTTCCTTCGTTCTACATATTTAGATCTGTGCTGACAAAAAACAATGGAACTTCGCCGGGCACGAGTTCCATGGCGCGATGCACAGCGCCGCAGACTCTTTGCGACTGCTTGCGAAGATTGAAACTCGTCAAAACGGTGTCTTTCACTCAGCACGATGCCCCATGAACACCTCAAGCATAAGTATCCAATCCTAACAAAAAAAATATGGTTCAAACGGCTCTGAGCACTATGGAACTTAACATCTGAGGTCATCAGTCCCCTAGAACTTAGAACTACTTAAACCTAACTAACCTAAGGACATCACACACATCCATGCCCGAGGCAGGATTCGAACCTGCGACCGCAGCAGTTGCGCGGTTCCGGACTGAAGCGCCTAGAACCGCTCGGCCACCGTGGCCGGCCCAATCCTAACAAACCCATAAACGTCTCAGTACCTTAACTAAATAACGATAATAATGCTGCTTGCTTGAAGGCCAGTTAAGAACGATTAGTCAATTACGCTAACTGTTAAAAGTACAGCTGTTTCACAAAATCCTTAAAATATTAACCAACGTATCTGCACCCTTGCAGCACATTGGTTTTGTAGCAGGTATGGACAATTTAAGCCTGTGGCTATGTTGCAGGAAAGACGAAACTGCCGGACAAGTGCTTTAATCGGATCTATATGTGTTAGCATACGGAGAAAGCGCATGCTTAGACAACTTGTGGAGTTTTTCTGGGATAATATTCCCGCCGAATTCCAGGAACTCTTCATATTGACTGTAACAAAAGAAAAAGATGTACAGCTAAGAAACAGGAGTCAATCATCACAGCAAGTCTGCTCCCATTCATTGGATGTTTCCTCATGAATATAGCGACTGGGACAAAAACTGTGCATCAGTTCATAATCCAACAAATGACGTGGAAGATATTTAAAGCTGTTAAATGTCCTCGTAATAGTTCATGCTCACTACGGACAATAAGATGGTACACTGTCGCCAAGAGAGATTATGGCTTGTAGTTGTCTAGCTGCAGGTCTTAACTACACTCATTGCTGGTCTGTTGAAATAAGTTCCAAACTGATTGTTTAAAATGTGAATCAACAAACCAAACAGAAGACGTCCCATTTTAGAAAGAGGTTTTGTAACCCGAAGTACCTGAGAACTATTTTGGTACTTGAGTATTCACAATATTAATTAAGTTCCCGATTTTTGTCCAGTGAAGTAAACAATTGTAATTATTTTTACGAAATTTGTAGCCAACATACAATATAGCTTTTGATTTAAATAATAAAAGCCTGCACCAGTTAAGTTCTTGTCCTCGCGTAGCACGACACGGTTCGAGAATATGATCGCGTTATCAAATGCGAATATCTACATTAATATTTTATGTGATATTTGCGTGTGTGTTGTTCTGCTTCTCGTGCCCTGCGGTTAACACACAAAATGAGGACTGAATGGCAAGAAAATCAGAATAATATACGAGCGAACATCACTTAAAATACCAACGTAAATGTTTGCACTTGGTAATGAAGTTAAACTCTCTAAACACGTAACGACATGCACGAAACAAAAACGTAATTGGTGCAGCGTTTTATTATTTAAATCATAAATGACACAGGTGCAGACTTTCCAAAAACAATTAAGACTTACGAAATTAAGCAATACCATTTGGCTAGTGCGATTTCGGATTCTCCACGATCTCTATTTCATGCACCATTTCCATTTAGATTCCTTTTACGGTTTACTTTTTTTTTTTTTAAATTAGAAGCAAGATAAATCGAAAAAGATGCAAACGTAAACTATAACATTGACATAGGTTCGAACGAGCGACCTATTATATGCAACAGAGCGATCAGGATTATACTTTTCACAGCGAGCATTTTGTAATAAAATGAAATATTGTTCGAGGGGGTAAAAGAAAAGTTTTTCATATATTCACTTGGCGCCATTCCTTACTTAGTTATTAAGACTTCTGATGCACTGGAAGTTTTCAAATGAGTGGAATTAAATAGAAGCGTGCACATAGTTCAGTTTTCATAGTTCACTGGGAGTTGATATTAAGATCCCAGTAATACAGGTTTCTACAGTCAATTTACTGCTTCTAGTGTTATGGGTTATTTTTTGTGGCTTATAGTTTATGATATGTGTATTTTCCTTGTGGATTCGTATACTCTGACTTACGTGTTATGTGACATGAAAATAACGTGAACAGTTTACTTTTGCTTCCCAGAGGCACATTTCGTCTTTAATAACCACAGAAACACAGTTTTATCTCATCAGCAGTAATTTTTGGTACATGATTTAATTTCGAAATATTGTATGTCTCACTTCCTGGGCTTTTTGTCCTGGCTTCGTAGCATTCGGTAGGACGTTTCCCGCTCTCCGTCTGCGGTTTCGTGTATCCACTACAGCTAAGAGCCATTCACGGAAGCCGTAGTCCTCTGGCGAGACCCTCTTCTGCCGACAGGACGCGAGTCCATCGACCGGCGTCCTCACCCCACGGCACTAGTGCTCTGGATGGAGGCAGCCTATGTGTGGAGGTCGGTGGGCCGCATTCCCTGCAGACACGCCGGACCAGTTTCCCAGTAGCTCCTCTCCTTCATTTGCTTTCATTCCCACTGTGCTTAGTGATGAAAGTCATTTGGCAGAATAAGCTGGTTCTGGCAATGCCAACTTTTTTAGTAATATTACGAACAAGGAGCTACTGATATACGGAGCATCCTACTCCATGCTGAACCAGTGCCTACTGTAAATCTGTGGGACAATATTCACTTTACAGCAGTCACTATCAGTCAATTCTGCCCTCTTCAGGAAATTCTCCATTTTATTCATTCTTCATTCATTTACTATAGATATTTCTGTCAGAATATGTAAATAATTCTACCTAGTATCACTAGTAACCCGTGCAATAGATGTCATTATTATTACTTTGAAATTTGATTGGGTCATTATTCCGAGCCCATCGCTTCACCTACATTTACATCTACATTGTTTTACTTCCACTGTAAATGGCAGTACGTGCATACTCCCAGATATGTAATGGATATTACTTGTTCCATTGCTTGTTAGACAAATGTGCAATCATACAATAAGGAGGCCAGAATGAGATTTTCACTCTGCAGCGGAGTGTGCGCTGATATGAAACTTCCTGGCAGATTAAAACTGTATGCCGGACCGAGACTAGAACTCGGGACCTTTGCCTTTCGTAGGCAGGTGCTCCACCATCTGGGCTATCCAAACACGACTCACTCCCCCTCCTCACAGCTTTACTTCCGCCAGTACCTCGTCTCCTACTTTCCAAACTTGCCCGCGAAAGGCAAAGGTCCCGAGTTTGAGTCTCGGTCCGGCACACAGTTTTAATCTTCCAGGAAGTTTCATATCAGCGCACATTCCGCTGTAGAGTGAAAATCTCATTCTGAAAACATCCCCCAGGCTGTGGCTAAGCCATGTCTCCACAAAATCTTTTCTTCCAGGAGTGCTAGTTCTGCAAAGTTCGCAGGAGAGCTTTTGTGAAGTTTGGAAAGTGGGAGACGAGGTACTGGCGGAAGTAAAGCTGCGAGGACGGGGCCTGAATCGTGCTTGGGTAGCTCAGATGGTAGAGCTGTTGCCCGCGAAAGGCAAAGGTCCCGAGTGCGAGTCTCGTTCCGGCACACAGTATTAATCTGCCAGGAAGTTTCATAAAATAAGGAATCTCCTTGGCTATTTACGCGCAACGCGCTACATTTGTTCATGTTGAGGACCAACTGCCTAGCCCTGCACCGATCGTCGATCCTCTGTAACCTTCTTGCATTCCCTTCGTTGTTCTAATGTTGCTTCTTCTCTGTATACTACGGCATGATCTGCAAACGGTCTCATGCACCTATCGATAATATCCCCTAAGTCATTTATATATATAGTGAACTAGGTCGCATTAACCAGTTACACATAAAGAAATCTTAATGCCGAAACTTCCTGTCCACGCTTATACGCGATCACGAAAGTTACCTCTATGAGGTAAAGAGGCGCGAACCACTTGCGGCCCAGCAAATGCCGCGACATAGGAAACGAAGAAACAAACATTACTAACATTCTACATCTTTGTTCTTTATATCTAAATATATCTAGACGTATCTACATATATGTAGACTGTAACTCGGCGTGTGTATCGTAACTGTCTGTGCGTGAGAGAGAGCGTGGTGAACTTCCACACATGGTGTACCCTGTCCTTCAGCGTGATAGTGCCATCCACGCACGAGTGCTGCAATATCTGCTACAATACGACGCCTTGGGTTTATTGTCATCGATCGTTCTCCATACAGTCCCGACCAACATCATTTTCAACTGTTTCCTAAACTTACAGAACGACTTCGACGACTTCAGTTTGATAGTGACGAAACGATTCAGCCAGAAGTGTGGTTGCGCCTCCGTCAACGATGTCATACATTTTACAGTGACGTTATCAATAAAATAGTCTCTCTTTGGGAAAAATTTGTTGGTCGCCAGGGTGACTATGTTGAGAAATAAATATTTAGAGATGAAGAATAACGATGTAAATTGTTGATAACGTCTGTTTTATTTACAAAGTTGTAAGAGTTTTCACATAAATTTAGAGTCATTACTTTTACGCACGCCCTCGTATATTCTTCCTCTTTGCAACTGACTCGACATTTCCATTGAGTTCTTCTGCTCATCCAACATCAGCATCACGTTCTAGAGTGTGCCTCAATTGTTCATTGTGTCATACACTTGTAACCTCCGCGGCACAGTACTCGTTAAAGCCTGTGCTATAGTAAGTGAGCGGGATTCACCTTATGAGAAAGGATTTTCGAATAGATATCGACCGCGTGTACCTGAATGGTGGCAAATCAGACTTACATCCACTCTGTAATGACAATGATCCGTCAAATAAGTTCGAAATGCAATTACACGTCAGGATGGACCAAACGCAACCCAGAAGATGCTACCAATTTGATAATAGCCGGCCGCGGTTGTCTCGCGGTTCTATTCGCGCAGTCCGGAACCGTGCGACTGCTACGGTCGCAGGTTCGAATCCTGCCTCGGGCATGGATGTGTGTGATGTCCTTAGGTTAGTTAGGTTTTTAAGTAGTTCTAAGTTCTAGGGGACTTATGACCTCAGCAGTTGAGTCCCATAGTGCTCAGAACCATTTGAACCATTTTAGCCGATTTGATAATAATACGGTCGCCAGCCTAATTAGGCATTAACTGAGTTTCTTCCCTGTAAAAATTGGTATATATTCATGCAAAACAACAAGTTGTAACACTGCATAATATAGTAGAATTTTGGAACCAGTAAATCTATTGAACTGATAGTTTCAAATTCTGTACTGATATGGAAAATCATGAATACATAATATTACACTATAATGTTTACTACAAAACTTTATACTGTCTATTAATCTAATTAACATCGGGCATAGGTTACGCTAGAAATTGTACTTTCGTGCCACACACAAAGTGTCAATTTTAGCCGGCCGAAGTGGCCGTGCGGTTAAAGGCGCTGCAGTCTGGAGCCGCAAGACCGCTACGGTCGCAGGTTCGAATCCTGCCTCGGGCATGGATGTTTGTGATGTCCTTAGGTTTCACTAGTTCTAAGTTCTAGGGGACTAATGACCTCAGCAGTTGAGTCCCATAGTGCTCAGAGCCTATTGAACCTATTGTCAATTTTAATAAAGATAAAACACTGATAAATTTTGACTTTTATATTGACTTTAACTTTTGCTAGTCAAACCAATTTAGAAAACTTCAGAATTCAAATGAATGTGGGGGGAGGGGGGCTGAAACTGTTATGATCAATGTATTTAAAAAAAAAATTGATTACTGAATTTATTATTCATTCAAGATTTCCAGCATATAAGTTACTACTCTTTTCATCTTATTTACTGCTCATTTAAATGCCTTTAAATGTGTCTCGAAATAATAAACTTCATTACTATGTCAATACTTAAGTTATCTTTCGACTTCGTTAGACCTTCGTTATTCATTTACTGGTTCATTAACAAAACATTTCTTTAAACATCATTCTAACATAGCTAGTTCTGCAAATAATTATTATTAACACAAATTTTAATTTTCATTTCGGGACACTCGGATTACACAACATCTGGAAAGGACCCTGTCTAGGTTAGTTGTGAGGATAATTAAATGATGGGAAAGTTCTCGTAAAAATTAGGTTATTATTGCACCAAACAAACACAGTTCACTCTCTGATCCACACGAATACAGTACTAAAAGTTTCAACCTGCTAGTACCGATGCGGCGGTTGGCAGGCGGCGAGATGGCTTGGCACAGAGCACACATACAAACACAGCTATGGCTCTTGACGTTTCGGCACTTTAATTCTTCTTAGCGTCGCAATACTTTTCCATTTAGTGCCTATGGAATTTTTCCATGCTGTGTGGGCGTTGGAACAGCATACCCGAGGCTCAGTGAAGCTATGTCTTCCAGGAGAGCCTCCTCGCTCCAGCAGGTGTTGCTCAAACCAATGCCAAACTCCGACGACTACTGTGCCCGTTGTGCCGTGCAGTGCCCGTGCACATTTTCCCGCGCTCGCCTGCCATCCAACTTTTACCGCTCCATTACAGACAGGGCATTCACCCGAGGTTTTGCATTCTACATATCCTAACACATTGCCTTTGTATGGACCAGACACACAGTTACAATTTTAAACCTCTTACAACAGTCTCAACATTTGTTACATTTCAATTCTATTACAATATTACTTGACATTTGACATCAACATTACTATTCACATTGAAACTTATTTACAGTTTTCTTAACACGATGGCGTGAAACAAAAAATTGAAATCAGAACATCAATTACACAAGTTTATCGAAAAATTAGATGGAAAAAATTACTTCTATGTACAATAGTACAGCGTCGTTGTTGTTACACACTGTACAGTGTATCTAAAGTTAAGCAACAGCACTGCGCTAGCCGTTCTCCTTCGAGCCAACTTTTTACGCGACCTAGTAGCGCTTTACGAAACGTGCCACGGAAGGGAGTAAATAGCTACAAGACTGTTTGCGATATGCCTAACAGGGAAATGATCATAATTTACTTCGTGTTTATGGAGAGCCAGAAGTCTACTGTAATACGTTCACTATCCCACGGGAACAGTGATTTTTTTATCGAAAAAGAAATGTAGCCAACGTTTTAATTCTGGGTGTACCCTATCTCAATCCTACATTAGTGTGAAGGAGTAGCAAACATACTAACTCGACAAAGAAAGAAAATAAGCACTTTCTAGCTCGATGCACCACAAAACTTATGAAACTTATGACATTTGTGCGTGCAACAACATCGTCTGCTCTCACGTGTGTGCTTGTCAACAGCGGATACGATCGCTTATCAGCTCAAATCCAGCCTCACTAAATGCCTACCTCGTTCTATATGTAAAGCCACGACATTTATCTGTCGTACAACACTTAAATTCCATTGTCGTTGTGGGTCTTCTGCCATCTCAGATGCTGTAGGCCTAAGATAAGCCTGACACTAGGCGGCTAAAATGCTACGGGCTTATATGGATATATGGATTAAATACTTTGAGGATTATATAAGCATTGTATTCCTTACGTTCAACTTTATTATGTAGGATATATTAAATAATAATGCTGGCCGCTGTGGACGAGCGGTTCTAGGCGCTTCAGTCCGGAACCGCGCTGCTGCTACCGTCGCAGGTTCGAATCCTGCCTCGGGCATGGATGTGTGTGATATCCTTAGGTTAGTTAGGTTTAAGTAGTTCTAAGTCTAGGGGTTGGTTCAAATGGCTCTGAGCACTATGGGACTTAACTTCTAAGGTCATCAGTCCCCTAGAACTTAGAACTACTTAAACCTAACTAACCTAAGGACATCACACACATCCATGCCCGAGGCAGGATTCGAACCTGCGACCGTAGCGGTCGCGCGGTTCCAGACTGTAGCGCCTTTAACCGCTTGGCCACCCCGGCCGGCTAGGTCTAGGGGATTGATGGCCTCAGATGTTGTCCCATAGTGCTTAGAGCCAATAAAAGCATTTTTACAAATACGATACAGTTCAAAACTTGAAAGAGTAAATAGCTTTCCCTAAGCGTTATTATTGTTACACATTTCGCGTCACGTTCTTCAAATCAATAAATAACTTGTACTACACGCTTTTACAAGTAGCCTGTGTGTTAATTCAGTGTATAAGCTAATTCCATTCCAAATTTCTCCCAAATCCGTGCAGCCATTTCAGCATGAAGGAATAACAAACACACAAACAAATTTTCGCTCTTATGATATACTACCTGGTTACCCGCAACTGCGCTCGCACATCAGTGAAATGAAATGTGCGTATGGTTTTATTGTCCAGGAGATCCCGTTCGGGATCTTCGGCCGCTGGATGCTGATATTGATTTGTCGGCAGTTCGGCAACTTGTGCGTCGATGATGATAAACACAACACACGCCCCCGGTCCCAAGCGGAGTACATCCGACGCGCTTTGGACTCCGTGATTGAGGTTCAGCAATACTATTCAAAAGACGCGTATCAGTAGTTTTGTTATTATGAGTCACGGTGACAGTACTAAAATAAAATGTAGACTCCCTAAAATTACGAAATAGCGTAAAACTGATCAACAAAGAAAATAAATAATTTGTAATTGTGTGCAGCACAAGTTTTACAACATTCGTACGGGAATAACGTCAGCAGCCGTCATGTTTCTGCCTGTTACCCGCGGCTGCCCTTGCGCGTCATAGTCAAATGCAGCCTCAATAAAAGTCTGCCGCGTCCTACAAGTAAAGGCACGACGTCTCTCTGTTTGTCGTACAGTATTTAAATGACACCGTTGTCGGGAGCCTACAAGCGTCTCAGAAGCTTTAAGTGCCGCTGGACGCTCAGCGGTTAAAATGCGACGTGCTTTTGACTGATATAAGTATGGATTAAACACGTTGAGGATGTTGTAACACTGTTCAAAAATGTTCAAATGTGTGTGAGATCTTATGGGACATAACTGCTAAGGTCATCAGTCCCTAAGCTTACACACTACTTAACCTAAATTATCCTAAGGACAAACACACACACCCATGCCCGAAGGAGGACTCGAACCTCCGCCGGGATCAGCCGTACTGTAACTACTGTATTCATTACATTGAATCATACTACATAGAACATTTCCAACAATAAAAGCATGTTCAGATGAGTGATAAAGTTCAAAAGTCAAAGAGTAAAATAGATTTTTCAAGGAGTAACTACTGTTCCATATTTGGCGTTATTTTCATCAGATCAATAATATCTTGTACTACACACTTTCTAAAGTAGCTTATGTTGTTCCTCAGCGTTCAAGCTATTTCACACCAAATCTGCAAAAAATCGGTGCAGCGGTTTAGTCGTGAAAGCGTAACAGACATACTTACTTTAATATTTGTAATATTAGTATGGATATGGGATATAATACACGCACGAAATTAATTTTAACTCTAAAGCTGGATCGAAGGAGAACGGTCAGCGCAACGCTGTTGCGTAACTTTTGACACTCACGTAATACAACGCGCAGTAGAATGAACAACTGAAGCATACTGTTGAATTCTCCACGCAAATAGACACAATGTGGAAGAAATTGCCGACCGCGGCTCGCAGCCAACCGCGCATCGGAAACCGGTATGTCCACATTCCTGCTCGGACTTGTATTGACGAACGCAAACCAGACATATTGTCGGATGAGGAGTGTGAGCTCAATAGAAATGCTGAGTCAGTCAGAATAAAGAAGAATATGCGAGGGCTTGCATAATAGTAAAGACTCCGAATTTGTGTGAAAACTCTTAAAGCTTTTTACATAAAATAGAAGTTATTCCCAATCTACAACGTTAGTCTATATCTCTACATATTTATTTCTCACCATAGTCACCCTGGCGACCAACACATTTCTCCTAACCAGAGGCGACTTTGTTGATACCGTCATTGTGGAATGTTTGACTTTGTTGAAGGAGCCACAACCAGACCTCTGGTTGAACCACTTCATCAATATCAAAGTGAAATCCTCGAAGATGTTCTGTAAATTTAGGAAACAGACGAAAATCAAATGGATCAGGACTGTATGGAGGAAGATCGATGACAGCGAACCCAAGGCGTCGGACTGTTGCAGACGTCGCAGCACTTGTGGGCAGTCTGGGAGTCTGGCATTATCACGCTGAAGGGTGCACCATGTGTGGACGTAAAAAAGAAGAAAAAAAAAAAAAAAAAAAAAAACGAGGTTCAAATGGCTCTAAGCACTATGGTACTTAACATCTGAGGTCATGTCCCCTAGAACTTAGAACTACCTAAACCTAGCTAACCTAAGGACATGACACACATCTATGCCAACAGCGCAGTTCCGGACTGAAGCGCCTAGAACCGCTCGGTCACAAGGCCGGCTGGACGTACAGCACGCTGTCTCTCACGCACAGACAGTTACATTATACACCGCCTTGTTACAATGTACGCTTCGGAGCCCTCTAGCGGCAGCGCGCTCCAAATATGTAGACGTGAAGAGTAAAGATGTATAATATTAATAACGTTTGTTTTATTTAAAAAAAACCGTACGAGTTGTCCGATAAAATTCGGAGGCCTTACTTTACGCCAGGCCGTCGTGTGCTCGTACTAGGCTCAACAATTCCTCCTCCTTGATTCCGTTCTCATACACGACAGAATAAAAGAGAGAATATAAATTCAAAACTGGTTTCAGAATTTCACTTAAGGCTGAAGAGCAGCGTACTATGCTGCTGCCAGCCCGCCTGTATAGGTGATTAAAATTACAATAAAGGAAAAAAAAATCAGAATTTCCCGACGTATCGTCCACGGTTCAATGGAAAGTAACTCCAAATCATACCACAGTAATCTCCGACGTTTCAAGTAAGTGAAAATGGTAAAATTTGTACTATTACTGTCTCGAGAAAACCGGGGTAAGACAAATCTACCATTGTAAAATAACATCCATTACTGTACGCTTGAGGTGAAAGATGTTCTTTGAGTCAGTCGTATTTGGCAGCCAGATCCTTTAAAATAAATATAAATTGAGTACTCCTTAATATTTTTAAAGTTCTTTCAAAGAAGTAGCAATGAAAAAGGTAGTGCTGGTAATGTCCACAGAAGGTATATACAACAAGGAGAGGAAAGAGAATGATCTGCATGACGTTTAGGTCTCGTCCCGAAATATCCTAGCTACCAGTTAACGAGGCGCCCTGAGAATTTCTACTTTGTCCCGCGCAGAGGAGTATATAAAGATCTTGGCACCAGCCATAAGGCGGCATCCATCGCGGTACCCCGTGTAGAATTCTCCACGCAAATAGACACAATGTGGAAGAAATTGCCGACCGCGGCTCGCAGCCAACCGCGCATCGGAAACCGGTATGTCCACACTCCTGCTCGGATTTGTATTGACGAACGCAAACCAGACATATTGCCTTTAAAGAGTACCGACTGCTGACACCAATGAGCTGAGTTGCAAACAAACGGGAGGGGAAGCTAGATGTAATGCTATGAACATCATCATCATCATCATTTAAGACTGATTATGCCTTTCAGCGTTCAGTCTGGAGCATAGCCCCCTTATAATATTCCTCCATGATCCCCTATTCAGTGCTAACATGGTACCTCTTCTGATGTTAAACATATTACTTCAAAATCATTCTTAACAGAATCCAGGTAGCTTCTCCTTGGTCTGCCCCGACTCCTCCTACCCTCTACTGCTGAACCCATGAGTCTCTTGGGTAACCTTGCTTCTCCCATGCGTGTAACATGACCCCACCATCTAAGCCTGTTCGCCCTGACTGCTACATCTATAGAGTTCATTCCCAGTTTTTCTTTGATTTCCTCATTGTGGACACCTTCCTGCCATTGTTCCCATCTACTAGTACTTGCAATCATCCTAGCTACTTTCATATCCGTAACCTCAATCTTGTTGATAAGGTAACCTGAATCCACCCGGCTTTCGCTCCCATACAACAAAGTTGGTCGAAAGATTGAACGGTGCACAGATAACTTGGTCTTGGTACTGACTTCCTTCTTGCAGAAGAGAGTAGATCGTAGCTGAGCGCTCACTGCATTAGCTTTGCTACACCTCGCTTCCAGTTCTTTCACTATGTTGCCATCCTGTGAGAATATGCATCCTAAGTACTTGAAACCGTCCACCTGTTCTAACTTTGTTCCTCCTATTTGGCACTCAATCCGTTTATATTTCTTTCCCACTGACATTACTTTCGTTTTGGAGATGCTAATCTTCATACCATAGTCCTTACATTTCTGATCTAGCTCTGAAATATTACTTTGCAAACTTTCAATCGAATCTGCCATCACAATTAAGTCATCCGCATATGCAAGACTGCTTATTTTGTGTCCACATATCTTAATCTCACCCAACCAGTCTATTGTTTTCAACATATGATCCACAAATAATATGAACAACAGTGGAGACAGGTTGCAGCCTTGTCTTACCCCTGAAACTACTCTGAACCATGAACTCAATTTACCGTCAACTCTAACTGCTGCCTGACTATCCATGTAAAGACCTTTAATTGCTTGCAAAAGTTTGCCTCCTATTCCATAATCTTGTAGAATAGACAATAACTTCCTCCTAGGAACCCGGTCATATGCCTTTTCTAGATCTATAAAGCATAGATACAATTCCCTGTTCCACTCATAACACTTCTCCATTATTTGCCGTAAGCTAAAGATCTGGTCCTGACAACATCTAAGAGGCCTAAACCCACACTGATTTTCATCCAATTGGTCCTCAACTAATACTCGCACTTTCCTTTCAACAATACCTGAGAAGATTTTACCCACAACGCTGATTAAAGAGATACCTCTGTAGTTGTTACAATCTTTTCTGTTTCCATGTTCAAAGATTGGTGTGATTACTGCTTTTGTCCAGTCTGATGGAACCTGTCCCGACTCCCAGGCCATTTTAATTATCCTCTGTAGCCATTTAAGACCTGACACTCCACTGTATTTGATGAGTTCCGACTTAATTTCATCCACCCCAGCTGCTTTATTGCACTGCAATCTAATGACCATTTTCTCCACTTCCTCAAATGTGATCCTATTTCCATCGTCATTCCTATCCCATTGTACCTCGAAATCTGAAACATTACTGATCGTATTTTCACCTACATTGAGCAACTCTCCAAAATATTCCCTCCATCTGCCCAAGGAATCCACAGGATTCACCAGCAGTTTTCCTGACCTGTTTAAAATACTTGTCATTTCCTTCTTACTTCCCTTTCGAAGACTGCTAATTACACTCCAGAATGGTTTTCCAGCAGCTTGACCCATAGTCTCCAACCTGTTTCCAAAGTCTTCCCAAGATTTCTTCTTGGATACTGCAATTATCTGTTTGGCTTTGTTTCTTTCTTCAACATAATTTTCTCTGTCTACCTGAGTTCTAGTATGTAGCCATTTTTGATACGCCTTCTTTTTCCTTTTACAGGCTGCCTTGACTGTGTCATTCCACCAAGCTGTTTGCTTCATCCTACTTTTACACACTACTGTTCCAAGACATTCTTTAGCCACTTCTAGTACTGTGTCCCTGTACCTTGTCCATTCCTTTTCCAATGACTGTAATTGACTACATTCAACTAACTGGTACCTTTCTGAGATCACTATTATGTACTTGTGCCTGATTTCCTTATCCTGAAGTTTCTCCACTCTTATCCTCCTACATATGGACCTGACCTCCTGCACTTTCGGCCTCACAATCCCAATTTCACTGCAGATCAAATAATGATCAGTGTCATCAAAGAATCCCCTGAATACACGTGTGTCCCTCACAGCCTTCCTGAATTCCTGATCTGTTATTATATAGTCAATGACAGATCTGGTTCCCCTGCCTTCCCAAGTATACCGGTGAATGTACTTATGTTTAAAAAAGGATTTTGTGATTACTAAGCCCATACTGGCACAGAAATCCAAGAGTTGTTTCCCGTTCCTGTTGGCCTCCATATCCTCTCCAAATTTACCCATAACCTTTTCATACCCTTCTATCCGATTTCCAATCCTGGCATTAAAATGACCCATGAGCAGAACACTGTCCTTGTCCTTTACTCTAACAACTACGTCACTGAGTGCCTCATAAAAACTATCCATCTTATCTTGATCTGTCCCTTCACAATGCGAATATACTGACACAATCCTAATTTTCTTTCCAGACACTGTCAAATCTATCCACATCATTCGTTCGTTTACATACCTTATTGCAACTACGCTGGGTTCCATTTCTTTCCTGATGTAAAGCCCTACACCCCATTGTGCTAGTCCTGCTTTGACTCCTGACAGGTAGACCTTGTATTCTCCCACTTCCTCTTCTTTCTCACCCCTTACCCGAATGTCACTAACAGCTAAAATGTCCAGCCCCAACTTACTTGCAGCCTCTGCCAGCTCTACCTTCTTCCCAGAGTAGCCGCCATTGATATTAATAGCTCCCCATCTCATTACCATTTGTATGCCAAGTCGTATCTTAGGAGTCCCTGGTTTGTCAATTAGAGGTGGGACTCCGTCACCTCCAAAGGTCCGAGGCATTTTGCTCTGATTGTTGCCAGCATCACATTTAAAGTACCAGGGAAGCAGGTTGCTAGCCTTACTTGCCCCGAGTCCCATTGAGTTTTACCCCTAACGGTTGAGGGACTAACCGGTGGATTTGGTAGTCTTTGCCGTATGAGCACAAAGGTTGTAAGTAGGCTGTTTAGGTTTTCTTCATTGGTAACGCCATGTAGCGCTCTGTATGAAAATCACTGGCTGTGCTGTGTGCAGTCTGTGGCTGGTTTGCATTGTTGTCTGCCATTGTAGTGTTGGGCAGTTGGCTGTTAACAGCGCGTAGCGTTGCGCAGTTGGAGGTGAGCCGCCAGCAGTGGTGGATGTGGGGAGAGAGATGGCGGAGTTTTGAAATTTGTAAGACTGGATGTCATGAACTGCTATATATATTATGACTATTAAGGTAAATACATTGTTTGTTCTCTATTAAAATCTTTCATTTGCTAACTATGCCTATCAGTAGTTAGTGCCTTCCGTAGTTTGAATCTTTTATTTAGCTGGCATTAGTGGCGCTCGCTGTATTGCAGTAGTTCGACTAACGAAGATTTTTGTGAGGTAAGTGATTTGTGAAAGAGTCCGCAGCTCGTGGTCGTGCGGTAGCGTTCTCGCTTCCCACGCCCGGGTTTCCGGGTTCGATTCCCGGCGGGGTCAGGGATTTTCTCTGCCTCGTGATGACTGGGTGTTGTGTGCTGTCCTTAGGTTAGTTAGGTTTAAGTAGTTCTAAGTTATAGGGGACTGATGACCATAGCTGTTAAGTCCCATAGTGCTCAGAACCATTTGAACCATTTTTTGATTTGTGAAAGGTATTGGTTAATGTTAGTCAGGGCCATTCTTTTGTAGGGATTATTGAAAGTCAGATTGCGTTGCGCTAAAAATATTGTGTGTCAGTTTAAGCACAGTCATGTATAAAGTTTTCTAAGGGGACGTTTCATATGTCGACCCTTAGCCGAGGATACTTCACTGGAATCTTCTGATTTTTTCTTGTAGTTTGTGTAATTAGTGTAGCTTTTGTTTATTGCTAGCGCGTAATTGTAGAGAGAATCTCCTTTGTAGTTGCAGTCTTTCATTGTTGTACAGTAAAACAGTTGTGGCATGCATGTAGATTTGCACCAAGTATTTCGCAGCTGCGCTTGCAATTAACTAGATATTATTTTCAGTGCTATGTTAATGTGTTCTCTTATTTTTGCTCTTCAAATTGTGTTTTTATGTGTTGTATGAAATATTGTGACAATAATGGCGTGTGAAAAACGTAATACTAGGCTCCAAAGTAAACTGAGAAATGACAGTGAAGACGAAAGCAGTGTGTTAGCGCCACCATGTAATGAATTAACTAATGTTCAAAGTAGTAATTTGGTAATTGTGCATAGGGAAATGAAGCGAGCTGCAAATAATGGTGTAGGCAGTGAAACAATTAGTGAACAACGAAGCATTATCGATCGATCGGTCGGCAACAGCTCGCCTCAGGATTCCGAAATGACAGGACACAATCTTGCAAAAACTGTAGATTCAGGTTTTGCGTCCTCACCGCTTTCTCAAATAAATCAAGACACATTTTCTGCTTTTCAAAATGCGAATATTGCCGGTTCAAATGCACTGCCGAATAGCACTGAGGAACATGTTTTAGACACCGGTGCACTGTTATTACAGTTAATGCAACAAATGGGACAAAGGCTGCAAAAGTTAGACACAACGCTTGAACAAAATCAGAAACAAATGGGACAAAATCTTCAAAAGTTAGACACAATGGAACAACACCAGAGACAAACACAGCAACAGTTAGACACAATGGAACAAAATCTTCAAAAGTTAGACACAATCGAACAAAATCTTCGGAAGTTAGACACCACACTTGAACAAACACGTGAAGATTTAACTACTGAGTTACATAACATTGAATCGAAATGTCAAAAAGTTTGTAATGACGTAAAAACACAAATTTGTGAGCATTTTCAACCTATTTTTTCGCGTCATGAAAATGCATCACAGAATCACGAAGCAGCCATAAAAGAACTGCAAACTGTTGTTCATGAAAATCACGACACCTTGAAAGCTAAAATTGACTCAGTTGCATCTACCGATTCGGTTACGCAACTTGCAAAAACTCAGGAAAACTTAAAGGACACAGTAGATACTCTGAAAATTGGTTCAGAAAGACACATGGAGGAAATTAGTTCATTATCAGGGAAAGTAGTTGAACTTTCGGATCAGCTAAATAATTTATCTACGAAGGTAGATGATAATCTGAATGACACAAAACCGGTAGTCTTTAATGACACAGAAGAGTGCGAACAAAATAGGAAATTCGAACAAAATCTGAATCAAATTAATACGCAACACCAAAGAGAAATCCGGGAAGTACAAGATCAGCTGACACAGGTAATACAAGAATTACGTATTTCAGAGGACACTCGCGCTCCAGTACGGGAAGAGGGACGTAGAAATACGGAACAGCCACAAAATAATAACACAGCGCATTTCGGAAATTATGAAAGAAATTGGCAAGGTGCACCGAATTTTGAAATGGAACCGCCGAAACGACGTAACAACGACCGATATGCGACTCGCCGACATGATGATTTTGACTATAAGCTGTTCATTACTACACATAAATTTAAAACATTTAAGAATTCTAGCAACGACATTCATCCACAAGCGTGGCTCCATCAATTCTCTCATTGTTTTCCTCCCAACTGGTCGTTAGAGCACAGATTAGAATTTATGAGTGGCTACTTAGAGAATGAACCAGCTGAAAGAATGTGATCGGTCATTCACGATTGTCACAGTGAAGGAGAATTTTACCATGCCTTCCTCTCAGCATATTGGTCTCAAGCTACACAAGACCGAGTAATACATAGCATCATGATGATGAAACACTTTGAACAATCTGAATTTTCCAGTCTTGTCAAATATTTTGAAGACATGTTGCATAAGAATCAATATCTTTCAAACCCATACAGCCCTTCAGACCTCATCCGCATTTGCTTAATGAAATTGCCTGAACATTTAAGAAATATTATTTTGGCAGGACGTTGGAAAGACGACATTGAAGCTTTTCAGGGACTCTTACAAGAATTAGAAATTGACACAGACAGTCGCGGGATGCGAAAACAGGAAAACAATCACTACAGGTCACATCCGTCACAATTCCGTGACGACAGAGACAATAACTGGACACGACAAGTCTATTCTTACAACGCAAATCGTGACCAAAACAGACACCACCCATATGACAACCACTGGCAGAGTAATAATAGTTACAGAGAAAGATCGCATTTCTGTAGTAATGAATATGACAGAGATTACCATAGAAACAGATAATATGGGAACCAAAATAATTATTATCAAGGGAGACAGAATAACTTCAGACGCAACGGTCCACCACGCAGTTACGATTCCGGGAGAAATTCTCCACCACATGACTGACAAACAAGAAACTATGTAAACTACCGACAAAACGACAGACCTGAATTCCATCAGAACTGGAGAGCTTCAAACAGGGCAGGGCCTTCTCGTCAAGGTGAATTTGTAGAAGTTAGGTCTCCTAATCCCAATAACGGCGCGCCCCAACAAAGAGACAGACAATGACTTGCCCCGCAGGCAGCCACGTGCGCCGGCTGGCTTAGAGAAAAAAAACATAGACGCTAACCTTGAGAAAAATTCCAGTATTCTTTATCGACGTATACCGCATGATAATTGCGTTCAGGTTGAAACTCTGTGTACTAGGAACAGTAAAGGTTTACACCACATTTCACATGTAAAACCGTTTATTGAAAGATAATCTGCTTTTTAAGTTTGTCTTTGCCATAAAACTTTTCACTTCACATTTCTAGTATGCATTGTCAGACTTAGAAACTGTTACCATGCAACAATGTTTGAAGTTAAATATCCAATCAAGAACCAAGAGAACTTATTTAAACAGAAATTACGAATGCATTGTTATAGTGAACAGACGTCACAGTGTTATTGTGTGTGTACATTCTTGCTTGTTAGTTGCACGATTACGTAATGACTATAAGGCTGACATACTTAGAACATATACTGGTACTGCTAATGAGATTTTAATGCAACATTTTGGTTTACTTGAAAATAAATTCTGGATTTAAAATACTTTCAGTGAGATACCAGATGACACAGTGGTTAGTTTGTGACAGCTACACGATTTTCACGACGCTACTAATGAGTGACAGTTTGCGATGTTGCTTTTGCAGTGTTTCTGTTTCATATCTGCACAGTTTTTCTGTATTATTCTGGAAAGTAAAACATGTTTTAGTAGTAACTTTTGTGGTATAGCCACAATGAGACTGCCTTTTCCGTAGCACAACAATACGTTAGAGCACACTACTTTCTTGATCACAGCAATAAGCGTAATAACTAAGATATCTTTACGCAAAGCATTCCACTTTTGTTTATCATAAGGTAAGTACATTGGCTTCTGCAGAACTTAGATTTCGGAGGACAATAACTACGACACTTATACAGAGATTGTCTTACAGCAAGACGCACATTTAGCGCTACAGGACACGTATTTGAGTGATTAATTTTGTACTTAAATCATTTATTTTTAAAGATATTTGAAGTACAATGATACAAAGGTTTTCCGTGATACATTTCATTCCATTGCTGTAATCTGTAACACCTGAGGGTACAATTACATTAATCCTCAGGGGGGTACACGCTTACTCTGTGTACCATGTGTGTGGCAAGCACAAGGAGCCCTAGCTAGTATGGTATTTGCTTATACAACTTTACACATCGGTACCATATTTCTCCAACACAGAATTACACAGCTATCTGATTATTTAACAGAGAAACAATTTTTTTATGTCAGTGACACATGTTTACGCAATTACACAGTTGGATAATTTCATACTTATGAAATTGGATTTTGTGTGTACCTTGTGAACTGTTCATATTTTTTCGGAACCATTGTGATGCTATGAGAGCTTTGAATGATGTATTTGGTATGGGATCATGATTTTTAAAGTACGTTTGAGGTAGATGACACTATTGAAATGAGCAGAGAATTTTTTTTAAGTTTTGAAATTATTGCAGAAAGCTTTAACGTTTTTGAGATTTGACTGAGGTGTTATGACATTATTACGACGACGATGTGTATTATGCTGTTGAGGTATGTTTATGATAAATAAGCTGATGCTATATGAGGAATTTGATTATGCTATGTATTTATTATGATGAAATATTGAAGTGTCGCCGCAAGATTGACGTGTCGACGAATATGTACATGTGTAATAAGGTAAGGAAAAGGAGTAGTGGTTAAGGACTCTGATTTATGAAAAGGATGTTGGAAACCAAGAATCGTACTTTAGAATTATGAAATGTGTGTACATGTGTGAAAGCATCACAATGCCACTGACAATATTTTGGACACTGTTATATTTATAGGATTTTATTTTCTACACATTTGTAACGCAAATTCTCAACCTGTGAAAATATTTTTATATGAGACTGTCACTGTAGCGGAAACTGCTGTCATAAATATTTCAGTAAGAAAGGTAAGTGACCTTGACGTAATGCGTTTTGGGCGCCCAACTGAGAGATAGTCGTCTGACAAAAGAAAGCCATTAGGTGAAGGAAAAAAAAAGGAGACCATTATCCTCGCTATTGACATTTCTTTGTCGAACGCATCGCAAATACGACACGCTCAAACTTGAAAACATATGATTACACTGTGGACCTCTTAATTTATGATATTTACTAAAATGACTAATGAAATGATGAGAAACATTTTACATCTATTGTCTTTGCAGTTGAGAGATTGCTCATTTTGTTTAATATCTAGTTTCTAGCTGCACTGCAGCATTGGTTAAAATAAAATTTTATAGATGTACTAATATAAATATTTTATGCCTACAGATCCAGTAAATAATAACTTCATAATCTACTTCAAAAAAACGAGGGAGCACAAAAAGACATTTCCCTTCACAGGAATTGTATACATAATTTTTGCCAATGACTGGGTAACTTATTTAGTAGTGTAAGTTAAGGTGATGCATCACTCTAGTGTTAAGATGTGACATAGGAATTAGACATGGCCATCTTTACTGTAATATTTTTTTGTGCTTGAGCTTTGTCATAATTAGATATAAGTTATTGCATTTGCTTCTGCTGCTTGCTTTGCCAATTTGCATTTCTTTGTCATTGCTGTTTATGAAACTTCCTGGCAGATTAAAACTGTGTGCCCGACCGAGACTCGAACTCGGGACCTTTGCCTTTCGCGGGCAAGTGCTCTACCAACTGAGCTACCGAAGCACGACTCACGCCCGGTACTCACAGCTTTACTTCTGCCAGTACCTCGTCTCCTACCTTCCAAACTTTATAGAAGCTCTCCTGCGAACCTAGCAGAACTAGCACTCCTGAAAGAAAGGATATTGCAGAGACATGGCTTAGCCACAGCCTGGGGGATGTTTCCAGAATGATTGCTGTTTATGTTAATTGTCTTGTGCTGCTGCATTGCCTCGTCCCTTAGTTTAGCATCTGAGCTCAGTAGATTTAAGTTAGCTTAAGAGGGGGTAGACTATATAAGAGAATGAGTTGTGATGAATTGGAAGAAATACATTGAGAAGCTATAAGAATATGGTTTGGCCAAAAAAGTATTTTGAAAGAGGATATGAACAAAAAAGTAGGGTTTAGAGACAACAGGTTTAGGTAGGATCTTCCTGGAAATAAATAATGAGGTAAGAAATATGTGAACAAATAAATACAGAAAGCATGCTTGGGTAGGATTTTTTTGGTGGAAACAAATGTTGAAATAAGACGAAAGATCTATGGAATGAAGTTTTGGGTTGGACTGCAGTAACAAATGTTACACTGAAAACAAAGCCTGTCCTGTATTTTTGTGTTATTACACTATGTGAATTTGTGTTTTTCCTGTCTGTATGTGTCTAGCTAATAAGATTTATGTTGTAGAATTTTTCTGATAATGTGTTATTTACCTTGTAAATATGCTTAGACAATATTTATTCTGTTCAGTTTTAATGCTCATGTGTGAAGTTGATGTTTCAAATGTTATTCTGATCTTTTATGTATGTACTCATGTCATAATTCCTGTAACACTGATGTATATGTTATTTCGATTCTTTTGTAAAGCCTGTATTACTACAAATGTTATCTGTATTATTATGTTTTTAATAATGTTTTGTGTATCCTTGTAATTGTATTCTCATGTTATAAAATTGTAATGGACACCAGTTCAGCAAATTAAGTAACTTGTAAGCATTCATTTCGGTGCACATGTTTCTGTTGGTCATAGTATATGCACAATATATGACTGGTTAACAGCACTGCTGGTTCTAAGGACAATTTCAAAAACTTTGTGAGTGCACAAGTGGTGGTTTATGGACTTGCTATATTGTCTGCAAGACTTCTAAGGACGATTCCAAAAACTTTGTCCATTCACAAGTGGTGGTTTATGGACTTGCTATATTCCCCGCAAGACTCTTTGATGGTGATTGTGCACCTGCACAGTCGCAACAGATGGCTGCTGGCCGTCTCTACAAGGACTACAGTGAGTCTGCTCTGTGATGACCTACCTCCCAATATTCCTCAAAACTTCGACTGACTCTGCTGTGGGTTTGCTCTGTTGTGGCCCATTACCTGTCTACATGTCAAGAGTCAGCACTATCTTTCCGTTGGAAGGACAACACTACTCCTTCAAGACTGCATGGAAATCCACTACTTCCGTGTGCATTTTCTTTTACTGCTCAGACTTTGAGGAAAAAAACTGCAATTTTACTATGATGGATGATCAGGACTGTCTTTATGGACTACGAGAAAATTTTAGCTTTTGACCAACATTGTATCAATAAGTGTGTGCATTTGATATCTTTGTTATTGTAATTATGAAAAATTTTATCAAATCATTATTGGCCACTGCCCAAAACAATTTGTAAAATTTTTTGTGGGGAGCATGGGGGCTATGTAAGTAGGCTGTGTAGGTTTTCTTCATTGGTAACGCCATGTAGCACTCTGTATGAAAATCACTGGCTGTGCTGTGTGCAGTCTGTGGCTGGTTTGCATTGTTGTCTGCCATTGTAGTGTTGGGCAGTTGGCTGTTAACAGCGCGTAGCGTTGCGCAGTTGGAGGTGAGCCGCCAACAGTGGTGGATGTGGGGAGAGAGATGGCGGAGTTTTGAAATTTGTAAGACTGGATGTCATGAACTGCTATATATATTATGACTATTAAGGTAAATACATTGTTTGTTCCCTATTAAAATCTTTCATTTGCTAACTATGCCTATCAGTAGTTAGTGCCTTCCGTAGTTTGAATCTTTTATTTAGCTGGCATTAGTGGCGCTCGCTGTATTGCAGTAGTTCGAGTAACGAAGATTTTTGTGAGGTAAGTGATTTGTGAAAGGTATAGGTTAATGTTAGTCAGGGCCATTCTTTTGTAGGGATTATTGAAAGTCAGATTGCGTTGCGCTAAAAATATTGTGTGTCAGTTTAAGGACAGTCATGTACAATTTTTCTAAGGGGACGTTTCAAGGTGACCACGACTCAGAATATGTCCGAGATGCCCAGCCTTATTCCAAAGTAACTGGTATCCCGACTGTAGGGACCACTTACTTGACCACTCATACGTTGCCCGTGGTTCGTGAACTAGGACATGACTACAGGAACTCACACCATGAACCACAATGCTATGAACAGTTTTATAAAATGCTTGTCCTTTTCTAGGCTGATATCCACGGCGTCGATTCATATAAAAACAGAAAAACACTGGAGCCATACCGCAAGGACGGCGGTCCTAATCTCCGCCCGGACAAACAAATTTAGGATTTCCAAGATTTCACTAATTCGCTTAAGGCAAATACCGGAAGGATTCCTTTGCAAGAGCAAGACCGATTTCCTTATCCATCCTTCCCAATCCGGTATTATGCTGCGTATGTACTGACATTGTCGCCAATGGGACGTTAAACGCTAGACTTCAATCTTCCTTCAAATAAAAATACTATTTTCCAAATCAGGATAAATTTGGACATATGCAACGTTTCGCTGATTCTCAATGTAACTTCTCTAAAACTTAAGCAGAGCGTGAAATCTTGTATAACGATTTGTCTCGTTATTTATTATAGCTCTTTATGATCACTCTAGGATCTGATAAAAATGTGTGTATTATTGGATCTAAAAAACGGCACCTTGGTTTTGTTCGATAAATAAAAAAGAAATATAGTTTAAGCCTTTTGACATGACGCTGCCTCGGATGCGTGAATATAATCTTTTTCTGATTGTATTTCCCGACGCGGTTTCTGAGAGTGAGTTGACGTTAATGCTTTATGAATACCAAAACTGAGATATTTTAGCAGATTATGGAAGCCGATACCTCCACGTCAGTGGCCAGCGACACTAACCATCATCACGTCGAGGCATATCCTTTATTTGTTTGTAACGAGAAGATAAATAACTGCTTGTCGCAAACCGCTAATATAAATCCTTTTAGGCGTGCGGTAGTTATAGACTATACTGATCTCGCTGCAACAGTCCCTCAAAATATCGTTCCATACATGTGATTTTGGTCCAACATCCGCAGCTTTAAGTGAAGAGAAATGTAATCATTCTTTGGTCCTAGGGAGTAGGTTGGCGGTACCCAGCCCACATTTTGTCCCCTGAAATAACTCTTGCATCGAAGCTATTACTTTTTCAATCAAAGCTGTAGAAATTATGAACTTTTTCTCCTTTTCCTCTTCAAAAATTACGTTTCTGGTAGTTCTACTGCTTAAACTTTCACTCACCGATATTAACCATGGGTACAATGCAGACTGGAACCACGAATAATATTTAAATTGTCTTGAATGGAAGGGAGGAGTATTTGAGTTTAATATCCAACCGATGTAAATTAACTTCAGTTTCAATGAATGACGTTCGGCACTTTATTCCTCATTGTGGAATTCAGCTACCACGTTCTCTGTTGTCACAAATCGATACGCCTGACACGAACTGTTTGTTGCCTCTGCTGCTGAAGTCATGTTATTTTCGAATTACAAGTTGTCAGTGAAGCTTGGTGCAGCTATGCATTGCAGTAGGTTATACATCTTCTTTGCACTCATGGATAACACAAATGGATAACAAATTTTGTCTTCCAGAATGAGATTTTCACTCTGCAGCGGAGTGTGCACTGATATGAAACTTCCTGGCAGATTGAAACTGTGTAGCGGACCGAGACTCGAACACGGCACCTCTGCCTTTCGTGGGCAAGTGCTCTACCAACTGAGCTACACAAGCACGACTCACGCCCAGTACTCACAGCTTTACTTCTGCCAGTACCTCGTCTCCTACCTTCCAAACTTAACAGAAGCTCTCCTGCAGACCTTGCAGAAGTAGTACTCCTGAAAGAAAGGATATTGCGTGGCCGAGCGGTTCTAGGCGCTTCAGTCTGGAACCGCACCACCGTTACGGTCGCAGGTTCGAATCCTGTCTCGGGCATGGATGTGTGTGATGTCCTTAGGTTGGTTAGGTTTAAGTAGTTCTAAGTTCTAGGGGACTGATGACCTGAGATGTTAAGTCCCATAGTGCTCAGAGCCATTTGAACCATTTTTGAAAGGATATTGCGGAGACATGGCTTAGCCACAGCCTGGGGGATGTTTCCAGAATGAGATTTTCACTCTGCAGCGGAGTGTGCACTGATATGAAATTTCCTGGCCGATTAAAACTGTGTGTCCTGAGTTCGAGTCTCGGTACAGCACACGGTTTTAATCTTCCAGGAAGTTTCACATTTTTTCTTATTTTTGTGCTACTCTCAAATAGAGGAGTCAGTGTTTATATTTACTGTCACTAGCAAATAAATACTTACGTAAAAAAGAACGTACTGAGACTTCTCATACACTCTGTCAAGCCACATTATCGCGGTCACCTGTCAAAAAGCTGAAAAACCACCTTTTGCAGCGCGGAACGCCGTGAAACATGCAGGAAGGGAGTCAGTGAGATTCTGGAAGGTACTGACGGGGATTTGGAGCCATGATGACGCCAGTGCCGTGGACAGCTGTGCCATATTTCTCCATTGAGAAAATGGTCTGGTGGCTAGCGTTGCTGCCTCTGGATCATGGGGTCCTGGGTTCGATTCCCGGCCGGGTTGAGGTCTTTCTGTGCACTGGGACTGGGTGTCTGTGTCGTCCTGATCATTTCATCATCATCATCTTCATCATTTGTGACAGCGTCTAGACCGGATTGTGAAAAAATTGGACTGTGTAAGAATCGGAACTTTGTATGGGCGCTGATGACAGCGCAGTTGAGCGCCCCACATACCAAACATCATCATCATCATCAATTGACAACCTATGGCGCAAACAGCCCGAGTGACGTGATTCATAGATTATCGTCTGGATATAAATCGACGGGATATGGTGGCGAGGGGAATACAGTAAGCTCATCTTGGAGCTTTTCCAACGGCGCAGGTACACTGTGGGTAGAGTGACACGTTGGACTGCCCTGTTGGTAGATGCCATCGTGCCGAGAAGAAACGAAGTGTATGTAGCGATGGACATGGTCCCCAAGGATACATGCATACTTCTGGTGATAACACTGTGCCTTCCAGAATCACGTGATCAACCAGTGAAGACCACGAAAACATTACCCAGATCAAAACACACCATCGCCGGCCGGTGTGGCCGAGCGGTTCTAGGCGCTTCAGTCTGGAACCGCGCTACCGCTACGGTCGCAGATTCGAATCCTGCCTCGGGCATGGATGTGTGTGATGTCCTTAGGTTAGTTAGGTTTAAGCAGTTCGAAGTGCTAGGGGACTGATGACCTCAGATGTTATGTCCCATAGTTCTCAGAGCCATTTGAACCTTTTATTTATTTATTTTTTTTAACACACCATCTCCCAACCTGGACCATTCCGACTATTACTGCATGGGCGTACACCTCAACGTCCATCAGTCCGACGGAGCATATAACGTGATTCATGTGAAAACCCCACCTGAAGCTAATCAGTGGCCGTCCACTTGCGGCACTGGCGTCCTGATTCCAGCCATGGTGCAAAGCTTTTAAAAAGTTTTATGCAGTAACTCTTCCCCCATGAACCATGGACCTTGCCGTTGGTGGGGAGGCTTGCGTGCCTCAGCGATACAGATGGCCGTACCGTAGGTGCAACCACAACGGAGGGGTATCTGTTGAGAGGCCAGACAAACATGTGGTTCCTGAAGAGGGGCAGCAGCCTTTTCAGTAGTTGCAGGGGCAACAGTCTGGATGATTGACTGATCTGGCCTTGTAACATTAACCAAAACGGCCTTGCTGTGCTGGTACTGCGAACGGCTGAAAGCAAGGGGAAACTACAGCCGTAATTTTTCCCGAGGACATGCAGCTTTACTGTATGATTAAATGATGATGGCGTCCTCTTGGGTAAAATATTCCGGAGGTAAAATTGTCCCCCATTCGGATCTCCGGGCGGGGACTAGACAAGAGGATGTCGTTATCAGGAGAAAGAAAACTGGCATTCTACGGATCGGAGCGTGGAATGTCAGATCCCTTAATCGGGCAGGTAGGTTAGAAAATTTAAAAAGGGAAATGGATAGGTTAAAGTTAGATATAGTGGGAATTAGTGAAGTTCGGTGGCAGGAGGAACAAGACTTTTGGTCAGGTGATTACAGGGTTATAAATACAAAATCAAATAGGGGTAATGCAGGAGTAGGTTTAATAATGAATAAAAAAATAGGAGTGCGGGTTAGCTACTACAAACAGCATAGTGAACGCATTATTGTGGCCAAGATAGACACAAAGCCCATGCCTACTACAGTAGTACAAGTTTATATGCCAACTAGCTCTGCAGATGATGAAGAAATTGATGAAATGTATGACGAGATAAAAGAAATTATTCAGGTAGTGAAGGGAGATGAAAATTTAATAGTCATGGGTGACTGGAATTCGTCAGTAGGAAAAGGGAGAGAAGGAAATATAGTAGGTGAATATGGATTGGGGGGAAGAAATGAAAGAGGAAGCCGCCTTGTAGAATTTTGCACAGAGCATAACTTAATCATAGCTAACACTTGGTTCAAGAATCATAAAAGAAGGTTGTATACCTGGAAGAATCCTGGAAATACTAATAGGTATCAGATAGATTATATAATGGTAAGACAGAGATTTAGGAACCAGGTTTTAAATTGTAAGACATTTCCAGGGGCAGATGTGGATTATGACCACAATCTATTGGTTATGAACTGCAAATTGAAACTGAAGAAACTGCAAAAAGGTGGGAATTTAAGGAGATGGGACCTGGATAAACTGAAAGAACCAGAGGTTGTACAGAGTTTCAGGGAGAGCATAAGGGAACAATTGACAGGAATGGGGGAAAGAAATACAGTAGAAGAAGAATGGGTAGCTCTGAGGGATGAAGTAGTGAAGGCAGCAGAGGATCAAGTAGGTAAAAAGACGAGGGCTAATAGAAATCCTTGGGTAACAGAAGAAATATTGAATTTAATTGATGAAAGGAGAAAATATAAAAATGCAGTAAATGAAGCAGGCCAAAGGGAATACAAACGTCTCAAAAATGAGATCGACAGAAAGTGCAAAATGGCTAAGCAGGGATGGCTAGAGGACAAATGTAAGGATGTAGAGGCTTGTCTCACTAGGGGTAAGATAGATACTGCCTACAGGAAAATTAAAGAGACCTTTGGAGAGAAGAGAACCACTTGTATGAATATCAAGAGCTCAGATGGCAACCCAGTTCTAAGCAAAGAAGGGAAGGTGGAAGGAGTATATAGGGGGTTTATACAAGGGCGATGTACTTGAGGACAGTATTATGGAAGTGGAAGAGGATGTAGATGAAGATGAAATGGGAGATAAGATACTGCGTGAAGAGTTTGACAGAGCACTGAAAGACCTGAGTCGAAACAAGGCCCCGGGAGTAGACAACATTCCATTAGAACTACTGATGGCCTTGGGAGAGCCAGTCATGACAAAACTCTACCGTCTGGTGAGCAAGATGTATGAGACAGGCGAAATACCCACAGACTTAAAGAAGAATATAATAATTCCAATACCAAAGAAAGCAGGTGTTGACAGATGTGAAAATTACCGAACTATCAGTTTAATAAGTCACAGCTGCAAAATACTAACGCGAATTCTTTACAGACGAATGGAAAAACTGGTAGAAGCGGACCTCGGGGAAGATCAGTTTGGATTCCGTAGAAATGTTGGAACACGTGAGGCAATACTGACCTTACGACTTATCTTAGAAGAAAGATTAAGAAAAGGCAAACCTACGTTTCTAGCATTTGTAGACTTAGAGAAAGCTTTTGACAACGTTAACTGGAATACTCTCTTTCAAATTCTGAAGGTAGCAGGGGTAAAATACAGGGAGCGAAAGGCTATTTACAATTTGTACAGAAACCAGATGGCAGTTATAAGAGTCGAGGGGCATGAAAGGGAAGCAGTGGTTGGGAAAGGAGTGAGACAGGGTTGTAGCGTCTCCCCGATGTTATTCAATCTGTATATTGAGCAAGCAGTAAAGGAAACAAAAGAAAAATTCGGAGTAGGTATTAAAATTCATGGAGAAGAAGTAAAAACTTTGAGGTTCGCCGATGACATTGTAATTCTGTCAGAGACAGCAAAGGACTTGGAAGAGCAGTTGAACGGAATGGACAGTGTCTTGAAAGGAGGATATAAGATGAACATCAACAAAAGCAAAACGAGGATAATGGAATGTAGTCAAATTAAATCGGGTGATGCTGAGGGCATTAGATTAGGAAATGAGACACTTAAAGTAGTAAAGGAGTTTTGCTATTTAGGGAGTAAAATAACTGATGATGGTCGAAGTAGAGAGGATATAAAATGTAGACTGGCAATGGCAAGGAAATCGTTTCTGAAGAAGAGAAATTTGTTAACATCGAGTATAGATTTAAGTGTCAGGAAGTCGTTTCTGAAAGTATTTGTATGGAGTGTAGCCATGGATGGAAGTGAAACATGGACGATAACCAGTTTGGACAAGAAGAGAATAGAAGCTTTCGAAATGTGGTGCTACAGAAGAATGCTGAAGATAAGGTGGGTAGATCACGTAACTAATGAGGAGGTATTGAATAGGATTGGGGAGAAGAGAAGTTTGTGGCACAACTTGACTAGAAGAAGGGATCGGTTGGTAGGACATGTTTTGAGGCATCAAGGGATCACAAATTTAGCATTGGAGGGCAGCGTGGAGGGTAAAAATCGTAGAGGGAGACCAAGAGATCAATACACTAAGCAGATTCAGAAGGATGTAGGTTGCAGTAGGTACCGGGAGATGAAGAAGCTTGCACAGGATAGAGTAGCATGGAGAGCTGCATCAAACCAGTCTCAGGACTGAAGACCACAACAACAACAACATGCAGTAACTGGTACGGTACGAAAACAGGAGGTCGAGGATAACTATTAAACACACTACAGCATATCAAGAATGAAATGCGAGTTTCCAGCGATACATATACCCTGTCAGTCCAAAAAGATCCGGGATTGGATTAATGAAAAATAGAGAAAGGTTAAAATAGTGGTTTTTGTGTTTTATGCTTGCCCCCACTTGCGTATAACGCGCAGAACGTTCACACAATCATGTGAAACTGTCAGAAAGGTCTTTCTTTTAGAATTAGTTCAACTCATGCTTACATTGGCTTAAAGATCGGTTATGTCGTCAAAACATTGGCCCTTCATGTGAATTTCTGCACTTTATCGTTTTGTAGTTGGTTGGTACAGATAACACCGAGTATAGCCTCCCGTGTTGAGCTTTTCCAGAATTGTCTGTGTTTTTCATTTCAATCGAGTCGCAGCAGGCGTCGACGCTTTGTTATTTTTGCGCGGTAGTCAAATGGTGCGGGACAAATATAGCACACACTTTTCTCTTCTTCAAAATTCTTTTCTCTTCTTTAAAATACTTGAACATTTAGTGTAGAGGTGTTGGTCCACTGGGATTTGTGGCACAACGATGTCGACAGGCTAGGGTCGCACGTACACTGTTTAACACAGCCTGCCCACAACTGACTTTTGGGATGCACTTTGCAATGTTTGTTTACAGTTGTCAGTTCAAGATGCCATCGTAGTTGATCGGCTGATGTCGCATATACGCCAGGAATAAAATTAGTTCGGTAATTTTTGAACGGACGGTGTGAATCTGACAACTGTAATAAATTTATCTTTTTCTCAATTCATGAATTACTGGATTTTTATAACTAAAGTAACTCTAAATACATCTAACGACAATTAATAGAACCATCAGATTCACTTCGGTCTTCGAATTGCGCGATAGTATAACCTATTGGTGTTACTTAGCAGTTGGGGTTACTATCCCCCCTTTTTTACTTCTATGTCGCTTTTGCAAGTGATTGTTCTCTTCAGTTCAGTCTTAACTTGGTGATGTTTTTTATCCATGCAATTTTAACCGATTCCTATGGGAACAAATTTAAGTCGGTCAAGGACAGGATTAGACACGGATTCAATTTATAATATTTCCTTCACATTAATTGGAAGAATTATTTGAACATCTGCCGTGTTTTTTGAAAACTGGCAATCTCTTATTTCGTGGACCTTTGTCTGATCTCATATCCTTATCACGATCGCCAAACAACGTGGAAAATAAAACGTAAGCACGGAAGACCGGATTCAGCAGCGTTCTCATATCAACAGACAGCGGCCAAAACAAAACTGATCCGGAATCGCGTCCAAATTTAACATAATGCAAAAGCTGTCCAACGGACTTTTGAGCATTGCGTGATGAATGATGACATGTATTCTGTGAGTTCGCATACCCATACGGGCTGGACCATGCCAACTGTCTCGACACTACTTCATTCAGAAACCATCGACAGAACTGAATAAGAGCTAGTTGGTCCGGTGACTTTAACCGGTACCTAATAGAAAATTTGTAAGTGTAACCTTGTATGTTGTGTTTGATAATATTGCGACACGTCTTTTTATAATTCCACCTTGCACCAATCCTCAGTACTGAGTTTTTATGGGAATTTTCTGCAGACTATAAGTGACGCAAAGTTTTCATGTGCTAGGATATTTTTTATAATGATCTCTTTTCTGTCTAGATTACGTTATTACGAAATGCCAAAAAAGATGGTCATTTAGTCTGGATCCTAGAAATACGTGAACGAAGGTTCGATTAAATTGGTAGCAAGATGCCAAGCTTCCGGTAATAATTGAAGTGGTGCTTGGTTTGTGAATACCGTTTTATAGACATTATATCCCCACACAATCCCAACATCTTTGCTAAAGAATTGGAAAGTGCTGATAACCTCATTGTCTGATATGATTGAACCTTTCATGTATCTATGGACTTACAGCGTTAAGTAATGGTTTCACAAGTAGCTTAATATAGGTAACTTCATTTCTAATGTAATTGTGCCATGCATAAAAATTAATTTATCTCAGGCCTTGAATTTTAGCTGCTTCTCGATTTTTCTTCTAATTTGCTCCAAGAATAGATGTTTCTCATACCTAAACAAACGTCTATTTCGTACATTTTACTGTCTTTTTACGTCGTGTGAAAGCTCTCAACTGGTTGATCGACTCTAAGGAACAACATCTGTTCCCTGCAATATGATCGGGTCGTCATCTACTAAAAGTTTTGAAAATATCGAAACTGTTTGTATATATTACCTTATAACGATTTAATTTACAAAGATGTGTAAATTCATCAAAACATTGATCTTCAATAAGTGTTTCGCAATATACTTTTGTTATCGCCTACAAAATAGACGAAAGGTAGTGGCTGTGATAATTCAATGAAAACAACTTCACATAGAACAGCAAAACAATTTTTTTATAAATTTAATTGATGTCTTTTTATCAGAGCCGATGACTTCGAAGAACTATTTCCATCAAAAACACCTTCGAAAGCTAACTTAAAGAAAGACAGGTTGAATGACTAGTTATAAAACGAAACATCAATGTTAATGTAATTGGAGACCTTTGAAATGGAAGAAGGAATGCATATTTAAAATTGAAACGACACCGTTCCGCGTTGGGCTGCTTCTGGGGTACAATGGACGGGAGGGAATTCTTCCTACCATATGTCGGGTTTTATTACTGGAAAGCTATTTGCACAAAAGCCTCGCTCTCAGCCTTTGAAAATGCGTGTGGCCTAAGAGTCAGAAAGAAAGAAATTTGAAAGAAAATTATGGGCAGCAATAAACCTGACAAACGCTTGTCTGAAAATAGATCAGCAGTCGTGTCTTTAGCTCAGGGTAACAGCTGCCGGGAGCGAACTCATCAGTTCAGTTTACGCTGAAGTGCGAGTTTACGCGCTCTTTGATGATTCAGTGGATTGTTTCATGGTGAATTGCCCTCTACTTCTCCCTGTCAACGACTTGAGTAAAGGAGGGGAAACACGTGGTTGTACCAAAGCAAGAGTCTAAAAGCGCCATTATGGTATATCGCCCAAATGTCTGCTGTTTGTATTCGCTTCAACTGTTCCTCATTAAAACTGCCCTAAACGTGCAGCAGTAACGCCATCAGGAACGGACTCGTGTACTATATGCAGGAATTCGACTCATCATTCCAGCCATTTGATGCTGTACTTCTTAAACACACAGTTTGCAGGATTAACAGCACGTTGCTACATAGTATAGTCAGTATACGGGTATTATATGTTGTCGACAACAGATAGAAGAATGGAGCTTAGATTTAGCTTCACGTCAACGTTGATATCGTGAGATACGTAGTACAAGTGAGGGTTGACGAGAATACGTATGGAAGTCGTACCTCGTTAAGAATTGTCATTACACTCGCATTCGGAGTAGTGGCGACACAGCTCATTTGTTCAGCCACCCACATTTAAGTATCCGTAGATTCCCTAAAAATGATGCGATGGTTCCTTTCAGTACTCGTCCGATTTCCTTTCTCATCCTTCTCCGTTCCGTACTTATTCTCTGTCTGTCTGTCTGTCGTTGACACTGCTCTAATCCTTAATCTCCCTTTCCTTTATTAAGGAAAAGTATCTGGCGTACATCCAAGAAATTTATGGAAAAATTTAAATGAGGTGGTCGGAGAGAGCTTTTAACTCCGGTTCTCTCGAATACGCTACGTCGTCTCGGTCGGCACTCACGCGTTCTGCAGATATTAAAACAGTAAAATAATCTACATTCGAAAATAACATACAGGGGAGAGTGTTGTACCGGGAGGATAGTATACCTAGGAATCCATGATGGTTCCTGATCGGTGTTTTAATCTAGTGACTGATTTTAAATCCACGTGAACGCAAGTGCACTAGAAACCGCTGTAAACAGTTCTCGGAATTTTCTACTGCTTTTATTGTTGTGAGACATGAGGTTGTGTTTTGTGCAGCTTTTGTAAATATTACGAGTTATACATATTTAAGTACTATATAATATATGAAAGGTATTTGGAGGATATTTTTAATTATTCAGTTGGAGAGTTTTGTGCTGAGTGAAATTCTATACATTTTTATAACTAGTTACGTAACGTGTGGACCTATAGCCATTCTTCGTCGGTCGCGCACCATCTTGTAAATGAAGTGGAAGAAGGTCTTCTACCTTGGAACAGGTGATATTTGCTAATGCATTTCTTAAAAAATGGTTCAAATGGCTCTGAGCAGTATGGGACTTAACATCTTAGGTCATCAGTCCCCTAGAACTTAGAACTACTTAAACCTAAGTAACCTAAGGACATCACACACATCCATGCCCGAGGCAGGATTCGAACCTGCGACCGTAGCAGTCTCACGGTTCCGGACTGCAGCGCCTAGAACCGCAAGACCACCGCGGCCGGCGATGCATTTCTTAATCTCTTAATAATTTTCCCTCTCCTGAAATGGAAATTTGTCTTGGTTGTCAATAGCTTCTACTTCAAAACGTTTTTAACTGTCAGCTTTCTCGATAATGCCTCTTAATTTAAATTCACTTACTGATTATTGAAGTTTTGTAGAGTTATAAGGTCATGTATAGACTACTGAATACAATACTGACAAGATTTTCTCTATTGAAACACTTTTAAATTTTGCTAGAATATTTGTGTGTAGTAAATGATCAGGTAACACATTGTAACAGTTTCTATCATTTGGAAAGACTTACTTTACCGGATTAGATTTGTAAGTTTTAGAAAAAGAGTGCAGTACTCACAAAGTGAATGACATAATCTCAAAATGGATTAAGAAATCATATGAAGCCTCTAAGACAAGCTAAAGCCAAATGTCACGGTACAGCAATCTTCCATACATACATACGTCGTCGAAAATGGAAAATATTTCGCCATGAAACGTCAGTCAGGTTTTATCAAATTTATCAGAGATGTTTATCAGATAATTGGTATTAAGTGATCAAAACTTCATTCCGTTCGGAACTGATACCCATCATCGACATGAATATGAACTGTAACCTCCACGAGCATGAATACACTCTTCTTCTCATTGTGGAATTGAGAGAAGCCACTCTCAGCACTGAATCCCACAGAATGTACACACAACATACTTCATCTTTACGAATGGCTTTCTCTGCACTGGAACCATGGTAGCATAATTATGGCATCCCACAAGTATGAAAACTCTGGAGTATCAGTTTGTTGCAGTTGGTCAGTGTTTGCGTGGTGTAAACACTTCCCATTTCAATCAGTGTACTTGTCAAGGATTTCACAAACCGACAAATAGACGACAGAATAACTGTAGGCGCATCTATTGTGTCATTTTTTATTTCAACTTTTTTTACAAACATCTTTTATGACAAAAAAATAGTGCAATACCTTGCAACTTCCTTTCTTTCAGGGGTGCTAGTTCTGCAAGATTCGCAGGAGAGCTACTGTAAAGTTTGGAAGGTAGGAGACGAGGTACTGGCAGAAGTAAAACTGTGAGGACGGGGCCTGACTCGTGCTTGGGTAGCTCAGTTGGTAGAGCACTTGCCCGTGAAAGGCAAAGGTCTCGAGTTGGAGTCTCGGTCCCGCACACAGTTTTAATCTGCCAGGAAGTTCCATATCAGCGCACACTCCGCTGCAGAGTGAAAATCTCATTCTAATGCAGTACCTTTTATGCAAGAAATTTCTCAATATAATGCATTTCAAAAATTTCAAAATGTAGAAAAAATGTGCAACTTCTTCAGAAAGTAACGCCTAACACAGATTAGCGCAAGATAATCATCTTTTTTATAACTTCAAAACTTGTAAAATATTTATTTCATACAACATTCAAACACATACACTCCTGGAAATGGAAAAAAGAACACATTGACACCGGTGTGTCAGACCCACCATACTTGCTCCGGACACTGCGAGAGGGCTGTACAAGCAATGATCACACGCACGGCACAGCGGACACACCAGGAACCGCGGTGTTGGCCGTCGAATGGCGCTAGCTGTGCAGCATTTGTGCACCGCCGCCGTCAGTGTCAGCCAGTTTGCCGTGGCATACGGAGCTCCATCGCAGTCTTTAACACTGGTAGCATGCCGCGACAGCGTGGACGTGAACCGTATGTGCAGTTGACGGACTTTGAGCGAGGGCGTATAGTGGGCATGCGGGAGGCCGGGTGGACGTACCGCCGAATTGCTGGACGTACCGCCGAATTGCTCAACACGTGGGGCGTGAGGTCTCCACAGTACATCGATGTTGTCGCCAGTGGTCGGCGGAAGGTGCACGTGCCCGTCGACCTGGGACCGGACCGCAGCGACGCACGGATGCACGCCAAGACCGTAGGATCCTACGCAGTGCCGTAGGGGACCGCACCGCCACTTCCCAGCAAATTAGGGACACTGTTGCTCCTGGGGTATCGGCGAGGACCATTCGCAACCGTCTCCATGAAGCTGGGCTACGGTCCCGCACACCGTTACGCCGTCTTCCGCTCACGCCCCAACATCGTGCAGCCCGCCTCCAGTGGTGTCGCGACAGGCGTGAATGGAGGGACGAATGGAGACGTGTCGTCTTCAGCGATGAGAGTCGCTTCTGCCTTGGTGCCAATGATGGTCGTATGCGTGTTTGGCGCCGTGCAGGTGAGCGCCACAATCAGGACTGCATACGACCGAGGCACACAGGGCCAACACCCGGCATCATGGTGTGGGGAGCGATCTCCTACACTGGCCGTACACCACTGGTGATCGTCGAGGGGACACTGAATAGTGCACGGTACATCCAAACCGTCATTGAACCGATCGTTCTACCATTCCTAGACCGGCAAGGGAACTTGCTGTTCCAACAGGACAATGCACGTCCGCATGTATCCCGTGCCACCCAACGTGCTCTAGAAGGTGTAAGTCAACTACCCTGGCCAGCAAGATCTCCGGATCTGTCCCCCATTGAGCATGTTTGGGACTGGATGAAGCGTCGTCTCACGCGGTCTGCACGTCCAGCACGAACGCTGGTCCAACTGAGGCGCCAGGTGGAAATGGCATGGCAAGCCGTTCCACAGGACTACATCCAGCATCTCTACGATCGTCTCCATGGGAGAATAGCAGCCTGCATTGCTGCGAAAGGTGGATATACACTGTACTAGTGCCGACATTGTGCATGCTCTGTTGCCTGTGTCTATGTGCCTGTGGTTCTGTCAGTGTGATCATGTGATGTATCTGACCCCAGGAATGTGTCAATAAAGTTTCCCCTTCCTGGGACAATGAATTCACGGTGTTCTTATTTCAATTTCCAGGAGTGTAGTTTGTATACCGTAATTCGTTCTTTCCAAGGAACTGAATGTGCCGCTAGGGTTCAGTGTAATGGAAAAGAAATAACAGCCAGAGTTCGCGTAAGGTAGGACATAGCTATAGCATGAGACACAGAGGGCATAGAAACAGAATAATCGATGTTAATGGTGCTCTAGTGAAACTATATATTAATTAAAAATAGAGACTTTTCATTTTCTTTTAATATCCGTCACACTTGCGATAGTAGTTATTGCTTTGTGATGACTAGTTTCGGACCATGCGGTCCTTTCTCAGACCACGGTCTTAGACATAAGTGTACAAACAGTCGCACCAAAGTACATGCAACCAAATATTCATTATTCCTCACTAGCATTCAGTACATAAACACAAAATGAAAAACTTTGCGTGAGTATAAAATGCCATTCTTTCCAATCAAAAGCAGCAAACTCTTTTTGGAAAGAAATAGCATTGTACACTCACGCTATTTCTTTCCAGTCGAACGCAGCAAACTGGCTTGGAAAGAAATAGCATTGTATACTCATGCGAAGTTTGTCATTTGGTTTTTATTTACTGATTACTAGTGAGGAATAACGAATGTTTGGTTACATGCACATCGGTGAGACTGTACGATTACACTTACGTCTGAGGTCATGTTTTGAAAATCGACCTGATGGCTAGAAATTAGTCACCGCAAAGAAATGACTATTATCGCAACTGTGACGGTGATTGGAACAAAATAAAAAAATTAATAACTGAGTTGCTGGTCGTGTCCTCCACCAGTATGTTCGAACTTCACAAATACGTAAGTTTCGTTGTAGAACTCAGAAGATCTCATGTATCGTGCAACTTGGATTACCTGTGAAGTTCCATTATTGTTGACGGTGGACGATATGTTTTTCTTTTCTGTCTTCTATTGCCACACCAGATTGGTTTACCCGTGATTCAACACAAGGATTCGACCCGTTTATTAATTTTCCGTAGGAATAGAATTTTCTAAGGTTCTCAGCAAGATCTTTCGCTAATGTATGACGGTAGAAGCTGTTGCATGCTTCACGCACCGATCTTTATAGGCGCACGAATTTTATTAACTTTTGCCTCCTGAAGTTTCTAATTTCTTATTGAACCGACAACACGACAATCTTTGTTTCCTCAATATTTTTTGAATTTTGTTCTTGCATCATGGTGGGTCGTTTCCGTCTTTAATCCACTTACTCGGCGTGTACCTCTCCAGAGAGCGATCTACAGTCAGTTTAAATGTCGTCCACTATACTGGAGCTCACATCCTTTCATTGTCTGATTTTCAGCAGGATGCTAACAACTGCTCATCTCCTCTTTCCAGTATAAAATCTCTTCTAGCCTTCCTGGTGCCTTTACTTATTTTAGTAAATTCCGTGTCTGTGGCGACGTCGAGATCGCTAGCTAATCCATGTCTGTACACCGACAGTTTAAATTAGGTTAGGTCTCTTCCTTGCTAAGAGGCCTGAAGAACCCAGTACGTGGTCCTCGACTGCGAGTGTTCATCATAGACAAGGGTATCGTAAGGAGTGCCCCGGGAAAGCGTGATAGGACCGATTTTATTCTCTACAGACGTAAAAGACCTAACGGACAGAATGCGCAGCAATTTGTAGCTTTTGGCTGATGACGCTGTGATGTACGGGGAAGTGTTGCAGTTGAGTGACTGTAGGAATATACAAGAGGACTTAGACAAAATTAATAGTTGGTGTGCTGAAATATAGAAAAATACAAGTCAATGTAGACGAGTAGGAAAAACAGCCTCATTATGTTCGAATACAGTTTAGTTGGGTGCAGAAATAGTCAATTCGTTTAAATATCTAAGCATAACATTGCAAAGCGGTATGAAATGATGTGAGCACGTCAGGCTGATAGCAAAGAAGGTGAATGCTTGACTTCGTTTTGTTGGGCGAATTTTGAGAAAGCGTAGCTCATGCGTAAAGGGGACGGCGTATAGAACACTAGAGAGACCCATTCTTGAGAATTGGTCGAGTGTTTGGGATCCCAACCGGGTCGGGTTGAAGGAAGACATTGAAGTAATTCAGCGTCGTGCTGCTAGATTTGTTGCCGGTACGTTCGATCAGCACGTAAGTATTACGAAGTGCTTCGTGAACTCAAATAAGAGTCCCTGGAAGGAATGATGCTCTTTCCTTAACGCACAGTTGCGATAATTTAGAGAACCGGCGTTTCTGGCCGCCTGCAGAATGGTTCTACTGCCGCCAAAGTATATTTCTCCTAAGGACCACGAAGATAAGATACGAGAAATTAGGTCTTGTACGGTGGCTTTTAGACACTCGTTTTCCCCTCGCTCCATCTGCGAGTGGAACAGGAAAACAGGAAAAGCAATGACTAGTAGTACTACAAGGTACCCTCCACCATGTACCGTACGATGGTTTGTGGAGCACTTAAGTTGATGTAAAGAAGTGTTATTGCGCGTGGGTTGTCGCACTGGTTGCTCAAAAGAGAGAGAGCGTTCAGAAATTCTTCGCAAGAATGCCTGCCCGTTGCATCTGCAACGAATTCATAAATATCACAGCCTGTACTTCGCAGGTTACAGTCGCCTCTAACTAATCTTGTATTATGAGGGTAATTCAGCATTACTAAGTGAAGACTGTCTTTGAATGATTCTACAACTGCTACATCGGAGTCGGGTAGACGGTAAAAATATCCGAAGGTTATTTTGTGCTCACTTAGGGCGGTTACTCACGACCACATAATTTATGTCAGACTCAATTTCGACTTCGGGAGATCCAATATTTTTGTCATTTGCAATGAGCACTCCCCCCCCCCCCCTTTGATATCTAAGCTATCTATTCGAAATGTTCAACACCTTACTAAAAATTTCGGAGCTTTCTACAACGGGTTTAATTAAACTCTCGGTCTCGAGTATAATAAGCTTTCCAGGACTGCAGCAAATCGAATCACTTTGTTATTAATGTTTCGGAAATTTTATGTTACAATCTTGACATCTAACGTGTCTCTACTTAACAAGCGATCATGTTTCGCTCTCTGCGTGTTCACAGGTGCGCATTCATCAGAAGACCTCACTATCGCTTCGCCAAAAGAACCACCATGTGCATCCCACATTGTACTCTCTAGGCAAGTAGCTGCTTCCTCTGAGTAATGCATCCCTGACCCGTTTAAGAGCATCCTGCAATCCCCCATCCAAAGACCAAGATCCAGAAATCTGCAGCTAAGACCGTCACAGAACTGCCTGAGTGTCTGGCTGAGACTTCACTCGTCTACAAACCAAAGGACATTCCAATATGCAGCCGCATTTCGTAGTCCTACACCTGAACTATGAACAGGTGCCAGTGTAAGCTTAAAACGCACTTTGAAAATATTTATTTTCCATTTTTGCCGTGCCGTCATTGAAGTCAAAGTGAAAGTAGGTAAAGAGTGCGCACTCCCAAGGAGAGCGCAGCTTGTGTTCGTGATAGTTAACTTAACTGATCAGCTCGCCACTGACGCAGTTTTGTTTAGAGTGGTATTAGAAACACCTCGTAGAAGTTGTGTGAAGAAATCCTGTGTTTCTGAAGTGCAACAGATAAGAATCACTTTTCAGCTCTCTTGATCTAGGTCTGGTAACCTGTTGCACATGTTGAACACAGAGTACATGAGCAATAGCCTTTAATTCTTGATTGCATTTCGAAAGACTGACTTGCAGCCTACCATACTGGACCCAGATGTTTTGCAAATTTGATGTGTGCTGTCATCTGTTGACTTCGCTTGGAATCATTGTTTCTGTACGTGTACGGAAGAGCGCTCATATAACGTCCCCAAAGAGTGCTTGCTTTCTCTTTAGAACACAACCACAAATCTGTACCTCTTGAGTGTGTTGTGGAATGTGTTCAACGCCCAATATACAAATCAAAGGCTACGTTCAATTAGCAAACTATGTCAGAGATCTTGATGCAGGATTCTACGGTGTGTACACTTTGAGCATGTTTCGCATGTTCTTAAGCGCAGGTGAGTGAAAGAGTACGCATGATACGTTTTTAGTATTTCTGAAAAGTTCTATAACAGTATTACCTCTCTGCTGCTGTAGTTTTCTGAACATGTAGATTTTGTGTTAGTAAACATGAACCTAAAATGATTTGTTTTCCTACTGATAATATACCAGATATTTAAGGTTATTCCTTAACTGGGCACTCTTAGGTACGATTCCCCTACCTATAACTGTAGCTCATCGACAAGTATCTAAATTAAATAGGTACATGACTCTTTATGTATGGACATTTTAACTGAATGTATAGTCTACCAATCATCCAGGATGAGAAGAATTTTCTTTGTTTCTAATCAAATGTTTGTAAGTAGTTAAAACTTCGTTTACATAGAGCTACCATCCTCTCACATTTATCATAATTTTTTTCATTCTGTTTTCTTAAGACAGATTTAGTGTGACGGATTGCCGTCCTACGGACCCGGATTCGATTCCCGGCTGGGTGGGAGATTTTCTCCGCTCAGGGACTGGGTGTTGTGTTGTTTTCAACATCATTTCATCCCCATCCGGCGCTCAGGGCGCCCAATGTGGCGGCGATTGTAATAAGACCTGCACCAAAGCGGCCAGACCTGCCCCGCAGAGGGGCCTCCCGGCCAATGACGTCAAACGCTCATTTTATTTCCAAGACAGAATTTATCTCCTGATAATTATCATCGGTAATCAGTTGTAATTATTGTGGAGATTATTTTTTGTATTACTTGGAAGTTGTGGAACATAAAGGCAATCTTTGAGGAAATGGCTATTTTAAGTAAATACTTCTCATTCTGATTATTTCCCACAGAAGATTTTACTTGACGGAAGCCTTTGTCCTCACAATTATGATCATTACGTTGACTAATGAAAGTCTTTTTCTGCATCAACGCTGCGTTAGCACATGCTGGTTGAAAAGTCAGTTGAATAAGGCGTTGGTGTTTATTGTAAAATGTGTTCCGTGCATATTCGCATTTACGTGTTACGACGGAGAATTGGATGTTGAACCAAACGATCATTATCTGAAGACTACTGAAGCTCAATGAAAACGGGTTAAACAATTTCGTTATACTTGAATGCAATCTACTAATGAACAGAAACTAATTGAACACGTATAATCAAGCATATATTTCTTGCATTTAGTTTGATGGTTGCTCTGTAACAGTGCTTCATTTGGATATTACCTTATCTTGGGCATGTTTTGACCTTTCTTATTCCAATAGGATATATTTGCAGATAATACAAATATTCACGGTAGAAAGTGACGTACAGTTTCAGAAAGCCCGTTAATGAAATTAACGTGCACGTTAATAAGTGATTCCTAGTCAGTTAATTATCATCAAACTTCAAAGATACAGAGTACGTTCATTTCAGAGTTTCTATGCTGTTTGAATTCAAGCTTCGTATAAAATAAGAAGACATGACGACAGCAAAGACTGACAGCGTTAAATGTTTGACATCACAGCTTTATTATAAATTTAACTGAGAAGCGTATAGCATAGAATCGCTGAAACGTCTAAACAAATCCTTATTCACAACATAAATGTTGTTAGATATAGAAAACGCAAAAACTAGAAGCTAGCATACTTTGCTTAGTTTCGCGGCACGTATAGCATCTAGCGCTTTTCAGTACATGATTTCCATAATAAATTCATTGTAAATAACGGATGCCTCAGAGCAATCAAAAGATCGTATTTTATCAGTTTAAACGAAAATTCTCTAAGGAGATCTGCAAGCATGATAAAACATTTGTCTCGTTCGTTAAAATGTATATGTACTACAGGCCTCTGAAGGCCCAAGGGCACCGACCGACCGCCGTATCATCCTCAGCCGATAGACGTCACTGGATGCGGATATGCAGGGGCATGTGGTCAGCACACCGCTCTTCCAGCCGTTATCAGCTTTCGTGACCAGAGCCGCTAGTTGTCGAACAAGTAACTACTCAACTGGCCTCACAAGGGCTGAGTGCACCCCGCTTGCCCAACAGCGTTCGACAGACCCGGGCGGTCACCCTTCCAAGTGCTAACCACGCCCGACGGTGCTTAACTTGGATAATGTGACGGGAAACACTACAGCAAAGCCGTCGGTTGTAACACTGAAGGACTACGTGACCTCGGAGGACTATTTATTTGGAGTCTGGGGAACTAAACCTCCTCACTCAACGAATTTCTTAGCAGATGTGTGCGTTACCAATAATTTCACGGGTAAGCTATATAATGTTCAACTGCTGTATATCTTCATCGCAGCAGTAAAATCAGTGAAAATAAAAATTGTAAATTCCTTTTATTTGTCGATTTTTGCTTACAACAGACTAGGAGTTACCCTATGCACTTTAGCATATCTATATTTACATTTCTATTACAAGTATTATTCCTATTTGTACAGAATTTTTAATGGTTGTTACGCACCTTTGAGGATGAGTTTATTTCTTATCTGTGGAATGAACATTAAAGCAATGCGTATTAATTATTGTGAATATTATATATTCTGCACTATAGTTTTCTGACATGTTTGAAATCCACGAGAACCTACTCAATATCGGTCATTGTATATATTTATGTCACTGTATGTGCTTAAAATAGAGTAACCTAATTTGTGCATTAGAAACCTGTGCATTGTAGAAAGTATATGCTACAAAGTGAAACGTTTTTAAAGTGATTCCGTAGCTTCATGCTGATTCCTCTCGTGCCTAACTATGTTACGATTACAATACATGAACTCAGAACTAGGCTTCACAGTACTGAAGGAGAAACACCCATACTTAAGCGCATTGCAACCTGGTGATAAATTTAGTCTCAAATATTACAGTAAATGGAAACGAAATTCTGCGCTCAGACATGTAGAGACGTCCATGAAGTGAGCTTTATCGTTTAAGGAACATTACTGACTTTGTGTGTAGTTACTGGTCGCCGCTACACGTACAGATACGTCTGCGTATGAGATATTTCATTACGAGTGGGAGTCCAGACGTTTATTTTGATACGGGCATTTTGTACCATCGGCTACTAAAAGATATTTTTCAATTCCATGTTCTCACTCAAATTTCTGAAAGAAATCACTACTTAGTTCACTTTCACGTGGGATGTCTATCTTCGGGTCTTTCACTATATTGTCCCAGAGGTTTTTAAAGTTGTGTAGCAATGATTCTTATCTCAAGAGTTAGAGATCAACAGTTATACCTAGCTTACCATTCCACGTCCAGTATATATACGTTAAAATCCTACAGAATAAAACGACAGAGCGCATAGGAGCAGGTATTCAGCCCTTGACTGAAAACGTATCATATCTGTCGTCTGACCTACTTCCACCGTACTAAGCCTATATTAAAGGCACTCCGCTCAAAGCATTTCCGAAACAAGATGGACATATCACCAGCATATTAAAACGAAATGCTTGCAAGCTATCAGCTGGCGTCCTCGTGCCTCATTTATTTCGGGGACACGGCGTCTGCCCCTGTTTTGTGTGTTTCAAGTTGGTCCGCTGCCAAATTACACTTCATTAATCCGGCTCCTCACAGCAGCTGTTTGTTAAACTTGTCACACAAGCTTTCAGTCTTAGAACACGATATCCTGCATGAATGTACAATAAGCTTTGATCATATTACCCCGGTTCGAAAGGTCGTAGACAATATAATGACGCAGTGGAACAACATTTGCAGTGCGTTGTGAGCTATCTTCGTCATCTTTGAATTAGTTGCTCGTGCCTGCCAAAAGAAGAGACATTAGATTCTTTATTTCTCCGTCCGTGATATGAATTTATTAAAATGAATGTTTAGGTAATCCTTGTAGAAAGGAACGGAAAAAAATAATTAGCCATCAGGAAGTTCAGTCACGAGCTGGAATTGGTGAGTGGCGGACACCGACTGCAAATGTCCTCGTAGCAGATCCACATTAAATCCCCTTACTGCTAAGTGTGTAGCTCTGCACCTGTAATCACACCAACATTCAAGACCGAAACTAAAGGACACAACAATACTACTATTAATGTTGCAACAGGGTCGCCACTAAAAAAAAAAAAAAAAAAAAAAAAAAGAAAAAAAAAAAAAAAGAAATTGGTCCGAAATGATAATATGTCACGCAGTTACATTTATCATTAACTTGCTTGCAGCAACACGATATACATTCTGTAGACAAAATTAACAGCTTCTTATCAACATTTGCTCGAACCTTCCATTATTACTAATACTGCCTTAGCTAGCCTTCACAAATTTAGTAGTTCCCGTAACGAATCGTTTCGTCACAGGGTTATTTGATAACCGTGATAGCGTTACGGAGATGTTTAGCAAACTCAAATGGCAGACTCTGCAAGAGAGGCGCTCTGCATCGCGGTGTAGCTTGCTCGCCAGGTTTCACGAGGGTGCGTTTCTGGATGAGGTATCGAATATATTGCTTCCCCCTACTTATACCTCCAGAGGAGATCACGAATGTAAAATTAGAGAGATTCAAGAGCGCACGGAGGCTTTCAGACAGTCGTTCTTCCCGCGAACCATACACGACTGGAACAGAAAAGGGAGGTATTGACAGTGGCACGTAAAGTTCCCTCCGCCACACACCGTTGGGTGGCTTGCGGAGTATAAATGTAGATGTAGATGCAGACGTAGACATGTGACGGTAGCGGTAAGCAGTGGCTCAGTGGGCCAGCACGACGCTCCGTTCCACACTGCAGTTCATTCTCTGTTATAGCATGTTGAAATCACTTAATAATAATTTATGTTAATTTCACTGTCGACATTTGGCGAAACAATTTTACAAGCACAATTTTCTGCCACTTGTTTCACTAAATAATTGTTTGTGTGACATAGGTTTAGGGTTAGTTAGATTTGGCAGGATCAAAACAACAGCTGAGACAATCATTACTATTTGATTCATATTGACAATATTCGCATGTAAAATACAAAGAAACAAGTTAAAATGCTAGAATATCCCAACAACAGTGCCCCACTGCATTACCATAAAACTATGTATATTACCATTTGTTGGTAGATTGTCTAACAGGATAGGCAATATTCTGAAGGAAACGAAATACACTAGTGGCCATTAAAATTGCTACACCACGAAGATGACGTGCTACAGACGCGACATTCAAACGACAGGAAGAAGATGCTGTGATATGCAAATGATTAGCTTTTCAGACCATTCGCACAAGGTTGGCGCCGGTGGCGACACCTACAACGTGCTGACATGAGGAAAGTTTCCAACCGATTTCTCATACACAAACCGCAGTTGACCGGCGTTGCCTGGTGAAACGTTGTTTTGATGCCTCGTGTAAGGAGGCGAAATGCGTACCATCACGTTTCCGACTTTGATAAAGGTCGGATTGTAGCCTACCGCGATTGCGATTTATCGTATCGCGGCATTGCTGCTCGCGTTGGTCGAGATCCAATGACTGTTAGCAGAATATGGAATCGGTGGGTTCGGGAGGGTAATATGGAACGCCGTGCTTGATCTCAACGGCCTCGTATCACTAGCAGTCGAGATGACAGGCATCTTATCCGCATGGCTGTAACGGATCGTGCAGCCACATCTCGATCCCTGAGTCAACAGATGGGGATGTTTGCAAGACAACAACCACCTGCACGAATAGTTCGACGATGTTTGCAGCAGCATGAACTATCAGCTCGGAGACCATGGCTGCGGTTACCCTTGACGCTGCATCACAGACAGGAGCACCTGTGATGGTGTACTCAACGACGAACCTGGGTGCACGAATGGCAAAACGTCATTTTTTCGGATGAATCCAGGTTCTGTTTACAGCATCATGATGGTCGCATCTGTGTTTGGCAACATCGCTGTGAACGCACATTGGAAGCGTGTATTCGTCATCATACTGGCGTATCACCCGGCGTGATGGTATAGGATGCCGTAGGGTACACGTCTCGGTCACCTCTTGTTCGCATTGACGGCACTTTGAACAGTGGACGTAACGTTTCAGATGTATTACAACCCGTGGCTCTACTCTTCATTCGATCCCTGCGAAACCCTACATTTCCGTAGGTTCATGCATGACCACATGTTTCAGGTCCTGTAGGGGCCTTTCTGGATACACAAAATGTTCGACTGCTGCCCTGGCCAGCACATTCTCCAGATCTCTCACCAATTGAAAACGTCTGGTCAATGGTGGCCGAGCAACTGGCACGTTACAATACGCCAGTCACTACTGTGGATGAACTGTGCTGAAACTGCATGGGCAGCTGTACCTGTACACGCCATCCAAGCTTTGTTTCACTCAATGCCCAGGCGTGTCAAGGCCGTTATTACAGCCAGAGGTGGTTGTTCTGGGTACTGATTTCTCAGGATCTATGCACCCAAATTGCATGAAAATGTAATCACGTGTCAGTTCTAGTGTAATATATTCGTCCAATGAATACCCGTTTATTATCTGCGTTTCTTCTTGGTGTAGCAATTTTAATGGTCAATAGTGTATTCAGTGACCTACTACACCACAGAGGTGGTAGACAAAAATGTCTAACCACGACGACAAGCAGCTCCCAATGAACAAAACTGGAGTGTATTAGATCAGGTGCAAGGAATGTGATCCATACTACGAGGCGTAATAGGTAGACAATATGCAGCAGAATTAAAGGAAACCACAGAAGAAGTGGCAGAATATCCTTGTACAGAACTGCCTTGAAGCCACACACAATTGTGTAGTAAATGTAGAAATACTGTACTTTGGTCACAATGGATAGCAACCGTCTCTGTCTAGAGTGTTGTAGATTAAGAGGCACTACAAGAACTACCCAGAATATCGCCGTATTGTGCACTAACAACATCGTAACCCCTTCGCATTTCAGGCCGCCATCCATGAATTAGTAGTGGACTCCCTACAACATTGTATTATTCCACACCACTGGTCGTCCACAAGCAGCAGCTGGACTGCGGAATTAGCGTCCCATATGTAGACAGCCGTTAGCAACACCATACTTAACGGCTACCTTCGGACGACAATATTTTGACTTACACCATCACGGATTAATATTATCTGAAATGAACTAAATTTAACCTTACGTAACGAATTTAAAACATTATTAGGACCAAAATCATTCAGTGTTTTCCCATTTACTTGTGATGTGATCGAAAAGCATGAGCCGCTGATGAATGGCGTCTTATTGTGTTCAGTGATATACGGAGGGCTCCAGGAAAATTTAGAAGCTCTTTGATGGTTAATATCTTTGGAACAAATTGACATATCGTTGCAATTTTGCGCGATAGCATGGGCCGTTGTTTTCTCAACAGATCTTGGCGCGCATTTTCCAGCAGACGACAGTGCAGCAATGATTGAAATAAGATTGTCCTTCGAGCAACGCAAACCGTATTGAAGTGGTACTGGAAGTGCGAAAACATGATGGAGGTACAACGGCAATGGCGTAATGCGTACGGAATTCAGCCGCCGACTCGTACAACAATTTATCGTATTCGGGATAAATTTGAAGCCGACGGTACTGTTCAGGATACGCATAAGGAAAGGTCTGGTTAGTCAAGAACATCAACAAGTCCAGCTCCCAGCGCTGCTATGTTGCAACATTTTACTAGATCACCTCAAAAGTCAGTGGAGCAGGGTGGCCATGAAAGCGGAGTAAGCCGATCAATATGAACGACGACGACCCATATCGAAGGATGGTGAGTGGTTCGAAGGCACGCTTCGTGAGGATGAACGGTTTCATGAATGGTTATCTAGTCTGAGGCGAATAGAAAGCCTTGACTTTATCAAGGTGTAGGGAGAGTTTAATTGGCGAAGGTCAATCCAGATAGAACGAGAATTATCTTATTTGTCAGCAGCGAGCGGCGCAGACAGCAGTCATCGCAGCTTACTGTATTGTGCGCTACAGCTGTTGCGAGCTCCATATTTCCTCCACAACAGTACACTTCACTGCATTTCACACGCGACAGCCTCGACCGTAGAAGCTCTTTGATGGTTAATATCTTTGGAACAAATTGACATATCGTTGCAATTTTGCGCGATAGCATGGGCCGTTGTTTTCTCAACAGATCTTGGCGCGCATTTTCCAGCAGACGACAGTGCAGCAATGATTGAAATAAGATTGTCATACCCAACAGCTCCCTACATCGTGACGCCAGGAATAACACCACTGTGCCTGCCCTACACACCTACACACCTACCGGGTGTTAATGTGTGGTGTGGACTGTCATAGCGCAGCTTGATTGTCCAGTCTTCTTCGAAGGTACCGTAGCTGGTGAAGTGTGTCATCATATGCTGCAAACATCGATTTTACCTGCTATTCAAGAGGTGTATGGAAATGAAAGATTTTACCGACAACAAGATGCCGCTCCACCTCACTACAACAGAAATGTTAGAGCCTACTTGGAAAAAATATACCTGGACAATGGATACGTCGGAATTGAGCTGTAGGGTATCCACCACGGTCTCCAGACCTTACACCTCTTGATTTCTATGAGGGATCTTGAAAGATGAAGCTTATCAACAGAAGCCAGCTGCGCTGAACTAGCTACGACAGACCAACGAGGAGTCTTGTGCGGCAACACTGACAGCCGTAGTTCGGTCAACAATTCAGCGGCATCGACGTTGTTTCGATGCTAATGGTGGTCACTCTGAACACATAAAGTAACCTTCCCCCCTGTGCAAGAATTGTAACGGTATATCATTTTGTTCCATTAATATTGACTATCAAAGTGTGCCTACACTTTTCTGGACCGCTCTGTATAGCGTTTCTGTATTGCACTGGATGAACTCGTATGGCGAGTGCGGGAGTGACCTGGAGAGAGGTCCCATTCTTCTAATTCTTTGGGCAGGGACTGTGGTGTTATTCCTGGCGTCACGATGTAGGGAGCTGTTGGGTATGACTTCAGATCACGGCTGCTAGTTTTAAAGGGTGTGGGCGTGGGGTTGATCTGCTATTCTGTTATTCTCTGCAACGGATTAATCTGAGATGTACCCTTTACCCTGTGGCTCCTGCAAGATGCAATTTCCACCCCCAAACTACTACAGGAGTCAGACAGACGCTACTAACGTTCTAAAGAGAAATGCCTGAAAAACTTTCAGCAATAAATATCTTCTGGAGTCGTCCGCTGTAAGGAAATGACACAAAAATTCACAAAATTTCTTACGTAACTAGTGGGATACTTGGGTACTGGAGTAGTGCTAGTTAGTGTAAGAAAAACATGAAACTAACGAAAATTATTATTTATTTTGCAAAAATTCTGAGAAATCACAATGGCACTTTTAGTTATGAATTGAACAAGTTATATCCTGGTTATTTTTGGAATGTGAAGTTACCTCTCAAGGATAGGATTCGCTAATGAAATTTCTATACAAAGTTTAAGATTGTTATTGACTTGGCAGAATGGCTGAGAGCAGTGCCTACTCAACTTGAATAATTATCCGTTAGAATGTTGCTAGGTACGGTCGAGGCTGTCGCGTGTGAAATGCAGTGAAGTGTACTGTTGTGGAGGAAATATGGAGCTCGCAACAGCTGTAGCGCACAATACAGTAAGCTGCGATGACTGCTGTCTGCGCCGCTCGCTGCTGACAAATAAGATAATTCTCGTTCTATCTGGATTGACCTTCGCCAATTAAACTCTCCCTACACCTTGATAAAGTCAAGGATTTCTATTCGCCCCTAGTTTAACTATTGGCGTGGTACACCAGTCAGAACCGAGCGAGGTGGCGCAGTGGTTAGCACACTGGACTCGCATTCGGGAGGACGACGGTTCAATCCCGTCTCCGGCCATCCTGATTTAGGTTTTCCGTGATTTCCCTAAATCGTTTCAGGCAAATGCCGGGATGGTTCCTTTGAAAGGGCACGGCCGATTTCCTTCCCAATCCTTCCCTAACCCGAGCTTGCGCTCCGTCTCTAATGACCTCGTTGTCGACGGGACGTTAAACACTAACCACCACCACTACCTACACCGGTCAGATAACCAGTCCACCGCGATGCCACTCAAAAATTCGCTGACAGGCCTTTAACTATAACTGTGTTCATTCACACCACACAATAAGTGTGTCGGCCAACACAGTGGACAACGCTTAATCACAAGGACTCAATATAGAGTCGCACTTCGATTCGCTCTCGACAGAGGTGCTGTCCCAGTGAAGACTGAGGAGAGACTTGTTCCTCGCTCCAAGAGCGACAACGGAACGGTGCCTCTCCACGCCAGACGTGAAGGGGTATATCTTTCGGTCTCTTCCATTACTCCTTCAGCTCGAGGCGTCAGAAATATCGTCTGCCAATCAGCATTGCTCTTCTAAAACGGGAGAATGACGTTTCATTTAAGGCGACCAATCCGGAAATCTGTAGTATCAGCGTTTGGCGTTTGCTGTCTCCCTGTGAAAATCTCTGAAACTGCGTGCTATGTGTAAAGATTGCGTAGGTTGGACGCTCCCACACAATGTAGCGGAATTTGCTTTTAAGCCGAACACGGGGTCGTTCCCCCTTTCACTCGGGCACACGCTGTCTGCTCCACGGGCGGCCGAGGTTGACTCGTCCTCTGAAGGGACCGGCCTCCCAGTGTGTGGTCTGCCTCTCTCGAACTAAAAGCTCCTGTGACCGTCGTGTCTGGAATGTATGTGTGTACGCCAGCCTCGAGTATTTCAACCCCGGAGTGCACTTGTTATTTGCATATCGTTTACATGAATTCATACAACATTGGCTTTATCTTATCGAGTTCGGGTTCGAATGAAGCGTCTTGATGTGCGGTGTATAATTGTGAGGGCGGAATATGTAAGCAATAAAGGTCAGGAGACCACAACGTCTAAGATTTATTCCTGGCGTCACGATGTAGGGAGCTGTTGGGTATGACTTCAGATCACGGCTGCTAGTGTTAGAGGGACTTCTGATGACACACCCCTACGTTAAGGACAAGCTACATCCTCATGTGACAGTGTCGTGGTACCACTTTTCAACAGGACAGTGCTTGTCCACTCATGCCATGTGTTTCTATGAACTGTCTATATGATGCTGAGATACTCTCACGGCCAACAAGATTCCCAGATCTGTCCCCGGTACAACTTGTGGGACCAGCTCGAATGTCAACTCTCCCCGGCGCCAGTATCATTAGTACCAGGAATCAGTGACTACAGTGTGTGTCAACTAGCATCAGGAGAAGATACAAGGGATTTTTGATTTATGACAATCTTCCAAACCGAATCAGTGCATGCATCCGGAACAGAGAGGGTGCAACTTCATACTGGGAAGTAGGTTCATACTTCCAAGTTCTTTGTAAATTTGACGCTATTTTGTAATCACTGAGATAACATCACATACCCTCTCAACCTAAGAGATTTCATTTCGTTTCCTCCTCTCCTCCTGGGTGCCTCACTTCGTTTTTCAATCAGTGTAATATTGGCTTAGTGATAATCAGACAGCGACATATTATGTATTAACTAATTATCTTTGGTCTAACATGCAATCGTAGCTCATCAACTGAACGAAGTTTCAACTCTACCATATAAGTATAAACACTCTATATATGTGCAATTTATTCATATTTATCTCGTTTCCAGTATCGAAATTTAAAATTATATCAAACGGCGAATTCCCATAGTTCTAAATTTCATGATTCGTCTGTATTGTTTCAGCTGGTTGGTATTATCTCTTCTTGGCTGATTTTATAAGGGTTGGGGTGGGGGGCGGTGTTGGGTTGTTTGGGGGAGGAGACCAGACAGCGAGGTCATCGGATTAGGGAAAGAAGTCGGCTGTGCCCTTTCAAAGGAACCATCCCGTTATTTGCCTGGAGCGATTTAGGGAAATCACGGAAAACCTAAATCAGGATGGCCGTACGCTGGATTGAACCATTGTCCTCCCGAATGCGAGTCCAGTGTGCTAGGCTGATTTCTACATCTACATTTACATTTATACTCCGCAAGCCACCCAACGGTGTGGCGGAGGGCATTTTACGTGCCACTGTCATTACCTCCCTTTCCTGTTCCAGTCGCGTATGGTTTGCGGGAAGAACGACTGCCGGAAAGCCTCCATGCGCGCTTAAATCTCTCTAATTTTACATTCGTGATCTCCTCGGGAGGTATAATTAGGGGGAAGCAATATATTCGATACCTCACCCAGAAACACACCCTCTCGAAACCTGGACAGCAAGCTACACCGCGATGCAGAGCGCCTCTCTTGCAGAGTCTACCACTTGAGTTTGCTAAACATCTCCGTAACGCTATCACGCTTACCAAATAACCCTGTGACGAAACGCGCCGTTCTTCGTAGGATCTTCTCTATCTCCTCTGACAACCTGACCTGGTACGGATCCCACACTGATGAGCAATACTCAAGTATAGGTCGAACGAGTGTTTTGTAAGCCACCTCCTTTGTTGATGGACTACATTTTCTAAGGACTCTCCCAATGAATCTCAACCTGGCACCCGCCTTACCAACAATTAATTATGCAATTAATTTTATGCTGCAGCCTTTACTATAGATTTTAGCATATATTATTTTTTAGAGAATTTTCAGATACTCATTTTAATTAACAATGCATGTAATTTTCAATATCTCACAGTCAGTTACATGCACTGGAAAATATATGGACAATGCATTCACTCTCTGATATTTTGAGTATTTGAAACTAAGGTATTTTTATGGTATCGATGTTGGTTATGCTGAGGGAAATGAGCATTATAAGGAAACGAAGGTATTTTTATGGTATGGATGTTGGTTATGCTGAGTGTAATGAGCATTATAAAGACTCGGCGACGGAGACAGGTGTAATCCATTAGGTATTGTAAATGAAACGAAGGAATGTAAGTATGCTGATCTATCTCAGCGTTTCTTATACTGTGTTACATGGAACCCTAGCGTTCCGTCGAGATTACTCAAACATCTCTTTAAACTTAGGAGCCTTTCTTTATAACTTTTCAGAAAACAACTTTAAAGGTAAAAATTATCACCTAAATTGAAGTAAATGGATAAAAAGTAACCCTAGCTTCCAGTTACCTATTTGAAAACTCGATAAGAATTCGACACCGCGGCGAATAAGACGTTATTTATCAGATACCAGGCGGCAAGCTTGTAGATGGAAATCTCAGCCTAGGGGAGCTCTTAAAGTTAAAAACGTTTGTGGTTAAATCAAGAAAAATGGTGAATTAGAAAGCAAGTGAAGCTTCTTATTTGGACAGATATCAACTAGCTTAAAGCGGTGAAGCTAATTCAAGAGCGGAAATTCTTACTAAACCTTCCTCTGTGAAGATAGTAAAATATATTTTAGGTGAAAAATCAGCAAAAGAAACAACTAAGATCTCACTTTCGAATAACTCAGTGCACGAGAGAATTAGTAGCCAATATAAAGAATGAACCTACTTTTCATCTCAAATCATGCAAATTTTCTTTGGGAATGGACGACTCCAACGATATAGCAGGATTCGCAGTATTAACTGTGGCCGTTATGAACCAGGAAACGTATTATTCAAGAATATTACTTATGCTTATAGAGATAAAACATTTGCTTTCCTAAAGTCTTTACTTGAAGACAGTAAAATATAATGGGGCAACTGTATTGATTTCTGCTATGAGTGACATAATTACGATCTGGCTGTAGTGCTTGTTAAAAATATCACCAAAACCTGTTCGAGTAACGATGATCCATAGGTAAGCACATGCAAAAAAGTTGCAAGACTGATCTTGATGAGTCCACCAAATTCATTATCTATGATGCCCATTAAACAATCGACTATTGAAAACACTGTGTGAGTACGTGGGAGGTGTGCGTACACCTCTTGTTTTGCTTGCTGTTGTCATATGATTATCACGAAGGAAACATACTGAACCAGATTTTGAGGTAAGGAACGACTTGTGCATTTTCTTCTTAAAACACAATTTAGAAATAAAAACGGGTTAATTTGACAGAATTTAGTTGCTCTGAATTGCGTATTTAAACGAAGTTTTTAGGAAGGTCAAGGTACTTTATTTTCCCTTCAAGGGAAGCAAGTAAATCATTTTACAGCTTTTGGAAACAATCTTGCTTTCAAGGAAAAGGCAGAGATTAGGACAAGTTTCATGACCTCCAGTCTGATTGCTTCTCAACAATATTACACTTTTTCGAAGAGAAAAGAAGACGTTTGTCAAAGGAGTTATGAATTTGTTGAATGAGCTGTGTAGTGCCTGAAAAGTTTCAATGAAGCTGGGAAAATACGTGACGGAAGTCGGTGGTGAGCGTAAAACATCGTCCGAAGTCGAATCAAATGCTTTCCCCGACAATTATTTTGAACAGTTAGTTCAGGAGCCAACTCGAAGTGTGAATGGTTGCGAAAACATATTTGGTATATTAGCAACAAATAATCCTGAGCGAATAGACAGCATCGTCACGGATAGAGGGATTAGTGACCACACGGTCGTTGTAGCAAGTCTATATCATCCAAATCCACAAAAAATAAACGCGTAATATATCTATTCAAAAAAAGACTAATAAAAATTCGCACCGCACTCCTACGAGATGATCTCCATTCCTTCCAAACTAAGTAAGCGTAGACCAGATGTGGTTAAAATTCAAAGAGATAGTGTCTGCGGCGATTGACATATTTGTACCAAATATATTAAAGATTGCACTGATCCCCAGGGTACACAAAACAGACCAGACTACAGTTGCAGATGCAACGAAGAAAACATGCCAAATTTAAAAGAACGCAAAATATGCAAGACTAGCAACGTTTAACATAAGCTCGAAATTTAGATACTTGTAACTGTTTCCACAACAAAATTTGGTCTCAAAACCTGGTAGAAAATCCAAAGAGATTCTGGTCATACGTAAAGTATACGCAATTTACACCTTCGCTACACGATACCAAAGCTAATATCACCGACGACAGTGCCACTAAAGCGGAATTACTACACACAGTTTTCTGAAATACCTTCACCAAATTTGACGAAGTAAATAATCCAAAATTCGATTCAGGAACTACTGCCAACATAAGTAACTTAGAAGTAGATATCCTCAGTGTAGCGAAATAGCTTAAATCACTTAATGAATCCTAGGCTTCCGTTCTAGATTGTATGTCAATTAGGCCTCTTTCAGAGTATGGTGACACAATAGCTCCATACTTAGCAATCACATACAGCCGCTCGCTCGACTAAATATTCGTACCAAACGAATGGCAAGTTACACAGATCACACCAATACCCAAGAAATGAATTATGAACAACCCGATGAATTACACACCCATATCGCTAACGTAGATTTGCAGTAGAATTTTGGAACGCATGCTGTGTTCGGAAGTTGTGAATTGCCTCGATGAAAATGGTCTAATCACACGCAGATTATGCTGTCATTTCCTCTCTGCTAAACTCATTGGAAGATCAATTCAACATGACTCAGACACGATACATGTATGGTGTAATAAGTGGCAATACTAAAAGAAATACGCTAAATTTCGGTTACACGATAAATCATACAAATCTAATAGTTGTCAGTTCAACAATACCTAGCAATTACAATTATGAAAAACTGATAAAAGAACGACTCCATAGATAATGTTGAGGGGAAGGCAAAACAAAGATTGCGTTATATTGCCAGAACACTTGGAAGATGCAACAAGTCTACTAAAGAGACTGTCTGTACTAGGCTTACGCATCCTCTGCTAGAGTATTGCTGCATAGTATGGGATCCTTACCAGAAACGATTGACGGACGATATCGGAAAAGTTCAAAGAATGGAAGCTCGTTTTTTATTATCGCTGAATGGGGGAGAGAGTATCATGGATACAATAAGGCAGATGGGGTGGCAATCATTAACACAAAGGCGTTTTTCGTTGCGGTGAGACCTTTCCGCGACATTTCAAGCACGAGCCTTCTCCTCTGAATGCAAAATTATTTTTCGAAAAAATTGGAAATTTGTGGTAACTTCTTATGGGACCAAATTACTGAGGTCATCGTTCCCTAAGCCTAAAAACTGCTTAATCTATCTTAAACAAACTTACTCTATGGACAACACACACATCCATGTCCGAAGGAGGACTCGAACCTCCGACGGGGGGGGTGCCACACGGACCGTGACAAGTCGCTGAGACAGCGCGGCTACCCCGCGCGGAGCAAAAATATTTTATTGACGCCACCTTACATGGACAGAAATGATCATTTTAATCAGTTAAGAGAAATCAAAGGTCGTATGGACGTATGGAAAGATATAAATGTTCGTTTTTCCCACGGGCTGTTCGAGAGTTGAACGGTAGGGAAATAGTCTGAAGGTTTTTCGAAGAATCCTCTGCCGGCCAGCTGTGGCAGCTATGTGTAAATTGCAGTGTAGTGATGTGGATGTAAGTATAATCACTATTTCCAAATGAACAGTACATCAGAATTGTGGATAAGAAACCCATTTATTGTCAATGCACAACCTTCAACTTTATCAGCCGACTAATAAGAAATTAGTATAAGATTCATCAATGGTATGCTTTTAATTCTGCAGCCGAAATGCTAATTCTGATTTTTGCACAGTATTTCGACGGCTGAAAGAGCATATTGGTTGAAATGGCTCTGAGCACTATGGTACTTAACTTCTAAGGTCATCTGTCCCCTATAACTTAGAACTACTTAAACCGAACTCACCTAAGGACATCACACACATCCATGCCCAAGGCAGGATACGAACCTGCGACCGTAGCGGTCGCGCGGCTCCAGACTGTAGCGCCTACAACCGTTTGGCCACCCCGGCCAGCTGAAAGAGCATATTAATCAATCACGTGGAGAAAACGAAAGAAATGACATCTGATTCATCGTCAGAAGAAAAATGTGTATTATTACCTCTATCGGAACTCTGACAGTCTTCAAAAGACGAATATTTTCAACTGTCACAAAAGGAGATGTTAATACTTTTACTATTTGCATATACATATATTTGGCAAAAAGGGTTCTCAGTTTTGTGTTAAAAAAAGACAGCAGCAGATTCGTTGCCAGACCTGTCATGGAAGTACAGCTTTCATAAAAAATACTAACTCAAGTATTTCAGTGAAAAAGGTGGCTGGTATCACTCAGGTCGCCAAAGTTAAAATGTCCTTTTAGATCATGTTATTTTAAATTTAAGTTACTTTAAAAACTTCTGGGTTATGTCGAGTCTACTTTTGTAGAAAATAAATATTATTTCAAATAATTGTCATTTTTATTACGAATAACTCCCACATGTTTCCAATGTTGTTTAGACTACGTCGCAGAATTTTTTTCTGGGCTCCTCTTACACTTTCTCCATGCATCTCCGATATAACCCCATGTGATTTCCATATTTATGGAGCACTCCATGCGATTTCCATATTTATGGAGCCCTGAAGAAAGACGTTCTTGGCCGTCGATTTGCTTCGGACGACAACCGTGAAAGCACTATCTTGTCTCACACTGCCATAAAAGTATTAAGTGTTCTGGAAATTACTGTGGAAATAAAAAACAGTTTACTTACTTATTTCCATCTGTCTCGTTTTCATTTGATCCCGTAGTTGGTCATATCAGCGCCAGAAACTTTTCACTCGCATCATAATAGTTTTCTCGTTGTACTTATGGAGTATCATACTGACCCAAAGTATGTGGTACCTTTTAAACTTCCTAGAGATTAATGTTCGTGTTAAAAGAGATTAATTGGAGTAGGAAACAAGGTTAACACAAATATTTTACATTTACGATAGTCCACGTGTTACACCGACGTTTTCACAAAAAAATCTGTAATTTTTAATAACTTATCTGACGAAGCAAACATGTAAAGGAGGCATAATATATTTACTTCACTCATTCATGTGGATAATCCGACTCAAAAGCTAACTGGCTAATATACTTATTTTGCTCATTTGAGAGTCATGCAACAATAATGAAAAATTGAACTGTGAGACTCTTCGCGAAGGGCGACATTTATCACGTGAAAGCTTGTTAATGCAAACATTTATTTTAATGTTAACTTTAAAAATTTCACTGATAGCTTTGGGCGTGTGCAACAAACATTCAAGGACCACTGTCACGTGACATAAAGATGAAGCTTTAAAGATTATTTACGCCACTGAAACGTTTCACCTTTCGCACCAACTTTGCATGGCTCTGGAGAGGTTTTGAGGCCTAACGCAGATTTGTAATAGTGCTCGTTTATGATCTCAACAGTTATCTGGACAGTACAAATGCCGAAAAGCTTATTTCGCATTTATATTAGCACTACACTACTCTTAATCTCTGGAAAGTTTATGGGGAGGTCAGCGTTTACGATCAGAATCTAGCATTGTTCTTTCTCTAAACATATTGTTCTATTTTCAAATTAATGTTGGTGGGGAGTGAATTTCAGTATATCAATGTATAGCACAGTCTGAACGTAACTGAAAATTTTCCACCAAGCAGAAAACTCGTTCCTATGTGATGATATTTTAGAATCGTGCATTTTAACTGTTCTCTGTATCAGTCATGTAGCAAATTAAGAATTACGTTCAATTTATGCTTTAATTTAGCAACGCAGTGCCAACCCTTACGTTTCCTTCCTCGTACAAAGATAAAAATGGAAGCTGTCTCACGATGAATCCCTTGACCAGATGTTACATCACGTACTCTCGCTTTCTAATGGCTGTCGGATAGATCGATTAAAAGTTCATGCTTCTGCGAATTTACACTACTGGCCATTAAAAATGCTACACCAAGAAGAAATGCAGATGACAAACGGGTATTCATTGGACAAATATATTATACTAGAAGTGGCATGTGTTTACATTTTCACGCAATTCAGGTGGATAGATCCTCAGAAATCAATACCCAGAACAAACCCCTCTGGCCGTAATAACGGCCTTGATACGCCTGGGCATTGAGTCAAACAGAGCTTGGATGGCGTGTACAGGTACAGCTGCCCATGCAGCTTCAACACGATACCACAGTTCATCAAGAGTAGTGACTGGCGTATTGTGACGAGCCAGAAGCTCGGCCAGCATTGATCAGACGTTTTCAATTGGTGAGAGATCTGGAGAATGTGCTGGCCAGGGCAGCAGTCGAACATTTTGTGTATCCAGAAAGGCCCGTACAGGACCTGCAACATGCGGTCGTCCATTATCCTGGTGAAATGTAGGGTTTCGCAGGGATCGAATGAAGGGTAGAGCCACGGGCCGTAACACATCTGAAATGTAACGTCCTCTGTTCAAAGTGCCATCGATGCGAACAAGAGGTGACCGAGACGTGTAACCAATGGCACCCCATACCATCTCGCCGGGTGATATGCCAGTATGGCGATCACGAATATACGCTTCCAATGTGCGTTCACCGCGATGTCACCAAACACGGATGCGACCATCATGATGCTGTAAACAGAACCTGTATTCATCCGAAAAAATGACGTTTTGCCATTCGTGCACCCAGGTTCGTCGTTGAGTACACCATCGCAGGCGCTCCTCTCTGTGATGCAGCGTCAAGGGTAACCGCAGCCATGGTCTCCGAGCTGATAGTCCATGCTGCTGCAAACGTCGTCGAACTGTACGTGCAGATGAACCCACCGATTCCATATTCTGCTAACAGTCATTGGATCTCGAGCAACGCGAGCAGCAATGTCGCGATACGATAAACTGTAATCGCGATAGGCTACAATCCGACCTTTATCAAAGTCGGAAACGTGATGGTACGCATTTCTCCTCCTTACACGAAGCATCACAACAACGTTTTCCCAGGCAGCGCCGGTCAACTGCTGTTTGTGTATGAGAAATCGGTTGGAAACTTTCCTCATGCCAGTACGTTGTAGGTGTCGCCACCGGCGCCAACCTCGTGTATTGCTCTGAAAAGCTAGTCATTTGCATATCACAGCATCTTCTTCCTGTCGGTTAAATTTCGCGTCTGTAGCACGTCATCTTCGTGGTGTATCAGTTTTAATGGCCAGTAGTGTACTTTCACTGCAGGAAAAATCCCATTCTCCCCAATGAAGAATGGCCTGAGTACGTGATGGCCTGTGGATGTGTCTAACGTTACTGGAAATTTTCAGGTGGAGGCCGCAACGCGACCTGTTTTGAGCATGTGCATGTGCAGTTTATCGTAGTCTTTCCTACTTTTAGAAACGTACAATGGGAGCATCATACGACAAATAACGTTGACGGTAGGCTGTAGTGCAATGACATCAGCACGTGTGGTGACGAGACGAAGTCAGGACAAGTGTGTGAACAGTAGTTGCGGGTCCTCCCAGAAGAACTACACGAGAAAATCATAGGCCTGTTCGACTGGCTCTGACGAATAGACAGATGACAACTACTGAAATCTGGGCTGAGATTACAACCCAGAACATTAGCCCAAAAAAACTACGGGAACTTCGAAGTTCCCATGCGTCATTTACCGCTTACAGCGTACCGCAGACAACATATACCCGCATGATGCAGAGCTAGAGCACACTGGGACACTGTGTGGTGTTTTCAGCGATGACTCTCGCCTTAGTTTGTGGCCATTAGATAGACTTCAACGTGCCCGTAGACGACTTGATGAAAGTTCGCAAGAAACAACGTTTCTCGAGGCTTACACCTCTCCAGCTTTTAGAATCATGCTGTGGAAAACTATTGGATAAGGGAACATGACCGTCTTGGTAACTGTTGAAATTCATAAGGCTATTTGCTTTCATGCCACAACGTGTAGTCGTGCCTTTGGCGGTCATACCTACACCGATGGACATCATTTCGGACGGGAATGAGTGTGGAATGACTCAATACCTGTAGGTGATGAACTTCTCTAAGTTTGATGAATGCAATACTTTCCATTTCCGTCAGTGTATTAAAAGCGGTTCACCGTTTAACTATAAGATGTGCTGTGTTCTCTTTTATTGCTTAGTTTGGTTGGGATGTCTATACAATAAAAATCTGCCTTCATTACAACAAGTAGATATCAAACAAAACAAACAAACAACGTCCAAATAGGACTTGACGGCCCAACGGTACCGACCGACCGCCGCGTCATCCTCAGCCCTTGGGCATCACCGGGCATGGATGCTGAGGGGTATGTGGTCAGGACGCTGCTCTTCCGGCCGTCGTCAGATTTCGTGTCTGGTGTAGTTACTTCTCAGTCAAGTAGCTCCTCAACTGGCCTCACAAGGGACAGCCAGCAACACTCGGCAGACCCGGAAGGCTACCCATACAATGACTAGCCCAGCTCGACAGCGCTTGACTTCGGTGATCTGACAGGAAAGGAATAAATTGTTTCTTGAAATATTTCATTCGATTTCCTCTGTTACGGTACAAGATTTGAGGAAGAAAGAATAATAACGATGTCTAACGTTTTTTTAATGGAATGAACTTACGTAATACTTCTGATGCAAGTAAACGTCCTTATAGAAGAGAGTAAACTTTTTGAGCACATGTAGTGGGCAACTGAAAGCTGCAGTGTGCGAGTGCCTTTGTATTCCGCCTCCAGAATATACAAGGGGACGCCTTTTAACCTTGCAGGAATAGTAACCCAGGAATAAAGGGCCACTCATAATGGTATCCCTCACGCTGAAACGCAATGTCAGATCTTCTAAGACAGATTTCTTGCCACGAGCACGGGAAAAACTTACATTCTTCGTACATCATATTTTATGACGTGGATGCATGTAACGAGACGGATCCCGTGCCTGAGTTCCGAAAATATTTTATTTCAGTACTACGCCATTACCATTTCGCAATTTGAGGAAACTGAAAACGGCAAACGAATGGAAACAGTAGGAGAAAAACATCATAATAGTAGTCGTTTGGAGAACGTACGGGAATTATATGCTGAAGTGCATAACAAATTTTCAATCTGATGCCGAAAGCCTATAATCACTTTGCACTATTATGATAATACTGACACAGATATTACATGAGAAAACCACGCAAAGCAAGTAAATTCTTCGTTGGATTCCTGAAACAGAGAAATACAAATGACACATAACTGATTGTGGATAGAAAATGACAGGAAATACTTCGGCGAGAATCTGTAGATAGTGAGTGAAGGCTAGGTAAGGTCTGTATTTTGCCGTGATGGAAAATATAAGGCGAGATTAAAAAGTTTTCCTTTCACGGCTTTACTGCAGCGTACATGCAACGTAGTGCCACTCCGACGGGATTATACAAGGGTCACTCCAAAAGAAGTGCACGCTATTTTTTCAAAAATCCATCTTTTATTCTACATGTTTGAAAGTTGTACAGTGAGTAGATACATCCTTTAGGAACAATATTTTCGTTTCTCCACATAATTTTCATCCCTCTTAACTGTTTTAAGCCATCTTGGAACCAGCGCCTGTATACCCGCACGGTAAAATTCTGGACCAACCTGTGGGAGCCACTGTTTGGCAGGGTGCACAAGGGAGTCATCATCTTCAAACCTTGTTCCACGAAGAGAGTCTTTCAGTTTCCCAAAGAGATGATAGTCACATGGAGCCAGGTCAGGACTGTAAGGCGGGTGTTTCAGTGTTGTCCTTCCGAGTTTTCTGATCGCTTCCATGGTTTTTTGACTGACATGTGGCTGTGCATTGTCGTGCAATAGCAAAGCATCCTGCTTTTGCCGATGTGGTCAAACACGACTCAGTCGAACTTGAAGTTTCTTCAGTGTCGTCACATATGCATCATAATTTATGCTGGTTCCACTTGGCATGATGTCCACAAGCAAGAGTCCTTCGGAATCGAAAAACACCGTAGCCATAACTTTTCCAGCAGAAGGTGTGGTTTTGAATTTTTTTTTTCCTTGGGTGAATTTGCATGATGCCACTCCATTGATTGCCTCTTCGTCTCTGGTGAAAAATGATGGAGCCATGTTTCATCACCTGTCACAATTCTTCCAAGACATTCATCTCCACCATTCTCGTACTGTTCCAAAAGTTCGCTGCATACAGTTTTTCTTGTTTCTTTGTGAGGCGCTTTCAACATCCTGGGAACCCACCTGGCACAAACCTTTTTTAACGCCAACACTTTCAGTATTCTGCAAACATTTCCTTCACCTATCCCAACGTAGCGTAACAATTCGTTCACTGTGATGCGTCTGTCAGCAGTCACCAATTCGTTAACTCTCTGCACGTTGTCTGGAGTGTGTACAGTACGAGGCCTGCCGCTGCGAGGACAATCCTCAATATCATCACGTAACCTGCTTGCCCACCAACTAACTGTACTGCTATCGACAGCAGCATCTCCATACACCTTTTTCAACCTCTTGTGGATATTTCCGACTGTTTCGTTTTCACAGCACAGGAATTCTATGACAGCACGTTGCTTCTGACGAACATCTAGTGTAGCAGCCATCTTGAAGACATGCTATGACGGCGCCAGTCACGGGAAGAGGTTGAACTAAGTTTGAAAACAAGCAGGAAGGATGTATCTACACACTGTAAAACTTTCACACATGCAGAATGAAAACTATATTTTTACAATAATAGTGTGCATTTCTTTTGGAGTGACCCTCGTATAAGCAGCGAAATGTAGGCAAGAGATTAATGTGGCATTCGTGTCTTTGCAATGTGTATACGGTAAATACGAAATTATGAACTGTGGCGACGTTATTAGCAAATGGTCCAAACAGGATCAAAATGGTTTAAATGGCTCTGAGCACTATGGGATTTAACTTCTGAAGTCATCAGTCCCCTAGAACTACTTAAACCTAACTAACCTAAGGACATCACTCACGTCCATGCCCGAGGCAGGATTCGAACCTGCGACCGTAGCGGTCGCGCGGTTCCATAGCGCCTAGAACCGCTCGGCCACCCCGGCCGGCCAAACAGGATCAAAGCGCTGTTATTCTTTTCTTGGCAGCACAAGGACAAACACCTTCAAACATTCATCGGAGAATGAAGAATGTGTATGGATCTGTCGAAGACCACACACGTCCGGGAAAAATACGACAGTTGGTGCTGCTGCTCCATGATAACGCACGTCTCCATATGGCAAACGTCGTAACGCAGAAGTTACGCCAACTCAAGTGGGGGACACTCTAGCAGTCACCCTGTAATCTTGATCTCTCCCCATGCGATCATCACGCCTTCGGTTCCTTAAAGGCCTTGAAAGGTCGAAGTTTCCTGTAGGACGAGGATGTGCAGGCAATTACGGACTTAACGCTGCAGGACACATTTAGCAAACGGGTGCTCGCTGCGATAATTGCCTCAATGTTCAAAGCAATTTTGCCTGATTGGAATAACGGCTCTGGACTCTACGACCTTCGAACGGGAACTTTTGATTGGTCCTTATATCTAATCACGGATATATGATGCACGAGAATGGAGCAAAGATACAGCTATGCGTACTGGCCATGATAGAACAGTCCAGTACTGACCGGCCGCCGTGTCATCCTCTGCTATACAACCTCATTCGGATGCAGACCGCTCTACCGCTCGTTGTCAGCTTTCCTGACCTTCGAGCTGCTACTTCTCACTCATGTAACAACCGGCATCACGAGGTACCCCGTTCCGTCTACTCATCGACGAAGAAAAACCAATAGTAACTGAAATTCAACCCGGGTAACCTACATAGAAGTCACATACGCTGACAATTCAGCAACAGAGACGGACTACGAGAGTAGATGAGAATTAATGATTGTTATTTTGTTACTGTAGCATACTAATGCGTCTCACTGCTCTTTAACTTCTTTAGTTGTCCTATATCGCTGAAGATTCTCTTTAATGGCTGGACATAAGAAGATTTGTTATTGAACGGATTGTCTGCCTGGCATTTGGCTCAATAAGGGGCCTTCATCTATAACTACGTGATTACTCTGCAGTTCATCATTAAGAGCCTGCAGAGAGTTCATCGAACCATCTTCAAGCTAGTTTTCCTAATTTCTCTTATTTTATTATGATGATCATATTTCTCTCTATGTAGGTGAGTGCCAACAAGATATTTTCTCATTCGGAGGAGAAAGTTGGTGATTGAAATTTCATGAGAAGATCCTCTACAACGAAAAACGCCTTTGTTTTAATGACTGGTCTCAGTTCGCGTTTCATATCCGTTCCATGTCCGGCTTTTTACGGTCGTGTCCGGCTAAACATATACAAGTCCAGACTGTCTGTAGAGAACGCACAACTAAGACCCGTTTCAAGCTAATGGTGCAAGCACAGGGAGTAGATGAAAGAGGAACGAAGAGGTGTACCATAACAATATGTAGAATACCAACCAATGCTGTTGTTTTACCTGTGCCCTATGTTTGTAGGCTGAACGAGCCTAATATACTATATCGCAACCACACTAACCACAGAGCGAGAGAAGCAAAGTAGAATGTGTCTATCATGCCGACGCCAAAGCAGGCAGACGATTTCAGAGCAAACATGAATAAGATGTACATAACAGCCATAGACTACTTAAAATCCTGGGCGTGTGAATTTATCACCCAATTAACTAAGCTAATGTCATCCCCTAAAGTTACGGGATGACATTAGCTTAGTGTATGTTCCAAACTGGAGAAAATAAAGATTTTTGTCTAGAAAAAATGTAAATTTCGGTAACAGTAAATAATTCGATCAGTAAAAAATTTCACGACATTCAGAAAACAACAAAAAAGACGACTCTGCTTTGAAGAATCTTTCGGCACACGGTCTTGTTTCAAATCAGAGCATAATAAATTTTATTCGAATTATTGAAATTTTTAGAATATTACTTTGCAATTCCAGCCCATAATGGTATTGTCTTTTACAAACGGTCAACGAAAAAAAGAACACAATAAATTGGAAACTGGCACAATCTCTAACACGATGATGATCTGTAATTTAAAATTATCCTATCAATATTTCTACGAAATGATTTCCAAGAAAAATAACTCTCTTGATAAAGCGAGCTTAAATGAGGAAGATTAATACTTAAGTAGAAATTTTTGTTATTTATGCAGAAGTCTAATTGAAATGACAAAAGTTATTCAATACCTTTTCGTTTTCCGTCTGAAAAGAATAATCATTATTTATTTTATTTAATGAATATTTACTTCGTTTTAACACCAGATTATCTCACGAAGAAGATTGGGCACAATTTTTATTAATTTTTTTTGAGCACGTTTAAGGTTGATATCACAGAAACTGATTATTAATAGCGTGTGACTAATTCTGCTCAAAATACGCGTAGGTAGTCCAGCCCTCTGGGCCAAATGTCCGCTAAATAATAACGCCGAGTCTAGCTTTTCTAGTCTTGTACCTGGGAACGCTGTATCCGAGCCACTCTCCTCTGTTTCGGTGTTATACAAAACGAGCAGCCCTTTGCAATGTTTCTTTTTAAACATAAGCTAAAATTTGACAAATAATTAGTTTTTTATGCGCTGTCCAAAGATGCAAAATCTCTGAATACTAATGTAAATTTTTCAACTTAGAAAGCTGAGAGGTTAGATATACACACGTTGTCTTGTTTTGTGAAACATTCACTATCATGAGTCTCTAAACAATGACGGCACACAACCGAAACATGTTGGCCTGAAAACAAGAACTTTCTTTTTTACATATGGTGATGAGAAAATTCTTTATGACGTCTCATTTTTTACAGATTTAGACAGGTGAAAGACATTAACGCCATGTTCAAACTGGAATTCAAATTCCATTGCTTTTGCAATGTGGATTTCTGACGCCACAGAATTAATCGCGCGAAACCGTGAATTTTGTGTTTTTCTTGAAGTCTCTGTCGAGAGGGCGCATTTCACCTTTTTTGTACTTTTCTGATGTCCTCTGTCAATCCTATCTGATACGGATACCACACCGAGCAGCGCTACTACAGAAGATCGCGTGTAAGCCTAGTGTGGACAGTCTCTTTAGTAGTCCTTAGTAGGCCTGTTACGTCTTCTAAGTTTTCTTCTAATAAATCGAAGGGTTAGTTCGCTTTCTCCACGATATTATCTATGTGATCGTAGCAATTTAAGTCAATTGCTAAGTATTCAGTTGAATTCACAGCCTTAACATTTGTGTGATTTATGGCGCAACTGAAATTTAGCGGATTCCTTTCAGTCTCACGGGAATTACTTCCCACTTCTGCGGGAACAGACTGCCGTGGGCAGCGTCGCAGCGGCCAAATATCAAAGCGCGGCCGACAGCGGCGAGGCGACAAACGACGCCGGCCGCCCATTATTGGCGCAAGGTGACTCGTAGGATGCGCAAGCTTTTAGAATTGGCCGGCTGCCAGCTGCCATGGTTAATAAAAGCTGCCCGCGGGCCTTTTCTCTCACCCGCCCGGAGGGACGGCTCTCGATTTCTGCGCCCCATCGTTATGCATCTCCGTTCGGTTCTACAGGTGTCCGCTGTGAAAGCTCAACATTGCCACTCATTTGTAAACCACTGTCGTGCTGATAAAGAACCTTGTGTTCTACAGAGCAGAACCTGTCTTTCGTCCTACAGTTCAACGTTCCGTCAACAGCTACACTAGCTGATCAAAATTATCCGGAGACACTTGCGTAGTAGGGAACTGATCCTTAGACTGAACTGCAGTGCTTGTATTGTGAAGAAGTACGATTCAACGCTCCTCCAGACATGCAAGGCTATACGAATGAACAGGCACTGCGGCGACATCAGCCGTCATGACAGACATGTAATATTTTCGCAATTGCTAATACACTACTGGCCATTAAAATTGCTACACCACAAAGATGGTGCTACAAACGCGAAATTTAGCCGACAGGAAGAAGATGCTGTGATATGCAAATGATTAGCTTTTCAGACCATTCACACAAGGTTGGCGCCGGTGGCGACACCTACAACGTGCTGACATGAGGAAAGTTTCCAACCGATTACTCATACACAAACAGCAGTTGACCGGCGTTGCCTGGTGAAACGTTGTTGTGATGCCTCGTGTAAGGAGGAGAAATGCGTGACATCACGTTCCCGACTTTGATAAAGGTCGGATTGTAGCCTATCGCGATCGCGGTTTATCGTATCGCGACATTGCTGCTCACGTTGGCCGAGATCCAATGACAGTTAGCAGAATATGGAATTGGTGGGTTCAGCAGGATAATACGAAACGCCGTGCTGGATCCCAGCGGCCTCGTATCACTAGCAGTCGAGATGACAGGCATCTTATCCGCATGGCTGTAACGAATCGTGCAGCCACGTCTCGATCCCTGAGTCAACAGATGGGGACGTTTGCAAGACAACAACCAACTGCACGAACAGTTCGACGACGTTTGGAGCAGCATGTACTATCGGCTCGGAGACCATGGCTGCGGTTACCCTTGACGCTGCATCACAGGCAGGAGCGCCTGCGATGGTGTACTCAACGACGAACCTGGGTGCACGAATGGCAAAACGTCATTTTTTCGGCTGAATACAGGTTATGTTTACAGCATCATGATGGTCGCATCCGTATTTGGCGACATCGTGGTGAACGCACATTGGAAGCGTGTATTCGTCTTCGCCATACTGGCGTATCACCCGGCGTGATGGTACGGTGTGCCTTTTGGTTACACGTCTCGGTCACCTCTTGTTCGCATTGACGGCACTTTGAACAGTGGACGTTACATTTAAGATGTGTTACGACCCGTAGCTCTACCCTTCATTCAATCCCTGCGAAACCCTACATTTCAGCAGGATAATGCACGACCGCATGTTACAGGTCCTGTACGGGCCTTACTGGATACAGAAAATGTTCGACTGCTCCCTGGCCAGCACATTCTCCAGATCTCTCACCAACTGAAAACGTCTGGTCAATGGTGGCTGAGCAACTGGCTCGTCACAATACGCCAGTCACTACCCTTGATGAACTGCGGTATCGTGTTGAAGCTGCATGGGCAGCTGTACCTGTACACGCCATCCAAGCTTGTTTGGCTCAATGCCCAGGCGTATCAAGGCCGTTATTACGGCCAGAGTTGGTTGTTCTGGGTACTGATTTCTCGGGATCTATGTACCCAAATTTCGTGAAAATGTAATCACATGTCAGTTCTAGTATAAAATATTTATCCAGTGAATACCCGTTTACCATTTGCATTTCTTCTTGCTGTAGCAATTTTAAGGGCCAGTAGTGTGTGAACAACCTCCAACCGTATAATGGAATGACGACAATGAATATCTGTGCCCGACGGGGACTCGAACCTGGATCTGAGCAAGACTCCCAAACTTCCATATGATATCAAATATGGCTCTGAGCACTATGGGACTTAACTTCTGAGGTCATCAGTCCCCTATAACTTAGAACTACTTAAATCTAACTAACCTAAGGACATCACACACATCCATGCCCGAGGCAGGATTCGAACCTGCGACTGTAGCGGTCGTGCGGTTCCAGACTGTAGTGCCTAGAACCGCTCGACCACTTCGGCCGGCCATATGATATCGTCCATATGTCATACCTGTGTTCATTCATCCCATTGGTGTAAGTCTCATACAGGCGAGACATTTTATTTGTAAGTCGCAGGCCCGGTATCGGCCGTTAAATACGAAATTGCAGTGCTTGTGTCGTGAAAAAGTTCGAGTACTGGTCCGGCATAAATTTTGATTGTCGGCATTCCATAATACAGCTGGAGAAGTTTCATATTCGCAACTGCGAATACATTTCACGCTTGGCCATTAGCTATCGCGAGAGACGGACCTACCAGTATAAAAGGAGGTAAAGAACATTGTGTTGCCAGTAGAGAAGCAGTAATAGCAGAATGGGTAGGTCAGAAAAGGTGAGTGACTTCGAACGTGGACAAGTCATTGGATGTCACCTGAGTAAGAGACCCACCAGGGGACGTTTCAACCGTTCTAAAAAAGTCGACTGATGGTGAAGTGATTGAAACGGAAACTTGAAGGAACAACCACAACTACACGAAGACCAGGCAAATGTCATCTACTGACCAGCAGGTACCGTCGAGCATTACAGAGGGTGGCCCTAAAAAATCACATGTAAACAGCTGAAGGGATCGCTCTAGAGTTTCAAAGTGCTATCAGCAGTCCAGCTACTAAAATGATTGCACATAGGGAGTTAAAAAGAACAGGGTACAATGATCGAGCAGCTCCTCATAAGCCACACATTTCTCTTGTCAATGTTATGCGACGCTTGACATGGTAAAGAGTGGTACCACTTGACAGAGGATGACAGGAAACGAGTAATTTGGAATGCTGAATCAGTCTATACCCTGTGGCGATCCGATGGAAGGGTTTGGGTTTGGCGAACGCCTGGAGAACGTTACCTGCCATGTGTGGAACGCAAAGTGAGGCACGGAAGATGTCGTGTTACGATACAGATGTGTTTATCGTGGTTAGGCAGTTGTTCCCTTATTGCGCTTAGGGATATGAACACAGCATTGGGCACTGCCTGCCGTGGAACAGCTCTGAGACGATGGTTATTTGCATCAGCATGACGGATCACCGTTCTATAAGGCAGCGTCATTAAGGCAATATTTTGTGGACAATGACATTCCTGAAATGGACTAGCGTGTCTAGAGTCCCGACCTGAATCCAATGGAACTCGTTTGGGATGTCGGAACTCCTTTTGCTCGGCATAGTGCAGCAACTCAAATGGTTCAAATGGCTCTGAGCACTATGGGACTCAACTGCTGTGGTCATAAGTCCCCTAGAACTTAGAACTACTTAAACCTAACTAACCTAAGGACAGCACACAACACCCAGCCATCACGAGGCAGAGAAAATCCCTGACCCCGCCGGGAATCGAACCCGGGAACCCGGGCGTGGGAAGCGAGAACGCTACCGCACGACCACGAGATGCGGGCTGCAGCAACTCGACGTGGCATGGAGTCAACAAGACGTTGGAAGCGCCCTGCAGAAATATTGAGCTATGCTGCCTCTATAGCTGTCCATAATTCAGAAAGTGGTGCTGGTGCAGGATTTGTGCACGAACTGACCTCTAGGTTATCTCCCATGAATGTTCGATAGGATTCGTGTCTGGAAATCTGGGTATGCAAATCATTCGAATTCTCCAGAATGTTCTTCAAACCAATTGTGAATGATTGTAGCTCAGTGACATGGCTCATTGTCATCCATAAAAATTCCATCGAATTTTGGGAACATGGCTGCAAATGGTCTCCAAGTACGCGAATATAACCATTTCCCCTCAATGATCGGTCCAATTGGATCAGAGGACCCAATCTATTCCACACAAACACAGCCCACACAGTTATGTAACCACCAGCCCCGGCTTGCAGAGTACCTTGTTGACAACTTGGCTTCGTGGGGTCTGCGCCAAACTCGAACCCTACCTTAAGCTCTTACTAACTCAAATCGGAACTCATCTGACCAGGTCACGTTTTTGCCGGCCGGAGTGGCCGTGCGGTTCTAGGCGCTACAGTCTGGAGCCCAGCGACCGCTACGGTCGCAGGTTCGAATCCTGCCACGGGCATGGATGTGTGTGATGTCCTTAGGTTAGTTAGGTTTAATTAGTTCTAAGTTCTAGGCGACTGATGACCTCAGAAGTCAAGTTGCATAGTGCTCAGAGCCATTTGAACCATTTTTTAGGTCACGTTTTTCCAGTCGTCTAGGGTCCAACCGACATGGTCACGAGCCCAGAAGAGCGCTGCTGGCGATGTCGTGCTGTTAGTAACGGCATTCGCTTCGGTCACCTGCTGACATAGCCCGTTAACGCCGAATTTCGCAGCACTGTTCTACCAATACGTTCGTCGTACGTTCCACATTTATTTCTCTGGTTATTTCAGGCAGTGTTGCTAGCCTGTTAGCACTGTCAATTCTACGCAAACGCCGCTGCTCTCGGTCACTGAATGAAGGCTGTCTGTGGCTCTCTGAATGTTGAATTCCCTGACGATTTCCGAAATGAAATGTCCCACGCGTCTAGCTTCAACTACCAATTCGCGTTCAGAGTCTTTTAATTCCCGTCGTGTGGCCATCACCCCGTCGCAGACATTTTGACATGAATCACCTGAGTACAAATGACTGCTCCGTCAATGCATTGCCCTTTTATATCTTGTGTGCGCGATACTACTTCTGTTGTGCGTGTGCACATCACTGTCTCTCTTGACGTTTGTCACCTCAGTGTCTATCGTCGAGCTTTTAGCTAATTGGAGGTAGTGTTTGATAGAAGCTACAACATTGGCGATAATAATAAACTACGAGGCCTGTTCAGAAAGTAAGCTCCGATTGATTTCCAAATTGAAACCACAGTGAACATCGGAAATGTTTTACTTGTAACAATTAGCTACACCTTTCAGCTACTTCTCTACGTAGTCGCCGTTCTGACGTAGACTTTTGTCATAGCGTTGTACCAACTTTTCAATAGCCTCATCATAGAAGGCAGCCGCCAGAGCTTTCCGCCAATTCTCCACGCTGGCCTACACCTCGTTGTCTGTGTCAAAATGTTGTCTTCAAAGACAGCGGTTCATGTGACCAGAGATGAAACTCAGGGGGAGACAATTGCGGACTGTATTGTGGGTAATCTAACATTTCCATTTGAAAACGATACAGGAGCATCTTCATTGCCCCTGCAGAATGCGGGTGAGAATTGTCTTGAAGAAGAAACAGCACGACAGTTATGTAATGTTAGCTGCATAGCTTCAGGCGAAATTTCTCACCAGGCCCTCGTACTTGGCGGCAGACACTATTTTCTAGACATCTTTACGCACTCACTGCGAGCTCAGAAATGAGAAGAGCGACGTGATGCTAACTGGGGTTATACTAGAGACACTACCCAACACATCTGTGCAAAGCTTTATCGGATTTTCATAGTCATTTCCATTTCGCGACCGATCGGAGCTTACTTTCTGAACGCCCCTCGTACATTTGTTTTCGTGGAAACTTAAAAGGTTTTATTTCGGCTATTGTTTTGATCTTTCACCCTGTTTTGCCTTTGTGGAGATGTTTGTGAAAGTTCTTAGGGACCAGTTGGAATTGTAAATTGACAGTCAACGTGGGCATTTTCCGGTTCATTACTAGAATCACGTAATCTTACTGAATGCAGTTGGATTGCTGCAGGGTGATTATAATTTGTGTTGGTTTAATAATAATTTTACCTCAGCCTCGTGATCAAGGTCAAGCTGGTGACTTTTATGATCACTGTTTTAAAAGCGTAGCACAGCCGATAGTTCTTCCGAGTGCATTGATAAGAGATTTCTCGCTAATCAGTTGTGCAATACGTCGCATAACTAGTCTCAAATGCCGCTCTCCTCTAGGGGTTTAATGTGACAACCACCTGCATCCATGACAGCCTGGAATCCCTCTAATGATACCTATGTTCAGCTGTCGCGACAAAGCTCGTACGCTGCTTGAAGATCGTACAGTGCGATCAGCATTCTCAGACATGGCAACAGTAATTTCAACAATTTGTGGCGCAATTGGCAGTGGTCCCTTCCAGGAACAATTCCCACATCACCAATTAATTCGAACTTCCAAATTTTGTTCTTCAACTCCAGTACGGAAAGTGGACCTCTCCGTATTTCTTTAACGCAGGGGTTCCCAATACGTTCCTCTGATCTTTCTGACAATCACGCTACTCTGATGGAACACCTCGTTTATTTAGAAGTTTAATAAAATTTTAAAATATGGGAGAAACTTATTTCATTCAGTGATTAATTCAATTACAAATCATAACGGGTACCGCGGAAATCATAATAAAAGTTTAAAAATATGATTAGTCTTGACAAAACGTCGGAAAAAGTGCGCCATTTTATAATACTTTCTCGTGGAGCACTTGCTCCCTTCCCGCGAAACACAACCGCTGCACAGAACCCATTTGGGGAATGCTGCTTTAATGCGTCGATACTCGTGAAGAGCAATAGCACTATTGCTATTGTTTTGAAGAAACAGCTTCACGAGTAAAGCCCTGCTCACCTTCTCTAGATCGATGTATAGCGTAACAGTTCCGCTATATGAAGACTTGTCGCGTCAGCTAAGGATGTTCGCAATGTTTAAGTAAAGTAGGATGGTCAAATACGGACAGACCTATTGTGCGTACCGTGTCTGTCCCTACAGAGAAGGCGTACGAGGAAAGACGTAGTCGCAGTGTGCCGAAGGCACAAGAATGCTGACTACTTGCTGGGCGTCTGGCATCCAGTCCATGCATCCAGAAGACGCGCACAGAGTAAACGGGATTATGACATTATTATGAAGTGTCTTAGTAGAAAAACAATTGATGGTTTTCAATGTGATGTAAGAAAGGCTTTGCTTTACTGTGAGCTCGGCTGCTCTCTTGTTTGAGTTCTCATAGAGAGAGGGTATAGTAGCGTCATGTTAGTGGACTGAACTGTAAATGCAGTTACGTAATAAACGTCTGGTAAAGGATGACTGAAAGTCAGAATAAGTGTTCAGTCGTCATTTGATAATTTGGTATAAGTCGTTAGTCGGAAAGCTTTAGCAACTTCCTGCAGCAGAGAAGACGCTTCGGAGAAGTCCGCAAAGGAGTGGCATAGCATAGCTGGTCCACAGAAGTCTACATGGCTATTGGAATTATATGCAAGCCAGATTCATCAAAAAAAGGTAATCCTTCAACAGAACATTGTGACGCACGGTACAGAACGCAAGTGAAATAGTACCGTGCGATACCAAACTAAACTAAACCAACCAACACAACCAAAACACAAATGTATATTTGTTCACTGTAACTGTCTACAACTGTGATGTGCATTGATGCTTGTGTTTCAGCCATACGTCGCCTACAATTATCGGCACCTAACGGCAAGTCATGACACTAACACTACTAACAACACAGATCCTGCAGCGCAGTCTGAACATCATTCCTATTAACTGAGTACTCACGCGGCAAATAGTTTTTCAACACTGCATCAAACAGCGAAAGTTTAATTATAACCTCTCTGTACTTTTAAAACAATTTATTGCTTGTTGCAGTTATCTATTTCGATGATTTTGTTCGTCTTCAGTTGCCTGCATTGCGTATAATAATGAGCTGTTGAATATTTGTAGTCCTATGATGTCCCACAGAGAAAAGAAATTGATTTCAGACATAATCGAAATTAAAATGAAAATCTACTTAAACTCCACGTTTTTCAGTATAATTACAAGTGTTTCAAGAGACAGGGTCTCGGTAAGCACTTTGACACTAGACAGCCTGATCTTAGGTTAACCGTGGATGTTTCAACAAGCACTGCTGGCATACGTAGAGTAAGAATATCTATGGTCTGATTATTCAGATGCGCAAAACAGTATTTTTGTCGTCAGTATACGCGGACTTCCAGGTCACTTGACTTCCGTACAGTGTAATATTTCTTTGTAGATTCAGAGTCTCTTTGCAACGCTAGTATAGAAAGATTTCATTCAAAATGGCCGTGATTTTTGTTCACGTACTTCATATACATCCTAACAAGCTGCATCGGATACCTACTATTTTGTGGAAATGTCTCTGGGAGGTTTTGCTGTTCCTGACAAGTTAGAAAATGAAGTAAATTGTCTTTTAGGTTCTATTTGACTGGTAATTTCAGCAGACAAACGAACTGTGGTTTTAAAAACAGTTAGGAATGAACTCGAATTCGGGACATTGCACAGGGCGCGACGTTTACCTCTACACCAGGACCAGACACATTACTACAACAGCTTGAGTGGAAGATAAAAATTCTTCCAGAAACTTCTGCAGCCTATAACTTTGCCGGATCACCTAGATGCCCAGAATTAAGTGTATGTGTATGATTCGGACTTAGTATCTGTACTGGCCAGCCGGCGGCCATGTTTTATGTGAAAAGATTTACATATTCAAATGCAGTAGTAGGACTCGTAATTTTTCTGTAAGTAGTTGCGTAGCTATGTTGTTGTTGTTGTGGTCTTCAGTCCTGAGACTGGTTTGATGCAGCTCTCCATGCTACTCTATCCTGTGCAAGCTTCTTCATCTCCCAGTACCTACTGCAACCTACATCCTTCTGAATCTGCTTAGTGTATTGATCTCTTGGTCTCCCTCTACGATTTTTACCCTCCACGCTGCCCTCCAATGCTAAATTTGTGATCCCTTGATGCCTCAAAACATGTCCTACCAACCGATCCCTTCTTCTAGTCAAGTTGTGCCACAAACTTCTCTTCTCTCCAATCCTATTCAATACCTCCTCATTAGTTACGTGATCTACCCACCTTATCTTCAGCATTCTTCTGTAGCACCACATTTCGAAAGCTTCTATTCTCTTCTTGTCCAAACTAGTTATCGTCCATGTCTCACTCCCATACATGGCCACACTCCATACAAATACTTTCAGAAACGACTTCCTGACACCTAAATCTATACTCGATGTTAACAAATTTCTCTTCTTGAGAAACGCTTTCCTTGCCATTGCCAGTCTACATTTTATATCCTCTCTACTTCGACCATCATCGGTTATTTTACTCCCTAAATAGCAAAACTCCTTTACTACTTTAAGTGTCTCATTTCCTAATCTAATTCCCTCAGCATCACCCGACTTAATTTGACTACATTCCATTATCCTCGTTTTGCTTTTGTTGATGTTCATCTTATATCCTCCTTTCAAGACACTGTCCATTCCGTTCAACTGCTCTTCCAAGTCCTTTGCTGTCCCTGACAGAATTACAATGTCATCGGCGAACCTCAAAGTTTTTACTTCTTCTCCATGAATTTTAATACCTACTCCGAATTTTTCTTTTGTTTCCTTTACTGCTTGCTCAATATACAGATTGAATAACATCGGGGAGAGGCTACAACCCTGTCTCACTCCTTTCCCAACCACTGCTTCCCTTTCATGCCCCTCGACTCTTATAACTGCCATCTGGTTTCTGTACAAATTGTAAATAGCCTTTCGCTCCCTGTATTTTACCCCTGCCACCTTCAGAATTTGAAAGAGAGTATTCCAGTCTATATGGCTTTTAATTATGGTTTTTGGGGAAATGAAAAGTGACAGTTATTTAGACTGATTTGACAAGTATAGCAGTGCGGTGAATTTATCCATGTCCCCATTAAACGTTTCGGATTAAATCTGTGGAGCAGTACATCATGCAATTTGCCTCCCTCGCCGCTCAGTGCTGAGAGTGTGTGTATTCCTGTCGAGGCCGTGAGTGTGACTTCGCAGGGCGACACAGAGTCTGCAAGAACGGACGAGAGACATCTCAGCACAGCACGTAAGATAGATTTGAACTGTGGCTGCAACAGAGTGTGGAATAATTTTGCTCCCATACTGATCATTTGAGTTCACGTTCCAAGACTAGGCATGGAAAAGCTGCTCGTTTGAATACAAAGAAATCGCTGGCGTAATATACGCGGACAAACTTGTCATTGGCGTATTGTAGAAAACATGTTTGATTGGTATTGGCGGTTATTGGTATTGGCGGTTATTGTAGACGATAGGGACCATACTATTGGACGTGGATAGTCTTCAGTGTGAATTATCGGGTTGACGTTCCCGTTAAAATTAATAAATCTCCTATCCCACTTGCGGAAAAGAAGCTCGAAATGTTCTCAAATTTCTGGTCTCTTTGCTAAACCGACTTATACCGACTTATATGCTATAGCGAGTCATTAACTGTCGACTGAAACTGCGTGTCTTCGATTCTGAATCCGATCATTTTAATTATTGAGCCTTGAGATTTTCCTTAATCACTCCAGTGTTCCCTTACAAAAGTTTTGTTTTATCACGATTTAAAAAAATGCTTAACTTGTGGTAGCATCTACGCTAAAGGTGTTATGAATATTAGCAATAAAGTGGTAAGGGATTAAAGGGGCCGGCCGAAGTGGCCGTGCGGTTAAAGGCGCTGCAGTCTGGAACCGCAAGACTGCTACGGTCGCAGGTTCGAATCCTGCCTCAGGCATGGATGTTTGTGATGTCCTTAGGTTAGTTAGGTTTAACTAGTTCTAAGTTCTAGGGGACTAATGACCTCAGCAGTTGAGTCCCATAGTGCTCAGAGCCATTTTTTTGGATTAAAGGGAGTTGGACGTCAAACGTGCCGACTTAGAGCAGGAGAGGCACCACAGGACATTTTAATTTCCACTGTCTACACTTTTACAAATAAATTCATAAAACGTTGTCAACATGAACAGGAAGATCACGATTCACACTCGTAGCAATAGAAGTTCAAAAACATATCAAAATAATCTTTTTTTACATGTGAAATTCCATCATTTTTTCACTTACTACTGGCTGCATTTGGTGCTATAGGTACGCTTTTCTTCATAAGTAAGAGAGATTCTTCTATGAATTTTGGACAGCAGGTGCATGAAACATTAAAATTTACTTAATTTAAGAAAAAATGAATGAGGTGTTACATTTTAAGCTAAATGTTTAGAAAAGACTCAAATTTTATAGTTAATTATCTCAATTTTTACCACAGTTTTTTATAGATTTGAAGAATTCTACAGTTTTGCATTGAGGAGTTTGTGTTTACTAAGCAATGCAAAATTCATCGAAGACTCTCTTTTACTTATGAAGAAAAGTGTACCAATGACAACAAATGCAGCCAATAGTAAGTGAAAAAGACGAAATATCACATGTAAAAAAATGATTTTGTTATGTTTTTGAACTTCCACTGTTGTGAGTGTGAATTCTAAATACTTCCTGGTCATGCTGACAAAGTTCTATCAATTTATTTGTAAAAGTATAGACAGTGGAAATTAAAATGTCCTCTGGTTCCTCTCCCGCTCCAAGTTAGCCCATTTGACGTCCCACCACCCTTAACTTATCAAATTGACGAAGTTATATTATCAGTGATGAATAATACGCATGTAGGCTAAAGTTTCGCTTTTACTATTATGTGTTAAAAGGGATACAGTGTACGCAGAGCACTGGAATGCTTACCTTTGGACTGAAGAGACACACCGTTGGACACCAGACGAATGTGTAGTAATATTCACCAAAATGCATCTATTCGACTACCATACTCTGCTTTTATTCTAAAGAACAGCATTCCTATTATGAGTCAATTGCCCTAGCCACTGCCCTACGTTGCTCTTTTATAGTTAGTAACAGTAAGTTTAGCAACTTGAAAGCATCATCTGTAGCCTTCCAACAACCACTTTACAGATACCGAAGAGGATGTCAGATTTGTTTCTTTTTTATTGGAGTAAAGTACATCGGTAGTCTGTTCAATTTCCGCCGTCCTGCCCTTCAACAAAAAGTAAGTACGAGCGAAAATCACTGCGTGTAAAGCTTTCCATTGCAATGTAAGACTAGGAGGAGATGTGTGCAATACATACACTATGTGATCATAAGTATACGGAAACCTGACTGAAAACGACTTACAAGTTCTTGGCGCCCTCCATCGGTAATGCTGGAATTCAATACAGTGTAGGCCCACCCTTAGCTTTGATGACAGCTTCCACTCTCGCAGGCATACGTTCAATCAGGTGCAGGAAGGTTTCTAGGGGAATGGCAACCGATTCTTCACGGAGTGCTGCACTGAGGAGAGGTATCGATGTCGGTCGGTAAGGCCTGGCACGAAGTCGGCATTCCAAAACATCCCAAAGGTGTTCTATATGATTCAGGTCAGGGCCCTGTGCAGGCAAGCCCATTACAGGCATGTAGGCCTGTGTTTTGATAGTGCCACGCAAAACAACAAGGGCTGCAAGCCCTCTCCATGAAAAACACGACCACACCAGAACACCACCGTCTCCGCATTTTACTGTTGGCACTACACATGCTGGCACATGACGTTCACCGGACGTTCGCCATACCCACACCCTGCAATCGGGTCGCCACATTGTGTACCGTGATTCGTCACTCCACACAATGTTTTTCCACTGTTCAATCGTCCAACGTTTACGCTCCTTACACCAAGTGAGGCGTCGTTTGGAGTTTACAGGCGTGATGCGTGCCTTGTGAGGAGCCGCTCGACCATGAAATCCAAGTTTTCTCACCGCGCCTAACTGTCATAGTGCTTGCAGTGTATCCTGATACAGTTTGGAATTCCTGTGTGATGGTCTGGATAGGTGTCTGCCTATTACACATTACGACCCCCTTCTACTGCCGGCGGTCTCTTATCAGTCAACAGACGAGGTCGGCCTGTACGCTTTTGTGCTGTACGTGTCCCTTCGCGTTCCCACTTCACAATCACATCGGAAACAGTGGACCTAGGGATGTTTAGGAGTGTGGAAATCTCGCGTACAGACGTATGACACAAGTGACACCCAATGACCTGACCACGTTCGAAGACCGTGAGTTCCGCGGAGAGCCCCATTCTGCTCTCTCACGATGTCTAACAAGTAAGACTAACGAGGTCGCTGATATGGAGTACCTGGCAGTAGGTGTCAGCTCAATGCACCTAATATGAAAAACGTATGTTTTTGGCGATGTTCGGATACTTGTGGGTGAGAAGTCACGTGTACAAGATTAAATAACGGTAAATAATTTAAATAAATATACACTTTAATATAACACGTTTTTAAAACACACAAATGGTTTCTTCAAGCTCTATACCGGTTCCTAACCCCATACAGGTTGCCCTGAAAATTTGTGCTTCCGAATTTTTAAGATTTATGACGGAAAACGTGGGGCGCATGCAATAGGTAATATATAGGTGAACTACTCATGCATCAATTCTGTATTGCATACGCCCCACGTGTTTCTTTATAATCTTACAGTTATTGTCATAGCTGTTAAAAATTCACAGGCAGAGACTTTCAGGACGATCTGTATGTTATTAGGAATCTGCTTGGGGCTAGGATGAATTATTTTACACTTCTGGTCCGACTTAAAAATACGTGGTATAAAAAATTTATTTTTGTTTAAGTAATTCTTTCCGGTAAATTTGTTTTGCCTTCATAATTTCTCTCGCGAGATCCTTGGACAGCCGACTATCTGACTGTGACCTAACTGAGCGAGCTGCACGGGGAGGGACGGAAGGTCGCCTGTGCTGGAGAAGGGCTGCAGCTGGGTCCTTGCCCGCGGCGGCGCCGTGCATTCATTCTCCCCTAGGGAGCCGTGAGCACTTGCAATCAAAACGAGCACATTTATCCGGCGTCTGGAGTCCGCAAATATGGGGAGTACTTGCAGAAATTGCGTTCCTTCTTCATCTATGCCTTACGTATTTTCTGACAAGTAGTATGAGGGCAGTTCAGTAAGTAATGCAACACATTTTTTTCTCGGCCAATTTTGGTTGAAAAAACCGGAAATTTCTTGTGGAATATTTTCAAACATTCCCGCTTCGTCTCGTATAGTTTCATTGACTTCCGACAGGTGGCAGCGCTGTACGGAGCTGTTAAAATGGCGTCTGTAACGGATGTGCGTTGCAAACAACGGGCAGTGATCGAGTTTCTTTTGGCGGAAAACCGGGGCATCTCAGATATTCATAGGCGCTTGCAGAATGTCTACGGTGATCTGGCAGTGGACAAAAGCACGGTGAGTCGTTCGGCAAAGCGTGTGTCATCATCGCCGCAAGGTCAAGCGAGACTGTCTGATCCCCCGCGTACGGGCTGGCCGTGCACAGCTGTGACTCCTGCAATGGCGGAGCGTGCGAACACACTCGTTCGAGATGATCGACGGATCACCATCAAACAACTCAGTGCTCAACTTGACATCTCTGTTGGTAGTGCTGTCACAATTGTTCACCAGTTGGGATATTCAAAGGTTTGTTCCCGCTGGGTCCCTCGTTGTCTAACCGAACACCATAAAGAGCAAAGCAGAACCATCTGTGCGGAATTGCTTGCTCGTCATGTGGCTGAGGATGACAATTTCTTGCCAAAGATTGTTACAGGCGATGAAACATGGGTTCATCACTTCGAACCTGAAACAAAACGGCAATCAATGGAGTGGCGCCACACCCACTCCCCTACCAAGAAAAAGTTTAAAGCCATACCCTCAGCCGGTAAAGTCATGGTTACAGTCTTCTGAGACGCTGAAGGGGTTATTCTGTTCGATGTCCTTCCCCATGGTCAAACGATCAACTCTGAAGTGTATTGTGCTACTCTTCAGAAATTGAATAAACGACTTCAGCGTGTTCGTAGGCACAAAAATCTGAACGAACTTCTCCTTCTTCATGACAACGCAAGACCTCACACAAGTCTTTGCACCCGAGAGGATCTCACAAAACTTCAGTGGACTGTTCTTCCTCATGCACCCTACAGCCCCGATCTCGCACCGTCGGATTTCCATATGTTTGGCCCAATGAAGGACGCAATCCGTGGGAGGCACTACGCGGATGATGAAGGAGTTATTGATGCAGTACGACGTTGGCTCCGACATCGACCAGTGGAATGGTACCGTGCAGGCATACAGGCCCTCATTTCAAGGTGGCGTAAGGCCGTAGCATTGAATGGAGATTACGTTGAAAAATAGTGTTGTGTAGCTAAAAGATTGGGGAATAATCTGGTGTATTTCAATGCTGAATAAAACAACTCCTGTTTCAGAAAAAAATGTGTTGCATTACTTATTGAACTGCCCTCGTATTTCTACATCTACATACATACTCCGCAGTCCACCACACGGTGCGTGGCGGAGGGTACCTCCTACCACAACTAGCATCTTCTCTCCCTGTTCCAATCCCAAACAGAACGAGGGAAAAATGACTGCCTATATGCCTCTGTACGAGCCCTAATCTCTCTTATCTTATCTTTGTGGTCTTTCCGCGAAATATAAGTTGGCGGCAGGAAAATTCAGTCAGCCTCAAATGCTGGTTCTCTAAATTTCCTCAGTAGCTATTCACGAAAAGAACGCCTCCTTTCCTCCAGAGATTCCCACCCGAGTTCCTGAAGCATTTCCGTAACACTCGCGTGATGATCAAACCTACCAGTAACAAATCTAGCAGCCCGCCTCTGAATTGCTTCTATGTCCTCCGTCAATCCGACCTGATAAGGATCCCAAACGGTCAAGCAGTACTCAAGAATAGGTCGTATTAGTGTTTTATAAGCGGTCTCCTTTACAGATGAACCACATCTTCCCAAAATTCTACCAATGAACCGAAGACGACTATCCGCCTTCCCCACAACTGCCATTACATGCTTGTCCCACTTCATATCGCTCTGCAATGTTACGCCCAAATATTTAATCGACGTGACTGTGTCAAGCGCTACACTACTAATGGAGTATTCAGACATTACGGGATTCTTTTTCCTATTCATCTGCATAAATTTACATTTATCTATATTTATAGTTAGCTGCTATTCTTTACACCAATCACAAATCCTGTCCAAGTCATCTTGTATCCTCCTACAGTCACTCAACGACGACACCTTCCCGTACACCACAGCATCATCAGCAAACAGCCGCACATTGCTATCCACCCTATTCAAAAGATCATTTATGTAGATAGAAAACAACAGCGGACCTACCACACTTCCCTGGGGCACTCCAGATGATACCCTCACCTCCGATGAACAGTCACCATCGAGGACAACGTACTGGGTTCTATTACTTAAGAAATTTCTTAAGTTTATTGCTTAAGAAGTTTATTACAGAAATACAGTTGTAACATGTATCAATGGAGAAAAGCCAAAAAGAGAAATTGTGGGTCGTCGATTGATTTTATTACTACAAACCTTAGTTGGTCAGCGTGAAACATTGGTGTGATGAAAAATTTCAGTTAAATACGTGGGAGTACTAATGTGGACACGAGGATTAGAATAAAAACTGATGATGCTGGTAGCACTGCATAAATTTCTGTAAATGGGATAGCTATGTGACTATTTGTGAGACTAACGAGATTAACGAAAGCTGCGAGACAATCTCAAAGGTAGAGTACAAGCGTTTGATAGTCTGGGGCCGTGCTGGAGTGGAGGGTGCAGCAGGGAGCAACGAAGCTGTGTCGATCGTGAATTACTAATGAAACATGAAGCCTGGACATTAAGAAGATAAAGTCAAATACATCAAAATATAGAAAAAAAAATTGGGTATGTAAAAGGAAACTGATTTTTTTACACATAAGAGGGAAGAATGGTAGCAGCCTGACAAAGCAGATCTTGAAGTGTCTCTGAGAAAAGAAATTAACGAAAAGCTGGACCCACAAAGTTAAAAAAAATATTTAGAATACTCAACATAAAAGAACGAGAAGGAGCACGAAGTGATATTTTTAGAAAAGAAGTGCTGAATTTAGAACGATTCGAAGGCAGAAACAATAAGAGAGCAGATGTCAGGCGATTTGAGGGCATAAAGAGATATGGTACAAAGCTGAAAGAACAAGAAGAGCTAGTGAAGAGAAACTGTCACGTGGTCCCTAGACTCCCAAAACAGAAATGAAAAAAACTGAGTGTTATTTGTATCTTCAGGGGTAATTAAGGGACAGGGGTCATGTAAAACTGAGAGTTTTGAACACTTGGAATAAAGCTGAGATTATGTGTTTCGCATAAGGAAGAAAGTGAGATAGTTCTCTCAAGAAAACATAACCAACTCGACCTCGTGTAATAAGGATAGAAAAGCGCACATACAAGATATCAGCCGCACAAATCGAACCAGCGGGAAAACTTGGGCCATAATTCTGACAATATGTAGTTATGACCTTCTGAATGTACACTTTTAAACTTTCGCGCGCATCATTTGTTTGTCACTCGCTTCGCCCCAAATGGTTCAAATGGCTCTGAGCACTATGGGACTTAACATCTGAGGTCATCAGTCCACTAGACTTACAACCACTTAAACCCGAATAACCTAAGGACTCACACACACCATTCCCGAGGCTGGATTCGAACATGCGACCGCAACAGCAGCGCTGTTCCGGACTGAAGCGCTTCGCCTCAATGCAGCCGCTTAACGCCCGAGCGTGAAGTACGGTACAGTGGATTAAGAGGTTTAGGGAATACTATTTTGATACTATTTCGTTCATTGCGTCAGACTGCGTGTTTGTGATCTGAGCTGGTACCAGAGATTTCTTTGTTTTGAACATTATGTTGTGATTCACAAATGCAGTGCAAATGGACGAAACGAATGGGTATGTCATTAAAGTACTAGCGTCGTTCTGATTAATTAATAACATCGCTTGTGTGTGTTATCTTATTTGGATTTTAAAACTGGCACATTTAATGTTATGTACATTTATAGGAGATGCGCTATTCTTCAATGTGACTGGCACGATTAAATTGAAATTGAAGATTATTAATTTCATTTCATAAAAATCCCTCAGTTGGTTACATTTCTTCCTTTTTAATTTTGAGGCATATATACACTGATCAGCCAGAAAATTATGATTGACCTACCTAATAACCGGTATGTCCACCTCTGGCATGGATAACAGCTGCTACGCATCGTGGCATGGAAGCAGCGAGACCTCGGTAGGTTGCTGGAGGGTGTTGACACCACATCTGCACACACAAGTACCCTAATTCCCGTAAATTCCAGAGAGGGGGCGTTGAGCTCTGATGCCATGTTCAATCACATACCGGATGCGTTCGATCGGTTTCAGATTTGGTGAGTTAGGGACTCAGCATATCAACTGAAACTCGCCACTGTGTTCGTCGAACCAATCCACCACTCCTAGCCTTGTGATATGGCGCATTATCTCGTTGAAACATGCCGTTGCCGTCGGGAAACATGATCGTCATGAAGGGCTGTACGTGGTCGGCAACCAGTGTACGATCCTCCTTTGCCGCCATGGTGCCTTGCACGGGTTCCACCGGACACATGGACGGCCATGTGAGTATTCCGCAGAGCATAATGGAGCCACCGCCAACTTGTCTCCGGCCCACAGTACAGGTCTCAAGGAGCTGTTCACCTGGAAGACGACGGATTTGCGCCATCCCATGAGACCATGTAACTCTTTGGCACTGCGCTAAAGTCCAGTGACAATGGTTACGTGTCCACTTAAGTCGTTATTGCCGATGTAATGGTGTTGACATTGGCACATGCACGGGTCGTCGGTTGCGGGGGCCCATCGTTAGGAGTGTTCGGTGCACTTTGTGTTCAGACACTGAAAAGTGGCTACACTGAGTCACAGCGCCAGAGATTGCGCCAAAGATTATTATTCCGCCGCCTCCACTAGTGCAGTAGTAGTTCAGAGGATGTCGAGGGCAGTTGTTGTTCTGTTGGGCGAAAGACTAGATGCTGTTCGGTTGGTGTAATGTATAGATGGAAGAAGTTGCAATTGTTAGAGTGTATTTGAGGAGATGGGCTTTTGATTTATAATGCTGGTATAATGGAAAATTTTCGTCAATATATAATGAGGTAAAAAGGTATTACAGTTTTCTTTAATGACAATTTTCTTGCTCACAGGTACAGTCAACAAGGCATCTGGCTCGTGTTCATTTATTAGACTTGTAATTCTGGTTTCTATGTGCAATTATAGTATTTCTGGTTTTTCAATTAGTTCATCGTAAATGGTATTTAAAATATTTTGTCGTATTGAGAAAGAACCGAGCCAGATACATGTACGTTGAGTCACACTACCACACACAGAACAGTTACACTTGTACTTTGTTGTTTCATAGCTTTTATAGTTGCAGGGGACTTAATTAATCAATTGTGTTAATGGAAGTTCCTTGTCATTCTTTATTTTTATTTTATGCAGTCAGATTGCGTGCTAATACTAGTCAGGGCCAACCGGTTACGAGACTTCGTAACTAGTCACACAGCTACTAAAATTATTGCATTTATTCATTGTTCTATTTAATTAAGCCCCATGCAACACACTTGTACGCTACCCAGTATTAATTTCTTATGTTAGTTCCTCCACTGTTCGCCGCCTGTCCTGTTTTACTAGTCTGCTCAACTACAATGTCCGACATTTGTAATGAGGGTTGGCCGCCCAACCTCACGACGTCTAGACGTGGTTTCACCTTGGTTTCGTCACATGTTGAAGAACCCTACCACGACACTACTCGAACACCCGACAAGTCGCGCAGTTGCCGAAATGCTCGTGCCAGTCCTCCGGACCATAGGAATCTGCCCTCAGTCAAACTCAGATTGATTGCGCGCCTTCCCCATTCTACGAAAGGACAGCACGGTTACTGATACTACATGCACGGTGGGTGTGTCTGACTAGCAGTCATTCCTCGCCAGATGGCGCTGCTATCGCCTGTTGGTATTTATATCAATAGTAGATCTGTGGTCATATTGTTCTGGCTGATCAGTGTATAGTTGCGCACTGTCAGTACGAGAATATTGCTAAAATAATATTTATTTTTCGATTTTTCGCGTAAAATAACATGTATTCTCGAAAAATATTTCAAAACATGTTGAGCAGATGTGTGCAATAGCCCCTCTGCCTTCCTATCCTACGAGATCCCGCGAATAGAAGAGACCTGGTTATCACTCTGCGGGACAGTACTTCTCGGTCGGACATTGGCGGCTGAAGTGGGGCGGAGCGACAGACAAACAAACGTTGCGCGCGAAAGTTTAAAATTGTGTTTTCAAAAGCTCATAACTGCGTATTGTCAGAATTATGGCCCGGATTTTCATGTAGGATCGACTACTGGAGCAGATATCTTTCAGGTGGCTTTTCTCTCCTTAAAATACGACGTCGAGTTGGTGATGTTTCCTTGTTAGACATGGCTGAAGAGTCAATGAGTTACATGTGCGAAGTTTTCATAATTGCAACTATAATACTACAGCCGATTTTTTGGCCTGTTTCTTACGTGACATGCCGTACTGACACCTCTTATACCTTCTTTCTACCTATCGCCCTGCTCTCCCCCTGAAAAAAATGATGCAGAGGATGGGTGGGAAATATACTTGTCTCTCCAGGATCTGATTCAACTACGTTCCACACTATACACTTTTCTGTGTGGAATCGCTAAAATGACAGCTTTGCCCAAGCATTTATGAGCGGTTAAAAATGTTTTAACAATAAACATAAACTGATACTGTGCTACCTTATAAAATAATTATTAATAGAGAAGATTATATTATTTCTTACGTTAGTGTCGAGTCCGCTGACTGTTACACTGGTGAATTTTCCATCATGCTGAAGTGCTGAAAGCCTGTCACTACTTAAGATTGTAACATGTGAGTTCATAGGACGCTATGACTCTCGGTTTTAATGCCCCAAAGCATTCCCCTTTATATGAAATCCGACTCATAAGTGAACAAAATGCAATCTGACTAATCTTATCGAATATTTCTTAGTGACATGGACTTTCTCACAGGTTAACGAAATAATTAAAGGCAAGTTTAACATCAGCAAAAATCGAGAAAAACAAACTATTATGCTTACAAAAGATCTCACGTAGCTATTTGCTGTTGTGCCACACAAATGTATATGCAATCTGTGTCCTAGAACAACTGACAAATTGAAAAGATCTGAGCTAGTGTGATACCGAAACGTCTCTGCAACTGCAGGTCTGGGCCTTATACTGCAACTCTAACTTACCTGGTTAGCTGTAAGTTTAGTATAAAAACAAAAAGATAGCGCAGTCATTGCTTAATGATGTTTATTCTCGTTTTCTTTCTGCTTTAAATACAAGGGAAGTGAAACGAAATTCGTTGAAGTACACATGTTAGAATTTGAATAACGATCAGAAGACTGTACAATAACTTCGTGAGAATCCCAAATTATATTAAAACTGAATGTACACTGACGGAAAATGTGGCAACACAAAAAATAATTTATGCAGAGTAATGAAACTTCGGAAATATATTTGTCTAGGTAAAATGTTTAGGTGATTAACATTGCAAGATCACAGGTTAATGCAAGCGCGAGATAAGCCTTTGCACACGTGAAATCATGGTACATTAATAACCTGTTGAACAACCAGAATGTTGAATGCAAGCATGCTTTGTGTTGTACAGGTGCCGGGTGTCAGTTTGTCGGATGGAGTTCCATACCTTTTCCACTTGGTCAGTCAATACAAGGACGGATAACGTCTCATCTGTGTTCGATTGAAGACAGAATTGGAGATCGAGCAAGCCAAGGCACGATGTCGATATTATGTAGAGCATGTTGGGCTACGACAGTGATATGTGGGCGAGCGTTATTCTGTTGGAAAACACTCCAAGGAATACTGTCCATGAATAGCAGCACAATAGGTCGAACCACCTGACTGACCTACAAACTGGGACTCAGGATGCGTGGGACAGCCATGAGAGTGCTCCTGCTGTCATACCAAATCGCACCCCAGATATAACTTGCAGGTGTAGGCCCAGTGTGTCTAGCGGGCAGACGGGTTGGTTGCAGGCGCTCAACTGGCCTCTTTCTAACCAACACATGGCCATCAATGATACCGAGGTAGAAACAGCTTTCGCCAGAAAGAAACAACAGATCTCCACTCTGGCCTCTAGTGAACTCTCGCTTGACACTGCAGAAGTCGCTAATGGTGGTGATTTGGTGTCAGTGGAATGCGAGCTACATGGCGTCTGGCTGGGAACAGTCCTTGAAGACACCGATTTGTAACAGTTCGTTGTGTTACTTTGGTGATAACTACTGCTCATATTGCTGGTACAGATGCAGTACGTTGCGACAGAGCCATACGCCGAACACGATGGTCTTACCTCTCGTTAGCGCCATGTGGCCATCCAGAGCCCTGTCTTCTTGCGACCGTTCATTCTCGCGATCACCGCTGCCAGCAGCCGTGTAAAGTGGCTAATTCCTGCCAAGTCTTTCCATAATTATCTCAGAAGGAACATTCAGTTTCTCATAGCCCTATTACACGACCACGTTCAAACTCAGTGAGACGTTGATTACGGCGTCTTCTAGCCTTAAAGGCATTCTTGATTAATATCAACTCACCACGTCCGATCTCAAAGGCAACCAACGCCCACGACCGTTATAGTGTGTATTTAAAACGAATCCGATTTGCATCCTCATAGTGGCGCTACTAGCGTCACTCTCATGCGACTGGCGTGAAATTTGAAATTTGAACAAACATCATCTTGGGATGTGGAAACATTTCTACAAACTTTTGATTATGTCGCACAATTCTTTCTTGGTGACGCCACTTTTTTCCGTCAATGTATGTATGTACATTGTACAGAAAATGAATGAAAAATATATTTTAGACAGAAGTGCGCTTTAACGGATCACCTGACTCTACTTGACCACGTATTTACAAAAGATAACAAAAGTAATGCCATGTTCACGTTAACGCCCAATGTTTTATTTGATGAGTAGAAAAAATGAGATAAACAACTTGCAGGATCGGACGACTGAACAGAAATTGAGTATTGACTCCCACGTCTTCTAACGAAAATGCAAACTCGAACATAGACCTACCTTACCCGACATGAAATGCAGTTAAAAAATACCTCGCATATGGAAATCTGGAGAAACCTAGTAATATACAGCTACCCAAAGGTAGCAGAAGCAAGCAACCGCCTCACCATAAGCGTGGGCGACGTAGCTTCCTCGTGCCAGTTTTTTCATCAGAAGGCAAAGCGCCCATACTAAATAGGCTGGTACGCCCATACAGCAGCAAATGGAAGAACAGAGTGTGTCGTTCTACCCACTGGCCATGCAGCACTTGCTTACGCAGTCTCCCCGCCAAGCAATACCATTAGCGGCTAACCTCAAAAGTTTAATCGACTTTCTTAAGACATGCCTTGCAATTCCGACCAAAGATACGTTAATGTAGCAGACTGCTATTAGTTAACGTTCTTTGAGATATAAAAGTGATTATTGGCGTATATGTGATTGTATAACACGAAAGCTATCAACAGCAAATGACTTTCAAAATATGTCTATCATCGTAAAAAACCAGTGTGTACACTGAATGCAGTGGGCCAAACCAGGTTTTAGAAAACAGCTTATGAATGCACAATTACACAAAACGCGAAGGTTATATTTTAATGTCCTTCTGAAGTGAAAGTCATTATATACGGAATTCCAGTTGAACAGTGGAAAGGATTCGGCCAGCATCGGTCGATTCTTTGTGGAAATAACCACACTCGCATTCATCAGGAGTGATTTATATAAAACGTGGTTAACTTGAATTAGTATTATTTTGCATATCGTTGAACACTTCTTTTTTCGCTTTGAAAGAAGAAAAATGAAGATTTCTGTTTAACGCCTGGTCGACGACGGAGCACGTGGTCGGATTATAAAGAAACGGAAAAGTGTCGGGTAGGAAACATTCTATTTTCAATACAGCGAAATCGTGAGCAACAGAAACCTGGATAGGGTGTCCTCCTAAACGTGATCCATTGTCTTACCACTTGGCCACCTTATTCAGAACATTATTTAAGGGTTTTGTGGTGGTATACTTTGAAGATCACAGAATTTTTCGACCGTCATCATATATTCTGCCTTTCCTAGCTAAATATCTGTTTCGAATAACTATTCAGTGTATGTGCCAACAGTTAAACTGAACAAGGATGTTATTCTCGTCAAGCTATTCATTCCAGCCACTAATTAAGAGATTAATTATTATGCCACCTTTGTACGGTCAAAATACCGCGGCTCTTTAAAAATCCGCCCAGGGGTGACTAACGAAAATTCCTCGTATAGAGCAAATTTGTTGATTTCTTTATTTTTTATTTCAGTATTCCCGTACGTACAAATTCAAGTCAACAAAATCGTAAAACAATTTGTTTGGAAATTAAAAAGGCAGTCGCATAGATTGCCACACAATTACCTTATGTAGATTAATACAGTATGCTGCTATCCTGGCGGCGAAGTTGAGGCGCTGCTGAGGTTGTATAAGTTATCGATTTACACAGCGAAGTCTGTAATAATTAAAACTTTGCAAAGTGCCACATAATAGCACTTGTGGTTGAAAGGATCAAGTCGCGTACAATGAGCCGCTACTCACCGCACCTGGTCGTTGTTAAGTTCTCTCTGCACTTCACTATTTTCGCTTCCTTCTCTTTGCAAAACAGCGGCAAAACTTAAACCTTCATTATGAAACTGCTGTCAAGTACAGGCTTATAAGGAAAACAAGACACCTCGTTAGAGTTTTCTTTCAGAGAAACAACAGAATTAGTAATTGATGTTTTATCAGCCTAAATCCAACAGCACCAATAATTTCGTAATGGTTCGATTCCGAATTAAAGTCGTTTAAAGAGCACAGAAAATACTATTAGTCCAAGGAAAGGAAGGGGAACCGTCTATTATTTTGAGTAGGAACTAATTTCTGGAAACGTTGAGACATAACAGCATCGACAAGGGATTTTATGCGACATCTTACATTAACACGTTGCAGGCACGTATTTAAACAGTTTCAAATGCTATAGGCATATTTGTAACACATCCACTACTCATTGACATCCACCATAGATTTATCACTACTAAGAACATAAACTGTAACTGTTAATACAGAAATCTGACAGGCGATGTCTTTATTGATCCTCAGAAATGTTTTCAGTTCATGAGGTGCTGTCGCAGAATACTGACAACTTACCAGCGACAAAAAAGTCCAATGAATGAACAAACAGCTCACTAAATAAAATGAAATATGTTGTTCTTGAGAACTCCTTTCACAGCTTAAACATTTTTAAGCGGTAATTATAATCACTCCAAGACCAAAAGAGTATCCTTACCCGAAAAACTGAAATCGGGATGAAGCGTTGGGAAAAAAAATAGATTAGATTCTGACATCCCGTTGACGCTGAGAGCATTAGATACGAATAATCAGTTCAAAGTATGCAGAGGAGATAACATATGTCACCAGCCTAAATCCAACAGCACCAGTTATTTCGTAATGGTTCTATTCCGAATTAAAGTCGTTAAAAAAGCACAGAAAATACTATTAGACCAAGGTAAGGAAGAGGAACCGACTGGCGAAGTAAGAGACTGCCGGGTACAATCGCTTATGACCACGCTGTCAGACATTGTCATGCACTTAGCACTTAGCACGCGTTAATTCAAAACCATTCCGTAGTCTTTTACGGACTTATGGGGGAGGGGATAAGAAATTCATGATTTCATGAGCGTCGACTGACTTATTAATTCTTTTTGAGCGGAGTAGGTTATGGGGCGCCAACTAGTTCCATCCGCCCCATTTCTTTCACTCCATTCATGTTAGTGTCAATTTGGGCTGGATAAGGTTTCAGACAGTCATTCAAATACTGCAGTTACACTACTGACAGATCATCTTCACCTCATAGGAAAGCGGTGGTGAACCAGATTCTCTGAAGATTTTACAAATAAGGCAACCTGAACACTATCAACACAAACATAAGTTCCCATATGTTTCTCCAGTGCAGATGGTTTATTCATGTTTTAAGGTCATGGGCTGAGAATAATTTCGATTTCATGGAATCTAATTGCTGAATCCTCTTTAAATACGAAATTTCGCGCTGTCCTATCCAATAAAATGGAGTTGTGTGGATAAATATATTCTTCAATGTACAAAAGTAGGTTGAATCAAATCTTTCTTTTTCTCTCAGGGGCATATGGAACTAAAAATGAAATTGATGATACACGAGTGGCGTTCAGTAAGTAAGGCAATATACTTCTTTTCTGAATGCAGGTTGGTTTTATTCAGGATTCCAGTACACTATGTTATTCACCACTATTTTGGTTACTGAATCCTATTTTTCAACATAATCTCCACTCAATGCTACGGTCTTACTCCACGTTACTGAGAAGGTCTGTATGGCCGCATGGTATCACTCTACTGGTCGACATCGGAACCAACGTGTTACTTCATCAATAACATTACCATCATCCATGTAACACATCCCACGGAGTGTATCCTTCATTGAGCCAAACAGATGGAAGATGGAAAGTGTGAGACCTGGGCTGTAGGATGGATGACGATGAACAGTTCAATGAAGTTTTGTCATTTCCTCTCGATTGCACAGACTTGTGTGAGGCCTTACGTTGTCGTGGAGAAGAAAAGAAGTTCCCATTTTTGTTGCGACGAACACACTTAAATCGTTTCTTCAATTTCCTGAGGGTAGTGCAGTTTACTTCAGAGTTGATCATTGCACCATTAGGGATGATGATGATCTTTTCAGTTCCAATCTCGCCACTTCCCGCATGATGATGAGACGATGAGATGATGAGAACAACACAAACACCCAGTCCCTGGGCAGAGAAAATCCCCGACGCGGCCGGGAATCGAACCCAGGACTCCGTGATCCAGAGGACATCAGACAGACTAACCCCTTCAGAGATCCAGAAGACAGTCGTCATGACTTTACTGGATGAAAGTGCGGCTTTGAACTTTTTCTTTGGATGAAAGGTGGTGTGGCGCCACAAGATAGATTGCCGGTTTGTTCCCGGTTCGAAATGGTGAACTCACATTTCATCGCCGTGACGATGTAGGACAAAACATTGCCACGATGAGCCTTATAACTCGCAAGCAATTTCGCGCAGATATTCCTTCGTTGCTCTTTATGGTTTTCTGTTGGGCGGCAAGGAAACCACTGGGTAAACATCTTTCAGTACCCCAACCGGTGGACAAGTGTGTCAGTGTCAGCACGTTTCAATTTTGCAGGAGTCACAGCTGTTTGTGGTCAGCCGAAGCGCTGGAGATCGGACAGGTTTGCGCAGACAGACGCCTCGCCCAATGGGCCATCGTTCTTTGTCTCCGTAGACATTCTGCAAGCGCCTATGAAAATTTGCGACGCGCTGTTTTCCGTCAAAAGAAACTCAATGACAGCTTTCTGTTTGGAAAGCACCTCCATTACAGACGCTGCTTTGAAGGCTACGTACAGCGCACCACTTATCGGAACTTCACGTAACTATAGGGGTTGAAGGGGGAATATTCCATGATGTGCCACAACAAATTACACATTTTTCAATCGAAACTGGCCTAGAAAAAAATGTGTTGCATTACTTATTGAACGTCCCTCGTTTTATCAAACAACAGAAGAATTTGGCAGAGTGTAATGGCTGTAAACCATTTTAGGATTTGAAGCAATCACAGAGATATAAGCCAAAAGTAAAAATTGATAAGTTGTTAGAAGAAATGATTTCATCAGGCACGAAATCAGAAACGACAATCCTAATAATTTATTTAAAAATAAGGAGTTACGCCAGACTTAATTAAGCAAAAGGGAAGCTTCTTAAACAAATGAAGATGATACTGACATAGACGAATGAAGCAACTCTCTGAAAGGCATATTCACACAAACAGGAATTTAAATTGGAAGTACGAAGAAGGTATATGAAGCAAAACATTCATTTTGAACAACTATCAAAAAGGAGAAAATAGTAACAGATACAGGACAGAATAATCTGAATGGAACAAAACAGTTCGAAATTAATAAATACCATATAGTAGTATTAGTGGTTATATTCGTTCTTAGAACACTTGTACAAGGATTCTGGACGTGTCGTTGTATCAGTTTAACAACAAAAATACCGCACTTCTTATATTCAGGCGATTACATACTTGCAGGTCTAGTTTGACAAGGATGGAACAGGCAGTTGACTATGGCCTTTTAAGTATGAGCCATCAGGCATTTGTCTAAATTAATTAACGGAAAACATGAAAAACCTAAATCAGAAAGGTCAGATGAAGATTAGAGCCTTCACCCTGCCAAATACAAGGACAGTCTGTTGATAACAGTGTTAGTTCATTTGGTTTATCCCTACTGTAAAATAACATTTTGCAAAGAAGTTATCTAATAATGTAAAAGGCTAGTGCACACTGTTCGTTTATTTCTCAGTCCTAGTCACTACACTCACTATACACACATTATTTTATAATGTAACACTATCAGCTGGCATCAGGACCATAGTGTCGATGTTTGATTTCTATTTTGTACACAAAATAGCTTCCCGTTTACTGAACTAAGTCAGCCTTCCTCTATAATGATTGAGACGATGAGCTCGGGAAGTTTTAGTAACATACAATGTATAGATTTGGGAGCTTGGCCTTTTTTTTTTTTAGAAAAAAAAGGAGAATCAAGAAAAAGGAACACAGTGTGAAGATGTTAGATATTTCATCATCATTATTATCTAATGTTGAATAACAAAGGAACTGTTTTTGTTCTACTGACTTTTGTTTATTTCTCACTAGTTTTCGGCTTTTTGGGGCATCTTCAAAAAACAACTAACTAGTGTCCGCAAGGAGCATTATTTCTTAGGTAACCAAACCTTTTAAGCAAAGATGCAATACACCTGCACAGAATTTTGTGCACCAAACGTGTTTTTTAACGTTGTAAGTTACACTTTCTGCATTGGACAATATTAAACACAATAAATAATTAAAATACACATTATTACAGTATTACAGGTTATGTGGTTATGATGCTATAGACTATTGAGAACTTTCTAGCTGAGCTCTTTTCGCTTATGTTGTGCAAAAAGCATTTGAATTTACAGTGTAAAACATGTTTGTTACACAACATAAGTGACTCACTGATACTTAAGTAGAATTATAATACGAGATGAATATTGTTGTTTCTGTGGTCTTCAGTCCGAAGACTGGTTTGATGTAGCTCTCCATGTTACTCTACCCTGTGCAAGCCTCTTTCTCTCTAAATAACTACTTAACTTACACCCTTTCGGACATACTTACTGTATTCATCTCTTGGTCTCCCACTACAACTTTTACACCTCACTTTTTCTTCCTGAACTAAATTGATGATCCCTTGATGTCTCAGAATGTATCCTATCAACCCATCGCTCCTTTGCAGACAATTTGTGTCACAAATTTCTTTTCTCTTCAGTTATATTTAGTATCTCATCAATAGTTATTTGATCTACCTATCTAATCTTCAACTTTATACTATAGCACTACATTTCAAAAGTTTCAGTTATCCTCTTGTCTGAACTGTTTATTCTCCATCTTTCACTTTCACACAAGGCTACACTCCAGACAAACATCTTCAGAAAAGATTTCCATACACTTAAATCTATATGCGATTTTAACAAAATGGTATTCTTCAGAAATGCTTTTCTTCCCATTGCCAGTCTACATTTTACATCCTTTCTACTTCACCCATCATCAGTTATTTTACTGCCCAAACCTTTACTTCCTTTAGTGTATGGTTTCCTAACCTAACTCCCTCAGCATGATCTGGTTAAATTCGACCACAGTCCATTTCCCTTGCTTTTCTTTCGTTGATATTCATCTTAAATTCTCTTTTCAAGACATTGTCCATTACGTTCAACTACTCTTCCAAGTTTTTTGTTGTCTTTGACACAATTACAATATCATCGGTAAACGAAGTTTTTATTTTTCCTCCCGGAACTTTAATCCCTTTTCCAAATTTTTGTTTGGTTTTCATTGCTGCTTGATTGGTTTATAGTTTAATATCCTTCGGGATAGGCTTCAACCGTGTCACACTTCCAACTCAATCATTGCTTCTCTTTCACGTTCTGGGTTCTGTACAAGTTGTATATAATCTTTCGCTCCCTCTATTTGGTATCTGCTACCTTCATGATTTCAAAGAGTACACTCCCATATTAGTTGCCAAAACGTTCTCTAACGCTAAAAATACTATAAACGTAGGTCTGTCTTTCCTTAACCTGTCTTCTAAAACAAGTAGTAGTGTCAGTGTTGCCTCACGTGTTGCAACATTTCACCAGAAACCAAACTGATCCTCCCCGAGTTCGGCTTCTACCAGTTTTTCCGTTCGTCTGTAAATTATTCGAGTTGGTATTTTGCAACCGTGACATTTTAAACTTGCAGTTCGGTTATTTTCGCACCTATCAGCACCTGCTTTCTTCGGGATTGAAATTGTTATATTCTTCTTGAAGTCTGAGGGTATTTCGCCTGTCTCATACATCTTGCTCACCAGATGGAATAGTTTTGTCATGGCTGGCGCTCCCAAGAATATTGGTAATTCTGACGGAATGTCGTCTGCTTCAGGTGCATTGTTTCGATATGGTTCTTTCAGTACTTTGTCAAATTCTTCTCTCAGTACAATACCTCCTCTCTCATGCTCTTATTTATAAAAAGTCTTGTCTTTGCATGTGCTCAATGCTTGTATTTATTATGAAAACGTTTGCCATGCACATTGATTCTTCTATCCGAGTAGATTGCTATTCCAGTGACTGTGTGTTCGATAACTTTAATGGCTGTCGACAGTTGCAACTTTTCAGGTTCTGCACTGAACAGACAGGCAATTCCCCGCAAAGGGCGGTATAGCCCCGCTGTTCCTGCCAGATGACCCACTTCTTGCGTCTCCTTGAAACTCGCCTGCCTCTGAAACAGTCGTAAATTCAATGAGTGAAGTTTGACGACTTTATGCAACGTTAGCAGAGTACATTATACCACAGTTACTATTATTTTCAAGATTAATAAAATGCAACTGTGACAAATTTAATGAAATACTTTATCTCTGGTTATTCCAGTAGAGTTTAATGTAAATTAATTCACGGTGATTGCACCAAAAGTTAACTATCAACCATTACAGAAAAATATCCCACACGTAAAAAAAAATACCATTGTCCCCAAAAGTTTTAAGCTAAACAGGTTATTATTGGTGCTCAACTGTAGGTCTGTCCATATAGTGATGAAAGTGATATGTGAGTTAACCACTACGTACAGAAGTGGTGGTGTAAATTGAAATTAACAACATTTACATCTCTTTTTAGACGTTTTTATTACCTTTTGCCTGCTTCATATGCAGTATTTTACATTTTATCCTTCCATCAGTAACTCCTGTAATATCGAATGATATTTATTAGCCTTGTTTTTTTAACTATTTGATCTTATGCTGCCTTCACTATTTCATCTCTCTAAGCAACCCATTTGTCTTCCACTGTATTTCTTTCCCCTGTTTCAGTCAACCGTTGCCTAATAGTCCTCTGAAACTGTCAACAACGTTTGCTGTTGCGGTTTTGTTTGTGCGCTGTTGACGATTCTTGGCTTTGACGTTTTGGATTACTCTCGGTTTAGGCTTTTAAATTTAAATTTTCCGTCGACACTTGTTCCTTTCGACACTTGCTTTTTTTAATGAAATTCTGACAGTTTAAAGTAATAACTGTATGCTTAAGACTTATCGCTCTTTGCTATTATTAAAAAGCAATTGTAAATGGCTGTATTGTGTCTAGAAAAAGTAAATAAACTTGCATAAAAAAGTTCGTTGGCCGTCTTGTGGTCTTATCATGTTTACCTGCCGTACGCGATTAGTAATCAAAGATGGAGACAAATTAAAGAAAAATAAAAGAAAATGTAAGGATGTGTTTTGTGTATTCAGACTCGAAATGCATTGAGGTACCCGAAATATTGTTGATCAGAGAAAAATAAACAGATATAGAACCAAATGAATGCATGTCTGTGTTAAAACATTAACATATATGGCTAGTAGAACCCAGGGAAAGTAACAGATGGTTGGTTTATAACCATGTTTAAATGAAACAAAACCAACGAACAAAATCAACGAATGAATAAACTTTTTTTCCACATTTGGAGATGTTGAATTGAAATGTAAAATGCAGATGTGGAGTTCTAAATACATGTTTGTCAAAGTGGACTCAAAGAGGGAATTAATTTCTTAGTCAAAGTTCTACATTAAACCTATCGTGGAGTCACCAATGCTATGTACTATAAATGCTGTGTGTTTGTGTGTGTGTTTTCCTGTGATTTGAAATATTAACTACAAGACAGTAAGCAAACAGATCAGATGTAATAATGAATTTTCAAAGATGATATATTAGCGACTTGTTTCTAACGTGATGATGCAGTACTTGAGATTACAATCGACGCGAATATTTGTGCATGATTTTATCGAATTTTGTGAGCAGTAAAATACATCGACTAGTAGTTTACTTTCTTAGGCCTTTCTATATTTTTCGAAAGATATCTCTAAAGTAGACCACTGTTCAGCAACTAAGTGAAACCATTCGGTATTACCTGGAGGACCACGTCGGCACTGTCTCACATATTGTTTGACGGTGGTCTGCTGACAGATAGCGCTTAAATAAGCACGATCGAGACCGTTTTTTTTTAATAATAAAGACTTAGCAATTAAAAAATAAGGACTTAGCAATTACTTTGCTTCCGAAGAAATTATTGTCTAAAATTATTAAACAGAGAATTCGTCAGTTAGTGTACCCTTGAATGCAGCAGAAGAGTTCCTGCACTACCTTTTTCCCAAGCTCATTGGTATAATATTCAGTCTCTCGAGAAGAAGCATTTATTGCTTTACCTCTGAACATGTCAGGACTCTTGATTATCGTTACTTCTTTTTATTTATAAAGCAGCTGTATAACAATTGGAAATGTTGCAAATATAATGGGCGTGTACACAAGGATCGTAGCTGAAGTTCGGTGTTCACAGACGCCGCACAAATAAAATTCTCACCAGTCTATTTGCTCGCTGGTATCATAAATCAGAATAGTGGGGGTTAGGACAAGACGTCTGTGAACCGGATTGCTGAGAGTTCCTGCGAAGGAGGTATTTCACATAACTTGCCATTGCATCGGGACCCCGAGACTTTTCATAGCTCCCGAAAGAACTGATAAGCCGCAACAATAACTAGACAAATACGTATCACAAATAGTCGAATTCTGTTGTTAATGCTATAAACTCGCTACAACCTCGGCCATATCCAAAGCGCTGAACTTCGATCCTGTTCCAATGACAATACCGCAACAGGACATTACTGGCAGTGTTCAAGAAGCAATCTGTGCCTTGATAGCATAAAAAGAGGAGGAAATTAGATGAGAAACGTTCAGATCATCAATAAAACCCGACTTCCGAAAGGTAATACTATGACAATTATAGAACGTAGAGCGCCAAGATTGCTAAGTTCTTGATCCTATAGCCACTATGAATCAAGTCACAAAGGAATTAAACGCATTAACTGCCAGTGGGCATTGATTTATATCAATGAGCAAAGTTGGAAATTTGTGCCAGACCTGGGTATGAACACTGGTCTCCCGCTTGCTGGGTAGATGCGCTGGTCACTACGCTTTCCGGACACAGTAATCACCACAGCTGCACGGACTACCCTAGCACGCCTCTCTTCAGCCCAAATTCTTAACTTACACTTCACACTACAGATGTAGTGCCTCTGCTTAGTAGCCTCATTATTCATGGCATCTTGCTGATTCACATAAGGGTTCGAGCTTGGTGTGCATCTGCACTGAAGGGATCATTGGCCGTCATCGCCTTAACTGTGGTGACCACTATGTCCGGATGGCGTACTGCTCAGGACATCCACCTAGTGAACAGGGGACCCAGGTTCGAATCCCGATCCGGTACAAATTATCAACTTGCCCCACTGATATAAATCAATGCCCACTAACACCTAATGGCTTAGTGTATTACTAAGAGAAGTTGAAGACACAATAGCTTTACATGCTGACAAAGTCTACTGTGTGCTGATGACCACCACCAGAAAATAAGCACTGAGCCACGGGTGAGCTTCGACGTAACACGTCTTTTCACACGAGTACCACGTATTGGTACGCTTAGCAGATAAATCTGAGCCACAAACAGCTTGAACATGTAATCGTCACAATCCACTTCAGATATGGTGGGGAGTTTAAAAAGAAAATGAACTGTACCAGTTATTATTTATCCTAGAACAGGGTTAGGGTGAACTTAACCTACCCTCTTATCTTTCTTGTACTTTCTAAGACCAGCTTTTAACACAGCAGTGACGAAATCAGTGAAATAATCTTAAATAGTAAGTCATAGCCTCAGATCAAAATATTCTCATATTTAGTATTTAACCATAAGGGTTGTTACCTGTTTTGCAATTTGACACCATCACACTAATGCAAACAGACTAGGAATGCAGAAGTTATATTTGTTTTTAGAGGATCTCCTAACCAGATCAGTTACAGGACAATAATTCTGTTCTGAGGTCCAAATCAAAGTTTATGTTTAATATATTATTTATTTACTTTAAAAACTCAACAAGTACGACAGTAAAACTACAGAGAATAAATTACCTACGAAATGAACCTTAAGTATTGCAAATGATTAATAAGAAATGGCGCCAACGAAACAATCACATAGCTCTCTAGAAACTCAATTTAAGAGTAAATGTCCCGCTATCATTATGGGGAGGTACCTCATCTTATTTTAAGACAATACAAGCCTTCCTAGTCTGTGCAGCTCGAAAATGTGAATCAAAAAACTCCAAGACGATATAACACAATTAATCAGGCAACACATGATAGCAAATTCCACACATTTTTACTCAGAAAATGGATAGCGCTAATGTGAAATGCACCACTTACTCAAAACCTGGCAAACGTGCATCTCAATTGGTGCCAGGACCAGTAGCATCTTTCCCTCTGCGGCAACACCGCATAACTCTCTCCCTCTGCGGTAGGATGGAAAGAGCCCAAATTCTCCTCTATCAGACCCCAACTCCGGACTTTTCCAAAAACTCTACATGAAGGGGAGGACATCACTCCATTGCTACAGTGACCGGCGATAATTAAGCTTTATTTACGTGAAATACAAGGGAACCCTGCAGAAACTCCCAATTCGTTGCTTACTGAACCTATCTTACCATACGAGAGGTTGGCGTCAACTGCTAGCCGTGTTCCACAAGTTGGTCGAGCTCTTCGTGCCTAAGTGCGGTAGCGGGCAAGACTCAGTTGATTGGCTAACAAGTTTTGGAGGAAAAGGCAAGAACTTTCTCTCGGTGGTCGAGTAATGCTGCAGTGGCCCATTCTTAGATCTGCACACAGGTAGTATATGCACTTGCAATGGTTTTGTGCAGAGAAGGGACAGCATTCGCCGCCAAAGCTTGTGGCATGGGCCCATCGCAATCGCTTCTACAAACTGTGGTGCTCTGATGACCCACTTCCCTTCCCTAGAGGCTCTGTGATTGACCTTCTGTGGTCGAGCCAGACAATAGGACGAACACCTGGGCCTGCGTGATTCTTAACAAGATAATTAGAAGCCTTCTTTCTGAGTTAGTAAGCCTTACATCCTCCTCAAAAATATCCAGGGAATTAGCAGAAAAATATCATATATCAGCGATATGTGACGGTCGCGGCACTTATTTTGAAAAGAATTAAACGCCCAATGTTGCAAAACTTGATAGTCACTTAGTATTGACATTTTGAGAAAATCACCTACTTCATACCAGCAAAGGAATTCAAAATATTAAAAGTATATGAATCTTCTAATAGTCTTCCAACAGATAAGAATAAAATAGCAAAGCATCATTACCTGTTTGATTAACATTGCCTGATTGAGGTAACATACACAAAAATAAAATCTCTAACACCAATATCGTGAGTTCGCTCCATGCCCAAATTGCTAAAGCTGGCGACTGTTAAATCATTACATCACATCCGCAAGTGCCCTGCTGTGATATTCGCAGCCGGCGGCAGGCCCAATCTCTAAAAAATATCTGAAGTGTGTGCTAGCACGAAGCAGAACATAAAAAGCAAGAATCCTCCTCACATCATTGACATTAAATCAACTCCCACGTCACAGACGCATAATACTACACGCTACTTAACTCTCACACAAGTGGTAGAGACAAAAGATTTCGCCCTAAAAACAACGAACCCGACATGTCACAACATAAAACACATGACTCATCATATATGGGCCAGACGACAATGAAAATATGAGGCATGGTAAGCACTAAAAAAACTCTGCATTCTATGAAGAACGACACGTTACGTTTTGGGTTACCTTATGTGGCCTTGTTGTCCCTACTGAAACAGAACTACAAAAACACGTCTCAACAGGATTCCTGTACACTTCTGGGTGGTTGCAGCTGAACAACTCTATCTAGAACATTCGTAAAACAGGTATTACTCATGCAATTAAAATTCGTGCCCCCATATGATTGTGAGCTGAAATATTGTATGCTCTTAGACCCACACACATCTCCAAATTATTGCGAGGAACATGATGTCAACAGCCAAAAGAGTCACTCATGTACAAAACATTAATGGCCGCAGTGCATTAAACACGCACCAAAAAATCATATAAAACTTATAGCTAAACACACATCAAAAATAAAGAAAAGCTCCCTATACAAAACCTCTCATTTTTGTCAGGCTTTTTGATTCCCGTACTTCTCAGTTCCGTTACCTCCATAGCTCCGTTTTCTTACCCTCATGGCTTCTCTGGTTCTCTGTTCCCCTACTGTGCTTCTTCCCCTATATGTCTGGCCCTTTGATTACGCTAGATTGTTCTCTGTTTCACAGACCAAATGCCATTACCACTTTCTCTTACATTTCCATTCGCGTGCTGATGTTCCCGTAATTTCGGCACCGTCTTCTTTCCCTGGAAACAGCTGCAGTTTCTTCTTCTTACACAAGCTCATCAGGATCAATAAAAATTAATTTGAATGCCTCCAGATCATACGCAAATGAGGGATGTCTTTTGCTTCGTCGGCATTGTGTTTATACACTGAAGAGCCAACTGAACTGGTACGCCTGCCTAATATCGTGTAGGGCCCCCGAGCGCGTAGAAGTGCCGCAGTACGACGTGGCATGGACTCGACAAATGTCGGAAGTAGTGCTGGAGGGATGCATGGCTGTCCATAAATCTCTAAGAGTACCGGGGGGTGGGGATCCCTTTTAACCAGCACGTTGCAAGGCAACCCAGATATGCTAAATAATTTCATGTCTGGGGAGTTTGGCGGCCAGCGGAAGAGTTTAAACTCAGAAGAGTGTTCCTGGAGCCACTCTGTAGCAGTATTGGACGTGTAGGGTGTCCCATTGTCCTACTGGAATTTCCCGTCGGAATGCACAATGGACATGAATGGATGCAGGTGATCAGACAGGATGCTTACGTACGTGTCACCTGTCGGAGTCGTATTTATATGTATTAGGGGTCCTATATCACTTCTACTAAACACGCCTCACACCATTACAGAGCGTCTACCAGCTTGAACAGTCCCTTGCTGACTTGCAGGGTCCATGGTTTGATGAGGTTGGCTCCATAGCCGTACACGTCCATCCGCTCGATACAATGTGAAACGAGAATCGTTCGACCAGGCAACATGTTTCTAGTCATCAACAGTGCGATGCGGGCCCGGGCTAGGTATAAAGCTTTGTGTCGTGCAGTCATCAAGGGTGTACGCGTGGGCATTCGGCTCCGAAAGCTCATATCGATGATGTTTCGTTGAATGGTTCGCACGCTGACTCTTGTTGGTGGCCCAGCATTGAAATCTGCAGCAATTTGCGGAAGGGCTGCATTTCTGTCACGTTGAACGATACTCTTCAGTCGTCGTTGGTCCCATTCTTGCAGGATCTTTTTCAGGCCGGAGCGATGTTGGAGTTTTGATGTTTTACCGGAGTCCTGATATCCACGGTACACTCGTGAAATGGTCGTACGGGAAAATCCCCGCTTCATCGTACCTCGGAGATGCTGTGTCCCATCGCTCGTGCGCCGTCTATAACACCACGTTCAGACTGTCATTGTAGCAGCAGTAACCGATCTAACACATGCACCAGACACGTGTTGTCTTATATAGGCGTTGCCGACTGCAGCCTTCGTATTCTGCCTGTTTACATATCTCTGTGTTTGAGCACGCATGCCTATATCAGTTTCTTTGGCGCTTCAGTGTAAGTAAGTGGATCAGCTCTCCTGTGTAGCCAACGTGCTGACTTCGTTTTAAAATCCTGTCGAAGTAAGTTGCATATGATTCAAAATCGCGTTGCTGCGAGTGTTGGAACCTTTACGGTACTCATGCAGACGATATTTTGCTCTAGAGGAGACTAATACAATTTCATGAATTCTGGCTCAAATTCTTTGAACACTGGACGTTTTCTTATCAGCGGAAACACCTTCGCAGTTACTTTACCACTCATGTGGCTACAAATGAATTGTTATTTCCTCTGGAATGACTAGGAGCTCAGTAAATTGTCGTTAAATTGCACCATCTCCACCTGCAGCACAGTAAGAAGTTTTCTCAACGATAGGAAGTGTCTGAATCAATGTTTTGTCTGTTACTAGACACAGATCCCATAGCCACACTTAAGTCTCTCGTAAGGACCCTACAAGGTATCGACAAAGGTATGCTATTTGATTGTGAACCCTCACAAATTGACGTCCATCATTCTACTCCCTGCTACTGATATTGGTGACACAATAGCTCGTGGTCGCTCAGTCTCCTTTCTTAAGGGTTCCACGTCGCATCTGAACGAGACAAACTCTTTGGTGTTTGCCAAATATACCGGTTCTGTCACCTCCGATACCATTCGCTAGTCCAGAGTTTGCATCTTTTGACATAACGACGTATTAGTATTTTCTACCATCTTCACCCTTTGTAAAAGTGAATTGTTAGTCCTCAGTCATTTCCAATCTAGATTCTGCCTGTAGCACAATGTTCACGCTGCTTTCCACATTTTTTGAAACTCTGACGATTCTTCCATTCATTAATTTAAATTGAGAATAAAATTTTTTGTCTAGCCCTGACATTTTTCCCATAATTGCGTTCTGTCCTCCTTTCCTTCTTTTCTGTCTGCTTTGGCTGTATTTCTAATAGCTTTGGTTCTATTTATATCTACTTCAGCTTTCCTATCTCTCTGCTTTGCTTCTTTCCTATCTGATTGGGCCCTTTCTAACATTTATTTATGCCAGAGTGGAATGTCCTCCTTAATTCCTGAACCTGAGCTACTCTGCGCGACGTTTGACTACGTTTCACAAGCAATACCGCTACGACTCTGCTCAGTTGTTGGTGCACTTTAGTGTAGCTAACGCAGACGGTGTTTCGGGTTTGCAGCTGCTCCTGATGCCTCTCCCTCAACAAGTTTCGAAATGAGCTCTAGCGGATCTGTTAAATCCGTATAGAAAATCCACTGTCCCTAGCCATTTCAAACAGTAGAATTATTAAGTCTACAACTTAACCAACAATTGCTAATACTGAAACGTCCCCTTTGAACAATTATACACGAGACTGTGCTTAAACTGATACACAATATTTTTTTAGCGCAACGCAATCTGACTTTCAAAAATCCCTACAAAAAAAAATGGCCCTGACTAACATTAACCTATGCGTTTCACAAATCGCTTACCTCACGAAAATCTTGGTTACTCGAACTACTGCAAATACAGCAAGCGCCACTACTGCCAGCTAAATAAAAGATTCAAACTATGGAAGGCACTAACTACTGATAGGGATAGTTAGCAAATGAAAGATATTAATAGAGAACAAACAATGTATTTACCTTAATATATATATATATATATATATATATATATATATATATATATATATATATATATATATATATATATATATCAGTTCATGACAAATTTCAAAACTCCGCCATTTCTCTCCCCACATCCACCACTGCTGGCGGCTCACCTCCAACTGCGCAACGCTACGCGCTGTTCACATCCAGCTGCCGCTGCCCAACACTACAATGGCAGACAACAATGCAAACTAGCCACAGACTGCACACAGCACAGCCAGTGATTTTCATACAGAGCGCTACGTAACGTTGCCAATAAGAAAACATAAACAGCCTACTTACATAGCCCCCATGCTCCCCACAAAAAATTTTACAAATTGTTTTGGGCACTGGCCAATAATGATTTGAAAAATTTTTTCATGATTACAATAACAAAGATATCAAATGCACACACTTATTGATACACTGTTGGTCAAAAGGTAAAATTTTCTCACAGTCCATAAAGACAGTCCTGATCATTCATCATAGTAAAATTGCAGTTTTTTTTTCAAAGTCTGAGCAGTAAAAGAAAATGCATACGGAAGTAGTGGATTTCCATGCTGTCTTGAAGAAGTAGTGTTGTCCTTCCAACGAAAAGACAGTGCTGACTCTTGACATGCAGACAGGTAATGGGCCACAACAGAGCAAACCCACCACAGAGTCAGTCGAAGTTTTGAAGAATATTGGTAGGTAGGTCATCACAGAGTAGACCCACTGTAGTCCTGGTAGAGATTACGGTATTGGTGGGCCACCAGAGGTGCAGACCCACTGTAGTCCTGGTAGAGATTGTGGTATTGGTGGGCCACCAGAGGTGCAGACCCACTGCAGTCCTAGTAGAAATAATGGTACTGGTGAGTCAGCAATGGTGTAGACCCACTGTAGTCCTTGTAGAGATAATGGTATTGGTGGGTCATCAAAGATGCAGACCCACTGTAGCCCTTGTAGAGACAGCCAACAGCCATGTTGCGACTGTGCAGGTGCCCAATCACCATCGAAGAGTCTTGCGGAGAATATAGCAAGTCCATGAACCACCACTTGTGCACTCACAAAAAATTTTTTTGAAATCTCCTTAAAACCAGCAATTCTCTTATCCAGTCCCTTGCTGAATTATTAACACACGTGCAAACACTATCAGTCCCTACTTCTCACATATTGTCCATATACTATGACCAACAAAAACGTGTGCAGTGAAATGTAACTTACAAGTTACTTAATTTGATGAACTGGTGTCAATTACAATTTTATAACATAAGAATACAATAACAATGGTACAAAATACATCATTAAAGAACATAACAATACAGATAACATTTGTAGTAAAACAGGCTTTACAAAAGAATCGAAATAAACATATACATCAGTGTTACAGGAATTATGACATGAGTACATACATAAAGATCAGAATAACTTTTGAAACATCACCTTCACATATGAGCAACAAAACAGAATAAATAATGTCTAAACATCTTTACAAAGTAAATAACATAGTATTAGAAAAATTCTACAACATAGCTCTCATCAGCTAAACACATAAAGCTGTACTTTTTTCGTTTAACTTCTCAATGCATTTCTTCCAATTCATCGCAACTCATTCTCTTATATAGTCTACCCCCTCTTAAGCTAACTTAAATCTACTGAGCTCATATGCTAAACTAAGGGACGAGGCAATGCAGCAGCACAAAACAAATAACACAAACAGCAATGACAAAAAAATGGACATTGGCAAATCAATTGCAATATTACGACTAATATAAGGCAATGAGCAGCAAACAAGAAAAATAAATCAGTAGTAAACTGTCTTAGCAGCGTAACACAAAGTCAAATTCGGTAACACTATGCCTGGCAAACAGCAGCAGCAATGCAAAAACTTATATCTAAACATGACATAGCTCAAGCAGAAAAAATATTACACTAAAAATGGCCATGTCTAATACCTATGTCACATCTTAACACTAGAGTGATGCATCACAAGAACTTACACTAGCAGATAAGTTACTAAATCGTAAAGAAATTATTTATGCAATTCCTGTGAAGGGAAATGTGTACTTATGCGCCCTCGTTTTCTTGGAAGTAGATCATAAATTTCTTATTGACTGAATCTGTAGGTAAAAAATAACTATATTAGTACATATATTAAATTTTATTTTAACCAATGCTGCAGTGCAGCAAGAAACTAGATATTAAAGAAAATGAGCAAATATGTACAAAGGACGGCATGAAACATCATTCATTAGCCATATGGCATTTCATAAGGCAGTAAAAATTCTCTCAGTTCTCGAGAAAGACGCTTGTCATAATCAGGTGTGCAGATGTAAGTATCTTTCCAAGTAATGAGCGTGTCGTATTTGCGGTGCTTTCTACAAAGGAATGTCAATAGTGAGGATAATGGCCTCCCTTTTTTTTCTCTCCACCTAATGGCTTTCTTTTGTCAGACGACTACCTCTCAGCTGGGCGCCCAAAACGCATTACGTCAAGGTCACTTACCTTTCTAACTGAAATATTTACAACAGCAGTTTCCGCTACAGTGACAGTCTCATATAAAAATATTTTCACAGGTTGAGAATTTGCGTTACAAATGTGTAGAAAATAAAATCCTTTAAATATAACAGTGTCCAAAAAATTTTCGCCGGCATTGTGATACATTCACGCATTTACACACATTTCATAACTCTTAAAGTACGATTCTTGGTTTCCAACATCCTTTTCATGAATCAGAGTCCCTAACCACTACTCATTATTCCTTACCTTGTTACACATATAAATATTCGTCGACACTTCTTCAGTATTTCATCATAATAAATACATATCATAATAAACATTCCTCATATAGCATCAGCTTATTGATCATACACATACCTCAACAGCATAATACACATCGTCGTCGTAAAAATAACACCATAACACGTCAGTCAAATCTCAAAATCGTCGTAGCTTCCTCCAATAATTTCAAAACCTAAAAAAAATTCTCTGCTCATGTCAAAAGTGTCATCTGCCTCAAACGTACTTTAAAAATCGTGATCCCATACAAAATATATCATTCAAAGCGCTCATAATATCACAATGGGTCTGAAAAAATATGAACAGTTCACAAAGTACAGACAAAAATGCAATTTCATTAGTGTGAAGTTACCCAACTGTGAAATTGCGTAAACATGTGTCACTGATGTGGTAAAAAAAAGTTTATCTCTTAGTTAAATGATCAGATAGCTGTGTAATTAGTGTGTTACAGAAATATGGTACCAATGTGTAAAGTTGTATAAGCAAATACCATATTAGCTAGGGCTCCTTGTGCTTGCCAAACACATGGTACACAAAGTAGGCGTGTACCCCCCTGAGGATTAATGTAATTATACCCTCAGGTGTTACAGATTACAGCAATTGAATGAAATATATCACGGAAAACCCTTGTATCATTGTACTTCAAATATCTTAAAAAAATAAATGTTTTAAGTGGGAATTAATCACTCAAATACGTGTACTGTAGCGCTAAACTGTGCGTCATGTTGTAAGATAATCTCTGTGGAAGTCTCGTAGTTATCGTCCTCCGAAAGCTACGTTCTGCAGAAGTCAATGTACTTACCTCGTAATAAACAACAGTGAAATGCTTTATGTATAGATATCGTAGTTATTACGCTTATTGTTGTGATGAAGAAAGTACTGTAGTGTAACATATTGTTGTGCTAGGGAAAAGGCTGTCTCATTGTAGCTATACCACAAAAGGTACTACTAAAACATGTTTTACTTTCCAGAATAATACAGAAAATCTGTGCAGATATAAAACAGAAACACTGAAAAAGCAAGATTGTAAATTGTCACTCATTAGTAGTGTCGTGATAAAATCGTGTAGCTGTCACATAAACTAACCACTGTGTCATCTGGTATTTCACAGAAAGTACTTTAAATCCAAAATGTATTTTCAAGTAAACCAAAATGTTGCATGTTAACAGTTTCTAAGTCTGACAAAGCATACTAGAAATGTGAAGTGAAAAGTTTTATGGCAAAGACTAAGTTAAAAAGCAGATAATCTCTCAATAAGCGGTTTTACATGTGTAGTGTGGTGAAATCCTTTACTCTTCATAGTACTCAGAGTTTCAACTTGAACGCAATTATCATGAGGTATACGTCGGTAAGGAATACTGGAATTTTTCTCAAGGTTAGCGTCTATGCTATTTTTCGCTGAGCCAGCCGGCGCACGCGGCTGCCTGCTGTGCGAGTCATTGTCTGTCTCTTTGTTGGCGCGCGCCGTTATTGGGATTAGGAGACCGAACTTCTACAAATTCGCCTTGCCGAGAGGGCCCAGCTCTGTTAGAATCCCGCCAGTTCTGATGAAATTCACGTCTGTCGTTACGAATATATCGTCTGTCGTCATGTCGGTAGTTCCTGTAGTTTCTTTCTTGTCGGTCATGTGGTGGAGAATTTCTCCCTGAATCGTAACTGCGCGCTGGACCGTTGCGTCTAAAGTTATTCTGTCTCCCTTGATAATAATTATTTTGTTTCCCATATTGCCTGTTTCTCTGATTGTCTCTGTGATAGTCATTACCGCGGAGAGGTGATCTTTCCCTGTAATTATTACTACTCTGCCAACGGTTGTCATACGGGTGGTGTCTGTTTCGGTCACGATTTACGTTGAAAGAATAGCCTTGTCGTATATTATTTCTGTCATCGCGGAATTGTGACGGATGTGATCTGTAATTGTTGTGCTCCTGTTTTCGCGTTCCCCGATTGTCAGTGTTAATTTCCAGTTCTTGTAACAGTCCCTGAAAAGCCTCAATGTCTTCTTTGCAACGTCCTGCTAAAATAATATGTCGTAAATGTTCAGGTAATTTGATTAAGCAAATGCGGATGAGTTCTGAGGGGCTGTATGGGTTTGACAGGTACTGATTCTTGTGCAACATGTCTTCAAAATATTTCACAAGACTGGAGAATTCAGATTGTTCGAAATGTTTCATCATTATGATGCCATGTTTTACTCGGTCTTGTGTGGCTTGAGACCAATATGCTGAGAGGAAGGCATGATAAAAATCTCCATCATTGTGACAATCGTGAATGACCGATCGCATTCTTACAGCTGGTTCATTCTCCAAGTAGCCACACATAAATTCTAACCTGTGCTCCAATGACCAGTTGGGAGGAAAACAATGAGAGAATTGATGGAGCCACGCTTGTGGATGAATGTCGTTGGCAGAATTCTTAAACGTTTTGAATTTACGTGTAGTAATGAACAGCTTGTAGTCAAAATCAACGTGTCGGCGAGTAGCATATCGGTCATTGTTACGTCGTGTCGGCAGTTCCATCTCAAAATTCGGTGCACCTTGCCAATTTCTTTCATAATTTCCGAAATGCCCTGTGTTATTATTTTGTGGCTTTTCCGTATTTCTAAGTTCCTCTTCCCGTGTTGGAGGGCGAGCGTCCTCTGAAATATGAAATTTTTGTATTACTTGTGCCAACTGATGTTGTACTTCCCGGATTTCTCTTTTGTATTGCGTATTAATTTGATTCTGATTTTGTTTGAATTTCTTAATTTGTTCATACTCTTCTGTGTCAGTGATGGCTACAGGTTTTGTGTCATTCAGATCATCATCTACCTTTGCAGATAAGTTAGTGAACTGATCAGAAAGTTCGGCTACTTTTCCGATTGTGTACTTATTTCCTCAGTGTGTTTTTCTGAACCAAGTTTCAGAGTATCTACTGTGTCCTTTAAGTTTTCTTGAGTTTTTGCAAGTTGCATAACCGAATCGGTAGATGCAACTGAGTCAATTTTAGCTTGCAGGGTCTCATGATTTTGATGAACAATAGTTTGCAGTTCTTTTATGGCTGCTTCGTGATTCTGTAATGCATTTTCATGCCGCGAAAAAATAGGTTGAAAATGCTCACAAATTTGTGTTTTTACGTCATTACAGACTTTTTGACATTTCGATTCAATGTTATGTAACTCTGTAGTTAAATCTTCACGTGTTTGTTCAAGTGTGGTGTCTAACTTTTGAAGATTTTGTTCCATTGTGTCTAACTTTATGAGATTTTGTTCCACTGTGTCTAACTGTTGCTGTGTTTGTCTCTGGTGTTGTTCCATTGTGTCTAACTTTTCAAGCTTTTGTCCCATTTGTTGCATTAATTGTAATAACAATGCACTGGTGTCTGAAACATGTTCCTCAGTGCTTTTCGGCAGTGAATTTGCACCGGCGAGATTCACATTTTGACAAGCGGAAAATGTGTCTTGACTCATTTGAAAAAACGGTGAGGACGCAAAACCTGAATCTACAGTATTTGCAAAATTGTGTCCTGTCATTTCGGATTCCTGAGGCGAGCTGTTGCCGAGCGATCGATCGATAATGCTTCCCTGTTCACTACCTGTTTCACTGTCTACGCCATTGTTTGCAGCCCGCTCAATTTCCCTATGCACAGTTACCAAATTACTACTTTGAACGTCTGTTAATTCATTACACAATGGTGCTGGCAAGCTACGCTCGTCGTCACTATTATTTTTCAGTTTACTTTGGAGCCTAGTGTTACGTTTATCACACGCCATTATTGTCACAATATTTCACACGATAACACAGAAAAGCACAATTTGAAGAGCAAAAATAAGAGAACACATTAACATAGCACTGAAAATAATATCTAGTTAATTGCAAGCGCAGCTGCGAAATACTTGGTGCAAATCTACATGCATGCCACAACTGTTTTACTGTACAACAATGAAAGGCTGCAACTATAAAGGAGATTCTCTCTACAATTACGCGCTAGCAATAAACAATAGCTACACTAATTACACAAACTACAAGAAAAAAATCAGAAGATTCCAGTGAGGTATCCTCGGCTAAGGGTCGACATATGAAACGTCCCCTTTGAACAATTATACACGAGACTGTGCTTAAACTGATACACAATATTTTTTTAGCGCAACGCAATCTGACTTTCAAAAATCCCTAGAAAAAAAATGGCCCTGACTAACATTAACCTATGCGTTTCACAAATCGCTTACCTCACAAAAATCTTGGTTACTCGAACTACTGCAATACAGCAAGCGCCACTACTGCCAGCTAAATAAAAGATTCAAACTATGGAAGGCACTAACTACTGATAGGGATAGTTAGCAAATGAAAGATATTAATAGAGAACAAACAATGTATTTACCTTAATATCATCATATATATATATATATATAGTAGTTCATGACAAATTTCAAAACTCCGCCATCTCTCTCCCCACATCCACCACTGCTGGCAGCTCACCTCCAACTGCGCAATGCTACGCGCTGTTCACATCCAGCTGCCGCTGCCCAACACTACAATGGCAGACAACAATGCAAACTAGCCACAGACTGCACACAGCACAGCCAGTGATTTTCATACAGAGCCCTACGTAACGTTGCCAATAAGAAAACATAAGCAGCCTACTTACAATACAAATAAACAAGGCCAAACACACGAAAAAAAAAATCTTCACGCGCGAGAAATACAAAACTTCGCCCGGAACATATCACCATCAAATCCCCCAAAATACGACCACATACAAGCAAATAAAATACGCTTCGCGCTACTAGCGCTGCAGCAGCTGAACAAGAGGGACACAACTGGTGCCACGAATGATCGCTCCAACTGATTTTGCATTCTAAGATAAGCCTCAACGTGCAATTCTGACCGAAAAATCAAACGGTCAAGAAGAAAAATCCTGACCAGTTGGCTATGAACCGTATCAGCTATAATTTGTTCTGGATAAAAGTCGGCGTGAACTAAACCTGCCCTCCTGTCTTTCTTAGTCTCTCTAAGACCATCCTAAATGCAGCAGTGATGAATTCAGTGCAATGCTCGTAAATCGCAAGTCATAATCACATATCGAAATACTCTCATCCGTAATACTTAAATAAAAGGATCGGCACCTGCTTTGCAATGGAACACTATCAAAGTGAGACAAACAAATCAGGAACGCAGGGGTTATCTTTGTTTTTACAGGTCGTCTAGACAAGATCATCTGCAGGACAGTAGTTTGGTTCTGTGATTCAAAATGAAATATCAGTTTATTAAATTATTTATTTACTCTAAAATCTCAACACATATCAACTAGAATGACAGAGAATAAGTTTCCTTCGAAATCAGCATAAAGTCTTGTAATGTTGAGTGAGGAATTTCTCCAACGTAACAAGCACAAAGTCACCTAAAATTCTGAAACACAAAGCTCTCTAGAAACTCAATTTAATTACGAATGCCTCGCTATCACTGTCGAGGGGTAACTTATCATCGTGGAAGACTATTTGGGAAATATTCGAAAATGCGAATCATACGACCCCAAGTCCCACAAACCAATACAATTAATCAGGCAACACAAGTTGTATAGCAGATCGGCAAACTGTGTGTTGCTCAAAAAGTGGATAGCGCTAATGTGAAATTCAACATTTACTCAAAACTCGGCAAACGTGCACTCACTTTGTGCCAGGACCCTTCCTTCTTCAGCAAGACCCCAAAACTTTCTCCCTCCGCGGCAGGATGGCAGAAAAACAAAATTTCCTCGAACAATCCCTACCCCATTGTACCCTAGTGGCAGTGGCTTATCGACAGCGGCCTTCAAGGGAGAAAACCACGTTCACCGCCAAACCGTGCATCAGGACTCAGAGCAACTGCTTTCACGCACTGCCCCGCCCTTGCCTACAGCCTCTGTGACTGACTTCCCAGGGCCAACACCTGGCCCCACTTCTTTCTTAACAAGGTAATGTGAAGCCTTTTTCACGAGTGAGCATGACTTAGCAAGGCTAGTACCCTCTTCTAAAATAGCCAAGAAATTAGTAGAATAATAATCAAATATCGCTCAGCGATATGTGACGACCACGTCTCATTAATTTGATACTATAGCCATGAGCTCACCACCTGACCCTGGCATTGTCAATCTCTGTATGGAGCACTTTGAGGAGACGGCACTGAAAATTGCACGGCTCAAACCTAAACTCTTCTTCCGTTACGTGGATAACACATTCTTTGTGTGGGAAAGTGGCAGGTATGCCCTGTGCGAGTTCCTGGACTACCTGAACACCGTCCATCAAAACTATGGTGCTAGAACAGAATGGATATATTCCATTTCTGGGCAGTCTAGTAATAAGAAAAGCGGATGCTACCATAAAATAAGGAGTCTATAGAAAGAAGACCTACAGATACCTCTACCTTCATGCAACGAGCTGTCTTCATCCAATGCAGCAGTACACTGTTCCAACGATTCTTAGCACACAGCGTACGCGAGAGAGATCACATACCAACTGCAGTGTATTAAAGCTTTGTTTCGCAAAATGTGTTTCTAAGAAAACTAATAATACAGTCATCGGCAAAGAAGAAGTAGAAAGAGAGAAGCTCGTCTTTATCCCTTGTATTCGACCTTCCTCAGCTAAAAGGGCGAAGGTACTCGGAAGAACCCACATCAAGGTCATATTTCCACCACTACGAAAAACGGAAGATATGTTTGGCTCGCTACAGAACAAACTGCAACTGCAAATACCACCAATACGTTCCTTGCAAAGTGGTCGCCAGTACATCAGGCAAACACGTTAGATGCGTATGTCTGATGTATAGATAAATCATCAGAGGCAGAACAAAGCCTCAACGAGAGGCACATACGTTAGAATTGAGAAAAAAATGTTGTGCCGAGCTAGTGCCTTTTGGGAAAGCATCATCAAAGAATCAATTGAGATAAGGCTCCACGAAAATCTTGCAATAACGACGAGGGCTACCAGCTAAGTTCGGAATGGAACTTGCACTACGCCAGGAAGACACCCAGCAGCTGATGCTTCTCGAGTCTGGGCAAGAATAAATGCAGCAAGAGTCGAACAGCGGTTCGCGTCCCCCACTGCAGGTCGCCGAATATCGTGCCTAGAGCAAGAGGTGGAGAGAGACGGCCCTTGCTCGGGTGTACATAGCTTGTCACGGGTATAAGTGCAGACATTTTTATACGTGTTACCTTAATATGTACAAACATCAGTGTGTCAGTTGCTTTTTTTCTCTGGTTTGAACAATCTTTCCACAAATATGTCACAAACTTTATGACCTGATGTTTTCTGCATCGCCATATCTAACTGCACCACTAAGTGGACTATGCCTGTCAGAAGGACTACCTATGTCAGTATAGACTAACCTTTTTGCGTCCACGCGACTACACTTCAACACCTGACCTGCTACTCGTGGGAAAATAAGCATTAGTGTCTTGTTCTTGCCACGTGTACTTGGAGGTACTGACCAACCTAAAAACATAAGACTTCTAATAGCTGTAATTATTAGTCTGCAAATGACGTAAATATTGATGTAGTATTGTTACGTAAACCGTCCTCAGCGACCAATAGAAATATCTGTCCTGATACCCGTTATATCCTGTGTATGGGACTCGAGCACTACCTCCACACGTCGCCAGAAGATGATGAGAGTGACACTCATCGAAATATTTCGGTATTTCAGCGTGCCATCCGGATAGAAGCCTGAGAAGATTTCATCAGCTGTATACGCCGGGAAAGTCTACATCCAGATATTAATGGTCTTATATTTTTCTTAGATCTTTCATCTGGCAAGACGTAATATGACCTACTAAATATTTTTAATTTATTTATGGATCAATTTTCCTTAGGTAATATCATTCGAAAACGCTTGAAACGTGTACTGAATTGACTCAGGTTTGTCAGTATTTGGAGCGAAACTTTTCACTTAAATTGTGGAGAGTTGGAAAAAATTTGAAGGCCTTTCACCGTCACTGGACAATATTACGAGCATTGCCCGTAGACTTCTCGTGACGTATTTTCAGATTCGATGCGTATTTAGATATCAGAAACATCCTGTTAATAATTAATGCGGCTGTAATCAAGATTCCGAGCGAAAAAGTACATGTTGGCCACCAAATTACTCCTCTGCAAACGAAGCTGCATGTGTGGGCGCTCTTTGATGGAGAAATGTGTAGCGCGCGTTCTCAGTGCATTCTCCCACATTAGATGAGAGGCCAGTAGCCAGAAAGGACTTGTCCCATTATGCCATGTCATTATCATATAGAAGAATAAATATCTGAAGCACTCTCCACCGAATGCTACTGACGGATCGGTAGCAATTACCTAAACTCTTCCGCTCCCATGGGAGCTCCAAATGGATGAGTGTGATTTATCCCTCAGTGTCGTTCAGTATACGGATAGGTCTGAATTTGCCGATGTGATGTGTGGATTTGAGTAACTGCTTTCATATTGTGAGTGAGGTATCATTGTGATAAAGAAACTACGATATATTGAGGTTGAGTGACAACCATTCAGCCAGCCTGAATTTTTTTTTCCGTAACTACTTCAAATCACATCGAGCTATTACTGGAATTGTGCTTCAGTACAGATAGATTTTCTTCCTTGTCCAAGTGAATTTACTAATCTGTTTTTTATTTTTATTTTTTGGAAGTGTTCGGTGATACTAACGATGAACAGACACTACTGACCTACAGGCCTACTTCTCAGTCTACTGGTAAAGCCCCAGGGTTTAAGGTCGTGGTCCACCAAACTCTTCTGTTCCTAACGTTTCGTCCAGAACTGCGCTGGTCATCTTTAATGGCGTTTATCTTCCGTTGAGTCCTGCCGACTGACGGGTCTGACTTCTGAGACCGACATATGTATTGCAGAAAAAGGGGACTTGCTGGAGTTACACCTGATAAGCAGAAATGATGCTTGTCAAAGATAAAACATAACTATCTATTGTCGTCTCGTAAAAGATAAAAGACTGTTTAGCGATTCTGCAGAGCTACTATCCATATGTCGCTAAGATCCATGGCTCTTCTTTCCTATTACAGTTATCCCTGTGTTTGTATATTTCAATGGCTTCTCTACACAGCCATGGATAACATTTCGTCATCGTAGATAAAATGTTTGTTTCAGAGTACATCATTTCGTGACTTCCTGACTGCTACGGCCGATTTGTCTATTTTCCCTAATCGACAGAGACATTTATGTTCCTTTAACCGTATATTCACGCTTCTCTTAGTTACCGCAACATAAACTTTACTACACATACACGGTACTTTACGTCTCCACATGCTGACAGAGGAGGGTGTTTATCCTCTACAGATCGGAGTCCTTGACCTATTTTATTTGTTGGTCTAAAGAACGGAAATTGGAAATTTGTGGTAAGTTCCTATGGGACCAAACTGCTGAGGTCATTGGTCCCTAGGCTTACACACTACTTAATCTAACTTAAACTAGCTTACGCTAAGAACAACACACAAACCCATGCCCGAGGGAGGACTCGAACCTCCTACGGGGGAAGCCGCGCGAATCATGGGAACGCGCCTGAGACCACGCGGCTATCCTGCGCGGCTACAGACAGGTCTAAGGGGTGTTTCTGTAAAATATTTCCTATCTGATCTGCACTCTTCCACCATTGTTTTTCACGATTGTCCTTCGACCTTCCGTTATTTGGTCGTAGAATTCTGTTTACTTCTTTCCCCTGTAGCTATTTTTCTCAAAAGTCTGCTGTAGATGTTTAAATTCGGCGTCCAGGTATTCTGGCGTGTAAATCCTTTTGGCTCTATCGAAACGACTTTTAATGGCACCTTTCTTTTGTTTTGGACGGTAATTAGATTTCTTAAGAAAATATCTGGTCGTGTAAGTTACTTTTTGAAAAACCTTATGTTCCAAACTTTCATCGGTCTGTCTCATAACTAAAATATACAAGAAAGATAATTTGTTGTCATTTTCTATTTCCATGGTGAACTGGAATTTTGGATTTATTTTATTTAGAAAACCAAAGAAGTCGTGCAAACTTTTTCACCATATGGCCAGACCACAAATGTGTCATCCACAAACCAATACCAGTGAGATGATTTCTTATTTTTCTAAAGATGACTGTTCGAATTTTTTCATACGGAAATTAGTTATTCCAGCACCTAATGGGTTACCCATTGCTATACTATCAAGTTGCTAATAAAATTCATCAGCCCACTGGAACTGACTGTGAATCATTTCCAGTGGGAAAATTGATAGCACTGATAATGGGTCTCAGAAGAAGATAAATTTTATGAATTTTATTTGGGCCATAAGGTCTAGGACAAAAAACTTCAGTCTTTAACAAAGCTCTTTTTTCTTATTTTTGAACAGAAGTAGATAACTTTAGTAGATTATTTGTTTTCCTCATTGTGCTGGCTGTAGGATTTCTTAAGTATGAAATAGCAAGACATCTGGCAACTCATGTAGACCCATATAGTGGGGAACTGACTCATATATAAAAGACTCCTGCCATTTTATAGAGAAGACTGAAGGTCAAGCCCTTCGATCTGTAAAGAATAAACACTTTTATGTCAGCATGTGGCATATATAAAATTCCGTGTCTGTGTGGTAAAGTTTATATTGGAGCAAGTAAGAGAAGAGTGAAAGCACGGCTAAAGGAACACAAAACTCTCTGTCGACTACGGAAAATAGACAAGCCAGCCGTAGCTCTCAAATCGGCCGTAGTAGAGCATGCTCATCAGTCAGGAAGTCACGAAATGAAGTTTTCTGTAACAATAATTTTATCTACGGTGACGAAATATTATCCATGTCTATGTGGAGAAGCCATTGAAATATATAAACATAGGGATCATTATAACAGGGAAGAAGGCACCACTAACCTTAGCGACATATGGACAGTAGCTCTGCAGAATCGCTAAACAGTCTTTTATCTTTGACGAGACGGCAATCGATAGTTAAGTTTTATCTCTGACAAGCATAATCTCTGCTGGTCGCGTGTAACTCGGGCCACGCCCCTTTATCTGCAATATATATGTCGGTCTCAGAAGTCCGACCCGTCACTCGGCAAGACTCATCGGGAGAGCAATGCCTCTGAAGATATCCAGCGCTGTTCTGGACGAAACATTAGGAACAGAAGAGTTTCGTGAATCATGACCTTATATCCCGAAAGGTTTACCTGCAACGATGCTATCCGGTCGTGAAAGCCATCGTTCTGTCTACTTGTAAATCGCTCGGCTAGATATTCTTCATGGGCCGAATGTTTGTTGTACACTGCTGGCCATTAAAACTGAAACAGTCAGGGAAGGTAGAAAATTACGGAATTTTACCATACACGCAAACGAGACATATCGTGTGCGACACCCATGTCATCAAGACAGGTGCTTGACCCAAATGACAACGTCGAATGCAATATGGCAGTATCCATTTTCCTCGGACTGTCCATACTGGAGTACGTCCGTGATGAGACTGTATGGACTACGAGGACCCTTGAAAATGACGGTGTCAGTGCGCCATTTCTCCACTGCTACTTCAAGGTCCTCTTGGGCGCTAACCACGTAGGATTTGTTGAGATCTTGCATGGCATAATCTATGGCTTCCTGAACTCAATCATTCAACTTTCGTATAACAGTCGTCGCGTTCCGACCATCGTGAGAAGTAACACTGCAAAACGATCAGCTTTAATCTCGATACAGCACGACCTTGCCATTATCGAATTCCGACTCTTAACTAGTAGATGCCTCTCCATCTTACACGAAGCATAACACGAGTTTTTTAAAAAAAACTATACTCAAATGCTTTCATTAAGCAAGAAAAGAAGATTTTCCTGGTGCAATTTGGAGGAGGAATTATGGAAAACCTAAATGAGGATGGTCGGACGCGTATTTGGACCGTCGTTCTCCCAAATGAGTGTGTGTGTGTGTGTGGGGGGGGGGGGGGGGTCGAGAGGGGAGGACAACTACCTCGTTCGGTGCGATTATGAAAGACTAACCTAGTATGCTATCTTTTCAAAGATTCAGAATGAGGATCGTGTTGTTGAGCCTACTGTGTGTGGTTGTCTTGAAAGTTTAATCATTTGAATATCCAAGTCTGTAGTACATTTCATACTAATTTTACCTTTGTTTCATGACACTGTTATGGTGCTGCAATTTTAATTGTTCACATAGTTCACTTGTTTGTGCATTTCACCATTGGGAGCTGGTAGGTTCCACACATCGGCCAATTCTGCTTTTTTGCCCTGTCTTGTAGTGTCTGCGGTCAGTCAGTAATAAAGGGACCTTGTCGTTCACGTTGATTCCGAGTGACGGAGCAATTTCGCATTTTCTCACTAACAACATAGTGTCACAGACGAAGAGGTATAAGTTCTAGGAAAATCGTAGAACCACCTGGAGATCGAACCACAGACCCGTGAATTTGTAGTCTATTACGTAGTCTGTTACACACTGAGCCACTGAGCCATTTGGAAAGAGTTCCATCTGCTGACCGCTGTTCCTCTTTTATATGCTCAGTAGTCTGTGCATCCCATGGAAGCTACGTGTGATAATGACGACACAAGCAAGCTACTTTCTAATCGTTTGTAAGGAGTAAGGAGAAACTGGGTAGGTTTTTGAATCTGTTGCTTGCTTCCGACGAAGACAATGGAGACAACAATCAAAGGCTGTTGGGTTTATTTACGCAGGAAACAGAAAGAGTACAGACAGCGTTTAAGTGTCAAAACTTGAAGCGGTAAGAGTAGAGAAGCAGAATAACGACGGGGACGTAAATGTGACGTTTTTAGTCAGCACGACAATCCTAAATTATGTTTCCTGCACTTCGTCTAAATTACGTGAGGCAAACGCGACGAGTGGGAACGAGCTAAGTATTTCTGGAACTGTCTGTTCCAAGCTAGTGTTCCGTTCGCAAAGTTGACGAGAAGCCAGACTCTAGTACAAGCCAAGTGAATGTAGGGCTGAGATCACCTATAGGCGGGTCTTTTGTAACAAGGGAGACATGAAATACTATTTGCACAACAGCAAATAATTCTTCCACAAGATAAAACTGACTTTAAAGAAGAAGATTTTTAAATACTGTATGTCTATTTATAGACACTGCAACACGTGGAAGTAGAGACGTTTGAAGTGATGGCGAGCAGAGGTCTCGGAATTCAGTGACACCTGCGTCCGTGGCGATAAAAGACCAGTATACGCTCGCAATCCTCAAATACTTTCAGAAATAAAGCTTTTTATTTGTTTTAATGTGGAATTTATACATGTAAATCATCAGTTTTTTTAGAGTATGTAATCTTGAAAAATAGATCCGATGCCAAAGAGTGACGAGCATGATTACTGTCTCTTGGTTGCGCTTAAGTGTCTGCGGCACCGCGTTGACATGGCCAAGGAGATGGACTATTAAAAGCGAGGACAAGTTGAAAAAGTTGCTAAGACGTATGAATACATATTGAAGTAAGTTACTGATGGCGGAAACACAATACGATGAGATACCTGGCGAAGTGTCCAAGTTGAATTAATCCTATAGATTTGCAGAAAAAAGGACTTTGAATAACAATGAATTTAGGACTTTGAATAACAATGAACTTAGACTATGAAACTTTTGCAGTTTAGATTGTGGTGAGGTGAAAGTATTGAAGTAGAAGAGGATAAAAAAAATCTTGCTCCCTTGTCAGGTTTTACGGTCCTGCTGACAGTGACGTCATTAGAGACAAAGTAGAAGAGTATTAATGCAATGTGATTCATCCCCGCAAGACGTGAATTACTAAACACTTGTGAGACCAATTTTTGAGAATTGCTAGTTATTTGTAACCCTTACCAAGTCGAGTTAATAGATGAAATAGATAAGATCTGATTAAGAGCGGAGCGTTTCGTCATGGGAACGTTACTGAGCGCGAGACATGGAGTTGCGCATAAAATTGCACAGGCAGGCGCTGCAGGAGAAGCGTTGCGTATCTCATAGAGGTTTGCTGCTGAAATTCTGAGAGTGCATGCCGCAAGAAGAGTTGTGCACTATATTGTAATAAAGCAAAGAGGGTAACGTCTGCCGCTCCGGCATTGTCAGGGCGTGCTGATCTCAATCACCACTTGCTCTCAGCTGTATCTATGTAGTGAAAATACAGTAGATTTGATCAATATAAGTCTGCTCAGCGTCAGATCAATTCAGATTGCGCTATCCACTTTTTTAGGGCCAGAGTACTTGACTCACTTTTGCCACACAGGATCATTGTCCATTGTAGTCTTAAACCAACTGTTAGTTGTTTACGGTATTCAATCAATAACTTGTTTAGCATAATTTATGTCTAGTTTAATAAAATAAATGTTGTTAGTAAATTTTACTTCATTCTCAATCATTTATATAGTCCCTACAGGATTACCTTTCAATATTCATTCCTCTCATATACGTCTCGCGAAATGACCACGACGAAAAGTTAGAGGTGATATCGAGGCTTATAGACAGTCGTTCTTCATAATAGAAAGACACCCGTAGTATGCACCATTCGCGAATGGAACAGGGAAGGCGTACTGATAGTGGTACCGTAACCACTGTCCATTACACACCGTAACGTACCTTATGGAGAATAAACATGTGTGTTCCAGGTCGTAATAATTAAAATGCAGCTACTCACGGAGGTTTAATGTGGGCCGTAACTATCGCATGGCGAAGAAACTTGGCAGATATCCTTATGCATTAAAGTGACACCGATCTACGCTGGAAAAAAAAAGTTTCATTTTCAGCCTCTACGTGCAAATCTGGCGCTATGCAGCGTCTCCTCAACTTCTCAAGTGCTCGTATTGAAAATTTGTCAGTGGCGGTTAATAATAAGATATACGTCGTTATGGCTTTCTCACTTGACTGATCTTTTCTCCCTACGTCCGGTTCCTAATCCATTACATAGGGAAATATTTCTATACGTCTTTCTTGAATTCACAGCTTCAGATTTGCATCTGGTGGCCGAAATTGGAACAATTTTTTTCCAACGGAAATCTGTTTCGAATCAGCACATTAGACAGTTTTGATACCATACAATAATTACAGCCCGCACTTGACCTCAGTGAGTCGCCGCGCTTTAATTATAACCACACGGTAGATATAGGTGTAGATAATTGGAGAATATCAAATCATCAAAATAATATTCACCGAATAGAAAGACTTCTGAGCATATTTGTCACCGGCAAATTACGTAACAAAAGCATCTTAGCTCTACGTTCCTCAGATTCGAATTCTGCTAGTAACGCAAATGTCTTTCTTAAAATAGCCCTATGTGGCTCATAGATATCTCCAGACTCTTGCAACAGCTTGCATTGCAGCTGAGTGAACCCAGTGAACGTTTGTTTAACTAAGATAGCCGACAGTGTAGTTTTTTCTGCATCATATGTAACATCGAATTCGCAGTGTTTCGTTAGTAAGTTCTGGGAAGTACAATAAGTTTATATCGTAAATGAAACATCCATAAAATACTTCACAAACACAAGAAAAAATCAGAAATCGTAAGAAACACACCAGTTACGGAAAAGACACCTAAACAATACTGTGATGACATAATATAGTGCCACGAAATTTGACATGCTTAAATTATGGAGCTCGCGACCCCAGTGATGGATAAAAGTTTTTATTATAATGACCAGATTGTTCCGCTTTCTTTATAATTATAAGGCGACCGACTTCAAGCGCTGTTCTCGCTGATCTTCAAGCCATGTAATCATTACAGCAGTAATTCGTCAGTTCACTTGAGAATAGCAGGTTGTGATTTACTGAGGTAACTACTGCATGGCCTGAAGAGGAATGAGAAGTGCGCTTGAAATATGTCGCGTTGTATTCTTGGTGGATATCCTCCCGTGAACCAAAAATCACTGTCAGTGTAGTTGTATAGATCCTGACAAAAGTCAGAAAGAATTAACGTACATCTTCAGGGAAAGTAATTACTAGTTTTGTGATTCGCACAGAGATCATCTACGGGTCGAGGCTCGTTATGAATATATGCAGCAGTCGAGCTTCCAGTGAATGTTGCTCCAAACAGTTCATCACCGCCCTTGTGTTTGGTGACACAAAGCCCAGTGCCTCCAAGTCCGGTGAGCGTCAACATCATCACTGTCTGGCAATACCTGAAAAAAGAAAATAAAGTCAATATAAAGTCTACGTCTTCACGTCTTCAGCCAGAACTTCTTGACTGTAGCATTTTTGCAATTAGCAACTCAAATTATTTCCAACAAAGTTGCTGATAATATAGCATGAGCGAAAAAGAGAGTAATTTTACAGATAATGTAGGAAGTTCCCAAAAGTACCCTCTTGAGAGAGGATTTCTGCGTGCCCAAATGATGTACTTTCTTTTCTCGCAATACACCACGCGAAGGAATTAGTACGTCTGGAAAGACGGCGTCGATTTTGACCCGATGATGGCTTATGCCACATGAGGGATAGTAGATGTGCTGATAATGATTTCAACGTAGTTCACCAACAGATGGAGCAGTGGCATCGCTATCAGAGAGCCATCAGCGTCTGTCCATTAATAGAGAATGCTCACAGGCAGAAAACTCAGTATGGTGCAAACGTATGAAACAAACAGGCAACCATGCCACGGAGACGAGCTCGTGCTTCTTACAACCAACTGAATGAGTTTGAAAGCCTCGAGAGTGGCGGGATGGTCCTCTCGGAGAATTGCCACTCGAGTTGGACGCGCTGCGTCAGTTGGGGACGATGCTGGTATCAGTGATCACGTGAACGTTCTCACACCCGTAGACGAGGTTCTGGACGCCCACGCAACGCAGAGTCCCGCCGGGATCGTCGTATTGTAAGGACAGCAATGTTAGATCGTACCGGTACTGCAGCGTAGATAAGAGGGCTTGTGAGCCCAACAGGTGTCGACACAGACTGTTGCCAACCGGTTATTAGCAGTGGGACTGTGGCCACGCACACCTCCAGCCCCTTTTCCACACACGCCACAGCATTGATGTGCGCTGATCGACCGGTGCCCTCAGAGGATCACTTCAGAGATGGAATGGCGCACCGTGGTCTTCACAGATGAAAACAGATTCTGCCTGCACGCAGGTTACGGTCGTTTGCGCGTACGACGTAGACCTGGTGAGCGATGGCTCGTAGACCACATTTGTCCAAGACACACTGGCACAACCCCAAGTCTTATGGTCTAGGGTGCGATAAGCTACGAGTGTCGATCAACTTTGATGTTTCCGGAGGGGACGCTAACTAGCGCTCGGTACGTGCAGAATGTTCTCAGACCCGTCCTTTTGCCGTTCTTGCAACGTGAAGGTGATGTTCCATGTGCATAATGTTCTCCCATACACTGTCCGTGAAACTCAACATGCTCTGCAAGATATGCAGCAACATCCCTGGCCATTACGACCTCCAGTCGAGCCCATGTGAGACGTGATGGGACGAGAAGTAACTTGAGCAACTCGTTGACCAACAACTCTTACAGAACTACGTGCACAGGTCGAGCGGACGTGGCGTAACGTATCCCAGGGCAGTATTCGCCATCTGCGCGATCGATTGTATTCCAGAGTCAACGCCTGTATTATCGCCCTCGGAGGCTACATCACGTACTAATATGGGTGTTTCAACATGGGTCATTTCTGGTTTCTCAGAAACGCTTGTGATACTCATCTGTAATCTGATTTGGCCCCCTGTGACTTTTTTCTTTTCCCTAAAGTCAAGTCAGCTTTGAAAGGAACTAGATTTGAGACTGTTGAAGCAGTAAAAGAAAAAGCGACGGAAGTAATGTATGGACTTACCGAAAATGATCTGCAGCATTGCTATGAACAGTGGAAAATTCGTATGGAGCGGTGTAGAGACCGAGGAGGAGAGTACATTGAAGGAGATAACATGAAATTGTAAATAATTGTAAATAAATTTTTTTTCCAGCATCAGTCCGGTTTTTTTCTAGCCGCACCTCGTATACACTGTTGCAGGAAGTTTAATAAATATTGAGTGAATTGGAAGGGTGTACTAATTTTTTTTCTTGCGCTGTATTTTGGTAACCCACTCCTTACTTTTACTATCATATGCATGATTGTCCCGTCTGATAGGCTCGCGCAATAATGGTTTGATACGAAAATGGCGACTGTGAAAGCCACGATCTGAAAGCTGGTTAACACTCCAAACCTCTATTCCTCCATTTTCTGCTGGGCGTAACGGTAGAGGGCTGCGTATCTCAGGATTCGGGGATGTTAGCTTGAACGGCTGGGTTACGAGGATAGAACAGACCCTCTCATCCTCAAGCTAAGCTAGGCGCTAATGGCGTGTATGCTATGGAATCGATAGCGGCCAGCCTCTGAGGCACCTGCTCCACGCCGCTTATATCAGGTTTATACAGGCAAAGAGATCTCTGCCTGAGCAGAGGCACGTCAGTCAAGATCCCAAAAATTGAAAGCAGTTTCTGTTGCAGATGTATTATTAATAAAACATTTCCAACAGAAACAGTTTTCTATTTTTTAAGCATTGAACTCCTGTTACTGCATCTGGCCAAAATGCAGTAGAGTAATGGTTACCGCCAAGAGCTGCTAATAAAATTTCTTTATTGAACAACCAGTTACAGTCCATAGACCATAATCAGGTTCGTATATACCAACGGAAAGAAATAAACAGCATTACATAGCTAAACTGTCACTATCTTTCTAACTGATGTACATTTTTACGAAAAAACTTACCTAATGAAACCTTACATATTCAAGTAAAAACAATTACAACATTGTACTAAACGATAAAATCAATTGCATAAAATAATAAAATCCATGAATTCGTCACTGGAAAGGAAATTATGACCAAGAGACTAACACGACAGATACTGTCAAAACAAAATTATCTCTATGAACGTAGGTACATCACATTTATACAGAGTTACATGTTGTCAAATAGCAAAAAATGACATCGTCAGTCAAAAAAATGTGACCATCAACGGATTCTTTCATATAATATTAACAGTCAAAATTAACATTACGAACGGAGGTACTCTACGTTCTGCTACAACGAAAGACGATCTAGAGGTCAACATACGTCGATGGTTCCCGTTTGATTCCAGTATTCCAAGTATGTTGTGTGTCATATGTTACTATGACTCAGTTTCATAACGTGACGATATTCTGTGGACAGAAACTGGTTGTTCAATAAAGAAATTTTGTCAGCAGCTCTTGGGGCTAAATCAGGACGTTTTTCAAATTTTTACGAGATATGGGACACCATCTTCTTAAAATATATTGTAGTGTCTTACCATAATTACTCGTGTAATCACTTATGAATCCAAAAATAAGAACAACAAATCTCAGTTTCTTGGGATGGTTGTCATAATAGGGGAGAGTCTTGCAGAGTGCTACATTTATCAAAAGATTATATAAAAATGAACGTATGTAATTAATTATTAATTTGCGTATTTTTATATACCTATATACCTGTTTTTTATGACCATGTACTCTGATTAATTTTGTAAATAGTATTCCATTTCTTGATACTGTTAGGAATTTTGGTTTTTTGGATAGCTAAACCATTTTCTATGTTTTCTATGAATTTTAATATGTTGTCAACCTGTTTTCTTTTGTGTAAGACGACAGAGTGGAATAAGATTAGGAATGTCTCCACTCAATTATTATGGTCTAAAAATTGGTTCATGGTTAATTAGCCTAATGCTAAATTTTCTTGATGTTTTGAGCATATGCATTTCCGCTGTATTTTTTTTCCTTTTTGGGACATTTTCTGAATTTGTTTAGGTTACACGAACATCCTCAGACAATGTGGGGCCAGAAATGCATATCCTCCTATTTCCATCTATTGAACTGCAAATTTTTTTCCTTATTTTGTTACCTGAAGATATAACATTACTGTGTCTTTGTATATTGTAATTGTTTTACTATTTGTATATATATACATTTATGTCGATGTATAATTGGTTTGTTTTGTGAATATTATCTGTGCTTATACGCTGGGTCTGGCCTAGGGAAAACTATGCTATCGAACGAATACATCGATAGGTCGTGTGGTGAACCAAAGTGTTTAGGATCTTTAGTAGTGTTACCTCTGTCGCGTGGAGTGCAGGCAGAGGGGAGACTGGCTGGAGTAGTGCAGTGGAGCAGGTGTGTTGTGTGACGCTCCCGCGAGTTGCCGCGCTTTCGGGGTTGGGCAGCATGTAATTTCGCTCGACTTGCTATGATAGTTTCTGACACGGTGTCGCGGACGGGAAGCATTAGCTGGCGCACATCAAGAGCCCGTTTCGCCTGGTGACCGTGTCGAGAAGAAGGCGCGCCAACATCCAGCTTCTGCAACAGCGACGGCCGACAATGAATGAGTGTCGTCACCTGCTCGACCGACGACTGCAAACATTCAATCAATCAACAAGGAAGACTGGAAGCACGTAAGGTTTTCGAACTGTATGGCAGACCTCAGCTTTTAAAATTGTTGCATCCCAAAATTACAGCAACTTAGCATGAACCTTTGTTGCTCATTGTCCCAATTGCATTACCAAGCAGGGCCCCTTCCTTTTCCGGAATGAACCCGAGTGTCGTTGAAATTCAAACGCCAGCATTAAAGTAATATTATTCCATTGCACTGCTTTAATTTCAAAGTTCAGTTAAAGTATTCATAGCTGGCTACAGTATTTAGATTACACAAGCACAAATTAAGAGTGCGAGTTTTAGCTTACCTGTGACTACAGCTCAGCTTGGTACGTACTAAATTTTACTATTGTTAATTGTTCAGAATCATTTAATTAAAGTTCAAAGTTAAATGTCTTATCTCTAAATTGCATAGATTCAAGTAGCTTTTGAAATGATTGTTGAGGTAGCCCAAGACTAACCGTATTTTACTGAATTTCGATGTGCTTCAGAAACAAAGCTCACTATTAATTTCAGTCACTAAATTAACTTTCAATTTTCCGGTTTTATTAATTCTTTTGCTAAATTAAGTCAGAGTGTAGCGAAATTTATTACTTCTGACAAACTTTCAGTTTTCACACTACACGTGTCAACCTTCAGTTGCCACGCTTCTGGTGCTAATTATATGTGTAATAACCTTTCTTTTTCAGTTACTATAGTAATTGTCCATAGGACTGGCGACCCTAATTTCCCCCAAATCTCAAATATCTAATTACCGCTAGTTAATTGTTAACGTAACGGCCGCACATTTACTTTCTTTATTAATTTTTCCGTTTTCTCAAAATTAATTTCCACCAATTCCATTTGCATTTTTCCTTTCATTTAGATGTAACCCTTTCCTCCCTCTTTACCGACAGATTAACTTCGGTGACGATTGCTTTTTCCCAAATTTCCATTAGGTACACGCGGTTTAATTTTTCACTGTCATTAAGGTCAATAAGTGAGGGGGAGATTACACGTGACGACCTGGTGACAGGACAATCTTCGAATTTGAGGTTGTACTGGACACGAATTTTGCATTGTGCAAATCTCGTAACAAAGTAGTGGTTACGAATAGGCCGTTACGTCAGCGAGAATAAGTAGTGGGAGTAATCCTAATTATATTTGAGATTTGGCATTTATATTGAAAATTATTAAAATGAGCGAAGGCAACAATTACCAAAATTTGTCAGACTTGGATACGGAACAATCGGTCGAACAGTGAGAAACGCGCGCCGCGGTCCCCTTTGTTAGGGGCAGGCGGCTAGCATGAAAGACGCGACCGCCGAAACGCAACAAAGAGCAGAAATGGAATTCCAAACTTTAGAAAATGTTTCGGAATCGGAAGTGAAAATCAAATCTGAACCCCTTGATGACGAATACGGGGGGACAATAAAAGAGGAAGCCGCTACGGTAGTAAAACCGGTAGTTTGCGGGAATTTAACTGATTTATTGAATGTTTTGATTAACGAAATCAAGAGTCAATCGGCATAAATTAAAGCTCAGGCTGCCAAGCAAGAAGCTCAGTCTGCCAAGCAAGAAGCTCAGTCTGAAAAAATTGAACGGATGCTAGACAATCAGAACAAAGCTATTAATGTTCTTAACAACAATGTTGGAGTTGTTAACACAAAAGTTGATAAAATCAAAGAAGATATTGTTGTGATTAATACCGAAATCGGTAATCTAAAACAGGGAATGATAGGCGTTCAGGCGGAAATTGCGAGCATAAATACTCGTTTTAATTCCGAAATTAGCAGAATGGAGAAAAGTGTAGGAGAAGCAGTTGCTCCGATCATCGTGAATAAGGTGACGGAACAAATTCAATTAATGAAAAAAGAGGATCAAAAGAAGGTGGAAACTTCAAAGGCTTTAGTATCCGAAGTCGATACCAAAGTGAGGAAGCAGGCTAATACCTGCGAAGAGAAAAAGAGGGAAGTGGAAACGCTTGCGACAACCACTTGCTAAGTAATTACGAGAGTTTCGGAATTAGAAAAGAAACTTGACGAAAAACAGAGCTGTGTGCCAATCTGTGCACACAGTTCGGAATTGTTGACGAAAGAGGAGCGATTCGACCCCTTGAAAAAAGGCGGTATACACGCGACAGATTTCATTAAAAATTGTGAAAGAGTTTTACCCAGATCATGGACTAATGAGAGAAAAATTAATGCGGTTATTGACGTGTTGACTGGCGATGCCAAGCGTTGGGGCTTAAACCTCAACATTACGAACCTGACTTTTGACGAGTTTAAAAATTTGTTTCTGGCTGAATACTGGTCAGAGAAAATACAACAAAGTGTCTGGCGCAAATTTGTGGTATCGAGGCCTTTCGATGCGAATTTTCGCGGCTCGATGAAGGAGTTTTGTGAGGGCTGGATCCGCAAGTTGGAATATTTGCGTGATCGCCGCACGTAATCCGAAATTGTCTGGGAACTCTACAGGAAGCTTCCAGATGATACAAAACGCTACGTAGGAATCAATTACAGGACAATCAATGATTTCCTGGAAAGAGTTGAGGACGAGGGCAATTGGCGCAATCATCGCGACAGTGGTAGAGGCCGTGGTAACAACAACGGGTACCACAGCAACCACAACAATGATAACTATGGGAATAATGCATACCGCAATCTTGGCAGCAATAACAATAGTGGTTCGGGCCGTAATGACAATCGGTACAATGCAAATAATAACAGGAATGACGGAAACCAGTATCATACTAGCGTGATACCGGCTTCGCAGAATATTAATAACGCCAGAGGGTGTGATCAGCCGCCTCAGCAGCATCCGGGGAGCGTATCTGCTGGGACGAGACAGGGAAACCATTAGCCGCGCCGGTGAGGGGCCGACCGGGCGTGGAGAAATTTTGGCGGCCCAATAACAGTAGAAAACCGAGGTGTCGTCGTTATGAAAATTCCGTATGGAATAATCAACGGCGGGAGAGTGTGCCAGTGTTAAGAGAAAGGAGTGCGCCCACAAGTAGTAGATCAGCTGTAGACACGGCAGTAGAAAATACATTCACTGTCAGTGAGAACAATGTAAGTAGTGTTCCGGAAATAGATTATAAAGTGGCAGCTGTAACATCCACAGCGGAACTGGAGATTGAGTTTAAGAATGATTCGCAATCGTTGAGAGAAGACCAGATGTCGGATAACACGTCCGTCATCGAGTGAAGGGATGCAGAGAGGGATGAGGTCTGGTTAAGGCAGTTCGGTCGCTTATACGATGAACTAAGAGATTATAGGGGCCTGTACGGGAGAAGTGTTTATGGGGAGCGCGGGCAGGATTTGCCGCGTCTCGTCCCGCAGGAAGATAGTGTTTGTGAAGTGATAGAAAGTTCTGGCCCTAACCGGCAGACTTTACCAGAAATAGTTGATGTTAATGGGGAGCACGAGCAAGATTCGTCGTGTTTCGTCCCTCAGGAGTTGGATGTTGAAGTAGTAACGGAAAGTTCTGGCTCTGACTGGCAGACTTTACCGAACGTTATAGTGTTAGAAGTGCCCGACCCATCCGACGCAAAACTCCAGTTTAAACATTGCGAAAGTATTGAGGGGAAAGATTACGAGAATTTTAGTGATAGACGGACACGACTGGTAGAAAAGCACGTAGATTGCAGTGTGTATGAGGTTAGAGCTGACGTTATACGGTCAGACGGTAGCAGTGTGGGTTGCGCAGATCCAGAGGAAGTAATTGCAGATACTACTGGGCACATTCCTCAAGGTAGATTGGCAGATGAGATCAATCTGACCAAAGAGGAATCAACGAAGGTGACAATTAGTGAATTGATAGCAAAGCAACACTCACTAGTTGACGAGTTACAGGAAAAGGTTTCGGTATTGGAGGCGGAGCTACAGACTATGCCTCAGGACAAACGTGTTGAAATTAAAACTGTATGTGAACAGAGGCTGAAAAAACTGCCAGATAAGCCGGATTTAGAATCAAAGCCGGATGTTTGTTTCTGGAATGACCTGGGTATAGACGAGGATTTAATGTGGGAAAATAAAGAAACAGTCGAGGACAAGTTTAGACAGATAGTAGTGTCTGTTAATATACACGACCTACAACTAAACGTGTTGATTGACACCGGTGCAGAATTGAGTGCTGTATCTGGGAAAATATTTGAGTTACTGAAAGACAGACCTGGCATCGTAGTTATGCCAGTAACAGGAGTGAAAATTATCGGTGCTACTGGGAAGGCCAGTAAACCGGTCACGAAACAGATTTTTGTCAACTTCGAGATGTGTGGGGCACGATTTGAACAAGAGTTTGTCGTCGTGCCAGACCTAACTACGGAAGTAATTATCGGGTTATATTGGCTGTTAAAGTACCGTGCAGTGATTAATTGCGAAAGCAAAACTTTGACATGTATGTCACAAGATAAAACAATAGGAGTTAGAGGCAGGAGACAGTGTGCATAGGCAATACCAGCCTATACACATTGTTAACTGGCTGGATGCCATTGACGTAGGCATTAATTTGAACTACTGTAATGTGAGGAATCTCGGCATTGACAATAGTGTAGAAAGTGAATTGGAAAGTATTGCAGACGGTGTGTCAAACGTAACACACGAACAAAGACGAGGCCGTCTTTCCCGTACCTATTGCCATCACAACCATAGGGCGTGGAGCAAATGTGTACCAGAATTTGAGAGAGTTATGAATACCTTGAGACATGAGTCTATGGGATTTTCTCCAGAGGAAATCCTGTTAGACGACAGAAGTAAAAGTTTAGTGGAAGAGATAATCAAATTCCCTCCACGGATTGACATTAGTATTGGTGTGAAAAAAGATCGTTTGCGAGAAATAATGAAGCTGAAAGCCGATGCTCGCATACGTTGTAATGACGCTAAACCGCGTTTTGCTAAGTTTGCAATCGGAGACTTAGTACTTGTAAAAGCTCATGAGAAATCAAGCGAGATAGACAATGAAATCTCTAAATTTAAGTTTGTTGATAATGGACCATATAAAGTCATTGGTATACCTCACACAAATGCTTATTGCTTAGAGTATCCAAGCTCTGGAAAGCTATTAGGTATACGGAACATTGTAGACCTGAAATTGTACCAACCAAGGATTGATTAATACCACAGAAAGGGTAATTTGTACAGTACGTAAATATAGAGTGTAAGATTTAAGGATGTGCCATGTTACGATGCTTTTGCCTGACCCAGAGGTCGTTAAACAAGTTGTCATTAATAAGTAATTAATTTTGATTAAATGATTTTAGAGTAACTGATTAGTAACCAATTGAAAAATCCAAGCTGGTAGTTTAAGTTTTCAGCTTAGTCACAGTAGATTAAGGAATGTAAATATGATTTTGTAACTAGCTGTAAGATTTCATAAACATGTGATTTACTAGTCATTGCTGATGTACTTAGACGCTGTTTTAAGTTTCAGGCTAGTACATGCGTGTGATGATGGATGATGAGTTAACCACTGTGATAGTGTTAATGGACTCCTTGAGATTACTCGGGAGTGAGTTTTTCCGAAAGAATTCAGTGAAACAAACGTTCTGGAAATGCCGTTACACACGCGAGTGAGATCAAGCGTGCCGCACAGGCGGGCGCAACAATACTGGCGAGGCGGAGCCGCTGTCGGCTCTTGTGCCGCTCTCGGCATTCTTTGTACTTACGAGTACGGAAGGCGGAGTTGTTTTTCTATCCGGACAGCTGATGTGAAAGAATTCTGCTGTCAATATTTATGTTTTTTTTCGATCTGCTGTATATTATTTTCTTGTTTAGCATTAAGTGGTCTCTCATGACAAGAATATTAATTATCAAAAGATTATATAAAAATGTGCATTCTATGTAATTAATTATTAATTTGCGTATTTTTATATACCTGTTTTTTAAGACCATGTACTCTGATTAATTTTGTAAATAGTATTCCATTTCTTGATACTGTTAGGAATTTTGATTTTTTGGATAGCTAAACCATTTTCTATGTTTTCTATGAATTTTAATATGTTGTCAACCTGTTTTCTTTTGTGTAAGACGACAGATTGGAATAAGATTAGGAGTGTCTCCACTCAATTATTATGGTCTAAAAATTGGTTTATGGTTAATTAGCCTAATGCTAAATTTTCTTGATGTTTTGAGCATATGCATTTCCGCTGTATTTTTTTTCCTTTTTGGGACAGTTTCTGAGTCTGTTTAGGTTACACGAACATCCTCATACAATGCGGGGCACGCGTAACGCCGGAAATGCATATCCTACTATTTCCATCTAATGCACTGCAAATTTTTTTCCTTATTTTGTTACCTGAAGATATAACATTTCTGTGTCTTTGTATATTGTAATTGTTTTACTATTTGTATATATATACATTTATGTCGATGTATAATTGGTTTGTTTTGTGAATATTATTTGTATTTATACGCTGGGTCTGGCCTAGGGAAAACTATGCTATCGAACGAATACATCGATAGGATGTGTGGAGAACCAAAGTGTTTAGAATCTTTAGTAGTGTTAACTCTGTCGCGTGGAACGCGGGCAGAGGGGAGTCTGGCTGGAGTAGTGCAGTGGAGCAGGTGTGTTGTGTGACGCTCCCGCGAGTTGCCGCGCTTTCGGGGTTGGGCAGCATGTAATTTCGCTCGACTTGCTATGATAGTTTCTGACAAGGTGTCGCGGACGGGAAGCATTAGCTGGCGCACATCAAAAGCCCGTTTCGCCTGGTGACCGTGTCGAGAAGAAGGCGCGCCAACATCCAGCTTCTGCAACAGCGACGGCCGACAATGAGTGATTGTCGTCACCTGCTCGACCGACGACTGCAAACCTTCAATCAACCAACAAGGAAGACTGGAAGCACGTAAGGTTTTCGAACTGTATGGTAGACCTCAGCTTTTAAAATTGTTGCATCCCAAAATTACAGCAACTTAGCATGAACCTTTGTTGCTCATTGTCCCAATTGCATTACCAAGCAGGGCCCCTTCCTTTTCCGGAATGAACCCGAGTGTCGTTGAAATTCAAACGCCAGCATTAAAGTAATATTATTCCATTGCACTGCTTTAATTTCAAAGTTCAGTTAAAGTATTCATAGCTGGCTACAGTATTTAGATTACACAAGCACAAATTAAGAGTGCGAGTTTTAGCTTACCTGTGACTACAGCTCAGCTTGGTACGTGCTAAATTTTACTATTGTTAATTGTTCAGAATCATTTAATTGAAGTTCAAAGTTAAATGTCTTATCTCAAAATTGCATAGATTCAAGTAGCTTTTGAAATGATTGTTGAGGTAGCCCAAGACTAACCGTATTTTACTGAATTTCGATGTGCTTCAGAAACAAAGCTCACTATTAACTTCAGTCACTAAATTAACTTTCAATTTTCCGGTTTTATTAATTCTTTTGCTAAATTAAGTCAGAGTGTAGCGAAATTTATTACTTCTGACAAACTTTCATTTTTCACACTACACGTGTCAACCTTCAGTTGCCACGCTGCTAGTGCTAATTATATGTGTAATAACCTTTCTTTTTCAGTTACTATAGTAATTGTCCATAGGATTGGCGACCGTAATTTCCCCCAAATCTCAAATATCTAATTACCGCTAGTTAATTGTTAACGTAACGGCCGCACATTTACTTTCTTTATTAATTTTACCCTTTTCTCAAAATTAAATTCCACCAATTTCATTTGCATTTTTCCTTTCATTTAGATGTAACCCCTTCCTCCCTCTTTACCGACAGATTAACTTCGGTGACGATTGCTTTTTCCCAAATTTCCATTAGGTACACGCGGTTTAATTTTTCACTGCCTTTAAGGACGGTAAGTGAGGGGAGGTTACAATGTATCTAGAATCAAATATTCTGCTGAAATTTAAAATCCTGTGGATGCTATATTTAATCGCCTATATGTTACATATACCGCAAAATAATTATCATAAAATTCTGTAACTGAAGAATTAACACTATTTTCCAAATAGCTATAAAATATTTTAAAGCAACTAAATGAGTAGAATAATTACAAATGTTGCAAAAAACACGAGCTCATGTCTAACAACCACAAAAACTGTTGAAAAAGTCAGAAAGTGCTTATGGCAGTCTCCAGAGCGCATTCCTTCGTGTGATTCTAAAATCAGTCACAGGACTGCAATACCGCTCCAAAAACATTCTGGTGTTCTTAGGTACACTATCGCGTAGCTACCACACTCTCGCATACCAACACCTATACAACAACGAGTACTTAACAGACCAATTCTTCTGTGTATGTGCAATGTAAATCATATGTTAAGCCGCAAAACAGTGCCACAAAGTCTTCGATAAAGAGAGGAGACTTTTATATACACTACTGGCCATTAAAATTGCTACACCAAGAAGAAATGCAGATGATAAACGGGAATTCATTGGACAAATATATTACACTAGAACTGACATGTGATTACATTTTCACGCAATTTGGGTGCATAGATCCTGAGAAATCAATACCCAGAACAATCACCTCTGGCCATAATAACGGCCTTGATACACCTGGGCATTGAGTCAAACAGAGCTTGGATGGCGTGTACAGGTACAGCTGCCCATGCAGCTTCAACATGATACCACAGTTCATCAAGAGTAGTGACTGGCGTATTCTGACGAGCCAGTTGCTCGACCACCATTGACCAGACGTTTTGAATTGGTGAGAGATCTGGAGAATGTGCTGGCCAGGGCAGCAGTCGAACATTTTCTGTATCCAGAAAGGCCCGTACAGGACCTGCAACATGAGGTCGGGCATTATCATGCTGAAATGTAGGGTTTCGCAGGGATCGAATGAAGTGTAGAGCCACGTGTCGTAACACATCTGAAATGTAACGTCCACTGTTCAAAGTGCCGTCAATGCGAACAAGAGGTGACCAAGACGTGTAACCAATGGCACCCCATGCCATCACGCCAGGTGATACGCCAGAATGGCGATGACGAATACACGCTTCCAATGTGCGTTCGCCGCGATGTCGCCAAACAAACACGGATGCGGCCATCATGATGCTGTAAACAGAACCTGGATTCATCCGAAATAATGACGTTTTTCCATTCGTGCACCCAGGTTCGTCGTTGAGTACGCCATCGCAGTCGCTCCTGTCGGTGATGCAGCACCAAGGGTAACCGCAGCCATGGTCTCCGAGCTGATAGTCCATGCTCCTGCAAACGTCGTCGAACTGTTCGTGCAGATGGTTGTTGTCTTGAAAAAAATGGTTCAAATGGCTCTTAACATCTATGGTCATCAGTCCCCTAGAACTTAGAACTACTTAAACCTAACTAACCTAAGGACAGCACACAACACCCAGCTGTTGTCTTGAAAACGTCCCCATTTGTTGACTCAGGGATCGAAACGTGGCTGCACGATCCGCTACAGCCATGCGGATAAGATGCCTGTCATCTCGACTGCTAGTGATACGAGGCTGTTGGGATCCAGCACGGCGTTCAGTATTACTCTCCTGAACCCACCGATTCCATAACCTGCTACCAGTAGTCGGATCTCAACCAACGCGAGCAGCAATGTCGCGATACGATAAACCGCAATCGCGATAGGCTACAATCCGACCTTTATCAAAGCCGTAAATGTGATGGTACGCATTTCTCCTCCTTACACGAGGCATCAAAACAACGAATCACCAGGGAACGCCGGTTAACTGTTGCTTTTGTATGAGAAATCGGTTGAAAATTTTTCTCATGTCAGCGCGTTGTCGATGTCGCCATCGGCGCTAACCTTGTGTGAATGCTCTGAAAAGCTAATCATTTGCATATCAGAGCATCTTCTTCCTGTCGGTTAAATTTCGCTTCTGTAGCACGTCAGCTTCGTGGTGTAGCAATTTTAATGACCAGTTGTGTATGTTTCGTCTACAAAATTAACAAAATTCTGGAAAATATCATTGGAAATTGAAATGTAGCAGAAGGGGCAGGGCAAAACTAATCTATTGATGCCTCTTTCAATCGGAGATTACGACAATCATACCGCGTATTTTATTTACTCAAAGGATATTACTTTTAGTTCATTGCACATACATATACTTAACAACAGAACTCATTTTACTCATACGAACTTGCATTAAAGTATTAAATAATGAAAATGATAAAATATTCACGGAAGTATCCAATTACAAAACTTTTTGTCATTGTCAGAATACACACAAACTACAGAATTAAGATATAACGACCTTTAGAAGTAAAAACGTTTGCTTCAGTAGAACGTACTTGATGTACAATAACAGAGAATACGTTAGCAATGTTTTATATACAGCAACATTACAGTAATTCGTATTTTTATAACTGTCATTGTTATTGTGATTAGCTTTATGTAACTGAGTATCGCGGCATCGATGGAACCCTACATTATTAAGCTGTTAAGAACTTTGCATATTGTCAACCATATTTTCTTCTCGAAATTCATTAATTAACTAAACTGTAATCGTAATTCCATGAAAAGTATAGAATCCAAAATTTAAACAAGAGCTCTGCATTATTTTAATACTATTTAAAAGGCGTGGATGAGACAACGGCAGCGGAAGTATTGATTCAGTTTTCAGAGGCGAAGTGTGTATTGTTTGACTCTGTAAACTGACTCGGGAAATGTAACTACTTTAAAAACTCTAAGACTTGTGTCAATTCTATTTTTTCTTAAGTTGTCACTGGTCTTGCAGCTAAATAAAGGATCCCAGGAAATCAAGATTTCTGCAGGGAAGTAAAGGAGTTACACTCACACAAGACGAGACCCAGTCACATGTCCTAACTGCGGTCGTGTTTTAAAATATACGTACTATTATCCAAAATAAGGTGATGTTGTTGGGAACTGCTAAATCCCACTAAGGCACAATAGTTTTGCACACTAACAATTTATATAAGTAAAACAGAAAACATACTAAAATTCAATAAGTGCATCGTATGCAGTATAGACGTAATGTACATGAACGCCAGTGAATGGGGAAATGAAGCTTATAACAAGAGTAAAAAAACAAAATAGGAGGTTTATGGTGAGCTGCAGAAAACTTCCACTTGCATTTTAACGCTCAGTCAGCCTCTTCTTCCTGAAGTCATGAAGTTGGATTCATTCGATTCAAGGTGATCGATAGCAGAGAACATATGTTTATGTAATTGCACGTCTAAAAGCGTCCATGGAATTAAGCTTTTACTTACTTTTCAAATAGTGGCAGCAGAAGTCACTAATAACCATGAGACAAGCCCTAGTCACAAAGCCTGAGGTACAATTTAGTACAAACATCCGAAAGTGTCTGAGTGTGACCGATAAAGGCAAAATCAACGATTCTAAAGAGGCAGATACGAAACAATCAGATACGAGAATGACAGTGTTATGTGACTAATATGACTTTGAAATGGAGCTGAGAAATTTGATTGGCGACTTGATAAGCAGTTCTATACCCAGCCAAATACGACGAAAAAATTCTTTAATCCTATTAAACAAATACCACTTGAATTGCAATGTAACGTGAACTTTTAAGAACACGTATGGGGAATCTTAACCTTCTGACACGGATAACTACAGGCTTGTGCATACAACAGACATATTTCAACTATCAGAAGATTCTGTATTTATAGATTACACCGTGTAGAGGAAGGTGATGTACTATCACGCTCAAAAATATCCGAACGACCTGAACTGCATCCGTCGGATTTGTATGCAGCCCACATAATGTAACTTTCTTGCAGATCCTGTAATCCCTTTTGGGTGTAGTCGTTTGACAACACAAACTCGCTACCAGAAGTGACCACAAGAGGACGTTGCTCTTTTGCCAATCAGTCCATGCGTAAATTACTGAAATACAACGATGCCGCAAACATCACGAAACACGTTATTATAGATGAAACAGTCCTTAACATTTCTAATTTCTAATTTATTACAATAAGTGACAATTCAATAATATTACAAGCCACAATGGCATCTTAAACACCTAATACCCATAACTCTCTCAAATAAATCGTACAGAAATCCTTAAACTAATTTTTTGTAATAAAAGATTTTGATAGAGTATCTGAACTCCCTTCTACAATAATTCGAAGTAGTCTTGCTTTCTCAGTCTGTGGCCATTATATCCAAAGGTTAAAGGCAGCAATTCTCAGTATCGTAGCTCGGTAGACCATCCAGTTTACTGTTGCTGTTGACATAATTTATAGCTTTTTTTGTGAAATTATGGGACTGAACAGTGTGTTAACTAGGTTTCTTTGTTTGCATACTACAATGTCTCGTGGTTGATAGTTCCGTAATTCTAGTTGAGTATGACGTAGGACTGCAGGAAGCTATTTCGAGGTCAATGGTTCGTGGTATCTTGCTAATTCGTGGCGATTTGGATATGCTCGTGCTATCCACACTTTATATTTGACCAGAATACACTTTCGTCATAACGTTATCACGATAAGTTGCAATTAATTTGTAGAGTGCATATTTTATAATTTCTGTTAGTTTATTCAAAAAAGATAAAAATAAGAGAGGAATAAATCATGAACAGTATATATCACATTACCGAAAAATAGTGTGACAATGCTCAAGAAATTTTTCGGTTCTACGCCTGTAGAAATCTACTTGTTCAGAATTAACGGTATCGTAGATCTAAACTTAAAATGCAATATCACGTTGCAGTCGAACAAGGAAATGAATGTCTTGAAAAGGCTGTAATTCTCTTCCAGAGAGTCAGCGTTCTCATCCAGTGCAGTACATCCTGCGTTATGATAAAATCATGAGCAATCGAAGTGTGGATTTTAGTGGTACTTTTATTTCTAAGGTCTGGATTCGGTTCACACTTCATGTGACAATTTTTAGCAGGCACAAAAAAATCTCTTCACATCTTGTAATACGATGTAAATAAATAAGTCTAGAAATCCACGTTCAACAAGATGTCTATTTGCTGCCAACTGTAACATAGTCGGTGTAGGATGAGTCACGATGGGGATGTACTGCGTCACCAGTAATCTTTCCTACACCATAAATTTTATTTTATTTATTGGATCAATCGTCATTACGGTCACAGGCTACTCATTACGTATTCTGTTTGGAACTGAGGTGTTAAAAATATTTTTGCTGGACTTGGGTTCGAGCTCGGATCTCCCCTTGCGCGCGATATGACGCCTTCGGGACGTTACAGCTCTGTCAGTTCGCTGTTTCCCCAATTCTCCAAACTCCTGAACGTCTCCACGAAAGGCACGGGTCTGAGTTCAAATCCTAGTGAGGCAAAACAGTTTTAGTCACGTCATTTCACATTCTAACATGTGTGCACCTAATTGTTGCTGAAAAATAATTTTTATTTTTAATCTCTCTTCATGTGTGTCAACAGTAACAATAGGTGCCGGCCTGGACACAGAATTTTACATCACATCGAGTAAACTTCGAGAATACGTCTCCCAGTTGTCAGTGAAAAAGAATTCGATATTTAACGTCTGTTTGTGTGTAGTGACTGGTGACGGTATAGGTGGGTTTCAATTCATAAAAAAAAACTGCGGTAGTTGGTAAGTTCATATCTTGGTAAGAAAATAACTCGCTACTGGGGAAAGAATTCGTTTTCCTAACAGTTGATTTTGCTTAGTTAACGATACGATTAGGTGCTCTGTTCGAATCCTCGTCCAACACTAAAATTTATGTGACATCACTTCAAGTTTAAAGACGTGACCATTTTGTTCTTTGTAAATGAAACTATCTTTAACATATTTCATGCATAGTTAACAGGGACAGTAGTTGTTGCATAGTATTCCCAGTCCAGTAGCAAAATTTCCGTCATGTAACTTCAAATTCGGACTAGCTGATACTGACCAAAAATTAGATGTGTGCAAATCTCTGTGTCCCTTGCCAACAATGACGATGGCTCAGACATGACAGGTATCTTTACTTAACATTGGGTATAGGTGTTGTGTTTGAATCCATATCCACAATAACAGAATCCATCAAGTCATTTAAAGTTCAGACATGTGCACCGCCAGCTGATTTTAGATAAAAAGGGCGTTAGGTGACTTCCGAATGGCACATAGATCCAAGTACCACGAAATTACCAAGTGCTATGAAATTACCATTGATACGTTGTTGATGTAGAGCGCTTGGCGTTGTTAAAAGCGATTTTATAATGGTTAGCTCATTAGCCAGTTTATTGAAAACCACTCGTTACTAGAACAATGGTTATTACAGTGTTGTAAAAGCTTTTACCAGTTAGTAGTTCTGCAGTATCGTAAGTTTTCATCCTATAGATCCACTGGTTATTAAACGAGAGAGCAAGAATACTTCGAATTAACATAGAAGGGTTTCAGATATTCTATCATATCTCTCATAAGAAAAAAAGACCAAAAGAAAGACAGTTTTGACCAAGGATATAAGTGTTATTTATGTGATAGAGGTATGGGTTTTAGTTGCTTCAGATATAAATGGGAGGGTAAAATTTTTGAAACGTCACATATAGTAAATAAATTTGATTTACAGGCATTAAGAGCTTGCTCATTTCTAACAACGTGTTTTCTAATGTTTAAACTATTGCGCCGTTCTCTAATGGCCACTTGTAGTGACTGTGTGTAGTAAAGGACTGCGTGGTAGAGAGATTAAAGGGCCTCCAAATAAATTACGTTATATGGTAACTACACTGTCAGTCGGATTGATATTCATATCTTGGGTCATGATCTCAGTGTCCCACAGTACTACATTTGGGATGTGTGGTTTTTGACCTTTTATATGAGGACGTTTTGGGTAGAATGTTCTTATAACTGGATGTGTATCCTGTAAAGGACTTGTGCCCGAGCGGCTGTAGAGGAGGTAGTGGAGTATAGGGACAGAGAGAGAGATGGATTGGGGGTCATAAATTCTGTGAGCAGCAACCAGACCGTGTGAGTGATTCTGGGAAGTGGAAATCAGTGGACCGTACATACAGAGGGACTTCTGGCTATAATACTCCCCTGTTTCTGCTTAGTGGCAGAGCAGGAGGGTGCCAGTTCGAAAAAAATTTTCATCGGCCAAGTGTCAGTCCATTGAAAAGGCAGCCAGTGGGCGGAAAGTGGATGGAAAAATGTTCAAATGTGTGAGAAAACTTATGGGACTTAACTGCTAAGGTCATCAGTCCCTAAGATTACACACTACTTAACTTAAATTATCATAAGGACAAACACACACACCCATGCCCGAGGGAGGACTCGAACCTCCGCCGGGACCAGCCGCACAGTCCATGACTGCAGCGCCCTAGACCCCTCGGCTAATCCCGCGCGGCGGAAGTGGGTGGAGGAAGCCGTTTAAGAGAGACTGCTGTAAACAGTCTTTCTACAAATGGTGGGAAGGTCATAAATCTCTGTGCTTTCTTATGTTATAAGCTGGAATGATACGGACAGAACGGTTGATACACATGACTAGTGGAGGCAAGACTGTAGCTCCACTGATGCCAGGAAGTCGCCAGGGTCTTTTAGCGAGCGGCAGACACGTATATATATATTTCATGGGCACGACTGTTTGGGAAGTTTAACAGCATTCTTTCAGAAATTGGAAATAGTCGGCGTGGAAAGACTACATCTCTTTATAAATGAGGGACTGTGGTCCCGTCTAGGTAGATACTTTCTTTTTCGACAATAACATGGGCATGCTTACCATGAGAGCTACGCCTTCCTAATCTAAAATCTCCTTTTTTCAGACAAAAGAGATTTGGAATCGCTGATTCGCTCTTCTCGTGATATGCAAAGCGGAGGCTTACTCCCCCACCTTGGGAACCCCGGCGCTGTTGCTGGATTCGCTACCAGGCCAACAGAACATTCAAGAGGGGAGATTCAATGGTAAGGATATATTGATTGGTTTGTAAAATGTGGGGGCAGTTTCGTTTTTGCTACTGTGGCTCACATACCGAGGCTTGATGGAAAGTGGTGGTGATTCTTTGCCACCTTCGTCTTTTCGTCCTCTGCTGATGGAGAACTTCAAGTCTTTCCCTAGTGGGTGAGACCTATGATTGTATCATACCGTATGTCACGATAGTGAACATATTCGCCCTGACTCTGTGAGGTTGTTAAATGAGATTCACAGATCCCTGTTCTCCAGTGAATCATACTTTGTGGTATACTTGGTCGTAGTTGATTCCATTTGAATAGAGTTGGGCCACACAATAGATTCATGTAAACAAAGTAAGACTGCATTGTAAAAGGCATTAATTCATGGGAGAATTTGTATAGTTTCCACCCCAATGAAAGCTTTGCCAATCAAGCACCATCCCTTTTCTGGTTTGTGTTTGTCATTTTTTTGTGTAAGATTTATCAGTTCGCTGTAGCTATAAAAGAAGTAATAAAACTTGTCATGATTTTTGTAAACTTAAATATGCCAAAGATCTCATTCATACTCCCTCAACTACTCACTGATTCTATTTTATTATGGTGGTACACGGGTACACCAGCAATTGAAGCTTCAATATTATTAAATTAATTAATTTGACTATTAATTTGAGTTCTGAAAGTGACAGCAGGCATAAGCTACAAAAGTGGCATGAGTAAATTCACTAATTTCATATATAAAGATTAAGGATGTATCTGACAATTTCACGGTTATTGAGAAGATAGTACTTTTTTACGTAAAGATAATAACAACATTTAGCATCACTCAGACATACGAGGGCTATTCCGAAAGTAAGGTCCGATAGGTCGCGAAATGGAAACCACGGTAAAAATCAAAAATGTTTTATTTGCAACAGTTAGATACACCTTGCAGCTACTTATCTCCATAGTCGCCGACCCGACTTAGACGTGTATCGTAGCGTTGTACCAACTTTCCCATACCCTCGCTATAGAAGGCAGCCGCCAGTGCTCTCCGCCAATTCTCTACGCTGGCCTACGGCTCGTTGTCTTGTGCCGAAATGTTGTCTTCATAACCAGCGGTTCATGTGACCTGAGCTGAAACTCAGAGGGAGACAATTACGGGCTGTAATGTGGGTAATCTCACATTTCCATTTGAAAACGATGCAGGAGGATCTTCATTGCCCCTGCAGAATGCGGCTGAGAATTGTCTTGAAGACGAAACAGCACGACAGTTATGTAATGTTAGCTGCATAGCTTCAGGGGAAATTTCTCACCAGGCCCCCGTACTTGGCGGCAGACACTATTTTCTAGACATCTTTACGCACTCACTGCGAGCTCAGAAATGAGAAGAGCGACGTGATGCTAACTGGGGTTATACTAGAGACACTACCCAACACATCTGTGCAAAGCTTTATCGGATTTTCATAGTCGTTTCCATTTCGTGACCGATCGGACCTTACTTTCGGAATAGCCCTCGTATATTTATGATTAAAAGCAAGCGAAGGCTTGCATGGTGTACATGCAATTCGGTTGGAACGCAATTAAGGTCGTTTGGATACTTTTGAGCATGATGATACTAAGTGAGAGAACTATTGATGAAATGACAATTTCGTCTTTGGTACATGCCATTCCCTTCAGTCTCCTAGACCAGTATCTATTCAAGTCTACACAACCATTACAAGCAATTGTGTGCTCCCTACGTCGGTCATCTTATGATCCTATACACACTGACTTTCTCAAGGGCCTCATGCACTGAAACCACATTGCCTTCCTTTCCTTGAAGATTTTACTTTAATTCAAATGTAATAGGGCTGTACACACATTATCCCAGAAGTCTAATAGTTAGGAGACCTCTCTTCTTGCATGATATCTTACTCCCAAACACAGGGGAAGCGTCACATTTCACCACTGCAACTGAATAAATCTTCAATACAGATCTCTCGGTTTCTTTTTCCCTAAAACTGGAAATGCATAACAGCAACAAAGAAAATGTTCGCGATTGCTTTGCTGCTCACTATAACAATTATTTTTCATAATCTGCTGAACAGAGCAATTCAGAGAATGTCTCTACATACTACATATGTCAACGATTCATCATCATATGACACAGTGGTTAGGTGGCGCAGACACTTATAGTCTAAATGTGAATGTATGCTTTCCCGGCGTATACAGCTGGCGAAGAGTTCTCGGGCTTCCAGCCGGGTGGCGGTGTCTTCAAACTGCGACGTTTCGACGAGTGACATACTGATCATCTTCTGGCGATGATGATGAGTATGTCACTCGTCGAAACGTCGCAGTTTGAAGACACCGCCACCCGGCTGGAAGCCCCAGAACTCTTCTCCACTTGTAGTCTAGTCAAACGAGTCTGAATAACGAAATGGCAGGTCATCCCTCTGTGGACAATCGGAAATCACATAACAAGTAGAGGGCCGGGTGTTCCCAGACTGACGAATCGAAATCGAGGCGATGGTGAAAAAAGTGAAAATTAGTCACATATGAGTCTAGCACAGCGGCGGCGAAGAATTCGGCTCGTAAGCTGTGCCCTGGCACGAATGCCATAGCGCTCAGCCTCGCTGCACATTTCCCCCCCCCCCCCCCCCCCCCCCCTGCCATGGCACGCTGTCTGAGCGTGAGGAGGACGAAACTGCGAACGCTCCACATCTAAATGGTAAGGCAGTCCCATTGCTTACGACTTGGTTTTATATTTCACATTTCTCAACATCACAGAGCGCACACAAATCAAATGTTCACCTTATTTAATTATTTTGGTGATCCGAAGACATAAAATAATTTTTGCCTGGTACAAACTACTGGCATACGGACAGACTTGCACAATTTCACAGATTTTCGCATTCAGTTTGCCACGTAATTCTGACTTATTTATTTTCATAGTCGAGAAAAGACCTTTCATACTCATACGTCAATCGAAATATTGTAGCACCTTCGTAACCCCATAATAGAGACGTGAAAGCTGTATCTGGACACGTCCCGGACAGTTTCAACGTAAATGAATTTTTCTTAAGAGACATCATAGTCGCCGTTGACTGTATGAAATATTTTTTTATTACGACTGCAATTTCGGCCTTAGGGCCATTTTCAAGTAACACTGCAAAATTTACATTCTGTCAGAATATAAGACTATCTGACATGAGTACATGTGGTCGTCAAAATGCAGCCTTTTCATTACCAGAATCCCACAAGATCCGATGAATACGACACTTATTACATCGTAAAATGTTGTTAAATATGTGCTTTATTGTCAATGTTACCATCGTTCTAATAATCTATCACAAATAAAAGCTTAAGTGCACTGACAGCATGTATGACTGTGAATCTCAACCATGAGAAGTTAAGTAAACGAATTTGTCTTTAAGACGGGAATTGCACTGTATATCGTTCAGTTAAATCTCCACCTCCAAAGGGGCATTTTCAGCTGAAACGGCAGACATTCTGGAAAACAGCTTGAAAACAGATGTAAGACTGGCAGTGTCCTCGGGACGTTTAGAAAACTATCCTTGCAATTCTTCAAGGGGCACAATCAATTCGTCAAACCTCGCGTTTTCTTTAACGCAACTAAGCTTTGGGAAATGGACTTTTTTTGTCAGCATTTGTTCCATAATGCGATTTCCTTTTTAGATGCATCGCATAAAATCAGAAATCAGTTCTCACTTTGCAATGTCTTATGGTGGGCAGTGGGCTGTCATGTCTACTTAAATCGTGAGGTCTAAGATCTATTCTGGATGTTCTAATTTTCGTTCCTGCACTCATTTTTCCTTCACAAATCCAACAATAGCAGGTTTTAAGTCGAAAACTCGTTCCAGTCATGCTGCCTTGTCTTAACCAACAGACTCTGTACTAATGTATAAAGTCTTCATGCTCTTCATTAAATTTCATAGAAAACTGTTGCAACTGACAGTCGAATAATACTTGCCACTTCAGAAATTTTACTATTCTTACCACTAAATTCTTCACGAGTTTCGTGCCTGCAAATTTAGCGCAAAGTACTTCTTGATGCTCAGAACAATGGGTCCCGTCTGTTGACTATTTCTGTGTGGTACTGTAATATCATTGCATAGAAAATTTGCAGTAGGCGTCAATTATGCGATTTCACAATAGATATTGAGAATATGACCACTCTTTTCTGTCATTCACATTCAGTTTTAAAGGCTTGTGACGGTGAATTGCAAGATAGCCTCCTTTTGTGCAAAGAGCCACTGGACCTTTTAAAGCCCTGCATACCACAAACAAACTGCGAAAGGCAAGCAGTGCTGACATACGATTCTGCCGAACTGAAGAGAGTTGTGCCTGCCGAAAAATGCCGCTGGGTTCGACGATTGCTCACACACATTCAAAAAGTGCGCAGAACCAATTTAATAGCGAAAATGTTGCAGCTTTGTCAGGCTAACTCATATATTACTATAATATGTGTGGCGTCTGTTTTTTCGGACATGTCCAAAAGAACAGACACCACACATGTAATAGCAGCAGGTACACCATGACGCCATTTCATGACGTCTTCAGTGTGGATGCACACTAGGTCCGAACTCTTGCGGGAATCATGCGAGATTATGCAATCAATGAGGGAAATGGACGGAGGGACATTACATCTACATCTAAATGGATACTCTGCAAATCACATTCAAGTGCTTGGCAGACGGTTCATCGAACCACCTTCACAATTCTCTATTATTCCAATCTCGTATAGCGCGCGGAAAGAGTGAACACCTATATCTTTCCGTACGAGCTCTGATTTTCCTTATTTTATCGTTCCTCCGTATGTAGGTTGGTGTCAATAAAATATTTTCGCATTCGGAGGAGAAAGTTGGTGATTGGAATTTCGCGAGAAGATTCCGTCGCAACGAAAAACGCCTTTCCTTTAATGATTTCCAGCCCGAATCCTGTATCATTTCTAAGACACTCTCTCCCATATTTCGCGATAATACAAAATGTGCTGCCTTTCTTTGAACTTTTTCGACGTACTCCGTCAGTCCTATCTGGTAAGGATCCCACACCGCGCAGCCGTATTCTAAAAAAGGACGGACAAGGGTAGTGTAGGCAGTCTCTTTAGTAGGTCTGTTACATTTTCTAAGTGTCCTGCCAATAAAACGCATTGGTTAGCCTTCCCCACCACATTTTCTATGTGTTCCTTCCAATTTAAGTTGTTCGTAATTGTAATATCTAGGTATTTAGTTGAATTTACGGCTTTTAGATTAGACTGATTTATCGTGTAACCGAAGTTTAACGAGTTCCTTTTAGCACTCATTTGGATTACCTCACACTTTTCGTTATTTAGGGTCAACTACCACTTTTCGCACCATTCAGATATCTTTTCTAAATCGTTTTGCAGTTTGTTTTGATCTTCTGATGACTTTATTAGTAGATAAACGACAGCGTCATCTGCAAACAACCGAAGAAGGATGCTCAGATTGTCTCCAAAATCGTTTATATAGATAAGGAACAGAGACAAGCTGGGAATTTGGATTGGGTGGGAAGCGTGCTCAGATAGCCGAAGCTGTTAAGTCGACCGCTCGCGTGAAGTGGAAACTGCGGGTTCGCGTACCAGCCCGTCACAAATTTTCACTTGTCACCATTAAGTTATTTCAGTGTCCTCATGCAGTATACGCCAGCATTTCTCTCTCATCATGTAATACGTATATGTTCTTTAGCTGCCTAAGCATCGTGAACGAGTGCTGGGCATATCACTGTGCTTCCCAAAGAAAACAGTGGAAACATGTGCATTCGCTACCGCCTAGAAATGCTAAAACCCATTTCTCATCCGTCAGATTTTCACCTGAGGGTTTTTTTTTTGGGACTGTAAAGATGCTAAAAGGTAATGTCCATAAGGGGAAAACCGTCGTACAAACATACTACTGAAATTCCCTGGCGAGCTTACTGGGGGCTGTCCAGATGACAGTTGCAGTAAGGAGTGGGAGGGATTGCTTTTGCTCTACATCAACGCTCGAAGTCTTTCTACAAGGACACAGCCACATATGCTGGTCTGTGGGCTATCAAATTTTTCCCAAGCCCTTTATTCTCCTGACATCGTGAACAGTGAATTCTTCCTCTTTTATCGAATGAAAAAATTATTGTGTGGCAGGCGTTTCCAGAATGACTTCGAGGTAAAACGTTTCCTGATCAGGTGAAAAGAAGACTTCCACAACTAAGATCTTCGTCAAGTCATCCATCGTCGGAAAAATGTGTCGCATCGAACGTATACATGAAGAGAAGGATTGGTACCGTTCACAAGTTTTATGGTCGCAGCTTGGTTTTTCAGTTACACAGTTATGGCTACACTCTTATTATGACACTGTAATGGGGGATACACCGTATAAAGGTCCGAGCCTGATTTTGTTCCTGCCATACAAACGATGTCGCTTGAACTAGAGACTGTAAACATCAGATGGGCATTCGACCAGTCAGTCGTGAGCGGGCAGTTGAAGAGTGTGGTTGCACTCGGTAGGGTGAGCGCTGGTGTCAACAGACCGGGAAGCTCAGAGGATACGCTGCTCGTCAAAAGAAGTGCTTTTATTCGACTTCATTTACACATTGCGTCGTTGTCTCTGCGGGCCAGACACGCCTCAGTTGACAATGGCTGGCACTGACTCCCCTCCCATCTGCGATACTCACATAGGAGCCCTGTGATGATGATGACAGGCCACAGGACGGCCAGCAGCCTCATTAGGACATGGCCGTGACGTCAGTGGCACTGCGTGTTGTCTTGCGATGGCGTTGCTCTGCTGCACAGCCTCTCCTTGCTACTCAGTCCCGCACACTTCTACCGTGACTGCTGTGCATGGGATGCGACCCGCTGCCCTCCAGCAGGAGTCGTATAGCAGGTCGTCAGCGCTGAGTCACCTAGTCTGGCAAGGAGCTCAGTTCTGCCCAAACCGGGCTGAACTAATGACTGCTGCTGGCGGCGATCAGTCGTCTCGTCTTCCGGCACGGCCCTGGCTCGCGATGCTGTTGCTGGACTCTGAAGTACCATGCCTCAAAATTCAGGACTACTTACACGGTCCTGGTGCACATTTGTTACATCAAAACTTGGCTCCCAGTCACGTTGCCTATAAGAAGAGTCTTGCCCTGGCGTGGTGATATCGGCCCGCCCACTGCAGCTATTACAGGTGTATGGTGTAGTTTCCCGCTGAGTGCGGTTAGCCCGTCTGGCAGTCCTTTTGCGTACATGTTATTCTGACCCATATATTGCCACACTATGGGTACCAGCCCAAGGCTGCTTTTGCAATACTTCACTGTGGCATTACTTCACTCTGGCTTTCTCAACACTACACAGTGTTAAGTAGTGTCTCAACGGTGTTGGTCACAAATCGCAAAGGAAAAAGGTCCCAAAATTAAGTGCTCAGTTCATTCTCCAGAATATTTTGAAGAAGAGAAAATCCTGTGTAAAGTTTTCCCGCTCACCTCGACTCCCAAACAAAAGCAAAAACGCATGGATACTTGCCCCGATTTGATTGAAATGCAACATGCGGAGAATTATTTTCTGTAAAAATCATCACAGGCAACGAGACTTGTTTAAAGAATGAAAACAGTCTTGATCGCAACTTCTTATTTTTATTTGAGTGGCCGGTTTCGATTCTATTTAAGAACCATCTTCAGGCTCCAGAACGGTGGGTGGACTCCGTAGAGCAAGTTTCGCCGACCGTCGACGCTGGAATAGCTGCTCAGCAGTCAGCGTCGACGTTGGAATAACTGCTCAGCAGTCAGCAGTCAGCGTCGACGCTGGAATAACTGCTCAGCAGTCAGCAGTCAGCGTCGAGGGTCGGTGCAACTTGCTCTACGGAGTCCACCCACCGTTCTGGAGTCTGAAGATGGTTCTTAAATAGAAGCGAAACCGGCCACTCCAATAAAAATAAAAAGTTGAGATCAAGACTGATTTTATTCTTTAAATTTTAATTTTAAAAGGTCGCTGATAATGTTTTCAAAAATTTAACGAGACTTGTTGTTATGAATACCAACCCATCACAAAACTACGAAGCGGAAAAATTCACATGAAGGCTCAAAATTTTGACGACGTAACCGACATACAAGCGAATAAGACACACGAGTTGATTTAGCATCCCAAAGAAGGACTTTTCCGACAATTTCAGATATTTATATGAACGTTATGTGCGTTGCACTGAAGTGGTGAGTGGGGGGAAAGACTGTGTACAAGGGGCGATGAGAAAGATTCCGTTCATAGGCCGCACAGTCCAGATCGATATGGCAACCAGGCAAAATCTCCGTGAGCATTGAGGCAACCATCACACCGATGCACTAGGCTGAAGATAGCCGTTTGGTAAAACACCGTGTCCTGCTGCGTGAAGATGTCCATATCTGCCTGCTGCACATCCTCGTTAGCCGACGATCGTCGGCCCTTTGTGGGCTACTTTAAGGGATCGAATGCGTGATAATCGCACGGGCAGAGATCAGGATTACATGGCGGGCTCTCGAGTGCCTCTCACTTGAGTTGGCGCAATTTCAGAGTTGCGACACTTGGGATACGGGGACGTGCGTTATCACGAAGCAACAGCATCCCTTGTAGCATATGGTTTTTGATAGACGTGTTGCCCCATACACATTCTTCCTTCTCTGATCGATATCTACCCGTGTTGGTCCTACGGGAGCCAAGACGCATTTGGTAATAACGTCGCCATTCTTCACGTTCCCACAAAAAAAAAAAAAAAAAATGGTTCAAATGGCTCTGAGCACTATGGGACTCAACATCTTAGGTTATAAGTCCCCTAGAACTTGGAACTAGTTAAACCTAACTAACCTAAGGACATCACACACACCCATGCCCGAGGCAGGATTCGAACCTGCGACCGTAGCAGTCCCGCGGTTCCGGACTGCAGCGCCAGAACCGCACGGCCACCGCGGCCGGCTCACGTTCCCACATTTACCGCTCAAATGTAAAAAAGGACACGAATGCCACACCGGTCCATTTCGTGCATGTCACTGATTATACAGGGTGCTCTAAAATTCCTCTTACAAACTACTAGTACTTGCAGAGTGAACGTACCGTTTCCATGTCACAATCCTTTGAAAACATGTTTTCAAGGTACGTAAGCAACAGGGTAGTCATAGTGAGAGGCGCTTACGTTGTGTCGGCTAATGTCATTTGACGTCTGTCCTACCTCTCTTATCTGGTTCGAGCCTCATTCATGTATGTGTGAGTGTTGGAGCAACATGGTTGAGTACACATTTGCAGAATATACCAACAAGATCCTTCTGTATGGCGAAGCTCACGATAATGGAAGAGATGCTCGTCGCTTTTATCTAGATCGTTTTCCATAACGTTCGTCGCGTCCCCTTTTTGCCACAACTACGCAACGGCTTCGAGAAAGGGGCACCTTTACCGTCAGCAGGCGTGACTGTGGTTCAAATGGTTCAAATGGCTCTGAGCACTATGGGACTTAACTTCTGAGGTCATCAATCCCCTAGAACTTAGAACTAGTTAAACCTAACTAACCTAAGGACATCACACACATCCATGCCCGAGGCAGGATTCGAACCTGCGACCGTAGCTGTCGCTTGGTTACAGACTGAAGCGTCTAGAACCTCTCGGCCACCCCGGCCGCCTGTAAAATAAGTGATGTACTGGGACATCCCTAGTAAATTACGTGTAAAAGTTATCGCGTTACCGACATGTTTCCAAATGATTGTAGCACGGAAAAGTGACAAGGGTTCCAGTTCAAAATATTATGTACTCAGTCACCTCGACAAGCTCTAGAAGTTGTTGAGGGAAATTTTTGAGCACCCAGTATACCCACATCGGAGTCGCTCTATGTTGCCTAGCCTATACGCTACGGGAAAGCCCTCTAACAGAAACTTTTTATTCGCTCCTTACAGAACGCCTGAAGCATTGAAACCACCACATGAACGCTTTGGAAATGTGATTTTTTTCCGTCGACGGAGGCTCATTGTCACCTCGACATATCTTCACAGCCCCAAACCAGTAGTTATAAATACTTGGGCATCCAAGCCTTTGAATTCAATCTTTACGTCGTAGTACACCGGCTATGAGGTGGAGCTTGTGATGTGCTGCTGCTGTTCGCCAAGATGACGTCCACCTTCGAGTATGCTACTTATCTGCCCTACCAGACTCAAATGCTGTAAACTGCCGACCACGCAACCACTGATGAGTAGGCTGGAAGACATCTACCTACTGCTTGCTGAGCCGAACTCACTGCACACCTGTCGCATTATTCAGGATGCATGCTAATTGTTGTCCAGTCTCGAAGTTCTTAGGACTGACGGGGTATATTGCAACATTATTGCTGTGTCCGGGAGTTTACGGCAGAGGCTCGCAGCCCGCCGGCACGGCAGCCCTCGCCAGCCGCAAGGTGAAGGCCGCGCGGCGCCGCTCTGCTATGCTCATTACGGCGCGCAGCGGCCGCGACGTGACGCGCGGAGCAACGAACCCGCCACGCCCACGCCCGCAGCTCAATGGGTCCCGGCCGCAGTGACGGCCAGCTAGCTCTTTCTTTTTCTGGCCGCCACCACACTGCGAGCGACGAGAAAAGCACTCCCGGCTAATGCTCTTGCTTCAAACACGAGCTCTAAATAGAACATGACCCGCGATACAGCTTTTCTTAAATTCCACTTTTATCTGAACCTCGTGTGGAACTCACAATTTCTTTAGTATTTATCCTGTCTCCGGACTAATTGCAGCTCGTGAGACTTCTTGTTATCGCTCGGCGTGTTCTGTTGTTAATTAGGTCCCTCACTTCTTCGTAGGCGTTTCACCTGTGTCGCTCTACTTCTATAAGGGACGATCAAAAAATTTCCGTTCGTATGCCATTAAGTTCAGAATCGGTATAGGACTCAGGCAACACCGCCCTGAGCATTGAGGCAACCATCCCAACGACCAGATTGAAGACATACGTGTCCTGCTGCGTGAAGAACTCCGTAAATGCATGATGCACATCTTCGTCCGACAGGAAACGTCATGCCTTCAAGGCCTTTCTTAAGGGACCGAAGGCGCGATAATCATGTGGGAAGAGATGATGACTGTGGGGCGGGTGATCGTGTGTCTCACCCAAAGTTGACCGTAATGGATGCGGCTGGTCTCTAAAATGGAAGGTGAAGGCCGAATCGTGACCAGCATGGAACTTGGCGCACCATTCCAAATGTCGGTTTTCTAAAGACATTTAATAATTTTTTTTCATAATGTGGGGCCACAGTCACAATATATTTCTTTAAAGTCAGTACTCCCTATAGACTTTTTTTCATTTGCAGTGTTACATTTACACGATCATGATTTCGGCTTTAAAGTGCCATTATCAATGTTTTAGTGTTATACAGTGCCTAAGATGGAATACTGCCGTATTTAAAATACACTATTAGACACATTGTCTAAGGGTCAATATTTCTGGTAAAAGCCTACTGCTTTGTTTTATCACTGAGTATGCCATCTTAGGCGCTGTATAACATTAAAAGACTCGATAATGGCACTTTAAAGCCGAAATCATGATCGTGAAAATATAACACTGCAAATAAAAAACAGTCGAATGGCGGTACTGACTTTAAAGAACTCTAAAGACATGTTGCTCCATGCACTTTCTTCATTCTTCGGTGGATACCTACTGATGTTTGTCCTTCGGCAGTCAACAAAAGAATAACAGCACGTTGGTCCTGTCTGAACGCGTTTGGTGACAACGTCGTCATAGTTCACGTTTCCGCATTTACTGCACGAAAGTACGTACGAATCCAATACTAGTAGCTTGCCACAATGTCTATGTTTATATACACGCTTCGGAGACGTGCTACGTTGCATACAGGATGTCCCAGAGAACACCAACAAGCTTTAGGGACAGATTCCTTACACCAAAACAAGAAAAAACAATGTCTAGGAAACATAGGCTCTAAAATGCATACCTTAACACCTACGAGCACTTGTTCATCTCCGATACTATGAAATACCGGGTGATCAAAAAGTGAGTATAAATTTGAAAACTGAATAAATCACGAAATAATGTAGATAGAGAGGTACAAATTGACACACATGCTTGGAATGACATGGGGTTTTACGGGAACCAAAAAAATACAAAAGTTCAAAAAATGTCCGACAGATGGCGCTTCACCTGATCAGAATAGCAATAATTAGCATAACAAAGTAAGACAAAGCAAAGATAATGTTCTTTACAGGAAATGCTCAATACGTCCACCATCATTCCTCAACAATAGCTGTAGTCGAGGAATAATGTTGTAAACAGCACTGTAAAGCATGTCCGGAGTTATGGTGAGGCATTGGCATCGGATGTTGTCTTTCGGCATCCCTAGAGATGTCGGTCAATCACGATACACTTGCGACATCAAGTAACCCCAAAGCCAATAATCGCACGGACTGAGGTCTGGGAATCTGGGAGGCCAAGAATGACGAAAGTGGCGGCTGAGCACACGGTCATCACCAAACGACGCGCTCAAGAGATCTTTCACTCGTCTAGCAATATGGGGTGGAGCGCCACCCTGCATAAACATCGTACGTTCCAGCAGGTATTTATCAGCCAGGCTGGGGATGATGCGATTCTGTAACATATCGGCGTACCTCTGACCCGTCACGGTAGCAGTTACAAAACCAGAATCACGCAATCCAACCCATACCGTGACGTTCTCGTCATGCAATGGAGTTTCCACGACAGTTCTAGGATTTTCGGTAGCCCAAATTCTGCAGTTGTGTGCGTCGGTCCACAACACGTTACTCAACCAATCGTCATCTTCCACCATCTTTTGAAACGCCCACACCGCTAATGCCCTCCGCTTCACTAAATCGCCAGGTAACAGTTCATGATACCGATGGATTTTGTACGGATAGCATCGAAGGGTACGCCTAAGTGCCAACCAAACAGTAGTGTATGGAATTCCGGTGCGACGGCCACTACGGGGTATATCGTCTAAACAACCCGTGGCTTCGAACTTCGAAATCATTCTCGCCACAGCTGCATTTGTTAACGGACCTTCACCCGTTCGAATCCCCTTCATATGGCGATAGGATCGTAACGCTGAACTAGCACATTCCCCATTCTGATAATACAGCTTCACTAAAAGCGCCTTTGCAGGTAACGTCAACATGCTGCGACTGCTGGCGCATCTGATTCTCTCTCTCATTACAGCTCCTTTTATACACGATTGTCATGCGCAGTCACTGACGTTTTCCTGTCCAGCGCCATCTGTCGGACATTTTGTGAACTTTGTTTTTTTTTGTTCTAATAAAACGCCATGTCATTCCAAGCATGTGTGTCAATTTTTACCCGTCTATTTACATTATTCCGTGGTTTATTAAGTTTTCAAATTTATACTGACTTTTTGATCACCCGATACATCTCTTCTAGTTCAGGCTCTTTGCTTTCCGTATTTTGAAAGGAATTAGTATGGACTAAACAAGAAAGTAAGCATAGGGTCTAAAATACATACTTTAAGACGTATGAATACTTGTTCGGTAGAAGAGAGATGTGTTCCACACTAGCGAAGATGAACAAGTGCTCAGAGCTCTGAAGGTGTACGTTTTAGAGCCCATGTTCGCTAGTCATTTTTCCCAGTTTTTATGTAAGAAACCAGTCCCTAAAGCTTGTATGTGTTTTTGCGGTACTATGCATACGCTGCAGCAACGTCCTCAAAGGGAAGCTTTTTCATGACCCCTTATAATAATCTATGCAATGCTGGCCACTGAAAAATGTAACATCACAAAAGCAGCAAGCAACAACGTCGAACTGGCGTGAAGTGCTTCGGCATGCCACTTTTAACACTCCAGTACAACCGCAAACAGTAGGTAGCACGATCACCATCTATATTCTTTACACAAGAAAAGATTACGCAGCGGTCTTCTCATTCAGCAGTCGTTTTTAAATGTTGTTTGGTGGTGGAAAGGTAATGATACGCTCGTGAAAAAAGGAAAAATGTCTACCAGCAAGTGTCGGAATTCGGCAGCAGCAGAATCGTAGCCTATTGACACTGCTATTTATTTGTTCCGCGATATTGCTGCTCGGATTGGTTAGGATCCCACGACCGTCATGCTAATGCGGAATAGATGCATTCACGATGGCCACACTCAATGCCATCCAAGATTTCAGCCGTCCAGCGCGACTAGCGGAGACAGACGTATGGTTCGCTTGTTAGAGCAGTATCGTACAACCAAGTCACGTACCACGAGTCAGGAAATGGGCTTGTTTGCAGCAAGACGAGTATCTTTACGGAAAGTGGTCCGCCGTCTGAAGCACATCGCACTGTCAGCTGGGAGACGATTCTTGCGGGTTCCCTTGACGCGGCTACAGAGGAGACGCAGTGACAATGCTCAGTCGAAAGACAACAATGGACGCACGAGTGGCCATACGTCGTCTTCTTAGACGAGTCCCCACCCTCGCCGGTCGGTGTGGCCGAGCGGTTCTAGGCGCTTCAGTCTGGAACCGCGCGACCGCTACGGTCGCAGGTTCGAATCCTGCGTCGGGCGTGGATGTGTGTGATGTCCTTAGGTTAGTTAGGTTTAAGTAGTTCTAAGTTCTAGGGGACTGATGACCTCAGATGTTAAGTCCCATAGTGCTCAGAGCCATTTGAACCATTTTGAATCCCCACCCTCCTGCAGCCTAACGATGAGCGCAACCATGCTTGGCGGCTCCATGTATAGCGAACATACCGTACTTGATTCGTCATAGGCTTTCACCTGATACGATGGTACGGACTGTCACTGGGCACATAACACATATAGCCATTAATTTGAGCAGTAGGCATTTTCAAAATGGTTCAAATGGCTCTGAGCACTAAGGGACTTATCATCTGAGGTCATCAGTCCCCTAGAACTTAGAACTACTTAAACCTATCTAACCTAAAGACATCACACACATCCATGCCCGAGGCAGGATTCGAACCTGCGACCGTAGCGGTCGCGCGTTTCCAGACTGAAGCGCCTAGAACCGCTCGGCCACACCGGCCGGCGGTAGGCATTTTATTTGTGATGTGTTATGCTCGGTGGCTGTGCCGTATCTACGAAGTCTTCGTAATATTATCTTTTAACAAGACAATTCATTGAAAACATCTGGTCATGGGGTGACAGACTGGTATTCCAACACTGTCCTACCGCTACTACTGATAAACTCTGGAGTAGAATCCAGGCAGTATGGAATGACGTAACCATATCTGTCATCTGAGCTCAGTTGCATTCGATGCCCATCCGGGTTAGAGTCATTGTTTCTGGCAGTGCTGTCAGCTCTGTGCACGAATTTCACACACTATGTAGTCCCAGATCACCTACAAATGAAATCCTGTATTCTTACTACTATAAGTAATATGCACAGTAAGCAAAATTTCGTTATTTACCATGCCTCGTTTTGCATCTTTAATGACCAGCGAGCTGGCGAAGTGGTTAACACACTGGACATTCTCTGTGGAGGATCTGGCTGCAAATCACTAAATTTGGGTTTCATTTGTTTAAAAGAATTTGAAGCCATTATGAATATAATTATTTAGCAACTTGTTTCGAGGATTATACCTCATCTTCAGGCTAAATGGCATTACGAAAACAACTCTACAATAAGGTCATGCTGATGTTACATAGTCTTTTCGTAAATGCTGTGGTCAACCTGTGGAAGAAAACTTTGTAAGAGGCGATGTCACTTTGGAAGCTGGACTAATGTTTGCACGAAAATGTTTTGTAACGGTCACTCACTTTGTTCTTATGGCATGGCAGTCTCGTTGTGATGCGTTGCGGTGTTTCCATTTCCGTGATTCTCTTGGTCACTGTTCGCAAATTGTCACTAACATAGCAGTAAACACGATCACAAACACTTCTGTAGTACAGTGGACAAGATGGCGGCCGAAGTACAGCTGGTTTCGATTTGACTATCGATTTGTCGATCCGTGTGGTGTCAGATGTTTACATGTCTTCTGCACGTCTTGTTATCGTATAACAGATGTAGGTTGACGAAATACATTACAAATTGAGCACCTGTTACAATATTATTGAACACATCATGATATAAACTATTTATTTTACATATTTCTATGCAATTTCTGGGGCTACAGTCATACGACTGTCATGTTGTATATCTTTTATTCTAGGTACTGTAGGAAATTGGATAAGAAATGTGAATTTTTGAAGTCTTTCATTTCGTTCAGGATCTCGTTATTCCCCATGTGGCCATGTATGAATATTTCCATTTCTTCCAAGATGTCCATTTTCCATCTCTTTTTTAAATTACGTAGAATAAGTCAGCTATAGAGAAACATAAATGAACCAGAACACAGCGTTACCGTAGACAACGATCTCAAAGTACTAAATAATGTAGAAAAGAGCTGTAAAATGGAACAAGTTCACAGCACCAGAGCTGTAAAACTTCTTTAGGATTTGGAAATCTTCATACTTTAGCCTGTAAACTATAAACGGAGTTATTCGCGGTAGGTTACAGCGATACAGCGAACAGAACATAACTGCAAAGCTATTTTGCGCTAGACGAGTGAGGATTTCTGAAGTTTAACATACTATTACACTGAAGAGCCAGAGAACCTTGTACACCTGCCTAACATCGTGTAGGGCCCCCGCGAGCACGCAGCAGAGCCGCAGCACGACGTGCCGTGGACTCCACTAATGTCTGAAGTAGTGCTGGAGTGAATTGACTTCCTGAATCCTGCAGGGCTCTCCATAAATCCGTAAGAGTACGATGGGGTGGCGATCTCTTCTGAACAGCACGTTGCAAGGCATCCCAGATTTACTCAATAATTTTCATGTCTGGAGAGTTTGGTGGCCAAAGGAAAGATTTAAACTCAGCAGAATGTTCCTGGAACCACTCTGTAGCAATTATGGACGGGTGGGGTGTCGCAATGTCCTTCTGGAATTGCAGGTGATGCAGGTGATCAGACAGTGCTTACGTACGTGTCAGGGGTCCCATATCGATCCAATTGCACACGCCCACACCATTAAAGAGCGTCCATCAGCTTGAACAGCCCCTGTTACCATGCAGGGTCCATGGATTCAAGAGGTTGTCTCCATACCCGTACACGTCATCTGTTCGGTACAACTTGAAACGAGGATCGTCCGACCAGGCAACATGTTTCTAGTCATCATCAGTCCAATGTCGGTGCTGACGGGCCCAGGCGAAGCGTAAAGCTTTGTGTCGTGCAGTCATCAAGGATACACGAATGAGCCTTCGCCTCCGAAAGCCCGTATCGATGAAGTTTCGGTGATTAGATCGCACGCTGACTCTTGTTGATGACCCAGCACTGAAATCTGCAGCAATCTGAGGAAGGGTTGCACTTTTGTCACGTTGAACGATTTTCCTCAGTCGTCATTGGTCCCATTCTTGCAGGATCTTTTTCCGGCAACAGCGATGTCGGAGTTTTGATGTTTTACCGGATTCTTGATATTCATGGTACACTCTTGAAATGGTCATACTGGAAATTCCACACTTCATCGCTACCTCGTTGATGCTGTGTTTCATCGCTCGTGCACCGACTATAACACCATGTTCAAACTCACTTAAATCTTGATAACCTGCCATTGTATCTAACAACTGTGCCAGACAGGCGTTGCCTACCCCACTGCCGTATTCTGTCTATTTACACATCTTTGTATTTGAATACGCATGCCTATACCAGTTTCTTTGGCGCTTCAGTGTATGAACAGGTAAGGACAGTTAAAACAACCCATCCACTGGTTGACATCGTCGTGATGTCCTTATGATGCCATTCCTCCATGATAAATCGTTTGCTGTTTCAGGATACGGCAGTAGCTGTATCCAGATGACATTATCTTAATAGGTTGTATTTTTCAAGGGTATTCTCCAGCGTACTTCGGGTTCAGCAGTGTTTTCCATTCTAACACAATTTCTTGATTATTACTACCCACAGGGAAAGGGGACGCCTTATAGCTGGATGCTTCGATCATTTCCTTGAAACGTTCAGGTGTTTTCATCGGTATCTTTGTGTTGCATAATCCAACATTTTTATCGACTTACGTGGTTCTTTCGTCTTACAACAAAACTTTGAATGCTAATGTCTCTATACTCGCTTATATTAGCTTTTTCCAATTTTAACCTCTCAAAATATGTATATCATCAGCCTCGATCGAGCTGTGGCAATGACTCAATTTTGATAAACCAAGTGATTTAACTGTTTTTCTCCCCCTGACGCTTCATTCACGCATCCTCACTAAGAATCCTTAAGACATATAAATGTAACTTAGTAAAGCTCTAAATCATCAGTCTAAATGTTGATGCCTCGAGGAGGAGATTAGTGTTTAACGTCCCATCGACAACGAGGTCATTAGAGACGGAGCACAAGCTCAGGTTAGGGAAGGATGGGGAAGGAAATCGGCCGTGCCCTTTCAAAGGAACCATCCCGGCATTTGCCTGAAGTGATATAGGGAAATCACGGAAAACCTAAATCAGGATGGCCGGAAGCGGGATTGAACCGTCGTCCTTCCGAATGCTTGATGCCTCGGTAACTGTTCATTCTGTATTGCAAACAGACGTTTAATCAATTTGCAATTTCGAGTATTAACTTCAAACACTTAAAGTAACGTAAAATTTCACTGGCAAAACTAATAACTAAAGATACAGTACAAATTAAGAGCGCGCAATTTCAAGTATCCTGTATTTAACTTAGCGAGTGACCTGCTGGTTTGTATATATTTTATTGTTGTTATATTAAAAGTAAAATCAGTTGCTCATTTGCTTAAGTAAATTCACTTCAATCTTTCAGTAATCAAAAGTAAATTGCTTGCGTTTTTCTAAATTTTGCATTACGTTACGCTGAGGTTACTAAAAATCATTTTTTTGCGAAACAAAGTTTCAGTTACAGTCAGTCATTTATTTAACCAGCAACTTCATTTACCTTTTCTTTCAAACCTTCTGTTGTCACGCATGTGATTATTTGCTTAATGTCTTGCCATTACCTTCCTTAAAATTCTGGATATTCATTGCCTCAGTGGGTTGTAGACCATGTAATTATCCCTCTTCTGATAATGAGTATTTTTTGTATTATCCGTACTTTTTGTATTACAATATTATGTGGTACCCTTTACCCTACGTGTGGTTCGTGAGCGATTGTAGTATATCCCACCCGTTTCAAAATTATTATCAGTATTTCGATTAGGTTTGGGACAGATTCTTCCTTCTGAAGGGTCTGTTGTACAATATCCTCCTGCTAACCGGTATTATTTTCCTTCGGTAACGATAAACTCACTGTAAATTTTCAAAAGGCATATGCGATCACGGTCAGTTATATCGGAATACAGTAGGCCGATAGGAAGGAGGAGGTTACAAGTCAACACAGATTTCGCAACAAAGGATGTTTTCTCTGTAAACCATCCCTTACCCACGTCCGATCGCACAAACTAAGCTGAAATGGAGCGTGAGCAAAATATATAGGGACTGTGTTGTTGCAATACTCAAGGCCGGCACCAGTCACCCAGATTTCAGGTTTCGTAAATGGAAAATACTAAAAACCATATTGTTCTCCGACTGGAAACACACGCAAACACACACACACACACACACACACACACACACACACACACACATATGTTGTTAGTAACACTATATCCAAGGTTGTTCCACATGACGTATTGTGTGGACGTTAGTGTACATTGTATTTTGAGAGGATAACGTTGGAACTGAATACAAATTGCAGGACTTCTAACATTCTGCGTGGTGTCTGTTTGTTCTAAGTCGTGTATCCCTACCACTTTCGCGCAACGACGCTATGAGCGTGTTTTTTAGGGAATTGACTAGTTTAAACCTGGGACCTGTTGCTGGTAAGGAGACGCCAGACCAAACATGAAATGTGGAGTTCAGAAGAGTTCAGTGAGACTAGCGATATAACCAAATACTTAATGATTTCAGCGTCAGCTCCACTGCACTCCCTGTAAAACAATCTTAATACTAACTAAATTTAGTGGAAGGGGTTCAAGGCTTTCCTATTTTTAGTTAGCTGGTAAAATAAAGTCGAAAAAGCAGTTAAGTTTACCATTGGAAATTTTATTCTACTCACAAAACATTGCTTATAAGTTGCACTATTGATAAAAGGAAATGTTTTAATACAGGATAATAAAAACCAACTGCGTTCAACAAAAATGTGAACGAATATTCCCTGAATGGGTTTCCAAGCTCTACAATGGATCGAAGGGTGACCTTTGCCATATCACATCTATAATCTAGGTTTAAATTAAGTTTCACAAAAGAGAAAACTACCAAAATGGTCTACAGTGACCCTCAATTATCTTTAATTACTTATCTAACTTGTCGTAAATTACAGTGGCTGATGTGACTTCTCAATAATTATATAACAGAAAAATCATCGCGTTTCAGATTTTTACTTCAAGTAGCAAATGTGAACACCATGAGATTTAATTGACGATCGACACTAGTATTACGTAAAAAGGGGGTGTAACAGATGAGACTTCTGCAGTTCTGAGTGAAGCTTTATGCACTGTTATGCGGCATCGCGTGCTTTCATTATCTTGTCGTTGGTTAGGCAGCATCAGGGGGCGGCGGGCGGCACAGCTCCATACAGCTCGCCATCTCGGAAGCAACTCTCTCCTAACTTCTCCTTACTACAATTTACCGAAGTTGGTTTTCGAAAACCTATCTGGCTGTCTTTTCAACTGACCAATCAGGGTCTCAATGTTAACCTTAAGCTCCGCCTACAAAATTCTGTCTATCCAATGAGAAACGTTATACTTTTCGTGGCGGGGCAATGTTTTTAACGTTTGCAACGTAACAGAGACGCATATAGTCTCACGCTAAAACTTGCAGCTGGTGTGGCCCTTTTAGTGTTATCGTAAGATCTATACTGTTCTTCTGGAGGGCTCTATCTTTTAACATGGGCTGGGGGTGGTCCTGGTGGTCGGCAGGCAACGTGGGTGTCCGTCCCTTATCGTAGGGCCTTCTAGTTTAACACGGTTCTGCTATCGGCTTCTGTTCTCGTTTCTTCCCTCGGAACTGCATCTGTTTCACGGTGGGAAGGTATGACATGCTTTTAGGCGTTCTTGTGTTAGTCTGTGGTATTCCATTTGCTCACTTGTTGATCGTATTACTTTGGTTAATTTAATGTCAGGATTTATTCGGAGCTATGTGATATACTGCTGGATTTGCTTATCATGTCAGGGTTTTCATGGAAGGTGTTGGATTTGCCTGACACCTTACAGACTGTAGTAAAAGCGGTGTGTTTATGCTGTTAGCGATGGCGTAGAAAGGGAGAATGTGGAAGCCACTATTGGATCATTGACTAGTACTTCCCTGTAGTGAAGCTATTCTGCACTGTGTTATCCTTAAAGCTTTCGTCACTAGTGTCACGTGCCTAACATCTTGACGCTAATGAGGTGTGGTGGGAGACTTGTACACAAGTTGTATGTCTCCAACTCTCCATCACTCTCCAGTCTGATGACTGAGTTCTCCCTTTACAAAATTCGTACTGCCCCTCTCTGTATCAAGGCCATTGCATTAGCATGCGCAAGAGACCTCGGGGAGGTAACAAATGTGTTGATTGACAACCGTGTTTGGCAGGCGAGCAGCGTCACCAGGCGTGGAGAGTGTCTATGCAACCCGGCGCACAGACGGAATATGGCCGGGGCCACTTTGCAGCGCTACTCACTGGTTCGCTGAGTTGAGTGTGAGTGGCACCCCAAACGCGCGTTAGTAGCGCAGAAAACGCACGTTAGTGGAGCTGCAATAAGTGGAGGATATTTCATTAAATGTTCAGCAAGATTTGGCAGGAATTATACTAGAAAATTGCTGTCTTCTGCATAACTTCGTCAGGAAAAGAGATGGTTGTAAATTTGAGGGCACATTTTGTGTTACTCGATTAGAGGATGAGATGCTGGCACACAACTCTCTACCTGGAAACACTATTAAATGCATCCGAACATTATCTGCTGATTACTTCTTGAATGAAGGGGCACTTTGACCAATGGTAATGATTTTGGAGCACAGAGTTGTACAGTTACTTCTTGAATGAAGGGGCACTTTGACCAATGGTAATGATTTTGGAGCACAGAGTTGTACAGTAGTGAAACATTAACTGTGGGAAAACCGGAACAGAAGAGAATCGAGGTATTCGAGACGTCGGTGCTACAGACGAATGCTTTAAAAATTAGGTGAACTGATGAGGTGAGTAATGAGGATGTTCTGCGCAGAATTGAAGAGGGAAGGACTATATGGAAAACACTGGCAAGAAGAAGGTACAGGACGATCGGACATCTGTTACGACATCAGGGTATAACTTCCATGGTACTAAGGAGAGGAATTCGTGGCGGACCGCATCAAAGCAGTCAGAAGACGGACGACAAAAAAAAGTACTGAATTTGTGAAGTATTTTAGCTACTACAGTATTTCCGGTATGACTGGTATTTTGCATAAATAAACACTACCTTACATACCGATTAAGTTGGATATGACGCACCTGTTGCATTCCGTTCAGTTAGTTCTCAATCAGAGAGGCCTGTAGCAGACTTGTCTCCAAAAATGGATTAAATCTTGCACAAAGTGACTGACAAAAACTACGGACCTTGCAAATCATCTGTCTGATTTTTGTACCTATCAGAATTAGGGAATTACAGTTTAATTTCGTCCAGATTTTTTCTCAAAAATGTACAGTATCAGTTTTTACGAAACATGAATGGCTATGTTGAATCGCGTTGAATATTATTTAACAGTCAGATATGCATCGGTTGAGAGTTCATGATTCTATTCTGAACTCTTCGTCACCAAATTTCGAAAAATCTAAGATTACAGTGACAGACATTCGCTGAAAATAACTGTTCACAGTAAGTCAAGTGAATTGTATTCTAAGATACTAGTAAAAGCTAACTGAAATGGCCGTAGTGCTGCTTGAAGAGCTAGTCTACGAATGTACCGAGCAGTGAAGATCCTCAGTATACTAAAGTAGCTATGAATATTGATTTTAATTGCTAAATCGTATGCGGTGAAGCAGTCTAGTAAGTTTAACTCTCGGCTTAGATTGTATGATGCAATCTGGAGAAGCTCTCAGTAAGCGAAAATGCTGTAATTAAACATCAGAAATGGGAAACGTCATAGATAGACATCATTCCAAAAAATCTGGTTTAATCATGAACTTAAAAAAATGTTGTTATTGACATCCACAGACAGTATTATCATCAAGAAAAATTGGACTAAAGTTGTGTCATCGTACATACTTCCGATTGGCGTGTACAGATCTTGTGCTTGAATTCAACGATTACTTACAATTTTTCTGCAATTGCTTCTTGTCCGAGATGCCTTAAAATTGCCAATCTGCTTTTTCTGCGTATTGTGTGTTTCTGCCGTGGCCAAGTTCAGCACAATTAGCTTGTTTTGAAGACACGTATTTCTGTTATCCATGTAAGCCTCTTCTTCGAGACAACCTAATGATTTCAACGATTCAATACTGGTACTTCCATATGAAGTCATATGAGGAAAATACTGCAGCGAAAACAATTGTTTACAAGATTACAAAAAGTAGTCTTGCCTCTGAGCACCGCCACCGGCATTTGTGTTGACCTACAGCCTTGCAACGCGAAGTGATGTCGTTTAACAAAACCTGTGCGCGGAGCACCTCAGATCTTAAAAAAGTAACTTCATACGGGAAAGCTAATGGAAACAGGCATAATGTGGCTACATAACTCGATCTATAACCGATGACCTCAGTGTATGTTTCTTCACAGAGTACTGCTAATGCACATAAACTTTCCCAAAAACGTGTGTTAATAGTGATAGCGAAGTTCACTAGCCATTGGACTCTGTTGTACAATCGGCATCAAATAAAATTCTTCTTATATTAGGAGGGTAATTAAAATACCTAATTCATGATCATATTTCAATCTAATGTGATGACGGAAGTAAATCATAGTAAGATTTTAAATACAATTATCGATATAGGCAGCAAAGTGATTACGATAGTGGAGCTTTATTTGACAGGAGCTAGCTTGAAATCTTAGGCAATCATGATGCAAGTTATTCATCATTTTTTTAAATAATTTTAAATCAATGCTGGGTTCCACTTTTATAGAAACTTGTCACTGACGATGCATTACACATTTTTCAACTGATATACCGTTTCGCCTCTGCTGATACATCGCAGAGACGTTAAATTATAACTTCCACCATATCTTCACACTGAGAACGCGGAACAGCGATTCTCTTATTTAATTTTCATTAAAGAAAATAAAATCATCATAAGTATTAATTTAATAAAGGCTCTGTGTAGCGTTTTAATGAACGATATAAGCAGCTGACTTCAACGATATGGGAATCGTTTTAGTATTTAACTAGTAGATATTTGCTACATTACACGCCTCCTACAATGTAATTTCTTTATCCGAGATAATTCCTGTCTCAGTGTCTTCCTGTTTCAATCAGCTCTCTGTGGAGTCGCGTGCCTCAGACACTGTTTCCACCAAATTTCTTTGTCTGACTTATGTACGAAACACCCATATTATCTGACCTCTGTCTACAGGTATTGAACTTACCGAGGTTGACACTTTTCAGAGGCCACTTCAAAACCTGGCTGAACTGTGCAGTTCAGGGAGGAAGTCTTCATGACAAATGGAGTGCGAGTTTTGTGAAACCGAATGAAGCCAAGTCAGCCATCTCCGGGTTGTTTCCAGATGGTCGTTTCAGCGCTGCTACTGAGCCGTCTCCAAATCTCTCCTAGCAAGCGCTGTTGGTGAAGGTTTATAATGTCATTTACATCGGAATGAGGCTTCCAAGTTCAGATGACAACGAGCACATCGCTGTTTCAAATCAAGTTACTCCCAGCTAGATAATTCAGTTTATGGAAGTTCTATTTACATGTCATGAGAAATTGAATTTAGGTGTCAACAAAGGCTTATAAATGATAGCATGAAAAACGTTCTGTCATTAATAGTGAAAATGAAGTGATAATCAAAGCTCTTTGAGCTGACTAATACTCCTTACCTCACTGCTGTTTCAATTCACAATTTTTTGCTTCCTTGTGGAAGTCTAACGCTGTCGTAGAATTGGCGTCTATATTCTTCAGTATACTAACAGAGGTCGCATCAATATCTTGTTTCTCAAAGACACAGTACGGAGTTTATTGAATGTGGCAGAAGAAACTGCAAAAAACTAGTGTAAAAATTTGTTCCGAAGTAACAAGGAAAATTCTGCAGAAGTTCGGGGTCTACTTTAATAGTCTGTTACACCACAAGTATCAGTCACTACGTGTACTATACGTGCTTAAACACTTTAAATGGTATCCTGAGTGTTGCCTTTTTCTATTATTATGCCTTACGAAACGTAAGAGTTAATTTCTGCAAGTAAAACATACACAGCTTTTTGCAGTTTCTGGATCTAGCGTCGAGGCTGTGCAGCGGAAAGGAACTGGAGTTGAAATTGGGAGGGCGGAAGTTGAAGCCAGAACACCCTGTTTTAGTGAAAGTTGACCCTCATATGGCTGTTCAAAATGTTTATTGCAGTTTCAGTTTCGAAATTTTGTCATTTTCGACCATTGTGAAGTGTTAAATTCCACACCAAAACTTTAAGCTGTTACTTGCTAGAACACTGTTCCCAACAGTCGGAATCCGAATACGTATGGTGGTATAAGTATACCAGTTTTTCCAAAAACCAAGTAACCACGAGCCATGTGGCAAGGAAAATAATAGCAAGCAGCTTGTACAAAAATAAAACTACGTCCACAGTATACAGTGCAGCCAACGTGGTGATTATATTACAACTGGATTGTTGGCTACATAAGCGATTCTATTTCGGTGTTATTGTACTTGCTGTGTGACTCGTGCTCACATGATGTATGGCCGAGCGGCAATATTTACACAACCATACTTATTTCTATCCAGAAAAAAAAATGGATTCTGATTTCTAGCCTCCCTTGTAACCCTTTGCACCACTATCCTCTCCGAAGGTTACTGTCCTCAATTATGGAAAATTTCCAAAACGCCTCTTCCCCTCAAACCACACAAACCTCTTACTGACATCTCCTCCTAGCGCCCCATCTGCCTCACCTCAGTATTCAGCAAGGTCTTCGAATACCGTCGTCTCCCGCTTCATCCACCAACAACTGAAACAACACAATCTTCTTACCAGCAATCAACATGGGTTCCGTACTAACTTCTGCTCTAATGACGAGCTCCTGCAGCTCTTATCCCACCAACGCAACTCCCGTAAATCCGCTATTTTTGTCTCCCTCGACCTAGAGGAAACATGCGAACGCATATGGCATTCAGGGCTCCTTTTCAAACTTCAGGCATTCCGCTTTATTGCATCTTTCCTATCTAATCGCCCATACTTTGTCATTATTAACAACACCAATACTCATACCTTCCATCCCACTGCAAAATTGCCCCAAGACTCCGTTCTCTCTCCTCTCCTTTATCTCCTCTGATATGCCCAAACGACCGCCGGCCGGAGTGGGCGAGCTGTTCTAGGCGCTTCAGTCTGGAGCCGCGCGACCGCTACGGGCATGGATGAGTGTGATGTCCGTAGGTTAGTTAGGTTTAAGTAGTTCTAAGTTCTAGGGGACTGATGACCTCAGAAGTTAAGTCCCATAGTGCTCAGAGCCATTTGAACCCAAACGACCCCCACCAGTCCATCTCCTTCAGTTTGTTGATCACATGCTTTCCTCGCCCTCTACTCTACACTGCTACACTGCAGAAATCCCAACTAATCCTCCAAATCCACCTCAATCGGTTTACCTTCTGGTGTAATCAGTGGCTCCTCAAAATCAACTCCGCCAAATCCAGACAACAGCTATAGGAAGAACCACCTGCAACTGCCATTTCCATGACTTCTACCTTACCATTTACGACCATCCTATACAGTTACTAAAACACTAATATATCTTGGACAAACCATCGACCGGCAACTAACGGGGAAATACATCCAGTTGTTTTGGTAGAAATGCAGATCTTTAAGCATCTGCAACATGTTAAAGACAATATCCTCAATGAGCAGCTCCTACTAAGAAATAGAAAATGTTTTGAAGGTTTCGCGCCTTTACTTTGTTCTTCATACTTGTAAATCTGATGATCTGGCGATTATCACATGCTCGCGCTGATTGGCGAGCGCGGTTGTTCAAGCTGTTCATCTTTTTTTTTTTTTTATCCACATTTTCCTTTTACGATGAAGGTTATTTTAGCCCGTTGAACACGTCACGTTCTATCCCTATACCTTTATTACCACGACGTCTTTAGATTACGTATCCTCAGCCCCCCCCCTCCCCCCTCCCAAGGCAAACTACTGGCTTTAGGTATAGTTTTTAAGAGTTCCTCCTGTTGTCATAGGTAGCTTCATATAAGTTTCTTTACTAGCATAAGCAACCGTGTGCGGTTATTTTTAGGTTTCATCTCCTATTTAACTCGTATCTTGTTCTATCCATATCATTTTTTGATATACGTTGATCCACGGTAGGGCTATTTAGCCCTGATCCATGTATAAACTTTCTCGTATTCGTATGCGCATGCGCATACAAGTAACTTCCCTTGTCTTGCGCTTGTGCATAGATAGCGTGTGAGGCATGTAAGTGAGCGACCGTTTGTAGCTGCAGTTTATGGCGGGTCATGGCCCATCGAACATAGGCCGGTGTGACGTGGAGCGTACACCATTAAGTTAAGTAGTGGTTTTGACTTTGTACATATGTACTGTTTGTGTTTCCCTTTTCTATTTCGTTTATAAACGTATAGCTATGGTGTTCTTTTAATCATTGACAAAGTTCTTCTTAGGCACTTGTGAGTTTTATTGTTGTTCTGAAGAAGGTGTAGTTATCTACGCCGAAACCCGGGTTAATACTTAACACTAGGTGCTTTTTTTCGCAATCGAGGCGGGTTTTTAGTTTTTTAATAAAGTAAGAGCATATGGACTATCAGACCAATTGTGTGATTGGATTGAAGAGTTCCTAGATAACAGAACGCAGCATGTCATTCTCAATGGAAAGAAGTCTTCCGAAGTAAGAGTGATTTCAGGTGTGCCGCAGGGGAGTGTTGTAGGACCGTTGCTATTCACAATATATGTAAATGACCTTGTGGATAACATCGGAAGTTCACTGAGGCTTTTTGCGGATGATGCTGTAGTATATCGAGAGGTTGTAACAATGCAAAATTGTACTAAAGTGTAGGAGGATTTGCATCGAATTGACGCATGGTGCAGGGAATGGCATTTGAATCTCAATGCAGACAAGTGTAATGTGCTGTGAATACATAGAAAGAAAGATCCTTTATCATTTAGCTACAATATAGCAGGTCAGCAACTGGAAGCAATTAATTCCATAAATTGTCTGGGAGTAGGCATTAGGAGTGATTTAAAATGGAATGATCATATAAACTTGATCGTCGGTAAAGCAGATGCCAGACTGAGATTCATTGGAAGAATCCTAAGGAAATTCAATCCGAAAACAAAGGAAGTAGGTTACAGTACACTTTTTCGCCCACTGCTTGAATATTGCTCACCAGTGTGGGACCGTACGAGATAGGGTTGATAGAAGAGATAGAGAAGATCCAACGGAGAGCAGCGCGCTTCGTTATGGGATCATTTAGTAATCGCGAAAGCGTTACAGAGATGCTACATAACCTACAGTGGAAGACTCTGCAAGAGAGACGCTCAGTAACCCGGTACGGGTTTTTGTTGAAGTTCCGAGAACAAACCTTCACCGAGGAGTCAAGCAGGATATTACTCCCTCCAACGTATATCTCGCGAAGCGACCGTGAGGATAAAATCAGAGAGATTAGAGCCCACGAACAATACAAGACCGATAGAAGTACTCAAGGTACCGTCCGCCACACACCGTCAGGTGGCTTCCGGAGTATGGATGTAGATGTAGATGTAGAAACACTTCCATCAATACTACACCTACACACACGCCATATCCTGTCCCAACGCAATTTCAACTGAATCTCTCTCCCAGACGCCGACCGTGGTGGCCGAGCGCTTCTAGGCGCTTCAGTCCGGAACCACGCGGCTGCTACGGTCGCAGGTTCGAATCCTGCCTCGGACATGGATGTGTGTGATGTCCTTAGGTTAGATAGGTTTAAGTAGTTCTATGTCTAGGGGACTGATGATCTCAGAAGTTAATTCCCATAGTGCTTAGAGCCATTTTGAACGATCTCTCCCAGACAATGAAATCCGATCAGATATTTATCGTTCCTACCAGCTATAGCTTTTCCCATCTATTTCTACTCCATATCAGAGCTCCCCATCTCTGCTCTCTCTCCATTTCACTACCTCCCTTCCTCTTCTGATACCACGGCCCTGCTCACCCACCGGACTCATCTTTCCTTTCAGTCTTTGCCAATACCCACGTTACTGACTACCGTCCTTCTACAGATACCACCCAATGGCTAATAAATTTTACACCCACCATCGTCCAAACGTTTCCCATAGCTCTATAGTGAAAGTACAGTGCTTCATTTTAACAGAAGTTGCCGTTTGATTTTCATTTTTATCTTTACCTGTCAGGTTTCTTATTTTTATTTTTACGCTTTAAATGAAGAAAATCACTCCGTATTTTTGTAGTTACCTCTACATTGTATTTTTAAATATTTTTAAAATTTTTGCATCGGTAAATGTTTTGCCATTCCTTCATTAATCTTTGTAAATGCTCCAAGCTGAAGAGCGGGATATTGTACGGCTGACAGCCCCACCCCCCTTTCCCCCACTCGCCCAGATGGAGCGAGTGGGATGAAATAACACTAAAGAAAAAAATTGGATTCAGATTACCAGGAACTACGTTCTAGCACGTCACAACTTGAAGTTGTACAGTGGGCTTTAACATACTACAATGCCTGTCAATGACGAAATGTCGAAATTGCAATCGCAATAACTATTTTTAACAGCCATCAGCGGATTGACTACTTTTAATGACCACATTAAGTTCCAATATACTGATGGAGAATAGGACCAGCAACTTGGTATTATATTTTTTAAAATTTTCTTCCAAAATCCGTCACCGTTGCGATAATAGTCATGTCTATATGCTAACCAATTTTGGTGCATGATAGTTTGCTGTGTTCTATTGGAAAGAAATAGCATTTATACTCATGTGAAGCTTTTCGTTCTGTATTTATGTAATGATTACTGGAGGGAAACAATGAATATTTGGTTATACGTACATTGGAGAGACGGTATGACTACACTTACGTCTAAGGCCATTGTTTCAAAATGGACGTGATGGTCAGAAACTAGTCACCACAAAGAAACGACTATTATCGTAGCTGAGACGGATATTGGAAGAAAATAATAAAGATACAAATAAAAAAATCACATTAAGACTTTGGACCCAGCCCTCATCAAAACCCTGTTTCAGGTTTCTCGTGACTTCCGTAAATCGTTTATGGCAAATTCCAGAATAATTCCTTGCAAAGGAGGGGATGACCAGTCAGAAGAACTGTGGCACGCTACTATAAGAGCTAGAACACAGCAGCATAGTCTACCGATAAAGCAGATTCTGCGGTGGCGTACATCTTTTCATAAGGAACGATCAAAAAGTTTCCGTTTGAGGGCATTGCTGCGGCGTATATGCAACGTACTGCAACTCCAATGAGGGTAAACAATATATGGAACGTCATGTAGGCAAGGTACTACTGTGGCATTCGTGTCCTTCCGACGCATTTGTGGTAAATACGGCAATGTGAATAAACTGTGGCGACGTTGTTGGTCCAAACAGGACCAACGTGCTGTTATTCTTTTCTCGGCTGCCGAAGGACAAACACCGGTAGACATCCATCGGAGAATGAAGACAGTTTATGGGTCAGCAAGTTTGTCGAAAAACACCGTTGTGGAATAGTGCCCTAAAGTCTGTGCTTGTCGCGATTCGACAGAAGAGGCTCCCATATCGCAAATATCTTAACGCAGAGGTTACTCCAACTCAAAGTGGGAGGCACTGGAGCACCTGACCTTTAGTCCTGATCTCTCCCCACGATAGTATCACGGCTTTAGTCCCTTAGAAAAGGCCTTGAAGGGTCGACGTTTCCTCTCGGACGAGGATATGCACAGGCACAGGCAGTTGCGGACTTCCTCACGCAGCGGGACCCGGTGTTCTACAAAGGGCTATCTTGAACCTGGTGTGTCGGAAGGGATGATCGCCTCAATGCTCATGGCGATTTTGTCTGAGTGGCATATCCATTCTAGAGTGTATGACCTTCGAATGGAAACTTTTTGATCGCCCTTACATGTCTTGTCTGTATAAATTCTTTTCAAGTAGAACGATTACAGAATTTTTCCATATTAGGGCACTTGTTATCCTTCACAGAACATGTAAAAATAATTATTTTTACGATTTTTTTGTAACTTTAAGTTTTTATTAAAATGCTGTAAACTCCGGCAACATTTCCTTGCTTCATGCCCCAAATGACTTTGTATACAAAGGCTGCCTATGACTAGAATATTGAAATTGGGTTCACCAATGCATAACTAGTGTTAAACCACGTAAATGACACGTTTCAAGAAGCAAGTTCTCAGCATTAGGTTACGAATCTTGATAATTAATAGTCAACAAGTGGTACACATTAAAAAGGTCTGACTAATGTGTCTCCTATACGTTAAAGTCAGTTCCGTTACATACCTTGAGTAAGAAAACTGACTTATTTGCAGCAAGGCGACTACCGGCACGACCAGTCGCGCGCGACATCTGGAGGTGTCTGTTGCAGGCCTTTGTTGCAGCGTATGTTGCTGCAGCCGCTGAATAAAGTGCGCCGACAGTGGTGCAGCCAATTTCAACATGGGCCAGTTGAGTGGCACGCCGCCGTCTTTTCAGACGGATCCCAGCTCACCGTAAAGCATGGCGATGTCGAGATTCTGAGAAAAACGAACGTTGCCAGATTACATTCGCCACCACCGTACGGGTCGAGCAGCTGTCTTGATGGTATAGGGTACCGTTGGGTATTTGTTAAGACCAGTATCTGTGCCCATCTTCGAGGTCTCAACAAGATAACGCCAGACTGGATATTACCCATGTCGTTCTGACACCTTGATAAAGAGGATATCCAACATTGTCCTGAGGAGCCCATTCGCCAAATCTCTCACCTGTTCCGAACACTGGTCATGCACTCCCTACAGACTGGCACACCACCACTCGCAAACTACTACAACTGATGAACCCTGGTTAGATTTGAATGGGGTGATGTACCCGTATCTAACATCCAAACTCTGTTCGACTCGATGCCCAGCTGTGTTAGACCAATTGTTGCAGCTTAAGGTGGCAGTGTTTTGTAATAAACTTCGCACCAACTCACGTACAGTTTCAATCATGTATTCTTTCTGCTGCATTGTATACACACAGTAAGTAAAGTATCGGTAAACGCTGTGCTTCCTGTTGCTGAAATTTTAATTGCCAGCAGTGCACTATCTGCTTCACGTCAACTCTTCACTACTATGCACAGTCGTCTGAGGTCCACATTCATGTTTGTCCCTTGATGGGCACCCATTGACAGTCAAGCACCACACTGTGTCTGCCTAATATCTTTGCGACGGCAGACTCCATCCAACGAGGTGGACAATGGAGGCCATCTGCACATCAGACAACGTGCTCAGATCGCTGCCGATCCAGAGTGACCGGAACGGTACGCTAGGTTTTTTTTCCTCTTTTTTTTCTCTCCACAAGGGCTGTCCGTTCCAAGCTCATGGGACATTTGTAAAGAATTAACACTGTTGCATTCAGGAACTCAGGTGGAGTAAACATTATTCTACAATAAATCGCCTACCTAATCCGAGTGCCTCTGGGATGAACTGGGCTATTACATAACTTAATAGGTTCATTCAAAATCCGAATTAACAATGCGTTTGCTTGTTCTAAGGTACGTGTTTCCCTCGTAGCTCTCTACCTTCACGGAATCTGTTCCCAACATAACACAACTATCAGCAAGCAGTCTTAGTCACTTGAACGGGTGAGAATGGGAGGGTAAGAACACCATTTCTTTTTCAGTGTGGGCTTCAGCAGACAGAAAAAAAAGGTGATCCTGCACTATCACTGAATACCGTAATGCGTGCAGTAACGTAGAAAAGATCTTTTTTTGGCGGCGGACTTACAGTGGCTGACGGTAACGCTGTTGGTATTGGTGACCAAGTACACTACAATCAAGGACTCATCAGCAGTGTCTGAGGGCCGAAAAAAGGATAACACAAGAAAAATAAAAAAACAAATCTGGAACATTATTATATAATAAAGAGTACTGATGACTGATGGGTAGACACAGTAATACAGACGTAGAACTGCTACATGATTGAGAAAATATAAGTTTCAGAAATTTTTGACCTTAGCTCCCTCATTTTCGGCTTGGTTCCGAAGTATTTTTAAAGTACAAGACCACTGATTCGGGCTGCTCGATAAGCTTCAGGTAGTCGGTATAGGAGCTCATAAATTGGTTCTAGTAAATATCATGAGCACTGTAAACAACTTCAACACAGCAAAAGAAAATCCTGTAAAGTTTTCCACGTAACCACTTCTAAGGAACAATTTGACTTCCTTTTTACTGTTCCTTGTCGCAGTAGATGGAGTAAACGCTGCGACCCATCCCATTTGCTGTCATGGAAAACTTGACTTGAAATAACACTCAAGATGGACCATATGTTGGTACATGGTGAGAATTTGAAAGGAGAAAGAGGAAGAACACTTGAACAGGACTGCATGATCTAGGATGCGACGTTTGCCCATCTATTCCAATTTGTTTAAACACGTAGTTGAGAATTGTAGGCCACTGAGAAAACTTGTTGCCGAATGCTCCCACCTAAGTAAACCAGCTGCGATATGCGAACTCGTAGACCTACTAGCACGATGCCCAAATGGCCAATGACAGACACGTTTGCTAAAATCGGAGCCTTAAATCCGTTTGCGCTTAACCTAAGAGACAAATATTGGCAGTACCTCAAAGTTTTAGTCCGTTAGGAAGGTTAATTTCAGTACACATCAGTCCCGGAGAATCAGTCTAGCAGTCCAGCCAGTGTATAGCGCGTCCCCGTCGGCAGTAAACACCAACACCTACCCTGCCGGCCGCTGTTACTCTCGCCCCCGCAGTCGTCGCGTTCTTTACGAGGTGACGCCTCGCCGACGGCGGGAGGCTGTATAAACGTTATTGCGCGGGGCATTAACCGCAGCAGTCACGCCTGTTTGCAACAGCGGTCCGGTTTAGAGCAGCTCTCAAGTCCCGCTCCGTCGCCAGGCCTTCGTTTTAACAGACGAAATTTCCGGTCTTGATGCATCTTTTATGAAGCGGAAAGCCGGAAACAGCAGACTGCTTTGCGCCGTTCCGTCATCAAGTCTTGAAAATATCCGTGCTCTTTATGCTGCTTCTATATTCAGCCGCATTTCAGTGAAGCAGCCTCATCTTCACGTGGCACATAAAGCTAACTTTAATCATTTCGAACTAGCGCGGTATAGAACAGCACACGTAAAGTAATTCCAATTTGTTACCTGAAGCAGGGATCACTGATCGAAACTTGCCAGGCAACCATATTACCATCCTGTACAGGAATATTATTACTGTGATCTGTAATACATTACTTTTATTACAATGTGATTAAGTATTAAAGTAATATCTGTAGTCTGAATGCTTGTAAAGTTTTCCTGCTAGGTATCGTTTTTTCATTTAACTAAAAATTTATTTCCACTACCTCATGTTGCTGCCATTAAAGAGAGTTATTAAATATATGAAAACAGCCATGTGAAGACAGAACGATCTTGTTTGCTACTTACCTCACAAACTTCCTACAACTGGATTAAAAACTAATTCTAACAATACTTACTGTCTCACTTCTATTTGGTGGAAATGTTTTGCCGGTAAGAATAAAGTTACTGCTACGAAAACGGTAAATATTGCTTGTAAACGCTATATCTCAACAGCCTTTCTACGGGGGGACGACTATGACTTAAATAATTGAGTCGGCATTGTAAATATCGACTATATCGTAACTTTTCGTGTCATCTGTTGCTCAGTACATTCATGCAAAGTTGTTTCATGTTCTTGCCAGTACTCATCCGAGCTAAGATCTCCAATTACACAGCTATGCAAGTCATGATACTAAAAAAGGAATGGTCCAGTCCGATATGTTACAAAGAATTACAAAGAAATGTACTGTCAATATTTTAGTTGTAGAAGTGCGTTGCAAGTATTTAGAAAAATTTAAAAATTACTCAGTTTTGCCGCGCGAAGAATCTGTACATCCCGTCCGACGAATAAGCGTCACAGTCGTGAAAGAGAACCTAGTGCCGCGTAGCGCGAAGTCAAAAGTTACATTCGCGAATGTTAAACGCTTAAACCATATCAAAAATGCCTCAAAGCGTTAAATTTTTGAATAATCTGCTGCTCATAATGACAGATAAACTATTACAGATGTAATTGTTACACAAGCGACTGACGGAGGGTACAAAATCAAGGCTGTGTATTAAGTTACATTACATACGACTTAAATAAATTGGGACCTTATTTCGTAGACATGAAATATTTCATAAAATCCCTAAAGCATAGTTCTTATGATAATTTTTGAGTAATGTACATTTCATTAACAGTGAAGCAGTTCCTTGTTCGGCCGGCCGGGGTGGCCGAGAGGTTCTAGGCGCTACAGTCTGGAACCGCGCGACCGCTACGGTCGCAGGTTCGAATCCTGCCTCGGGCATGGATGTGTGTGTGATGTCCTTAGGTTAGTTCTAGGGGACTGATGACCTCAGAAGTTAAGTCCCATAGTGCTCAGAGCCATTTTTGTTTGCCCGCTACAGTCCTCACAAAAATGCAAAGTCTGTATTGGACGACGAAAACAAACATTTTCCTTACACAAGGCACACCTGATAAAAGAAATATTAATGTATTTGCGCCCTTCGCGGTAATTACTAGTTTTATTTAGACAGAATTGGGATGCAGTAATAAATGGTCGTGGCCGTTGTTCTGCTTATTGTGCTGCGTACGAGGCATACGAGTATCAAATTCGTAAAACGCGATGATACAAACTGACAACGCTCAAGTGACTGAAGATTAAAGATACTGTTACGGTGCTAAAAATGAAACGCCAGAGTGCTATTTTATCCAAAAATTTTCTAAAAAGTGCTTTACACTGTCGGAACATTTCTTTATTGAAGGGCTAAATCACACTATTAATTCTGGGTGAGTCCTTCCTCCTCCTAAAGACAGAGGTGTTATGATCAGGCCAAGAGGGATAACAAGGAAGTATTTTCTGCAGCAGGTCAGAAGACGATTCGGATGTAGTATTGAAAATTATTCTCTCTCATTTTTCTAGATTTTGCTACATAGATTAGAAGAGTTTTGTAACTAAATTTAGTCCTTTCTTTATTTTTGGCCCTAATTTGCCTTGAGATTCCTTAGACAGATATGTATACTCCTAGCTGCAAAACAGTAATTCCACTGCTACTTATCACTGACGTTGTATACGAATTTATCACAGCATTCATCGAGTACAGAAGCGATTTCATCTTATTTCGCTCAAAACGATACAGTGTGGTTTGCGCACAGTTCTCGCGCCAAACCTGAACGTCTGGCTTTATACACAGCAATTTAGCCGCTAGCAAGAAGCTAAAAATTTATCTGTAATGCTACCTATCAATGACATCTCCTCTATAAGTTTACTTGAAAGAAACTTCATAATTTTGAGATTTCCATTTCCCCTTATAATTATTTGACTCTGTTTAACCACGTCGAAGAAGCCTGGAAATTAGCAATGTTCATCTCACCCGCGATTCAGAGGGTCTAGTCGCGTAGGTTTCTCTCGGTAATGGCGCACTGACTCTCACGAGCAGTTCTGAATCTTTCGGATAGTTTTTCTTTTACACTTTTGCGATTTATTTTGACGCATGGTTCGTACTGTGTTTAAATTTTCTTCCCTTTTGCACAATTCACGTTCAGACTTTACAAAACGAAACTAGCTTCGCAGCAGCTTAACGTTAAGTATTTTCTCCCTCCTTCATTTAACAAAAAAAAATTTTCAGCCTTTCTTTGTGACTGAAAGCTATTATTCTCCACGTTGTCTTTGGATAGAATGGCAGAGTGTTTTTCCTCCGGACTTTAACTATCACAGCAATTATCGATCAAACGAAATCGCCAGAGCTACTTCCCCTTTCTCCTAAAGTTTCCACAATTCCGAATGAAATGTCGACATCATTCGAATGAATGTCCAATAAACTAACTAATAAACAACACATACGTAGGTCTTCAGGAGGTGTAAGTGATTTCGATTGCATACCATATTCTTCTTACTGTATCTTCGCGAAGTTGAAAACTTTTTTTGGATACCGCATTGCTGTGATACTCTGGAATCTGCACAGGGACAGATGCTATTAGCAAGCACAGACGAAGAAAATACAAAGAAAATTAATTCAGTTGTACCTCCAATTTTAACATTTGGCTTTATTGCAGAGGGACATGCTAATTATTACAGATACTAAGTAAGTTGCAAATTGGAGCGAATAGTAACTGTAAACAATTGCGTCATTGAAGCTGTCGATGGAAACTAAAATTCGCTTTACAAATTACGATCGCGTTGTGACGTGTTATCTTTTAACGATATTCCTTGAATCAATGGTATGTGCCTGCCCTGTTGCACAGTAGCTGAAATTCTGACATTGTTTTTATTTCAGTGTATTCTTCCTGTATAAAAAAAATCGGGTTATGTTTCGACGTGTCAGTTTGGACCATTTTCTTGTAAGAATGCCGTAATCGGCATTTCCATTGTTACAACTGAGTCCTTTTGAAGGTGTGAAAATTTATTTCCGTGAAATCAGTAAGCTTATTCTCTTGTGCCAACACTGAAAAAATATCTATTTAGAAGTGCTTTCGACCCTACATTTGTTTGCTACTGGTAAATATCTCCCAAACGTCGGTAAGGCTTAAACCTAAATATAAGATCTCCTGCTACCTCTGTTGTGTGAAATGTGAGAAAGCTTTCTCCTCCTCTTTGTTCCACTTACTCACTCTGCCACTTTGCTCATCTCTCTCTCTCTCTCTCTCTCTCTCTCTCTCTCTCACACACACACACCTGCTCACACACGCACACACACACACACACACACACACACACAGACACACACACGTACGCAATTTCTCTCCCCTCCCTCCACCTTCCTTCCTACATACACCCAAGCAAATCATCTGTCTCTGTTTGAAGGAATCATCTACGCATTCGTCTTAAGCGATTTAGAAAACCATCTAAAACCTACATGTCTTTTCTTCTTCTTCTTCTTCTTCTTCTTCTTCTTCTGATACTGACTACGGTTGACCCTGTTTGTCTGCCTAATTCCTCTGATGTACCATACCAAGTGCTGTATCATCTCTCGACTGATCGTCCGGGTTTCCCTTGTGGTCGTCCATGTTTACAAGTTTTATCTAGCCTAATGGGACCCACCCATTCCACATGATTCTTCCAATTTCTTTTTCTTGTCTTTATTCATAAAATGGTTCAAATGGCTCTGAGCACTATGGGACTCAACTGCTGTGGTCATCAGTCCCCTAGAACTTAGAACTACTTAAACCTAACTAACCTAAGGACATCACACACATCCATGCCCGAGGCAGGATTCGAACCTGCGACCGTAGCAGCAGCGCGGCTCCGGACTGGAGCGCCTAGAACCGCACGACTACCGCGGCCAGCTTTATTCATACATTTGTAGTTTGTATACCACACTGTTTCCTTATCGACAAATTTGATCTTCTGTCCCACATGGTTACTCCTTGGATCTATCTAGTAGCTTCATTTCCTCTACAGTTAACTTTCGTGTTATCTATTTCGTTTCTACTTTAGTTGCTGCTGCAATGTCAAAGCAGGACGCACACTTGTTTCACACATATTTCCCGTCAACTGTTATAACTTTGTTTCTACACACAGTATTTTGCAGGCATCCAGCTACCCTTACTCCCTCGGTCACTTGATTTTTCACTCCCGTACTTAAGTCTTTATAGATAGTGATAACAGTCCCTAGATAATTAAAGCTCATCACGTCTTCAATTGACACGCCATATACTTCTAATAACGATTAAAATGTCCTGGAGCGCTCTTGGTGAACTCAACAGGATATTTGAAATTAAGCTAATCACTTGTACAATTAGCAAGCCGTCTACTTCTAATTTACATTGCAGAGGGGCTTTTAATATTACCGTACTCTTATATCCTTTATATGAGATTTCGGTCTTATATTGCTTAGCTGTCTTATTAAATTGATGATGCAACCTTTGTAAATTGTCCTCATTATTTGCTATTAGTACAGCATTATCAGCATAACATATAATATTTACCACTTTGGTTTTAATTTTATAGCCCTGTTCCTTTCTTACGCTATGATGTAGTCCATTATTAAGTTAAAGGGGAGTGGGCTTAATGATCTCTTTGTTTAATTCCTTTAACTAGTACAATTTCATCTGTGAACCATTCGTGTATTTTTCACTAGAGCCATTGGTACGCTCCTGTCGATTAAGATGCTTTTAACAAGTCAACGAAGTTCAGGTAGTTATTAAACTCTACGAATTTCTCCACGATCTGTCTTAAAGTGAAAATAGCATCTACTGAGCTCTTGCCTGTCAATGGCCGTATTGGTAGTTGAACTGCTTGTCTGGCTAAATGTTCCGCCTAACTTTGTCTTATTTTCGTTACAGTCATGCTTATGTCTTCCACTCCACTTTGGTCACGGATCAATTTGTTTATTTTTCCGTCTTCTCTATTAATTTCTAACATGCACCTCCACTCAATGTTTGAACTGTTTTCGCATTAAAAGTGCGTGTGTCGCTGACACAGTACAAAACCTATCAAACATTACAATTGTAAATTTCCTTTCATATACATAGGAAGCTTGGTTTCAAATATCCTGTCTAGTTTACTAAGAGCACTCCAGGACATTTTCATCGTTTTGCTTTTTCTCTTTGTCTTTCTGTTCAGCATTGTCTATAACTGCCCTAAATACAAAACCTTTTCCATTTTTGTGACTTCTTTGTTTGTACTTACGAAGTGATGGCTATATGTCATTTTCGTACAAGGCACTAGGCAGTGCTGCGTGTCACAGCATAAGAATGGCTTATGCATAGATTAGCTTCTTAATGGGAATTGGTCATTGGAGTAATATTGGTTACTGGCTCAAGAATAGGTAACGAGAAAAGAAATGTGTGTTAGTATATTACATCTGTGGTATTAAAGTATATTAACAATTAATACCTTGGTTTTTCAAAGGCTGTTCCACTAATTATTTTATCAATACTATGATACATAGAAGCTGTTGTTAACTATTACAACAGAAATACGTGTTGTTAGTAGAAACAGCTTATATTTTTTTACCATAACATCAACAGACATTTTTCTAGATTTCAGTAAGCTGAAACGTTTACCCCAAAACAGTGTGGAAGCCTGTAGGGATAATATACGCTCTGTATACAAGGTGAACCAAAATTCACGCACTGCGAACGCCTCACGGTTCCTCGAGTACTAATAGGCTTGTAAGAAAATTCAGTCACTTGCAATTCGACAACGCTGTAATCTTTTCTACCACAATATTCTATAAACGTGCTGCTCAGTTAGTGCAGAGGGTAGCCTTCCGTTCTAGAACCCGCGAGATCGAGAGTTCGATTCACGACCAACGTGTGATTTTCTTTTTTATTTTAGGCTCTTTTTATTGTATGTGGCAGCAACTAGAACTGGGCTTATGGAAAACCTGCTTAATTATTTAATACCAATACAGAAATCAGTGTAAAATAGCTTTCATTATTCCAGTTTTGAAGACGTATTTTGCCTCTAAACGTTTACTACACTCCTGGAAATTGAAATAAGAACACCGTGAATTCATTGTCCCAGGAAGGGGAAACTTTATTGACACATTCCTGGGGTCAGACACATCACATGATCACACTGACAGAACCACAGGCACATAGACACAGGCAACAGAGCATGCACAATGTCGGCACTAGTACAGTGTATATCCACCTTTCGCAGCAATGCAGGCTGCTATTCTCCCATGGAGACGATCGTAGAGATGCTGGATGTAGTCCTGTGGAACGGCTTGCCATGCCATTTCCACCTGGCGCCTCAGTTGGACCAGCGTTCGTGCTGGACGTGCAGACCGCGTGAGACGACGCTTCATCCAGTCCCAAACATGCTCAATGCGGGACAGATCCGGAGATCTTGCTGGCCAGGGTAGTTGACTTACACCTTCTAGAGCACGTTGGGTGGCACGGGATACATGCGGACGTGCATTGTCCTGTTGGAACAGCAAGTTCCCTTGCCGGTCTAGGAATGGTAGAACGATGGGTTCGATGACGGTTTGGATGTACCGTGCACTATTCAGTGTCCCCTCGACGATCACCAGTGGTGTACGACCAGTGTAGGAGATCGCTCCCCACACCATGATGCCGGGTGTTGGCCCTGTGTGCCTCGGTCGTATGCAGTCCTGATTGTGGCGCTCACCTGCACGGCGCCAAACACGCATACGACCATCATTGGCACCAAGGCAGAAGCGACTCTCATCGCTGAAGACGACACGTCTCCATTCGTCCCTCCATTCACGCCTGTCGCGACACCACTGGAGGCGGGCTGCACGATGTTGGGGCGTGAGCGGAAGACGGCCTAACGGTGTGCGGGACCGTAGCCCAGCTTCATGGAGACAGTTGCGAATGGTCCTCGCCGATACCCCAGGAGCAACAGTGTCCCTAATTTGCTGGGAAGTGGCGGTGCGGTCCCCTACGGCACTGCGTAGGATCCTACGGTCTTGGCGTGCATCCGTGCGTCGCTGCGGTCCGGTCCCAGGTCGACGGGCACGTGCACCTTCCGCCGACCACTGGCGACAACATCGATGTACTGTGGAGACCTCACGCCCCACGTGTTGAGCAATTCGGCGGTACGTCCACCCGGCCTCCCGCATGCCCACTATACGCCCTCGCTCAAAGTCCGTCAACTGCACATACGGTTCACGTCCACGCTGTCGCGGCATGCTACCAGTGTTAAAGACTGCGATGGAGCTCCGTATGCCACGGCAAACTGGCTGACACTGACGGTGGCGGTGCACAAATGGTGCGCAGCTAGCGCCATTCGACGGCCAACACCGCGGTTCCTGGTGTGTCCGCTGTGCCGTGCGTGTGATCATTGCTTGTACAGCCCTCTCGCAGTGTCCGGAGCAAGTATGGTGGGTCTGACACACCGGTGTCAATGTGTTCTTTTTTCCATTTCCAGGAGTGTATGTTCTCTTTCACACAGTACACCACTCCATGCTTTCCCGTAAATTGTGAGCACTACTTTTCTTCAGTTATACCCCTTCCCACAAAGTAAAACAAAATCAAATCTACCCCTCCTTTCTTGGCATATCGTCGTTTCTTTATCCGAGGTACTTAGTCACATGGTCTAAAGCGCACTGCTTCGCTTTACTTTATCAAGTACATTCGAGTCCCGCCATTTTTTCTGTCTGTTAGTATCATTTTAATGCTTACCACTTTGAGGGCCAATAAATTTCCTTGGGACATTATGTCACAAGTAGGTCTAGCAACATTCTTGACAGGTAATTACCAAACTCTTATGTTTATTCTACTCTGCAGACGAATGTGGAAGAACTGGTAGCGGGCTTCCATGGCGCCCTTGTGTGAATGAAGCTAAGCTACGAATAGTTCAGAGAAGTACACACATCAAAAAATGTTAAAATGTTTTGCATCGTCCCGGTTCCCAGAACTCCTGAAGATAGACGTTGACTATGGATATTGTATCACAGACACAGTCCCTTTGACTGTTCAGAGATGTCACTAAACCCACCCAAAGTCGTAAACAACCATGCATGATCAGCGTCTATTACGTGAAGGGCGTCCGACAGCCGACCAGTTTCAGTCTTTCTACCCGGAAGGAGGTACACGGCTCATGTTGTCTGTAGTTCAACCATACCTAGACGGTCAATATCGCGGTTCGAACGCGTCCGCAATGTTACTTTGTGCCAGAAGGAGCTCTCAACAAGGGAAATGTATAGGCGTCACGAAGTGAACCAGAGCAATGTTGTTAAGACATGGAGGAGATATAGACACACTGGAACAGTCGATGACATGCCTCGCTCAGGCCGCCCAAGGGCTACTACATCAGTGGATGACCGCTACCTACGGATTATGGCTCGGATGAACTCTGACAGCAACGCCACCATGTTGAATAATGCTTTTCCTGCAGCCATAGGACGTCGTGTTACGACTCAAACTGTGCGCAATAGGCTGCATCATGCGTAACTTCACTCCCGACGTCCATGGCAAGGTCCATCTTTACAACCACGACACCATGCAGTGCGGTGCAGATGGGCCCAACAACATGCCGAATGGACCGCTCAGGATTAGCATCACGTTCACCGATGAGTGTCGCATATGCCTTCAACCAGAGAATCGTCGGAGACGTGTTTGGAGGCAACCCGGTCAGGTTGAACGCCTTAGACAGACTGTCCAGCGAGTGCAGCAAGATAGAGGTTCCCTGCTGTTTTGGGGGTGGTATTATGTGGGGCCGATGTACGCCACTGGTGGTCATTGAAGGCACCGTAACGGCTGTACGATATGTGAATGCCATCATCCGACCGATAGTGCAATCATATCGGCAGCATGTTGGCAAGGCATTCGTCCTCATGGACGACAGTTCGCACCCCCATCGTGCACATCTTGTGAATGACGTCCTTCAGGATAACGACATCGCTAGACTAGAGTTGCCAGCATGTTATCGAGACATGAACCTTACCGAACATGCCTGCGATAGACTGAAAAGGGCTGTTTATGGACGACGTGACCCACCAACCATTCTGAGGGATCTACGCCGAATCGCCGTTGAGGAGTGGGACAATCTGGACCAACAGTGCCTTGTGAACTTGTGGATAATATGCCACGACGAATACAGGCATGCATCAATGCAAGAGGACATGCTACTGGGTATTAGTGGTACCGGTGTGTACAGCAATCCGGACCACCACCTCTGAAGGTCTCGCTGTATGGTGGTTCAACATGCAATGTATAGTTTTCATGAGCAATAAAAAGGGCGGAAATGATGTCTATGTTGATCTCTGTTCCAATTTTCTGTATATATTCCGAAATTCTCGGAATTGAGGTAATAAAAACCTTTTTTTGATGTGTTTAGTACCCAGCGAGTCGCAGGGAAGTCTGTTTGAGCGCGTACTATTAAGATTGCATACGTCCCTGAAGAATAAGCTGTCACTAATAATGCACTTGAAATATTACAAATGCCCACGCTTAGTGAATGTAGTTCATATCTATAACAGCTCCAAATTGATATTATCTTTAACTGATTATTGCTCTTTATGAATATTTCTGACATGTCTAATCAATAATTATTCAATTAAACGCTATAAAGGCTGTAGTTGTAGCATGTGTACCGTTGAAGAAACAGATTACCGGAAAGACCAAAATTAGAAAAATTAAAAAAGTTTCACCTATATCCGGAATAGACTTCTTGAACTCGAGCACCCTAACGCAAAATTCGGCTCACTGCACTAAATGGGCAACAGAGCTAGACAGTATTGAATCAAGATAGTCGTCGTAGATGTGACTTCAGTGTTATATATTGCGTTCGTTTCATGTCCGTATTATGGCGAATACATGCACGGGAAGGAATTTCGTTAGAGACCCTTTTGTACCTTTAGTATGCAAGGAATCGCGCTCTGGCGTCAGAGTGCTTGAATTTTTGTTCACCCTGTATACGCCACGCATTCCGTCAGGCTGTGAGAAGTACTCTGTGTATGAGTGGTGAACAGCTTTGATGTTATCGCAACACAGTTAAAAGCACGCACTCAATTGCGTGTAAACGAAGCGGTCCCTTCCTAAGACGCGAAGCAGTTTCTTCCCAAGACCAGGTGTCACGAATACGTCGCCACAACGGGCACCTCATTTGCACGTGTATTGTATAAAGTTAAAATGCAGCTTATCCTCGATAAGGAAGTGTTTCATCTATCATTGAAAGTGTACAGAATTTGGTCATAAGTGAGTTTGGGAAATTTCCCGTGTGCATTAAATATGGAAAAATTTCTGTATCAGAGTCGTCTTTGCATGGGCAAATCTGTGTTGAAGAAACTGTACTGTCAAATTTATTAATAGATGACAGGACGAAAATGAGCAAGTAGTCAGTGAATGCAAGATTTGTACGTGTAACATTCTTTAAATATATTCGATACTTTTCAATACTTCTTGGACGATGTACCGTGGACATAGACTGTTACCAAATATCGCGACATGTCAGCTGGTGTTGCTTGCCAAGGAGCTGCCTACACCATACGAAGTGCCAAGGTAGACACCAGAGTAGTCAACTTAGATGCACCTGCACGGCCATTCGGGGCAGAATACAAATAGGAAAAAATGTGTAAAATGAATGCTGAAAGTACACCGGCCAGAAATGAATACGAACAGTGCTTCACAAATTGTCAGTGTGACTTCTTGTTATATTACGGAACAGCTGAAAACGACTGAAAGGTTAACAGCTGTGGGTGAGCAGTGTAAAGGAAACAAACTGGCATTTGCCTTTTGAAGTTTACGGATATCATGGAAAAATTAAATCTGGTTGATCGGACTGAAATTTGGATTGCCACTCTGACTTAACCATTGGGCCACTTTGCTCGGGCAGAGCTGCTGCAGTCGGAAAAATATGGCGAGAAGATTCAACTTGACATGTAAACACGTGTTCTGTTGCACAAAGACTCCCAAAGAGAATTCGAATTGTAGTAATTCCGCACCTTAACGGCTTTCACCGACTGAAATAATGTGAGGTTCGTTCGCACACACTTTGTCTTCAGAAGATTAAATCAGACTAAACTACTGATTGCTACGTATGATTTGCTACAGTGTTTTGTTTTGGAAACGGACGCTTCACGGCTCCAGTTTTTATATTTATTTGTCCATCTCATCAAATAAAACAGAAGCAATGTAGGTGAAGAACTTCTGCTTCCAAAACAAATTATCGCCTACGCACCGTCCAATGTCTAACTGTCAGTCCAACAAAATTGAACAGTTGAACAGTTTAAGCACGCGTTGGCACTCACTTCGGGGCAGTCACATTAACTGAGGAAGTGAGCTGCCTGTATCTTTAGACTTTATCCAATGTATCTGTTTATTTAGGTCTGTCTAAGACTCTTGTATACGTGGTTTTCTAATGCCACCACCTCCCCTTAACTTCTGTTGGCAACTTGATCATAATCACAGTGATTGATGATGATGATGTCTGGTTTGTGGGGAGCTCAACTGCGCGGTTACCAGCGCCCGTACAAAGTCCCAACCTTTGGTCAGCCCAATCTCGCCACTTTCATGAATGATGATGAAATGATGTGGACAACACAAACACCCAGTCATCTTGAGGCAGGTGAAAATCCCTGACCCCGCCGGGAATCGAACCCGGGACCCCGTGCTCGGGAAGCGAGAACGCGACCGCGAGACCACGAGCTGCGGGCACACAGCGATTGAGACGTGTTGTTGTTGTTGTCTTCAGTCCAGAGACTGGTTTGATGCAGCTCTCCATGCTACTCTATCCTGTGCAAGCTTCTTCATCTCCCAGTACCTACTGCAACCTACATCCTTATGAACCTGCTTAGTTTATTCATCTCTTGGTCTCCCTCTACGATTTTTACCCTCCACACTGCCCTCCGATACTAAATTGGTGATCCCTTGATGCCTCAGAACATGTCCCTTCTTCTAGTCAAGTTGTGCCACAAGCTTCTCTTCTCCCCAATTCTGTTCAATACCTCCTCATTAGTTATGTGATCTACCCATCTAATCTACAGCATTCCTCTGTAGCACCACATTTCGAAAGCTTCTATTTTCTTCTTGTCCAAACTATTTATCGTCCATGTTTCACTTCCATACATGGCTACACTCCATACAAATACTTTCAGAAACGACTTCCTGTCATTTAAATATATACTCGATGTTAACAAATTTCTCTTCTTCAGAAACGCTTTCCTTGCCATTGCCAGTCTACATTTTATATCCTCTCTACTTGGACCATCATCAGTTATTTTGCTCCCCAAACAGCAAAACTCATTTACTACTTTAAGTGTCTCATTTCCTGATCTAATTCCCTCAGCATCACACGACTTAATTCGACTACATTCCATTGAGATGTACAGGGCAGAAAGGAGATGTCTGGATCCCTGTCAGGTCAGGTAAAAACAGAGAACACCAGCAGGAAATCATTTCTCATCAATGGCGTGGCACACAAAATGGAGCAACTGTGACATTTCGAAAAAAAGTGTCATTCGGAGTGATGACATAAACAATAAAAAGTCAACGTATTAGTGCGAGTGAAAGGAACATTTTCCAGCAAAGTATTTGACTCTCGTCAATAGTGAGCCCCGTATCTGAAAAAAAAACCTGCTGATAGAAACTGCTTGCTAGGGACACACTGATAAAAACAGTCATTAGTAATGCTACTCTCATTGAGAAGAAGACCAGTATCATCCGTAACACAGGTTTTAGGAAAACAAAGTCTGTTGTCGCAGTTCGGTTGCGTACCGTAGATTTTTCGTGAAACCGACGGAATAAAACCGTAACAAATGTTTCTTATTTATATGTAATTTAATTATCAGTGTTTATAATACAATGGTTGCACAGATATTATGATGGTTACAGAATAGATGAGTCACAAGTTTGGACTGTCGTTGGTCACTGTGCGCCCAATGGGCCAGCTACGTAATCGCTTTGCTCCGGTTTTTCATTTCTTTTCGACACTGCCATAGATCTCGCATTCACTCGTCACTGATCGTTTTGAGCTTTTTAGATTTCATTCGACGCAAGCTTTCCTATGACTTGTGACCATAATTACGAGTCATATGAGACGATATCTTTCATTATTCTGTAATTTTCAGTTTAATACCTTTTGCACTTATGTTATAGCGAATATTTTTTTATTATTTTTCTTTGGGGTCTAGAAGTGCTGTACAAACTCTTCACGATGACACTCCAATCAATGACCTAGCTAAACCCATTTCCACGCTACACCAATTTAAATCACGACACAAAGTTAATTCGTAACCATCACGTACACGCGCCACGTCACAGGCAAAGCAAATACTGCACGACAAACACATACAGACATTGTATACTTTCTTGCATTATTAGTTCAGTAATTATCAGCAATTAAGATCTGACGATGTTTTATCACAGAAACAAGTTCAAACAACGAGCGAATAAACGTTTTCACATAAAAAATTCTGTATAAATGTGGGAAACACGCTGCCATTAAGTGAACAGCAAAAAACAATACTATCTGAAGCAGGTACAATCTAGAATATGTTCCACAATGAATGAGAGGGAGGAAAACAACTTCGGCAGCTTGTTATAGATTAAGCTGCAGCAGCCGGCCGGGACAGAAGCGGCAACGGGGAAGTAATCGGATTTGTGACTTCTACGAATTCCTAACCAGGAACAAATTGTATAATTTCATTGTGTGCTTTGATAGTTTAGTTTGTTGAGTTTCTTAGAGTTAATTTTCTATCAAAGAGACACAGTTATCGCGTTTTCGTTTGCGTCGGAAAGTAAACCGATTTTGTTACGTATTACAAGTTCCTAATAAGGGGCGAATTATTTAGTCTCAACTGAGTGCTTCGGTAGTTTGTATTTTGAACCGCTACGTATTAATCTAATTTATTACACACAGTTCTTGCGTTTTCGTCAGTATCTACATTAGAGTTTCGCAGCACGTGTAGATAGTCCGTTTGCCTGGGTAGTGTAGTTTTCTACGGTTTTTAGTATGGATAGGGACTGTGATTGTAGTGTGCGGATTGAAACCTGATTGGTACGTAATCAGAGAGCGCACAGGATGAGTTTAAGGTTGTGGATGGGGCCGTAAGCAGTTACTGTGGGTTGCACAATAAAACACACAACTTTTTTTTAAGAACCATATATTTACACATTGGCTTAAAAAAGCACAACTAAACAATCCGGCTGAAGGCCTAGTTAAAGAAACATGAGATGCTTTCTGGGCTGAAGGCCCAAAACCACACCAAACACAAGAAAGGCTGAAGGTCTGGCTTAAAAATCAAAAGCAATTAATAATAGAAGGTAAATTTTAAAAAATGCAATACACAGAAATGGCGGCTGAAGGCCTACTCAACACGTCTGAAGGACAACTATAATTAAGGCACATTACTTAACAATTTTTCTAAGCAAGAAATTTCTTTTTAAACTTGCAACAGAAAGTCTGAAGCCTGATTAATTTATTGCACGGCTGAAAGCCACAAAAAATTTGAAACAACGGCTGAAGGCCGGAAGAACGAGTCAGATAAATAATTTAGAATAAACCCCTTGCTTCAAGGTAGAATTTTTTCTTTAGAGAATATACGCGGCTGAAGGCCTTATTAAGGGGTTCAGACTAATCCTTGGCTGAAGGCCGCACTTAACACATCGAACAACTAACGGCTTAGGGCCTGGATTACAAACAATTTGAGATAGAACAATTTTTAAGAATAAAATTTTTTTAAATCAATCAATGCTCAAAATTTTAATTTAACATGACTGAAGGCCTTTATGTAAAATTTAACAAGTGTTGAAGTTAGGTAATCGGATGGCAACCCAAACTAGGGATGGCCAAAGGACCGACCAACAGTTTAACCAATACCCTTATGTCCAACCAACGGCACAACGATAGAAAATATCGGCCGAGGACGAGAATACGAACAGCACTACACCTCCAGAAATTGGAGTCTAAAAACAGCCAGGGGAACAATAAACCACACTAAGCAAATACGAACCAAACAACTTAAAAGGCTGTCGAACTACACCCCATGCTGGACAGCAACAACACGAAAAGGAAAAGGCACCCTGCCTACAAACTACGCTAACGGCCAGGGCTGGTAACTGGAGCGTTAACGGCCGCAGGGCAGAAAATATTCCTGGTGGACTTCATTGATAAGTAACAGTGAATTTAATAATTAATCCCAACATAGGAAGACGGCTGCAAGATTTCGCCGACTCCAACACATCATACGATGCTGGTAGCCCGAACGACCAAGGGGGCAACAACCCACAAATGAACGAAGAGGTGTGACAATAGTTGAGGTTACATAACGGATTAACTGATCACTCAACTTCAGCGTCAAGGTTCGGTGGGTAACGAACTTGTCGCTCTCGCAGCTAGTGCCTCACTATCCAACGCCGGCCGGTGTGGCCGTGCGGTTAAAGGCGCTTCAGTCCGGAACCGCGCTGCTGCTACGGTCGCAGGTTCGAATCCTGCCTCGGGCATGGATGTGTGTGATGTCCTTAGTTAGGTTTAAGTAGTTCTAAGTTCTAGGGGGACTGATGACCACAGAAGTTAAGTCCCATAGTGCTCAGAGCCATTTGAACCATTTGAACCATCACTGTCCAACAGTGCGTGCACACCTCCAGTGGCACCGGCCTGGCCATGTGCCACGGAGACTTGCTCGCTGCTCGGTCCCAGCCGACTCGCTGCATCCAACACGCAGGCAGCGTTATAATAACTGGTCAGTCAAAACCACAAGCTACACGCAATTCCACGGAAACACTTCCAGAAACAATTCGAACGATACTACAACCAGTGACTGAGGAACAACAAGGTCGAATTACACAAACAGAGAACGCAGATGCCGTGGCGACCAAATGCACGTCGTCCGAAGAGAGGACCGACTGAACGACCAACCAACTTTCGTCGCCGCTCAAGTCTCCTTCCGTCGGACAGTGCACGTGTTGTGTCCCCAGCGGTCGGGCGAGTACTGTCCAGACCTCCCTGGAGCTCCATCGCGACTCACTCCCGACACACGACAACCTGGAAATCCTAGCGGTCGCTCCAAAGATAATACGACAGTGCTCTTATCGATAAGTGCTGCTGTTGCAACTCACGGCAGGCAAGCCAGCAACTTATTGAAGCCAGTAAACATAATAAGAAACGAGATGGCAGTACTGTAAAGACAAGATGATAAGGAATAAGCGGCATGAACACGAGCCGCGCACGGCTCACGGATGCGAGCCGCGTTGGTGTCACTTCACTCTAAGCTCACGTCTGTGATGACTTGAAGCTGCAGTGGATGGGCATCACTGTAATGGGCCGGCCGTTAGGATCCAACGGACATCCATCACGTCAGAGTCGTCTGATCGGTCCCCGCTGGTGACAGTCCAGTTACTGAAGTTGACCCCACACCCGTGGTCGAGTGGGAGGTCGCTTCGGGACGTGGCAGGCGGTGAAAGACTTCCCAGGGGGCCGCTCACAAGGCCTCCACGGTTACTCTGACAAACAGGTTCCTGGCTGACACTGACGCTTTAACCAAATGCAGTCGCCGATCTTGTTTCAGAGAAAACCTCTCAGCCTGAAAGATCCGAACAATCACGGAGGATAGGATTATTGATAGTTGGGAGCTCCAATGTTAGGCCCGTTATGGGGAAGAAGGGGAAGAAAGCCAATGTGGAGTCATTCCAGACGTGGAACAGGTCCTTCCGGATGCCAAGAACAGCACATGATGCAGCCAGCTGAAGGTGGTGGCTCACGTTGGTACCAGTGATGTGTGTCACTTCGGATCGGAGGGGATTCTCTTTGGCTTTGAGCGGCTAACAAAAGTGGTAAGGGCTACCATTCTTGCTCGCGAGATGAAAGCAGAGCTGATCATTTGCAGCGTAGTCGACAAGGCCGACTGCGGATCTTTGGTGCAGAGCCGAGTGGAGGGTCTGAATCAGAGGCTCAGATGGTTCTGCGACTGTGTAAGCTGCAGATTCCACGACTACAGTTATAGTCGGTGGTGACTTTAATTTACCTTCGGTATGTTGGCTAAAATACAAATTTAATTCCGGAGGTGCGCATAAAACATCATCCGAAAGTGTGCTAAATGCATTCTCTGAAAATTATTTCGAGCAGTTAGTCCGCGAGCCCACGCGAACACTCTTGACCTCTTAGCAACAAATGGTCCTGAGCTAATAACGAGCACCAAAACCTATTCAGGGATTAGTGAACACCGGGCTGTCGTAACGAGATTGATATTGTAACCCCCAAATCCTCCAAAAATAAACGAAAAATATACCTATTCAAAGAATCAGATAAAAATTCACTTGACGCCTTCCTGAAAGACAATCTCCATTCCTTTCAAATTTACAGTGTAATTGTAGACCGGATGTGGCTTGAACTCAAAGCAATGGTATCGGCAGCAATTTATACCGAATAAATTAACAAATTACGGAGCTTCTGCTCCTTGGTTCACAATAAGGGACAGAAAACTGTAGCGGAAACAACAAAAAAAGCGTGCCAAAGTTAAACGAACGTAAAATCTTCGAGATTGGCGACCTGTTACAGAAGCTCTAAATTTAGTGCGGACTTCAATGCGAGATGCTTAAAATAGTTTCCACAACGAAACTTTTTCTCGAAACCTGGCAGAAAATTCAAAGAGATTCTCGTCGTATGTGAAGTGTGCTAGCGGCAAGATAAATCAATGCCTTCTCTGCGTGATAGCAATGGAAATAGTGCCGACGAGAGTGCTGCCAACGCAGAGTTACTAAACACAGCCTTCCGAAATTCCTTCACCAAAGAAGGCGAAGTAAATATTCCAGAATTCGACTCGACAACAGCTGCCAACGTAAGTAACGTAGAAGTAGATATCTCGGAGTAGTGAAGCAGCTTAAATCACTTAACAAAAGCAAGTCTTCCGGCCCAGATTATATACCAGTTAGGTTGCTTTCAGAGTATGCTGATACAATATCTCCATACTTAACAATCATATACAACCGTTCGCTCGACAAAAGATCCGTACCTAAAGACTGGTCACACCAATATTCAATAAAGGCAGTAGGAGTAAACCACTAAATTACAGGCCCACATCATTAATGTCGATATGCAGCAGTATTTGGGAACATATATTGTGTTTGAACATTATGAATTACCTCGAATAAAACGGTCAATTGACACACAGTCAACAAATATTTAGAAAACACCGTTCTTGCGAAACACAACTAGCTCTTTACTCTCACGAAGTGTTGAGTACTACTGACAAGGGATTACAAATTGATTCCGTATTTTTAGATTTCCAGTAGGCTTTTGACCCTGTGTCTCACTAGTGAATTGTAGTGAAAGTGCTTGCTTATGGAATATAGTCTCAGTTATGTGACTGTACTCATGATTTTTTGTCAGAGGGGTCACAGTTCGTAGTAACTGATGGAAAGTCGTCGAGTAAAACATAAAAGATTTCAGGAGTTCCCCAAGGTAGTGTTATAGGCCCCTTGCTGTTCCTCATCTATGTAAACGATTTGGGAGACAATCTGAGCAGCCGTCCTAGGTCGTTTTCAGATGACGCTGTCGTTTACCGAGTAGTAAAGTCATCAGAAGATCAAAGCAAATTGCAAAACGATTTAGGAAAGATATCTGTATGGTGCAAAAATTGGCAAAGACCCAAAATAACAAAAGGTATTAGTCATCCATACGAGTGCTGAAAGAAATCCGTTAAACTTCGCTTACACGATAAATGAGTCAAACCTAAAGGTCGTTAATATAACTAAATACCTAGGAATTACAATTACGGACAACTTAAATTGGAAGGAACACAAAGAAAATGTTGTGGAAAAGGCTAACCAAAGACTGAGTTTTGTTGGGCAGGACACTTAGAAAATCTAACAAATCTACTGAAGAGACTGCCTACACTACGCTTGTCCGACCACTTTTTGAGTACTGCTGCGCTGTGTGGGATCGGTATCAGATAAGATTGACGGAGTACATCGAGAAAATGCAAAGAAGGGCAGCACGTTTTGTATTGTCGTGAAGTAGGGGAGACAGTGTCACTGAAATGATACAGCATTTGAAGTGGACGTCATTAAAACAAAGCCGTTTTTCGTTGCGGCGGGATCTTCTCACGAAATTTCCATCACCAACTTTCTCCTTCGAATGCGAAAATATTTTGTTGTCGCTGACCTGCACAGGGAGAAACTACCGCCATAATATAGGGTGCTAATTTTTTCCGCGCGCAGTACGAGATTGGAGTAATAGAGAATTATTGTGAAAGTGGTTCGATGTATCCTCTGCCATTCAGTTAAATGTTATTTGCAGAGTATCCATGTAGATGTAGATGAAGAAGCAAAGACCGGAGCTTTTAGATGTCACAGCAGGTGAACTCAGTGATGTCAGCTGTGGACTGTAACAGAGGTATCAGACAGTGGGAAATAGAGGAATTTTGGTTGAATAATTCAAGACACTGGGACTGAATAACCCTATTACTGACCAATTACCGGTTGTGCTGTTTATTTACTTTTAGTAGAGGTTTCTGAATCGGCATCTTATAGCAGTAGTGACCAGCCGGAGTGTGGTTCTCTTTATCGTCACACTGCCACATTCTCACGAATAACTGCTCATTCTTGCCCTTAAGTTCTTTGGTTCCATACAGTGAGTGGTTCCAACGCCCAGCGGACTCCCTCGGACTCAGCAACCCCACGACGGATTGTTCTCGACGTGGACCTCCTTCTACTTTCGGAACAGTCAATTGTCACAAGCCGCCAATGAACATCCCCAGGTTTATGACTCGAAAAGAACACCGAAGTGACAACTGCCTGTCGCCAGTGGGCTTGTGGATGCTTTCGGGTGAGTAAAGTGGGCAAAGAGCAGACCAGCTCTTTCCTGCGTACATTGTTTCGCACAGCACATACGCATCAACCGAAGGAAAACAGCTTCGTAGTTCAGAAATAGAATACGGTCTGTACAGAGAGGCCATATAGGCAGTTCAGTAAATAATTTTGCATGTTCTCATATTTCAAGAAGTTAGGTGAAGACACAGTGAACATGTTTTAGCAGTTCTTCCATACGATGCGACACTTGTTTCTGTGAGCTGCACCGGATTTTCCGCTCAACTTGGACGCTTTGGTACTTCATAAATAGGGTTTTTGGCTAGAGATTTTGAAGTGGGGGGGGGGGGGGGAGGTGACGTGATTTAGTTATTTTTTAAATTTTTATAAATAATTGTAAATCTTTGAAGATATGTGGGAATGGCGACAGACCGAACTGGTGTTATTGTTACATTCAACTGTAACACTACTAATTCTCATTAATGTCTTGTAAAGTAGTGTCTGTGGAAGTAATCGTTCTGCCTCTGTCTTTTTAGTAGTAGCAGCTCTTGAATCTTCTTCTGAGGCCTTCCTCTTGCTAGATAAATAAATTTCTGCCGACCATGTTGCGTCGATAAGGCGTCATCTTCGTGATATAAACTTTTCGTAATAGAAATCGTAACAGACGTAGCTTTTTCCTTCTAATAAATAAAAGCCCACTCCAGACATATAATAAACACTGTACTGAATACTTTTTGAGACAAATTTACACTATTTTCTTCACACAGAAGACGGTGCTTCTCCATAAACCATCCTACCATGGGCTCCGAAACAAGAGAAGCGATTAATAAAAAGAAACTGTTAACAAATGAACATTAAAAAATTGGAAGTACTGAGATAATATTGATTCTGTACCAATATAGCATAACCAAATGGTTCAAATGGCTCTGAGCACTATGGGACTTAACTTCTGAGGTCATCAGTCCCCTAGAACTTAGAACTACTTAAACCCAACCAACCTAAGGACATCACACACATCCATGCCCGAGGAAGGACTCGAACCAGCGACGGCAGCTGTCGCGTGGTTCCAGACTGCAGCGCCTAGAACCGCTCGGCCACTCCGGCCGGCGTAATATAATCTTGTTAGGTTTATCTTCCTAAAAGTCAAGAGAACGACAGAGACAAACAGTTAAAAAAAAGGTACAGCTTTCAGGTATCCCAATTTAGGTACGCCACAATTTTCGCTGTAGTGAACAACCTCATTTCAAAAATAAACGGAACTATGTATCCTTAATTATTGCAGGATAGCCATACAGTATAAATTTACTCAAAAGTATCCGGGAACTATGCTTGACGTCCATAGTAAAATAAATATCTTTCTCAGGCTATTGCCTGTCACAACATAAATTTGCCAGAGACGACAAATTAGGCATTATCACTAGTTTTTATCTGTATTTTTTTCCATACGACACAGAGTGTTCCTGCTATCATCAATTGGTCAAAGTAAGGGCATGCAAACGAAATTTAGAAACGTTATATTCTAACTCGAACTATTTCTTGTGACAGAAACACGACTTAATGGAATGTAATATGCAAATAGGGAAACGACAAGTTTAACGTCAGATACGGTGGTTACTCTCTAAAGCGGTGTGAACACTGGCTCAGAAGGGGAATGTAACGTTCAGGTATACACATGCAACTCAAACTCAAACACTCAAACCATCGAGGAGCCAGAATCAGTCTTTGTATGCGGCCCACGCTTTGCACAAAAAAGGTCTCAGTGCAAAAATGCTCTGAACCCACAAAGCATAGCCCTGCGTTTAGCTTGTGTATGTCCTATTTATTAAAACGTGTTCCCTTAAATCAGTAATGAAACATATTTGTTCAAGAGCCAATACTAAAATTACGCGTCGACACCTCGTGCCGCCTATGTAGCGATCTTACTCGTATTATCAACTGTTAACCCACATAAAATAGTATACACTAGCTATAGTAATGGCGTCGTAAATTCGCCCCCGGCTCCAAGTCAGTATCAAAAGTAGCAATAAATGCTCAAATATTCTTGTGCAGTGGCGCAGACAATATGCTGTTAACCAAAACATCCATGTAACGAAAAATGTTAGCCATCTGAAGGTGGGCTTGGTAGCCCGAAACCGGGTATGGCAGTAAAATAAAGCAATCTAAAAGTATTTATGGCTGATCGTGTCATTCACCAACTAATAAAAAGTTCCCCCTCACGCATCCTCTGACCCCACAGCGGCCACGTTGCTAAGCCCTCCGTCCCTGAGGTAAGCAGCTAGTTTTACTTGTTGCACAGCCGAACTCACCAACTTTTTTTTTAATAATTAGGAAAACTAACTCCTAAAAAGCTTTTAACGTTAGATGACGTCTTTGGATTCGGCTGCAGGTTTCCAGATACATATTATTATAAATACGGCTGAGAACCCCCGGCCGCACGAATGCTAGATCCAGATCACATGCGGCCCGCGGGCCTTAGTTTGACGACCGCTGTCTTAAATTAACACAAACAAGAAAAGCAAAGGCTGTCTCCGAGCAAGTCATCCTGAAAGGTTAATTGTCATTCTCAGAGCTGCAGTACATTACAAATTTCGTTGAAGGCAAAAATAACTGGGAAGGCTGACGACCATTTGTTACGCAAGTTGTCGGTAAATGGCCTTTGCTTCAACCGCCATCAAGTGGGCGAGAACTCGCGAGTACGGGGCATCAGGCGAACCGGCAAATGGTCCTGCCGCGCGCCTAAGGGAACGTGAACTAGCTTCGTCGCAACGTAGTGGTACTAATGGGCCCAGCAAGGGTTGCAATATATTTAGAATTGGAATTTCTGGAGACGAGAATGCTCTCACAAAATGTTCACGATAACTCGCAGCCGTCAGACATGTACAGGTTTGACTCTGATATTGCAGAAGATGTTGTGTACCGGTTACTTCGCTCAAGCTACATAAGCTTGCCCCATTCATGAACAGTTCGTGGTGTATTGACGAAATGTAAGAATGATACAGATAAATTTAATAAAAACAGTTTCAACTGACTCAACAGCGCTTATGCGGGGTTGAGAGAGCCGTGACGACCTAGGCAATTTATTAGTCTGTGCTGATATTTCAGATGCTTTATAGAGGTGGTGTCACTGCAACTGCATTTACGTAGCTTATACAATCAAATACCAAATTTGGTTTATTACGTACCATGCTCCAACAGAACAAATTGTCCTGTCACGGAAAAAAATGGTTCAAATGTCTCTGAGCACTATGGGACTTAACAAAAAATGGTTCAAATGGCTCTGAGCACTATGGGACTCAACATCTTAGGTCATAAGTCCCCTAGAACTTAGAACTACTTAAACCTAACTAACCTAAGGACATCACACACACCCATACCCGAGGCAGGATTCGAACCTGCGACCGTAGCAGTCCCGCGGTTCTGGACGGCAGCGCCAGAACCGCTAGACCACTGCGGCCGGCGGGACTTAACATCTAAGGTCATCAGTCCCCTAGAACTTAGAACTACTTAAACCTAACGAACCTAAGGACATCACACACATCCATACCCGAAGCAGGATTCGAACCTGCGACCGTAGTGGTCGCGCAGTTCCAGACTGTAGCGCCTAGAAAGGCTCGGCCACTCCTGCCGGCTGTCACGGAAAAGCCACGTATAACACTTCTGTCCGTTACTGCTATACCATAACCTTAACCGGAGGTGGCTTATCGGAAGTGAAAGTCAGAATTACGTAAATATTTAAACAGTAACAAACAATATTTTACCTATCTACACTGTTCAAAGAATAAGGAAAACGGCCGCCAGCGTAATAGGGCAAGAGAATGATTAATATTCTTGTTCAAGAAAATAGATATCAGTAACTTTAACGGACAAACACAACCTATACTTTGCCACACGCGAGTGCAGTGAACCCTGGCATCTGAATACAGTGTGTTCACGTTAAGGTTGGAGTTAACAGATCAGAACAAACTATTTGCATAAATATAACAGATAACAAAAAACACTATTACTTGGAGGACTTAGTCACACTGAATGGTCTCAATAATGCTACTAGCAATATCCACTGTAGAAACGTAAATTGGACATAGGTTTAGTATTACTTTTCACACATTTTCCTAGCTGACATAAAATTGTAAATGTAGTTCACTGCATCATTATGAACTGATCACAGGTTAAGTCTCTCCCAACTAAATACGAGGGCTATCCACAAAGTGCATTACGTTTTCGTTTGTGTCCGTTAGGGGCGGGGCTAGCGCGGCCATCTTGGTGTCATGGCATTCCGCCGCTCAGTCGGCATCCTGCCGTGCTAGTGAGAGGTTCGTGCTGTACTCCGTTGAGTTACGGTGACAGTTTGAAATGTCAGCGATAATTGAAAATGCCGCGAAGTGTGAAGTGCGTGCTGTAATAAGGTTTCTGACTGCAAAAAACTGTACACCGATAGAAATCTATCGGCAGCTTTGTGAAGTGTATAGGGACAACATAATCACTGAAGGTGGAGTGCATCAATGGGTCATAAAATTTAAAAATGGCCGAACTAACGTTCACGACGAAGAGCGAAGTGGAAGCCGAACTTGTCGAAAAAGTCGATGCCGCGGTCCGTGAAAACCGTAATTTCACAATAACGGAACTCTCTATGAGTTTTCCACAAATTTCACGAAGTTTGTTGCACGAAATCATTACCGAAAAGCTTGGTTACCACAAGTTTTGTACAAGATGCATACCAAAAATCTTGACAGAGATTCACAAAAATCAGCGAATGGCTGCAGCGTTAACGTTTTTGGACGCTTACGAGAAAGATGGCGACTCATTACTCGATCGCATCGTTACTGGTGACGAAACATGGATTAAGCATGTGAACTGCGAGACAAAATTGCAGTCAATGCAGTGGGGGCACACAAATTCCCCCCAAAAACCCAAGAAATGCATGCAGACAATGTCGGCAAGGAAGGTGATGGCGACTGTCTTTTGGGACAGAAAAGGTGTGATTTTTGTGGATTTCCTGGAAAGAGGCATTACAATAAACTCTAAAAGGTATTGCCAAACTCTGCAAAACCTCAGAAGAGCAATACAAAACAAGCGCAGGGGAAAGTTGGGCTCAAAGATCTTGCTGATTCACGACTACGCCCCGGCCCACACGGCAAATGCCACTCGTGAAGTTCTCGAATCTTTTAAGTAGGAGTTGTTTCCTCATCCGCCGTGCAGTCCCGACCTGGCACCGAGCGACTTCCGCTTATTCCCAGCAATGAAGAAGTGGTTGGCTATGTAGCGTTTTGATGACGACGCACAGCTTCAAGAAGAGGTAACCACGTGGTTGAAGGCGCAGGCGGCCGAATTTTACGACGAAGGAATTTCCAAGCTCGTCCATCGCTACGATAAGTGCCTTAATTTAAATGGCAATTATGTATAAAAGTAGTATTTAAGTGTGGCTTTCATCTGTATATAATAAAAAAATTCCAATACTTTATTTATTTTTAATTCCAAAACGTAATGTACTCTGTGGATAGCCCTCGTACTGTTCTATTTAGGAGGAACGTTAAATGGAATTCACTAACAGGTTACTTATCACTGTTTTTTGAATAAAGAAATTATTGCTTTCATAAATAGTGGTCTTTCTATTAATTGTTATTTATCACGAGCATAAAGGATAACCTGGTGGATCCTATTACACTATTAATATACACTTTCAATACCCAAAAGAAACAAGTGCTTAGCAAGCATGAGTATATAAAACTGCAGTTTTCCACTTTTACTACAGTCAGACACAAAATTAACGTATTTGTAAGATACTGACTCACCTTCTGCGATTTACAACAGGCGGCAATGTGATCATTTACTAAGCAAAACTTTATAAGCCTCAGTCTTAAGAACTTTTAATTTTGAAGTCGGCAACAACATATTAATAAGCAGTTTTAATAGAAAAATTATTTTCTGCAAGCAACTTTAGTTCACTCTCTTGCCACATAAACTTTGAAAGGTGGCTACCCTGAGTCACAGCGCCAGAGATTGCGCCAAAGAGTATTATTCAGCCGCCTCCACTGGCAGTGCTTGTTGAGATGTGGTAGTGGAGAGTGCTTGTCGAGAAGTCGTGGTGGAGAGTGCTTATTGAGAAGTGGGCAGTAGGAGTTCCGATGTAGCCCTGACTAGTTGTGAGCAAGTTGTATGCAGTTGTTCTGATGGGCTAGACAGCCGATGCTGTTCGATTGCGGATGTTGTAATGATCAGAGTGTATGTTTCGTCAATATATATGAAGGTAATAATTTTTTTTTATTTTTATTTCAAATGTCTTAAACAATAATGCCTCTTGGTCACAGGTTCAGTCAACAAAGCGTCTGGCTTGTGTTCATGTATTAGAGTGTAATTCTGGTTTCAATTTGCTAGTATTTCAGTTTTATTTAATTAATTCAGTGTAAATGGTTTTTAAAATATCTTGTCTTTTTGAGGAAGAACCGTGCCAGATGTGTACGTTGAATCACACTTCCACACACAGAACAGTTACACTTGTGTTTTGTTGTTTCGTAGGTTTTATAGTTGCTGGGGACTTAATTAATTAGTTGTGTTAACGGAAGTTTTCTTTCACTCTTTGTTGTTATTCTATGCAGTCAGATTGCGTACTAATACTAGTCAGGGCCAACCGGTTACGAGACTTCGTAATCGTACATTCAGCTACTAAAATCAAAATTATTTGCATTATATTTAATTAAGCCCCCATGCACGTGGCGACCGCTGCTTCGGATCGTCCCTTGGAATTCTTTTGATAGTAAAAATAGCAGACAGTAGTATTGTTGTAGTAATTTGTAGTTTAGTAATTGTAGTCTATATTGCATGTGTAGATTTGGTAATGAACATTTGTAGCTGTCTTGTCTTTCTTCTAATGGTATTTTTGCAGAATTTAATTTTTGATGTCTTGTATACGGGTTTGACAATTTTGTGCAATTATGAAGGTTTCAATTGTTCGTTAATCGTGTTTGTTGGGAAGCATTTCGTGTGAATGGTATTGTTGGAGATAAAGTGTCATTGTGTGTAATTTTCGTGTAGTGACGAGTTTTGTATGTTTTGTAAATGATTATGCGATTGATGAAAAAGGCAAAAATGATGAATAGTGAGAATGACGAAATTGTTAACATGGCGAACTCGCCAATACAGGAGAATAGTATGATGAGTAATGAAGCAGAAAGCAATTTAGTGAGTCGGGAAAATAGTCCGGAACCAGTTCAAAATTTTTCACAAACAAAAAATTTTCAGAATATGAGATTAACGACAGAAGATTCTGGAATAGTATCGAACACAGATAGCTTTACAGCTATATCGAAGGAAGTTAGTTTTACGGGAAATGTTAGGGGCAAAAAGAATTTCGAACAAGTTAACATGGAGCAGTTGATGAGTGCAATATTAAATGTGGGATCTCGGTTAGACTCACAAATAGGAACAATTAAAACTGATATGGGAACTTTGGCAACACGGTTAGACTCACAAATAGGAACAATTAAAACGGAGATGGAAACAATGGAAACACGGTTAGACTCACTGGGATCACAGTTAGGATCTGAATTAAAAACAGAGATGGGAACTTTGGCAACACGGTTAGAAACTGATATGGGAACAATGGAAACACGGTTAGACTCACGAATAGGGACATGTTTCAAAAACATGAAAGATGAATTAAAGAAAGAAATTAGAGAAGAAGTACAACCGATTTTGAACGCTCACAATAATAGATTAATTTCAACAGAAATCAGACAAAAGGAACAGGTTAGAGAACAGGAAGAAAGAGATCACGTGATAGTACAAAAATTTTCAGAGTTAAATTTACAACGTGCACACGATAAGGAAGAAATATTTGAGGGAATCGAGGAATCCGTACCAAATGACAGAATAAATAACCTAACACAACAATACGAACAGTTAACTACTAAATGTGTCAATACTGAAACCCGAGTCACGACACTTACGGAAGATGTAAATAAACAGAAAGAAAAAATAGGTGACTTATCGGAAAGAGTTGAGGAGATTTCAGATAAATTGACAAGTCTTAGTTTAAATGGGGACAGAGATTCAGATGATACAGCACCATTGCCATTTGTAGAAACCGAAGAGTACCAGAACATAAATAAGCATGTTGAAAATCAGGGAAAATTTAATGAACGCATCAAAAGGGAATTTGAGGCATTACGAAAGCAAGTCAAACAAATTGAAGGCGAAATCGTAGGAAAAGACAACAGAAGAAATTTAGAATCACAGATAGCAGAGGGGTTTGAAGAAAATAATTTGTTTCATTTACGAGATGCAACAAGAGAGCGCCAGGTGCGCGAACTTGACAATAATCGACATTCGGACTGGGACAGACGCGGTAGGTCTTTGTCGCCACGAGGAGAAAACTTTGACTATAAACACTTCTTAACTGTTCGGAAATTTAAGATCTTTCGCAATTCTAAGAACGACATACATCCATGTTCATGGTTAGATCAATTTATGTATGCACTTCCACCAAATTGGCCACTAAGTCACAAACTGGAATTTATGTGTGGATATTTAGAAAATGAACCGGCGACGCGGATGCGCGCACTTATTAGGGATTGTAATAATTTAAATGATTTTTATCATGCATTTCTATCGGCATATTGGTCCGAAAACACGCAAGACAGAGTCAAACATAGTCTTATTATGCAGCGTAATTTTAAACAGTCTGAGTTCCGCACGCCAGCAGAATACTTTGAAGACATGATTCGAAAGAATCAGTTCCTTTCCAATCCTTATAGCCCGACTGAATTAATTCGCATTTGTTTAACTAAGCTGCCACAATCCATAAGACAAATTGCTTTAGCCGGAAGATGTAAAGACGACATTGAGACTTTTAAGACTTTGCTACAAGAACTTGAGTATGACAACGACGACGGGACTTCTTGCAATTTTTTCAGTAACAGTAATTACAATAGATTTTCAGAGAAAAAGGATAATGATTGGAACGGACGTTATATGGGTAATTTTGAGAATGACAGGCGAAACAGACAGGACAATAGATACCAGCCTTATGACAATAACAGACAGTCTAACAGAAATTACATAGACAGTTATAATAACGGAATATACCGGAATGATCAATCATACGGAAACAGTAATCGGTATCATCAAGACAGAAATTATTCATACAATAATAGAAATTCTTACTACAGAAATAACCAGGGTAGTAGATATAACAATAGTTTCAGAAGTGACAGTCGAAATTACACAAGAAGTAGTCATGCAGATAGCCAGGAAAATAGAAATTTTAATAACAGATGCAACCAAGAATTTACATGTAACAGACAGGAGGGACCTAATTGGCATCCTCTGCGTGACAGAAATTCCGAGAGACAAGTGCAAATCGTAGAAATTGATCCGCGAAATGACGCGAATAATCAGAGTCCTCAGGGGATTCGCTACACTAAGTGAGTATGTGCCGTAGCGTGCACAGGGCCCCGAGCTGTAAAGGTGCTATTTCCCTTTTAGTTTTCTGCACCACTGCCTACTCTTTTACTATTCTTTGTATCTATCAAAACAACTCTTCAACTATCAATCTATTTAGAGAGTCGGTGAAGAATAACCGGATATGACTATTTTACCCAAAAGTGATTTCGGAAATTACCGTTTGGACTTACTATATTTTCAGCATCATTCATTCGTAGCTTAAACAAAATTTTACCTTTTTATCTTCGTAACAACATTACTTCATATGTTGACGATATTCTTATTGCTAAAAGTTCTTGGAGTGAGCATAACAAAATTTTGGATTCATTTTTACGTATTTTTGCAAGAGTTGGCAGTGAACTTGGAAAAATCTGAATTTGGTCGTTCTCAGGTGAAATTTCTTGGTCATATTATTTCTACAGAAGGTATTCTTCCTGATCCAGAGAAACTAGACGCTGTTGGTAATTATGCTGTTCCTACTACAAAACGTGATGTTCGTAGTTTGCTTGGTGTCTGTAATTTTCTTAGACGCTTTGTTAGATTGGACAATTTTGCCACACCTCGTTTATGTGAACTATCTGGAAAGAATTCTAATTGGTGTTGGGATGAGGTAGCTCAGTCATAATTTGAACAACTTCGCGAGGAGAAAGGAAAGCGTAGCGATTAGACAGTATTATTTAGTTCGCAATGATATTCTTTTTAAACGAAAATCGGTCGACAACTCTGTTTGGTTAGTTTGCATTCCTGATGAGTGGGTTAATAAATTGATTTGGTATATACATTTCAGTTATGCACACTTTGGTCCCAGAAAATGCTTTCATAAATTGCGAGAAAATTGCTACCTCAGTAATATGGAAAAACGTATTCGATCTGTTCTTGCCAAATGCAAATTATGTCAAAAGGTTAAGCCGCCAACTATTTCTCACAGAGCACCGTTGTTTCCTGTCATTCCAGCGAAATTAAAGGACATGGCTGCAGTCGATTTGTTCGGTCCAGTGGTTCGTTCTACTAATGGTTTTGCGTACATTTTGGTAGCAGTGGAATTGACATCAAAATATGTGTGTTTTACACCTTTACGCAAAGCAACAGCTCGGTCAGTATCTAACGCTTTCATCAAACATTTTCTTAAAGAAGTGGGTCATGTTGATAAGGTTATATCAGATAATGGATCACAGTTTCGCTCTAAAATTTGGCTTCGTACTCTACGGCGTCGTAAGATTAAACCAATTTTCATTTCACTTTTTCACCCTCAATCTAACGCTTCAGAGAGATGGATGAAGGAAATCAATAAATTGTGTCGACTTTATTGTCATCAGAATCACAGAACGTGGGATCAGTATCTTCATATTTTTCAAAACGTTCTGAATGAACTCCCTAATGATTCAACTTCTTTACCGCCTATATTGATATTAAAAAGTAAAGCACCGACAAATCGCATTTCTGAAATCGTTCCTTTTCCGCCTACACGGAAACTGCGGCATTCTGAAGTTGTGAACCTGGCTCTGCAAAATATTGCATCTGCGGCTACTAGAAGAGAGAAATCAGCTAAACGTCCTGGTCGTTTAAAAACCTTGTCAGTTGGTCAAAAGGTGTTAATTAAGTCTCACCGTTTGTCTCACAAAGGAAAGGGCTTGTGTCGCAAATTTTTTCTGCTTTATAACGGTCCATATAGAGTTCGCAAAATTATTCATGATAACACTGTCGAAGTAGAAACTCTTAAATCTCGGCGCTCTAAGGGAAATATCATATATCGAACGTTAAATTTTTTGTGGAATGACATACTTTAGAGAAACTAACAGTTATACGTAAACACACGGAGAGTATAAGGATACCGCGCCGTGTTCCGGCGGCGGTACATACTCAAAGCAACAGTCAAGTCTGCGCGGCGCACAAGGCAGTCGTTGACCGCAAACAATTACTTCCTACGTCACGCGTACCAACAGCTGATCGAGAGCTCAGTGCGAATGCACTGACAGCCGTAAACAAATACACAGTCTAATTTCTCTGATTAAATTCAGTATAAAGCTATAGTGACTTGATAAATTATGTTATTAACGTTCAGTATTTTTCAGGATACGGCTGTATAAAATATTTAAGAACTTCAGGTAAATTCTGTGTGTGTCCGACGTTAAGAGGACTTGCTATCGAGAAAATTTCAGGAAGAATGTAATTTCGAAGAAGAAACTAATAAACTAAAAAGGTAACTATTAATTGAGTTTATTTTTCAGGTAACATATTTCCACTTAGGTACGTACTTTAGACGTAATTTGCTGCTCGCGATTACGTGATTTATACTTTGTGTTATGTGATTTTGACAATGATTGATTAATGAACAGGGTTGTTACTTATGTATATTATGTATCTCTTGGCTGCTATGCTTTTTCACTGATGTCACATTTTTTATGTGCCTGCTGTGCTTATTTATTTGAATTGTAATTGTCACCTGATTAATTGTGCTGATATGGTTATGTATGTAAGTTATACTTTGTGATTTATCTGCTTGCGTCTTCATGTTTACTTATTAAGATTACGTATGAACATTTATTTGCTTATGCTGATATGATGCTAATGACCTGTTTATTGTGTAAGATATATATTTGCTGCTTTGCGTATGGATTGCATATTTACACATTTCTGTTTTGTTGTCATAACTACTCTTTAATTTGGTATATAGAAATGCTGATATACTGTGTACGAACATAGAGTTTAGGTTACACTATGGTATTACGAGGGCCGTTCAGAAAGTAACCTCCGGTTGATTAAAAAAAATACACCAAGTTAAATAAAAATATTTTAATATATACATCTTACAACTACATCTTTGCACTATTTTTCTACATAGTCTCCATAGCGATTGAGGCACTTATCGTATCTCTTCACAAGCTTTGAAATTCCTTCTGCATAAAAATCACCCGCTTGTGCCTGGAGCCAGCCTGTGACCGCATCTTTGAGCTCTTCGTCGTCATCAAACCGCTGTGACCCGAGCCATTTCTTCAAATGCATGAAGAGGTGATAATCACTTGGTGCCAGGTCTGGGCTGTAAGGTGGATGGTTGATAACGACCCACTTGAAGGACTCAAGAAGGGCCGTTGTTCTGCGAGCAGAGTGAGGACGGGCGTTATCGTGCAAAAAAACGATACCGGAAGTCAGCATACCACAGCGTTTGTTCTGTATAGCCCGTCGTAACTTTTTTATTGTTTCACAGTACACGTCTTGATTAATGGTCGTACCACGTTCCATGAATTCAACCAACAACACCCCTTTGGCATCCCAAAACACCGTTGCCATCAGTTTTCTGGCAGGAAAATCTTGCGAGGCTTTTCTTGGTTTGGTAGGCGAATTTGAATGTGCCCACATCTTTGATTGTTCTTTTGTCTCAGGGTTCACGTACTTAATCCAGGTTTCGTCACCGGTCACGATTCTGTTTAACAATGGTTCTCCTTCGTCCTCATAACGTGACAGAAAGTCTAATGCAGAGGCCATTCTTTGAGTTTTGTGGTGGTCGGTAAGAATTCTGGGCACCCATCGTGCACAGAACTTACGGTAACCCAATCTTGCTGTCACTATCTCGTACAAGAGAGTCTTAGAAATCTGTGGAAAACCAGTAGACAACTCTGACATTGAGAAACGTCGATTTTCACGAACTTTTGCATCAACTGTCTGAACGAGTTCGTCAGTCACCAATGATGGTCTACCACTCCTCTCTTCATCATGAACGTTTTCTCGTCCACTTTTAAATAAACGTACCCATTCACGGACAACTCCTTCACTCATAACTCTTGGTCCGTACACGGCACAAAGCTCACGATGAATAGCTGCTGCAGAATATCCTTTGGCTGTAAAAAACCTTATGACAGCACGCACTTCACATTTGGCGGGGTTTTCTATTGCAGCACACATTTCAAACTGCCACAAAAACTAAACTAGCGCAGGTACGACGTTCACTCGACCACGGCTTGATGCCGACTGACCTGTTGAGTGCGTGAACGCACAGATGGCGTCGCTACTCCCCCCACAACCCGCACTGTGACCAATCGGAGGTTACTTTCTGAACCGCCCTCGTAATTATAGATTGTTTGCTTGGCAGAGCCTTGTTGTAGGGATTGTGCTGCATCCACTTGTTAACATTCTGTTCTCTACTGGTATGTTTACTCGCTATTGCATGTTTTGCTTACGCTCAGTGCCTTATATTTTTGAGATAAGAAAATGAACTGCTATAATTCTACGAACGACATTAGTACAAGAAACTTAATTGAAGTCACATTAGCTGGAGGTTTTATGGAAGCTGTATAAATTTATGCTAATAGGAAGGAAGCTAACGACATGACATCCCAACACTAGGTTTAGGCCATTGAAAGTTATTACACTGCATTCTTTGTGAGCAATTAAAATAGCAAGTGACACTTGACACAAGAAATGCTCCACATGTTTGCTTCTGTTTTGCTATGATTCTTGAAGTGGTGTACACACGGTGAAATATTATGATAATTCACACTCCATACTCGTACTTACTTACTGAAAGTTATTCAAACTAAAGGCTGTTAGAGGTCATGTATGCATTTCTTTTATTTAATGATGGACAAGGTAACCAAAATGTATTTTAGAATTCATAATGAGTAGAAGATTTGGGTCAGATGGATTACACAGAGGTTGTGTGTGGACATTGTGTCTTCGGATTGTATGGGATGATGAATTGAAGTTTGCACTAGAATTTTATCTGTACTTGTTCGAGGAGACTGACTAGAGGAAAGAGTTGTTATGGAAGTGAAATGATATTGGTGATAAGGTTTATATGTATCGACGTATTGAAGAGGTATTATCGAGGTATTGAGATTGTGTGAAGTTGATGATTATTGGAGTGTTGGTGGACAAGAGGTAAGGTAAATGATATTGATGATAAGGTTTATATGTATAGATGTAAGAGGTATTATTGAAGTATTAAGATTATGTGATGCTGATGATTATTGGAGTTTTGGTGGATAAGAGGTAAAGTAAGTGAGGAGCATATCCTTTTTGTTGGTTTATATGGAACAAGGAGGATAAAGATGGCAGACTAGAACACTCAAGTAGAAGGAAGATTGTCTACACACACACTTTGTCAAATCACTAAGCAGTATATACTTTTTTTTGAGAGAGGAAGCATGTGCATATCTTGGCTCACTGACAGTTGTTCAGCAACCGTACATTTTGATCTGGCTTGGCAAACATTGGTCTAGACATGATGACTATGACGTTGACTTAACTATTATTGACTGTTATACATTGCTGCCACTACTACTTGATACACATGTCGAACATCAAATCTTTGCCAGAATTGCATTTACACAGTTGATACTATTCAATTACACAGTAGTACTTAATGTGGATGAAAGGTGAGTGAGTGTATTTTGTGTGTTTTCCTTTCCTAATCCCAAATAATTGGTACCGACCTACCTTCTAAATATTATTTTACTTGTTTGTTGTGGCTTGCACTGACACCCATAAATATTATAGGTTTACTGATATTTGTGTATTTGTAATATTTAATATGACAATTATCTGATATCATTTGTGTGTTTATTATAATTGGTATGTTTAGTGTAAGAGCATTGATAATAATTTTGTAAAATCAATTGTGTGTGCATTCAAACTATTGTTCGTGCTTGCACCTATTCAACATTGCTGGGTGCCACTTGGAAATGTTTAATTTCTGCTGATAAACTCTGATGAACTGTCTAATTAGTGACAGTGAATATTATGGACTGTTACCTGCACTTGTTCAACATGATGGGTGCCACTAGGAGATGTTTAATTTCTGCTGGTAACCTCTGATGAACTGTCTAATTAGTGATAGTGAATATTATGGACTGTTACGTGCACTTGTTCAACATGATGGGTGCCACTAGGAGATGTTTAATTTGTGCTAATGAACTCTGATGAACTGGCTAATTAGTGATAGTGAATATTATGGACTGTTACCTGCACCTGTTCAACATTACTGGGTGCCACTGATGGACTGTTTCTACTGACATAATGTCACTTGTTGGTGTCTGCACCTGCTCAACATTGCTGGGTGCCACTGGTGGAACTGCTTCTACTGAAATGATGTCACTTGTTGGTGTCTGCACCTGTTCCACAATGCTGCGTGCCACTGATGGACTGCTTCTACTGAAATGATGTCACTTGTTGGTGTCTGCACCTGCTCAACATTGCTGGGTGCCACTGATGGAACTGCTTCTACTGACATAATGTCACTTGTTGGTGTCTGCACCTGCTCAACATTGCTGGGTGCCACTGATGGAACTGCTACTATTGAAATGATGTCACTTGTTGGTGTCTGCACCATCTCGCCATTTCTGGGTGCCACTGTTGGAGCTGTTTAAATACTGCTGATGAAATGTTATGAGACTGCTATTTGCACCTGTTGACCATTGCTGGGTGCTACTGTTGGAACTGTGAACTACTCTGAGGAGTCCTACTTGTTTATTGAACTATTGAAAGGATTTTATGTGAATATTTGTATAAACTGATTTTTTGTGTATTTACTGTTTATGAAATGTTATGAGACTCTTACCTACACCTATTCGTCATTGCTGGTGCCATTGATTGAATTATACTTTTGTAAACTATTATGTAAAATCACATGTATGAAAGCATTTGTATTCCTTACTGTATTTTATATATTAGGATATTGAAGGGTCAGTGCAAAGCCAAAATTTATTTAGTTATGTGATATTTACTTATTAATATTACTTTTTATTTTTTGTCTGTATTTTTTGGACGAATTTGGTGGTATTTTCACCACCAATGCTGGCAAAAAAAACCATCAAATTCTAGCCCGTGGAGGAGGGGCATATGAAAGGTGGCTGCACTGAGTCACAGCGCCAGAGATTGCGCCAAAGAGTATTATTCAGCCGCCTCCACTGGCAGTGCTTGTTGAGATGTGGTAGTGGAGAGTGCTTGTCGAGAAGTCGTGGTGGAGAGTGCTTATTGAGAAGTGGGCAGTAGGAGTTCCGATGTAGCCGTGACTAGTTGTGAGCATGTTGTATGCAGTTGTTCTGATGGGCTAGACAGCCGATGCTGATCGATTGCAGATATTGTAATGATCAGAGTGTATGTTTCGTCAATATATATGAAGGTAATAAATTTTTTTATTTTTATTTCAAATGTCTTAAACAATAATGCCTCTTGGTCACAGATTCAGTCAACAAAGCGTCTGGCTTGTGTTCGTGTATTAGAGTGTAATTCTGGTTTCAATCTGCAAGTATAGTATTTCAGTTTTATTTAATTAATTCAGTGTAAATGGTATTTAAAATATCTTGTCTTTTTGAGGAAGAACCGTGCCAGATGTGTACGTTGAATCACACTTCCACACACAGAACAGTTACACTTGTGTTTTGTTGTTTCGTAGGTTTTATAGTTGCTGGGGACTTAATTAATTAGTTGTGTTAACGGAAGTTTTCTATCACTCTTTGTTGTTATTCTATGCAGTCAGATTGCGTACTAATACTAGTCAGGGCCAACCGGTTACGAGACTTCGTAATCGTACATTCAGCTACTAAAATCAAAATTATTTGCATTATATTTAATTAAGCCCCCATGCAACTTTAACTTTCTTTTTACTATGTTCAAGAGGCATTAATTAGTTAAAACACTAGGCTTTAATGTTTTTCAATAAGGGCACTCGGTAATCAATTTAGTTCAAATGGAGAGGAGCTTGAGAGGTGTTATGATAAGAAAAAAAAATGGTACGTACATAAATTCAGTTATAAATTACCTTATATTTGAGCACACTAACACATCCAATAAGCTGATCCTTCACTGTACATTACTATAATGTTCCATTACAGTGATTGCGCAATGTGGTGGCGATTGCATATTGGTAGGTGGATTTGCAGGTAGAATTGCCGGACTCGTTCATTTCTTGGTGGCGATGATTGACATCAATTCCAGAATAGCTCCAATTCTTTATCCATCCATCCTAGGCATTGGAAAGTGGCACGGAAAGACTCTCTCGGCACCAGCACAATATGTAGCTTTTACATGAGCAATTGACTGTTTGGTAGCTCGTCCCTGACTTACTCTTGGTTCCACCTTTCCTACCTAGGCCAACCACAATTTGCGCGCGCTACACAGTTCCATTCCCGAGGGGTACCACAGCACCTTTTACATACAAAATAACTAAGAACCCTAAGTGAAGGTCAGCAGTTTACATAACATCAAACAAACATTTTAAATAAAACAGAACATTTGCATATATTGGTAGTTCTACACAAAATTATGTAAATAAAATTATTAATCCTCAAAGATAACCAAAGACATTAAGTGAGAAAGACAAACATATCATTTGCTCAGAGATTACACTTCCTACACTCGAAAAGACATCAAAGTTTTTACAAAGAAAGGAGTATACAATTTTGTGTTATCGATTCAAACACATTTACAGAAGCTCAACGATGTAACATTAAATAAAACAAAAGGTAAAAAAAAATCAGTAGAGTATTAGAGCTATGGTGTTACACATTCTACGGTAGGACACAGATGAGGTATGTGTGGATATCAATAATGGTGTTGGAACAGTACAAAGAAGATCACGGTCCGCTGTTTTCCGCAAGTCACGGATTCCCCCTGAGCAAGCACAGTACGGTATTACGTACTTTACTATTGCACCACCCATTACCATCAAGTCTTCGTTTAACCCTTAACGAAAATAATTCATAGTATTGTGGAAAACGATACAGCAGATGCTGTTTCCTACTTAAACTAGCGCGACTAAAATAATTTATGGTATTTTGGAAAACGTTACAGCAAATACTGTTTCCTGTATAAACCAGCTACAAGATGCTACACTAGGTAAGCGAAATGTTAACGTAACATATTTGCGCGAGGAGTAGGATAGCACGTGGGAGGTGTGTGACAAAGTGTGAGAACAGGAGGTTGGGTCTAGGAGGTCGGAGGCCGGGAATGACGCACGCTTCTACTGCCGCGCGGCGTATCATTGTTTTGCGCGCGCAGATTTTTATTGCAGTCCTCAGCTGTTGGGTTTAGCTACCACACAGTGCTTGGCATCCGTCTCAAGGTCGCCTCCCGCGCGGTGGCGCTGCGCTGTGTGTTTACCGTAGCGAGCACCAGCGGCAGGCTGGGTGATTTAGTGCTGCGACGCGCCGGCGGGTAGTCGAAGCGCTGCAGTGGTTCAAATGGCTCTGAGCACTATGGGACTTAACATCTGAGTTCATCAGTCCCCTAGACTTAGAACTACTTAAACCTAACTAACCTAAGGACATCACACACATCCATGCCCGAGGCAGGATTCGAACCTGTGACGGTACAGTCGCACGGTTCTGAACTGAAGTGCCTAGAACCGCTCTCCTTAATTGCCTGTTTTCCACGTTTTTCTCTGCTGCATACTTTCTTCCCGGTTTTAAAATCGCTAGATTGCAGTATCATCAGGCAGCACTTGAGCAATAAGTAGTGTTTCTAACAGATCCATGATTTCGCTAGACTATACCTTTTACATGAATGAAGGCGGAAACATGGGGCTGGTTTTAACTTAACCATAGGGTTACGATACTTTTTAGTTACTTATTTTCATTTATTTATTTTTTAATTCGAAAGAACAATCAGATTTTATAGGGGTATAACTCTGAAGAGCATTCAAATACAGTCTTGGGGTATTTTTTTACAGTTACTTTTAAGTCCAAAATTTTTTCATTAATGTTCAGTACAAAATCCACTGCACGCACGACTGACATCAAGACGATATTCCCAATCGAACGTTTGCTTGCATGTCTGGAATTACTGCACTCACTGTTGTTGCTACGCTACATCACAGTTCGAACAAAGTTATTAGAAGACACCACATAAAAAGTTACACATCACGAGGCGTGGCGACACTGTAAGCGAATGGTGCTGAGCCGTGGGGAGCTGGCGCCAGTGTTATTTTGTTCATGTATCATTGAGATCGATTGTGGTTGAGTTATATCTTTGCTTATCACATGTCTTATCTTCCGGGTTGGCGGGCGAAGCGATTTGGTTGTGAGCCTTCTACGGGTAACCCTCGAGACCTCGTGACATTCCCGGGGAGACGAGTGTCAACGGCTGCCGAACGAGCGTGATCACCGTTACATGTTGTTGTGTGAAATTTGTTGGGCGTTTTGCCGACATGGGCAGCTTGGAGATACATGTTCTGTGACTTCGCTGGGAAAACAATTTGAAGGGAAGCGATGAAGCTGTGGAACCCGCTCCCTCGTATTGTGTTCCTGATATGAAGTAAGTCGTCGTAATGGCGTTTGTTCACCGACGCACTCAGAACCACTTAAACTTTATTATATGGTGAGACTTTCATAGTCGAACCTTAAGACGGTTGGAAGAGTTCAGTTGGCCTAGTTAAATGGTGGCCGTTATGTGAAAGTTTTCTCAGAAGTTTTGCAAGTGTTTTGTGTCTCTTGCAATCAAATGGGTTTGTGATGCCGTTTTTAAAGGTTACACTCTATTAATACAGTTGTCCATGCGTGAGTCAAAGGTTCTGCCGAGGGTTTCTATGTTTCAGAGTTACTGGAATGTATTTGTGATTCGGGCAGAAACTTTTGATTGTGCCAGCGCCTTGGTGGGGAGTGAAATGTCACCCGAGGTCTAGGCCTGGCAGTGTTTAGGAACCTGGCCACAACCGGGAGTTGTTCACATATCGCCTTCCAAAGTTTAGTATTTACCTACCTTCCACCTAGGCGGTTTAAGCCGGTGGATATATAAATAAATGTTGTACGTAACTTTTTCGTATATGAACTTGTTTCCTTAAATATTAGGGACTGGCAATTGGCTAAACTTTAAACTGCATAGCATCTGCTGAGTTCCTTGTGCATCCTTTTCTAGTAATTTGTTTTATTAACACGTCTGAGCACGTGAACGTTTATTTTTAAAGATCTATGTTTCTGCTGTAGTTTTTTTATTTAAGTTCAAATGGTTCAAATGGTTCTGAGCACTATGGGACTTAACATCTGTGGTCATCAGTCTCCTAGAACTCAGAACTACTTAAACCTAACTAACCTAAGGACATCACACACGTCCATGCCCGTGGCAGGATTCGAACCTGCGACCGTAGCAATCGCGCGGTTCCGGACTGCGCACCTAGAACCGCTAGACCACCGCGGCCGGCTTTTATTTAAGTGGTTCTATCATGTTATGTAATTGGATCTTAGCTTGGCACTAGTATTCAAGTATCATTGAGTCACCCTTTACTTGTAATTGTTTTATTATATGTATTTTCAGGGAATTCCTATATGGGAGTTTGAATTTCTGAAGTTTGTCAGTAATCCTGTTTTCTTACTAAGAGACTGTTGAGTACTGAGTACGTTGGGTTTCTAACTGTATTCTCGTCCACAATTTGTAATTCTCAAATTTTTTAAGGTGTAATGTCGACAAATTGTTTTAATTATAAAGTGTGACTACCAAGCATGATTCCATCCCGCTTCCTCTTTTATGGTATTTAAGATATGGTGTGTAAGTGTGGTACGATTAAGGAATCACGTATCAGGTGCAACACTGGTGCTGTCAGCACATGCCTTTGGCAGTAGGAACTGCAGTGTCGCACTTCGGCGAAAACCACTTCCTACTGTTGTAACTGAATTGCACCTTCTGAAATAGACAATACAACACACCTTTCGTTCCTATGTTATTACCATCTGTCTTCGACACACTGTGGATAATGAAAGAGTGAGCGAGCGGGCTAGTTGCACCACTGAGACCCCAACCGGCAACCACACGAAACGGCAGCTTAGGCCCTAGGCAAACTTTTAGTTTCCGTGTGTCAGTTAAAATTTACATTTTTATAATATGTGACCTTGTACAATTGGAAGAATATTTTTTTGAAACATCGTATGCACAGGGCAGGACAAAAATATGAAAATACAGGGAGAAATGCACGCTTGAAAATAAATGCTCGGTCGTTCTGTAGCATTTCGCTACGGACAGCATCTGTGCAGTGTCCACAATACGTTGTATCGGTCGTGGTCAGAGCAGCGTTCTGTGTAGTTGTGAGTGCGTTATGTCGGAGCTAAGTGAACTCCAATGTGGGCAAATTGTTGGCGCTCCTATATTCTCTTCTTCCGTAACCCTGGTAGCCGATGTGCTTGGTGTTTCGAGAGGCACGTGTCGGAGATATATACCGCATACACGAAAAGCGGAAAAACACCATACGATAAGTCACAACGCGGGCGAAAATGTACGTTGAGTGATCGCCATGGACGTTCATTGAAGAGATTTGTGATGAAAAACAAGATGACTACGCCTACAGAAGTCACTGCAGAACTGGATGTCGCACTCGCGAACAGTACCAGTGGAGCCCCATAAGCAGTGAAGTAGTGAAGTGCAGGGCGAGCTGGAATTACGAAACAATGTGTCCGTGATGTAGATGCTCGTAACAGGAATACGTGGTGCCGAATCCATAAGACCTGGACTATGGAGCAATGAAAGGATGAATTTTGTCTCACACTGTTTCAGGCTTCTGGCGGAGTTTACGTCCAAAGAGTAAAACACGATGGGATTACGTGATGATTAGGGCAGCCATTTGGTGATAATACATGGGACCCATGGTTACTCTGCAGGATGCATAATGAAAGGTGGCTACACTGAGCCACAGCGCCAGAGATCGCTAGAGAGCATTGTTCCGCCGCCTCCACTGGCAGTGATTATTGAGAACTCGTAGTGGGCAGTGCTTGTCCAGGACTCGTAGTAGTCAGTTCGTGTTCAGATGTGCTAGTAGGGAGTGCTTGCTGAGATGTGATACTGAAAAGTTCTTGTTGAGATGTGGTAATAGCGAGTCGGTGTGGAGATATATTGTAATGATTAGAGTGATTTTGGTCAATATATGAAGGTAACGAAACTTGATTTATTTTTCATTATTTCCATGTTTTAAATAATGCGTCATTACAGGTTCAGTCAACAAAGCATCTGGCTTGTGTTCTTGTATTAGAGTGTAATTCTGGTTTTCTTGAGTAATTATGGTATTTTTATTTTCTTTAATTAATTCAGTATAAATGATATTTAAAATTTCTTGTGTTATTGAAGAAGAACCGTGCCAGATGCGTACGTTGAGTCATACTTCCACACACAGAACAGTTACACTTGTGCTTTGGTTTCGTAGGTTTTTATAGTTGCTGGGGACTTAATTAATTAATTGTGTTAATGAAAATTTCCATTTCATTCTTTGTTATTGTTCTAAGCAGTCAGATTGCGTAATAATACTAGTCAGGGCCAACCGTTTACGAGACTTCGTAATCGGACAAACAGCTACTAAAGCAGAAATTAAAATTATTTTCATTTCATTTAATTAAGCCCCCATGCAATAACTGCCATGCATTTTGTGAGCATTTTGGCTGATCAGGTCCATCCCATGATACTATGCTTTCTCGACAATGGTGATGCTGTGTTCCCAGACGATATGGCCCCTGTTCAGACAGCTCGCATCGTCCAGGACTAGTGTTCTGAACACGAGGATGAACGGCCGCATTTCCGCTGGCCACCAGTCGTCAGATGTCAATATTATTGATCCTTCGTAGTCGCTATCCACCTCCATCATCCTTACCTGAAATTGCCAGTATTTTACAGGAACATTGGTTAAAGGGTGCCTCAAAATTATAGAGGGCCTGTATTTATCCATTCCGAATCGACTGGAAGCTGTTTTGAATGACACCGGTTTTCCCACACCATATCAGGCATGATTACGTTTGGTGTTTTGGTGATTCTGTATAAAAAAGACGCATCACGAAAGATTATACTAATGGTCAGATATTGGTAGCATATTGATATTCATACAAGTATCGACGGATGATGCAAAATTGTTAACTTTGACAGCTGATGGGTGAATATTTGACACTGCAATGCAATTTAACGGCGCAGATACCAAGGATAGTAAAAAGGGGAACAGGGGACATGTCGATACCAGTGCAACAAAACATAGCGAATTTTATTCCGTGTACTCAGTTGGACAGAAGCTATGCCTCACACACAGATACGTGAACAATATATGCAGATGTAAACATTTGAGAGAGGACGTGTAGCTCGACTCGAGGAAGCAGGTTGGAGTAACTGGCGAATTTATGGACATTTGAATAGGAGCGATGCCACTATTTGACGCTGTTGGAAGGAATAAGTGAACCATGGCCGTACACAGTGAAACGTCCCCTTAAATCTGTGAATTACTAAGCTGATAAACATCTTACATTATTTGATTTTCAAACAGCTGAGCAGAACTGAACGTACTCAGACATTTCGCTCTTTACCTATTTTGATCAACACTAAACTGACACACAATAATTTTAGCGCAACGCAATCTGACTTTCAATAATCCCTACAAAAGAATGGCCCTGACTAACATTAACGTATACCTTTCACAAATCACTTACCTCACAAAAATCTTCGTTACTCGAACTACTGCAATACAGCGAGCTCCACTACTGGCAGCTAAATAAAAGATTCAAACTACTTAAGGCACTAACTACTGATACGCATAGTTAGCAAATGAAAGATTTTGATAGAGAACAAACAATGTATTTACCTTAATAGTGTTCAAAAGTCATAATATATATAGCAGTTCATGACATCCAGTCTTACAAATTTACTGTCTCTGATGGTCAAACGTCCAGATCATCCGCTCTCAAAACTCCGCCATTTCTCTCCCCACATCCACCACTGCTGGCGGCGCACCTCCAACTACGCAATGCTACGCGCTGTTAACAGCCAACTGCCCAACACTACAATAGCAAATTACAACAATGCAAACCAGCCACAGACTGCACACAGCACAGCCAGTGATTTTCATACAGAGCGCTACGTGGCGTTACCAACATAAAAACCTAAACAGCCTACTTACAACAGGAGTCAAGAAGGAAGCGATCTAGAGAGAGACAGCAGAATGTGAGGACCAGGCAGTCGTCAGAAAGGCACTCAGATCCCAGGATTCATCATTATTATCCACCCGGTGTGCAACTGGTGCTTCAGTGACCACAAGGACCATTAAAAGGCGGCTCATACTAAGGGAGCTGAGTTCACGGCGGACCTTGAGCCGACTACCATTGACCTCTGTACATTAATAAGCCAGTTTGCAGTGGTGTCGCTCACATTCAGCATGGAATGTCATCGACTGGAGTAGAATTGTCTTCAGTGATGAGTCCCGCTTCGAACTGAGCTCCGATGACAAGCGGAGACGTGTCTGTAGACGCCCTCGATAGCGGTAGTTGAAGCATCCCCAACTCTCTTGTGGTTCCGTTTTTAGGTACTCCACGTCGACGTCTGCTCGTAGATACGTATCGTCGGTAGGTTTTCCGGCTTTACTTCCTGACGTGACAGCGACGACTCTCCGATGAGGTGCGGGCATTGTGTTTTGCTATTACTGCGAGTCTTGTAAATATCGCTTTTATTTAGTAATTTGCCCCGCTAAAACTCTCCCCTTTTATGATTAAGACAGTCTGCGCCACCTTTCGGAGGGAGTGGGGACGTCAAAGACTCACAAAAGTTCATATTAAGCAGTCCGCAAAACACGTAAACATTCACTTCAGTTAGCGTGTTAGTTAATGCCTACGCTTTCCGCTAGATGGTGCTGACTTACTGCTGAATAGCTTTGGTTCCATAAAACCTTCACTGATTAGTACTAGGTAAACGAAATAAGTACAACACTCTTGTATTTCACTTTCACTTTATATTCAAGGATTAAGATGGTGATGGATGACGGTCTATTTAAAAGGTTCCTAGCCTGGAGGATTCTAAACAGTCCGCAAATGCCGATATGCACGCGCTTTACGTCCAGATTCGCAACTAACGGCATACGACACTTTCAAAAGTCCACACGTTAATATCTGAATACCGGTGCCTCTGAATTCACTCGTATCAGCAGATAATTTGAGTTTCTGTCGTCTAGATGTCCGTAAAGTTCAAATCTAGCACTAAAGTCCTAAAATCCCCTTAATACTCCTTTGCTACCAACAGTCAGAGATCGTACACTACATCACTTTTAATCTCCGTAATATTCTAACAGTTTATCGTGAATCTTAACACGATAAAGTCCAATCTAATTATTGTCTCACTGACTGACACGGGTTCCCCGCCCTTTAACGAAACAATCAAGGAAACAAGGCGACAATAATTACGATCAGGCCTTTTTATAGGTTTTTCATTACAAGAGTTTAACGTCACTGCCTTCTCCATGACGGAGCTTCCGTGGCTGCAGTACTTAGACGTTAAACTACTTGCTGATATACTATAATTTTACCGAACTCTGATTCTACACTATTTTCCCCTCTAAAAATTCTATTCTTAATTTTAAATTATTCTTTCTACAGCTTTTATCACTGTAAACTGAACCCAGGTGTTACATAGTCTACCAACCACACTGTCGCCCGACATACGGCCCGACAACCAGCAGAGATGGGCTGGGGTCTCATTTCATTTCGTAGCAGGACCCCTTTAGTTGCATCAGCGACACACTTACAGCACAGCGTACGTCGACGATACTCTACGCCCCGTATTGCTGTCCTTCATGCCAGCCCATCTTGGGCTTTCATTTCAGCAAGATAACGCCCGCCAGCACACAGCGAGAGTTTCTACTGCTTGTGCTCGTGCTTGACAAACCCTACCTTGGCCAGTAAGGTCGCAGGATCTCTCCCCAATTGAGAATGTATGGAGTATTTGAGCATGGCCATCCAACAAGCTCGGAATTTTGACGATCTAACTTGCCAATTGGATAGAATTTGGCACAACATCCCTCAGGAGAACATCCAACAACTCTGTCAACCAAAGTCCCGCATAACTGCTCGCATAAAGGCAAGAGGTGGACCAAGGCATTATTGACTTGCTCAATTTTTGATGCTCTTTCTTTTGAATAAATCATCCAATTTTTCTAAAATTGTAATCATTTGTTTGTCTGTACTACATCACATGTACCAATGTTCATCCCATTTGGATACATTCCCCCGTGGTGCAGCTTCCTTTTTTCTTAGAGTGTATATGAACTAAACAAATTTCCCGGATCTTCACGGAAGTACAGTCAGGTTGAGCTCACGCAGAGCGAGAGGTGTAGCGTGTTGTGGTGTTTACGTTGGTGGCCGCGTTACACAACGCGCCGAGGGAGCGTGGCGCGGCAACGGTGGCCACGTGCCGCGTGTTTGCTGCCGGCTAATTTACGGCTCCCCTAAGTCTCATCGCGAGACACATTACGTGCGGCTGTAGCACAGACTGTACAAATACTGCGCGCTGCCTCACTGCTATCACTTCTCCGAAAAACTATGTCGCCCAGCAGTACTGCAACTTCCCATACCGACTCACCAACGCTGGAAGCCATAGAAGCTGGCTGTACCTCCGCGAAGTTTATAGGGCACCCGTCGGATTTTAGTATGTAAACACATTTTCTAGTAAGGAATATTTGCCATAGGTTAATCGGACAGACAAGGTCGCGTTACCACAAAATAATTTCAAGCACACGTAGTATAAGCACTGTACCTTCAAGTTTTCTAGATAAAAAAATGGCCAACTCAGAGCAGGGCTCGCGCACTGGGGATTACGTGCAAATATATATATACTTCATCCATCCTGGGAATCGAGAATCTCAACGATTTTTGCCTGTGTTTGGTATAGATATTGGCAAGATATCGGTCCCGGGCGTTCCAATACCGTACCGAAATCTCTGCACCAGTTCCTCAGATAAGCTCAGACATACAGAAAGAAATAAGCAGGGACTTCACTTTAAATAAAATATTTTTTATTTACTTACTACAACATAATTACAGCTTACATTTTACTTTTGCATGCAGTAGTGTTCGTCTATTATGCTTTTGGCCCACGATGAAAGCAATGTATGTTCTAATGGCAAAAGACATTTTATGCCATATAATTATTATTTAACAACTTTCAATTTTTTTTAGTTTACTTGTATTGCGAAACCTTGCTCCTTGCCAAATTTCATGACTACATCAACTACTATAATTTTTAATGGGTGAGTTTGCGAGTATCAAAATATGAGACATAAATGGCCGAATTTTATGACTGCATTGACTTAAAAGCTTAAATTTTTGTACGTCGTCAAGGGAACACAGACCTTAATGGTTCAAATGGCTCTGAGCACTATGGGACTTAACATCTATGGTCATCAGTCCCCTAGAACTTAGAACTACTTAAACCTAACTAACCTAAGGACATCACACAACACCCAGTCATCACGAGGCAGAGAAAATCCCTGACCCCGCCGGGAATCGAACCCGGGCACCCGGGCGTGGGAAGCGAGAACGCTACCGCACGACCACGAGCTGCGGACACAGACCTTAATATGTGACACAAATCTTACCTTGATACGTCTACATGTTCCTGAGTCAAAGGGTTCGTAATAGTCGAACAGACAAACAACAAAAAAATCACCGAAATCATATACTATAAAAGATTGACGAAGATGAGGTAAATTATTTATATTAAGATCTATCAGCACTACATTTTCGTAAGAAATAGCCCATCACAGCCACAGAAATGCACTGACATACACACTCATTCACGCTATGTTATTATTGAACATACACAAAACTCCTACCGCAAATTTTGAATTCAAGATGCTTTCGAAAATGCTGAGCAACTAGTAAAATACTGTGAAATGACTATGATGTTTATTCAGTAAGAGATGCTACAAAATTATTTCATGAACCGAAAATACTGAACTTTAAAACGAATTTTAATGACAAATAACATTATTTAACCTAAACTACGATAATCAAAATTTTAATTTCACGTCAGTACAATAGTTAATTATTTCAGTCACTCTATTAATATTTCACTGCGGGTTTAATTTTGCCTTGTTGGGTAAAATAATAACTAAATCTCAGCAGAGTTTATTTTGACAATTAAAATTCTACAAATGTCGAGAGCTGTACTTTAAAAAGTTTTATGCATTTATATGTGCAATTGGATGCAAGAAATGTCGAATTAGGTCTCTCTCTCGCAGTGCCTCCAATGTAATTTTGTAGCTTATATTCTATGGCATTACAATTTATTTTTGTTGATACACATTTCGTAATTAGAGAACTGACATCCAGAGACACTGCCTGCTGCTTATTCGCTATCTTTTACAGCTCTGTACCCAGTTTTAGCAAAATATTTACAAATAAGTACTATCTTTTATGCTATATATTCTAACTGTATATTACTTAAGTCTTTAACAAAACTGTTAATTACAATTTTGGGCCTACTGTACAAGAAAAAATTAAATATTCCCATGCGTCACTTGCAGGTGGCATTGTTTGTTACTTTTATAATACATTTACGCTTATACTGGGATGTTTTAAAATAAATGATATAATAAATTGAAAAATTTGTGATAGGAGAATTGTTTGCCAGTGCCTCGAATTTACAGCGTCGTTGTAAGTTTTAGCAAGCGATATGTAGTGCATATCAAAGGGCAAAGCTTGTAACGTTAATAAGTCTCTAACCGTTCGTGCCTACTCAGGTTTTAGACTGCTTCAGCTAGTCGATTTTCTGAGATAGTCTATTACCATGGGTTCCCTAAGGTAGATGAATGCAGAAATAGGACATTTTCTGCGGTGATGCAAACTTTCCATCTAACCAGAGTCAATCGATCAAGTTGCAGATGCAATACTTTTGTTTTACATCTGCCCATTATTTCTAATTTCAGTATTATAAATTCTAATTTACATATTATAACAGATATTTATTTTATACAGAAACCTTCTTGGTGGTACAGAATATTCTCTTGCATCCTATGATCAAATTCGGGAATTCTCTCATCCTCAAATGAAATTTAAAGAAGATGATATATGCTATTAAAAACAACGTACACATCATAGAAAAGAATATCACTGAAATACTTGATCAAAGGTTGTTAAGCGCATGAGTGAAAACTCCATATGATAAACGAGAGTAACAAACAAAGTACATAACGTACGATACTCCAAAATCGACCTCAACTGTATGCTTGTGTGTACAATAAAAAGTGCTGCCTCTATAAAGCAGGAGCGACATCCCTTGCAAGAGCACTTGATAAGCAACAGTTTTATTACCACGGCGATTAATGAATTACAACTTGGTTATGTAAACTACGAAAACCTATGCAAGATCTCTGGGGATACAGAAAGTGAGAGCTAGCATGATTTTATACAACGAACGGAATAACTAGACGATATATCGATAACGTGCTATATCCTAAACACAAAAAGGACAAAATGCAATTTAGAGGCTCATGTTGTCTCCATCAGTTTTGAAATCTCTTTGGACCGGATACATACGAAGAACTTCTTAAGCAATGTAATGCATATACAAAGCATCAGAAACTTCCACAAAACCGGAAAAATTTGAATAAATGTGGACGCACGCTACGGAACCTATTCTTCTGTACCGTAAATAAATATTCTCTCCCCTATGTACTCCGTTGTTGTATTTTAATAAAGTAGTACTGATAAGGACGGCAATTCTCAAGTGCGGGCGAAACTGGTGCAGCACTAACAATTAAAATGTTGAAAAGGTTGCAATTAATACTCAGAACAGGGTAATTGTTTTTCAAGGCTTAATTCTTTATTACTCTGGTAATGAAACAATTACAATAAATTAACGATTGCCGCAGTTCTTCTTTCTCTACCGACGATCAGACAAAAAGTGAGTGAAGTGTTCTGTCAGTTGTTTGTGCCTCCTCTTCCGTAACAACTGAATGGGCTGTCACAGAAAAGATAAGCTCACCGGATAAAAAATTAGACATCCCATTGCACATGCACAGGTGAACCGTTAAGCCTTTTTTAACCAGCAGCAATCGAGTCATGTGCTCAACTGCGCGCGCACTGCATCTACGTGGGCATAGGGCAGCAGTGCGATCAGTGATACAGTTATGTTTCAAGTGGACATTGTATATAAACATGGGTAAATGTAAGGACGCGATAGAGTGGCAAAAAGGAGCAAGCGTGTTTGGCTAATTCCATGACCGTACAGCGTGTAGAGTTGCTAAACTTGTCAGTATTTGGCGGCGGACTGCTCAAGCGGTGGTATAACACAAGTGGCCGCGAAACACTACGCCAGAACTGTTGTCGGAAAAAGATCATGGCAGAGAGACGGAAGGCGCTTTTTATAGCTCATGAATCAAAATCGCTTCCAAACCCGACAGGAATTGCTGCTGGCTGAATGATGGTCCATCCCAACCTGTGAGAGAGACAACATTACGACTGGAACTGCGTGCAATGAAGAGGCACATGCAAACGACAGCAGCATAGTCCATCGGGTTGGAAGAACATGTAACTAGTTTTCTGAACCTGCCTTGAAACCCATACAAGATTTATGGGGCATGGAACAGCAGGTGAAATGCCGACATCGGCATCCCCTCAATTTGGTGGAACCGGACGATCAAATCCTCAGCGAGTTGCTGAATATAGATCCGACGTATCTGCGTACCCTAGCCGAATCCAGGCGGTTATCAAGTCCTGGGGCGGAATTATATCGTATTAAACGATGCGTGTAATGATTTCTCTACTGGTGACTAATATTTAGTTCGGTGAGCTTATGAGACTCAAACAGACTCTCTGATTTAGTTCTGAATAAAACAAAAAACATAAAAACAAAAAATATATTTCAACCGAATGATCGCTGTCGATGTCGCGTGTGCAGCTGGTCACAATCAGGCACCGTAATTATGTCTTAAGTAACGGTTACAGCTATCGTCGACGTTATTTAACGTCTGCATTGACAGTTCTTACAAAGCAAATATTTCGAAGATACAAGGATTCGAAATAATTGATGAGTATAAACCCATCTCCACATTGAACATTTTTTCCGAAAACAAAGCACTGTGTTTGAAGGTTATTGTGTTATTAATTTCCGACTGCTGAAGATATGCAAAATCTGGATTCCATATGGTAAGATATGTTATGATAAAATGTCGACAAAAGGGATGACATGATTAAACTGTTACCATATCTTTTGCTACTAAGGTACGTAGCCCAAAAGAAGGAAGAAATTCTAAGCTACGTGCTAGTCATCTATCACTAAGGAGATCTTCGGTTACTTGTTCTGCTTCGTTAATAATCAGTTAAACTGTGCGTTTTTAATGTGTTTTACTTAATCATTTTCATCCATAAGAACTGTTTGAGACGGAGTTAACATTATTCTTTGTTTACTTAGTGACGCATATGAAAAAACTCCTACAGACAAATATCGTACTTTATACTTTTGGGAGGTTCGAAATTTGGGTGGGGGGGGGGGGATGGGGCACAAATTATAAGTCCGTAAACGTCAGTCTGAGTGATGGTTGAAACTTCCGTATCGGAAATATTGTGACGTGTCACAGACAGCAAAGGACTTAGAAGAGCAGTTGAACGGAATGGACAGTGTCTTGAAAGGAGGATATAAGATGAACATCAACAAAAGCAAAACGAGGATAATGGAATGTAGTCGAATTAAGTCGGTTGATGCTGAGGGAATTAGATTAGGAAATGAGACACTTAAAGTAGTAAAGGAGTTTTACTATTTGGGGAGCAAAATAACTGATGATAGTCGAAGTAGAGAGGATATAAAATGTAGACTGGCAATGGCAAGGAAATCGTTTCTGAAGAAGAGAAATTTGTTAACATCGAGTATAGATTTAAGTGTCAGGACGTCGTTTCTGAAAGTATTTGTATGGAGTGTAGCCATGTATGGAAGTGAAACATGGACGATAAATAGGTTGGACAAGAAGAAAATAGAAGCTTTCGAAATGTGGTGCTACAGAAGAATGCTGTAGATTAGAAGGGTAGATCACATAACTAATGAGGAGGTATAGAATAGATTTGGGGGAGAAGAGGAATTTGTGGCACAGCTTGACTAGAAGAAGGGATCGGTCGGTAGGACATGTTCTGAGGCATCAAGGGATCACCAATTTAGTACTGGAGGGCAGCGTGGAGGGTAAAAATCGTAGAGGGAGACCAAGAGATGAATACACTAAGCAGATTCAGAAAGATGTAGGCTGCAGTAGGTACTGGGAGATGAAGAGGCTTGCACAGGATAAAGTAGCATGGAGAGCTGCATCAAACCAGTCTCAGGACTGAAGACCACAACAACAACAACACGCAAGTCGCACAATGTCAACTACAGCGGTAATAAGTGTGTTAGTTCAGACCTGTCGGCAACTGCGGGTAGAGGAGGTCTATCGGGGCGCAGTTCGGCCATGTCTGGGGAGCAGGTAGTTACGGCGCTCCGGGAGCAGGTAAGCCGTGACACAGCGGGAACAGATATTGGGCGCAGATTTTACAGATTTCTGGTTGGGCGCAAATTTCACTGGGCGCAGTTTTCATGGGTTCGGCAGAAAATAGACTTGAAATAATGAGAAGGAGAAGAGGGAGACGATGCAGCTGGTGGCGGCGACTACTCGGTGCCGAGTACTATGAAGTTGGCAGGGCAGGGCCGCGGCGAGAGCTCTTGGCGAGCGCGCGCACTCGAAATAGCGGCTCGGCTGCACGGGCGGAGCCAGCGGCACCAGCCGTGGAACTTGCCGCCTGCCGCGAAGATTAATCGCGCCACGACTGCGGACAAGCATTGTTTCCCTCCTGCCTGCTGCCTACTGCTGGCTCTGAATATATCACTCCTGGCGCCCCGGAGGGGCGCGCCGCGTCCCCAGGTCCCAGCGACCGTCCAGCTCAGCTGCACTCGTAAACGCTCGCGTCACCGTCGTGACGTCGAAAGGTTAAAGCGGTCGCCACGGAGGCTATTTGGGCTGCAATTTCGGAGAGTCCGCCTAACAAAACTCGAGCAATATTACATATACTGTGCGCACAGCGGTCTGTTGTGATGGTGTCTCATTCCGAAACTAAATGGAATAAATTGATAGTGGTCCCCATAGCACCATAGAATTATTGCTATTATTACTTGGTTTGGCAACATTCTTACGATCGAATAGATTGAGCTGAAGGAGAATGTAATGAAGATCATTTGATTTCAATAGCTAGTAATGTAGACAACAGATAAAAGAAGGCGTCGATCCATCTAGCACTAACGAGGCTCACCAAACAAAGTGACGCACCCAGAAGCCGTGGTAGGATGTTAATGAAACTTCGTATATGTACACACCATCGGCGAGTAAGTAAATGATTACACTTGTAATTTTTTGTGACAGGTAGAACGGACACCAGAGTGTATTAGTGTTGGCCGTGTTTAGTGTTGTTACCAGGTTAGTTATGGCATAAGAGAGGTGTGATCATCATCAGGTGATCACTGGTAAAGACACGAAGATCCACGTAGTCGTATGAGACAGCGTTATAAGCATCCGACAGAGTTTGAAACGGGCCACATTGTGGGTCACTGACCAGTTGTCGAATAGTGCGGTAATTAGATGGTTCAAATGGTTCAAATGGCTCTAGGCACTACGGGACTTAACATCTGAGGTCATCAGCCCCTAGACTTAAAACTAATTAAACCTAACTAACCTATCACACGCATCCATGCCCGAGGCAGGATTCAAACCTACGACCGTAGCAGTAGCGCGGTTCCGGACTGAAGAGCCTAGAACCGCTCGGTCAGAGCGGCCGGCGGTAATTAGATTCGTGGGGCACTAACAAGTGACAGTGGCCCAATGTTGGACTGCTTGGGAACGTATACTCGTCTGGTCGACCCATTCTGACCACCACAACGGAAGATCGCCGCATTCTGCACCAAGCACATCGTAATCACTTCACATCTGCTCCTGCCATCTGAGAACAAGTAATTGGCTCCCAGCAACATTATGTGTCATCCTGTCCCATTGATTGGAGAGTAGCAGCAGCCAGACAAAGGATTTACCGCCACATCGACGCTGTCGTTAACACCATAACACAAACGGCCGAATTTGGAGTAGTGCCACGACCGCGAAGGATGGACTGCTGGTGTACGGCATCGTATTGTGTTCAGCAATGAATAACGGTTCTGCACACCCGGGTGAGTATAGAAGCGACCTGGGGAAAAGTCTGTCTTCCAATGTTTTAGAGTGTCACAGCGACGCCACTCCTTCGGCAGTGTATGGGGAACCATGGGGTATGGCTTCAAGTCACGGCTGGTAGTGACAGAGAACTCGACGGCATGACTGTACGTCACTTACGTATTCTCTCTCATGTGAAAATATGGTAGTACAATTTTCAACAGGGGTAATGCTCGTCCACTTATGGCAGGTGTCTCTATGAACAGATCTTCGACTTATCGTTTCAGATGTCTGTATCTTGTTATTTGATTCGGGTTCAGGTCTTCCTGCTGTGGAGAAGACCTGACTTCTGAAGAATGACAACACGAGGAGGAAAATGCACGTCAGCTTGTTAAATAGGACCATCGGATAAGAGCACATATTTGGAATGCAGGAACATGGGCTGCGTCTGTATGCAGTCTATTTGGCGCCTCTACACCGTCGAGCCACCCACTGGGTGACGACTACCAGTGTCGCGTCGTCTCTCTCTCTCCCCCCTGTGGGTTAATCCCGTGTGCCCCAGTGCGTTTCCTGCCGAGTTACCAAAGCAGGCTAACAGGCATAGACAAGGTTGCTACCTGCTACTCAGCTCCAGTAGCCACTACTGTTTTGCTTCAGCACTCTGGTGCTGTGATGTCGCAGCACGGTGCCATCAGCTGCCATCCGCCACGCACTGCCCACCTTCTGGCGGACAATTTCTGATGCCTGCCGTGACCGCCTACGTCACGGAACCAAATGACCGCGTCTCCAGTTCCGATTCCATCGCTGTAATTATTATGAATAAAAGACTTTCTCAACAAGGAAACAGTATCTTAAGGGTCGGCGCTCAACATCTGCCACCAACACCAACCACCACCACTGCAGAAATACCGCGACAGGGAAATGCACTACATCCTGACATAGCACCAGCCGAATTCACCCGCTATTGTTGGGGTCACGCTTCTCACCACTACGTAAAGAAATTCGCATAGTTTAATAAAATTTAATTTTAATTTCTTTCTTCACCTTTTCCTTTTTAAATTTCTGTTTACAGTGCCACACATCTATGTTGAAATTTTGCAAGCTGATTATCTATATATTGATTTTATGGAAAACTTAATTTCTTACATGGTTAAAAGTTTTGTTTATTCCTTTATTTTTTCCATAAATGATAATATTTTATCCTTTCTGTTTGACTCCTCTAAATGTCATTACTGTTTTCTTATCAATAGAGGCCTTCAAGTCAGATTTTTCGCACAGTAAGATCAGCTTGTCGGTATTGCAGCTTATCTACGTCGTAATATATATTTAACTGGTCATCAGCGATCAAAGAAATGTTTATTTATTTTGTGCGATATTTGTAAACTAGGGAGAAATAAAAATTTTCGCTTTCTCAATAGGTTAAACAGTGTGAACGAGGGACTATAAATTTTGTAGAACCCTCTGATTTACTTGGCTTCTATCGAATGTTTTTGAATCAGTTGTGACCTTTATTGTGCTATTTCCATGTATCATTCAGTGCCAAAAATTATATGCCTGTGACACACTCATTTCTCCATTATGCTCCAGATACGTTCGGTCAAACACATCCATATAATCCATAAATGTTATGTGCTTTTCGGTATCGTACTCCTTTCTTTTCTGTATCGTATGTTTTATGACGGACACCTCACCGGTGCAACAACTACCCATTCTACGACCAAACCGGTCCTCTGAAAAAAGAATTCTACCACGGAGATAAATATCGCATCCACAATGAGCGAGTATTATCCAATAGCTGTCGCGGGAAGATGCAACACGCCGCTATCAGACCTTCGCTCGGGTCCATTCTCGGGAGAGCGGTTGAAGATGAAACCACACAGGAGAAAGGCGACGTGTGAGAACGGCGCCCACTAGGTCGGAGCGTGCAGAGCGTATCAGTTTGGCGGCACGCGGCCAAGAGGAAGGCCGTACAAAGGCGATAGTCTCGCCAATAGGTTTATCTTTGTCGCGAGCGGCCGGCGGACTCGCGCACTATGAAGGCGAAACCTCAGCCCAGGCTGACACCATGTAATTCGACCTCGGGCAAGACACGACTCGTTTAGACGCCTCCCTCCGTGTGCCAAGAAAGCTGTCACAGCGCGGGGACGCTTCGGAGCGTTTCACTGGTACAAGCGTTCCGTTTTAAAAACACAGCGCCGACTTAAAGAAAGTCTGGATTCTCAGGATCCGCCAGCTGAACTCGTTTCCTACTGAAACTAAACTGATTTCCCTTACATAGCTGTGTGAGAAGTGTAGACGGATACATACTATCCAAGACGTCTAGTCATTTTACAACTTTCTTCTCTTAAAATTTGAATAATTAATTATTGTAATTATTAGTTGCGAGTAAGTCCATTTTTAATATCGAAAATGATCTATTCTAACACAGTATTGTAATGTCACAATTTAACGTGAACAGTTTTACTTTTGAAATGGCTGTTTGCACTGTGCGATATATTTAGTAATCAAAGATGATATAATCTTGCAGAGAGATATGAACAATAATATCAGCTCTGATTTATATATATATATATATATATATATATATATATATATATATATATATATATATATATATATATATATATATATATATATTATTTTCAGAAATGATAATTAATATTCCGACTGTTGTTATTTCATGTTAAGATTATCTTGAAACTACTACAGCTGTATAGATACACTGCATTGTATCAGAAGAAATAAAAGAGCTCATCTCAACTGATTAATAGGTGAGACTCGAAATTAATTCTTCTTCTACAATTACATTCTAATAAATATCTAGAGAGTTCCAGATATCAACGTTGATGTGCATGTGGAGAGATGCTGGAGACGTGGTGAACGAACCTGCACTCACACGGCTATTCTTTACAGACCCAAGTACCCGCAATTAAATAGCATTAACAGCGCTTTACCAAGGTTTAGTCACTCAACGTATCATGCAGACGACGAGTTTAGATAACAGTACATCTCTTGAAAGCCAACAGTACAAACCAAAATTTCGTCCAAATAATATTTCAAGAGAACATAAAACAACATGAAACACCACAACAAATAAAATAATAGTATACTGATATGTGTCTAACTTATTTTACGGAGTATAATAAGCTACGGTCTATAAGACGCACCTTAATCTTTAAGGATTTTTTTAAATGACATTGCTACCATTTTTATTATTAGATTGTAAAGCCAGAATAAAAAATTCTTGGTTTATAAAACCGAACTGGCCTTTAAAAACTCTGAAAATCGTCATCTGAACTTTCTTCTTCTTCTTCTTCTTCTTCTTCTTCTTAGTCATCATCGTTGTCCTCCTCATATAAGAGATGGTCTTCACTGCTGTCGAGAGCGTTACTTACGACGCACTTCTTGAAAGATTTAACAATAATGTCTTCTCTTACTCTAGACCATGAGAGTTTCATCCACTAAAACACTTGTTTGGTCATTTAAAAGCCCCCTTCGGCGTGAATTCTTAGTGGGTTTCACCCTTCATCCATTTGTTCCATTCCTATCTCATACACACTTTAAATGGTTTATTTAACGAGACATCAAGAGCTCGCATTTGTGAAGCAAGCCCTCCACGAATGACAGCTACCTGATAACTTCCCGCTCTCGATTTCTCTTGATCAGAATTTTTCAAACGGCCGCTAAGCTGATCTAGCACAAGAAGAAACCTCTTCTTCAATACACCATCTTTCCTTCTCTCCCACACTCTGTTGTTGTGGTCTTCAGTCCTGAGACTGGTTTGATGCAGCTCTCCATGCTACTATATCCTGTGCAAACTTCTTCACCTCCCAGTACCTACTGAAACCTACATCTTTCTGAATCTGCTTAGTGTATTCATCTCTTGGTCTCCCTCTACGATTTTTACTCTCCACGCTGCCCTCCAATACTAAATTGGTGATCCCTTGATGCCTCAGAACATGTCCTACCGACCGATCCCTACTTCTAGTCACACTGTGCCACAAACTCCTCTTCTCCCCAGTTCAATACCTTCTCATTAGTTACGTGATCTACTCATCTTCAGCATTCTTCTGTAGCACCACATTTCTAAACCTTCTATTCTCTTCTTGTCCAAACTATTTATCGTCCATGTTACACTTCCACACATGGCTACACTCTATACAAATACTTTCAGAAACGACTTCGTTACACTTAAATCTATACTCGATGTTAACAAATTTCTCTTCTTCAGAAACGATTTCCTTGCCATTGGAAGTCTACATTTTATATCCTCTATACTTCGACCATCATCAGTTACTTTGCTCCCCAAATAGCAAAGCTCCTTTACTACTCTAAGCGTCTCATTTCCTAATCTAATTCCCTCAGTATCACCCGACTTAATTCGACTACATTCCATTATCCTCGTTTTACTTTTGTTGACATTCATCTTATATCCTCCTTTCAAGACACTGTCCATTCCGTTCAACTGCTGTTCCAAGTCCTTTGCTGTCTCTGACAGAATTACAATGTCATCGGCAAACCTCAAAGTTTTTATTTCTTCTCCATGGATTTTAATACCTACTCCAAATTTTTCTTTTTTTTTCCTGTTCCGCTTGCTCCATATACAGATGAAATAACATCAGGGAGAGGCTACAATCCTGTCTCACTCCCTTCCCAACCACTGCTTCCCTTTCATGCCCCTCGACTCTTATAACTGCAATTGGTTTCTGTACAAACTGTAAATAGCCTCTCGCTCCCTGTATTTTACCCCTGCCAGAATTTGAACGAGAGTATTCCAGTCAACATTGTCAAATGCTTTCTCTAAGTCTACAAATGCTAGAAACGTAGGTTTGCCTTTCCTTAATCTTTCTTCTAAGATACGTCGTAGGGTCAGTATTGCCTCACGTGTTCCAATATTTCTACGGAATCCAAACTGATCTTCCCCGAGAGCGGCTTCTACCAGTTTTTCCATTCGCCTATAAATAATTCGCGTTAGTATTTTGCAGCCATGGCTTATTAGACTGATAGTTCGGTAATTTTCACATGTCAACACCTGCTTTCTTTGGGATTGGAATTATTATATTTTTCTTGAAGTCTGAGGGTATTTCGCCTGTCTCATACATCTTGCTCACCAGATGGTAGAGTTTTGTCAGGACTGGCTCTCCCAAGGCTGTCAGTAGTTCTAATGGAATGTTGTCTACTCACGGGGCCTTGTTTCGATTTAGGTCCTTCAGTGCTCTGTCAAACTCTTCACGCGGTATCACATCTCTCATTTCATCTTCATCTACATCCTCTTCCATTTCCATAATATTGTGCTCAAGAACATCGCCCTTATATAGACCCTCTATGTACTCCTTCCACCTTTCTGCTTTCCCTTCTTTGCTTAGAACTGGGTTTCCATCTGAGCTCTTGATATTCATACAAGTGGTTCTCTTTTCTCCAAAGGTCTCTTTAATTTTCCTATAGGCAGTATGTATCTTACCCCTAGTGAGATAAACCTCTAAATCCTTACATTTGTCCTCTAGCCTGCTTAGCCATTTTGCACTTCCTGTCGATCTCATTTTAGAGACGTTTGTATTCCTTTTTGCCTGCTTCATTTACTGCATTATTATATTTTCTCCTTTCATCAATTAAATTCAATATTTCTTGTGTTACCCAAGGATTTCTACTAGCCCTCGTCTTTTTACCTGCTTGATCCCCCGCTGCCTTCACTATTTCATCCCTCAAAGCTACCCATTCTTCTTTTAATGTATTTGTTTCCCCCATTCCTGTCAATTGTTCCCTTATGCTCTCCCTGAAACTCTGTACAACCTCTGGTTTAGTCAGTTTATCCAGATCCCATTTCTTTAAATTCCCACTTTTTTGCATTTTCTTCAGTTTTAATCTACAGTTCATAACCAATAGATTGTGGTCAGAGTCCACATCTGCTCCTGGAAATGTGTTACAATTTAAAACCTGGTTCCTAAATCTCTGTCTTACCATTGTATAATCTATCTGATACCTTCTAGTATCTCCAGGATTTTTCCATGTATACAACCTTCTCTCATGATTCTTGAACCAAGTGTTAGCTATGATTATGTTATACTCTGTGCAAAATTCTTCCAGGCGGCTTCCTCTTACCTCCAATCCATATTCACCTACTACGTTTCCTTCTCTTCCTTTCCCTACTATCGAATTCCAGTCACCCATGACTATGAAATTTTCGTCTCCTTTCACTATTTGAATAATTTCTTTTATCTCATCATACATTTCATCAATCACTTCGTCATCTGTAGAGCTAGTTGGCACATAAACTTGCACTACTGTAGTAGGCGTAGGTTTCGTGTCTATCTTGGCCACAATAATGCGTTCGCTATGCTGTTTGTATTAGCTTACCCGCACTCCTATTATTTTCTTCATTATTAAACCTACTCCTACATTACCCTATTTGATTTTGTATTTATAGCCCTGGATTCACCTGACCAAAAGTCTTGTTCCTCCTGCCACCGAACTTCACTAATTCCCACTATGTCTAAATTTAACCTATCCATTTCCCTTTTTAAATTTTCTAACCTACCTGCCCGAATAAGGGATCTGAAATTCCACGCTCCGATCCGTAGAACGCCAGTTTTCTTTCTCCTGATAACGACGTCCTCTTGCGTAGTCCCCGCCCGGAGATCCGAATGGGGGACTATTTCACCTCAGCAATATTTTACCCAAGGGGACGCCATAATCATTAAACCATACAGTAAAGCTGCATGCCATCGGGAAAAATTACGGCTGTAGTTTCCCCTTGCTTTCTTGCTTTCAGCCGTTCGCAGTACCAGCACAGCAAGGCCGTTTTGGTTGGTGTTACAAGGCCAGATCAGTCAATCATCCAGACTGTTGCCCCTGCAACTACTAAAAAGGCTGCTGCCCCTCACACGTTTGTCTGGCCTCTCAACAGATACCCCTCCGTTGTGGTTGCACCTACGGTACGGCTATCTGTATCGCTGAGGCACGCAAGTCTCCCCACCAACGACAGGGTCCATGGTTCATGGGAGGGGGGCTCCCACACTCTAGTAATCCATAATTTCATACCAACCACGTCCATCCAATCCTTGCCATGCACGTGAACAACACGTGGCGGTATATCAGAAGATTTTGGCATTGTTTTGCGCTTGAAAATGATCATTGGATTTAGTTCAGTACCGTCAGCACAACACGAAAGGACAAAAGTGTAGTGCATTTTTTCATGTCCCCTTCTTTTTATAGTTGCAGTTTTAGCATCTTTCGTGGCAACAGTTCTGTTACTCGGTGCATCAAATGTCAGAGGAATTTCGTCCATATTCGCTATTTGGCTTCGTTGACACTGGCTTTCTTTCAATGTTGAATAATAAAGGGAAGGAAAGATAACATTTCCTCTTCATGATCTTGTGGCGTTTTCTGAGATATTTTGGTTTTGGTTCGCATGCTAAGTCCATGACGCTTCGTAAATCTACAGCGCCAATCAACTCCACCTTTAAAGTCTGGTAAGTTCCACTTTAGCGCTAGCTTACGAGCGTGTATTTGAATCATTTTTTTATTAATTCCAATGCATTTTGACAGTCTCTTTCAACCCATTTCAATATGTCATTTTCTAGCTTTGGCCATTTTGCATTCAGTCCCCAAATTGCACTTTTAGCCTTCCTAATTTTTTTCACTTCTTCTTTACTAGCCTGCCAATCGCGAATGGCTTTTTCTGTTGGTGGAAGGCCGAAATGCCGCTCAGCTGCTCTGTTTCCGTGTTATTCTGCGTATGCTTTTATTTTCAGTTTATAGCCGGCATCATATGAATAGTTTTTATTTTTGTCCATTACGAAACCAGCTACTAACAAAAATATTGTAGTGTTACCGATAACACAAATCACTTTCATTTCAAGTTCGCTGGCGCCGTAGACTGCAATGACACATCATAGGCTAGACATTGTTCGGTTGTTGTAATGGCGTGGCGGAAGGGAGACAGTGCTAGCAAGTCTGTGAATTCCCACAATTCACGTTTGTCGCTTCGGTGCACTGCTGCTGCCAGTAGACTCCAATGTTGCCAGATAGAGATAAGTTTCCCGAGGCATAGAATATATGGTCATTTTGAAGACTGGTGTGAATTTTAAATTAAACACTGTAATTTTTTATATTAATTTCGAGCATAAGACGCACCTGAATTTTGCACGCAGTTTTTCTAAGAAAAAAGTGCGTCTTATAGTCCGTAAAATACCGTACTTGTTTTGGACGGATAGAATTATATCTACCCATGCTTTCACAATATCAGACACTGGACATCCATTGCGGGATAAAGATCTAATGGATGTGTGTTACCCCGTACAGCACTGAAAGGCAAAAAATGGTTCAAATGGCTCTGAGCACTATGGGACTTAACGTCTTAGGTCATCAGTCCCCTAGAACTTAGAACTACTTAAACCTAACTAACCTAAGGACACCACACACATCCATGCCCGAGGCAGGATTCGAACCTGCGACCGTAGCAGTCCCGCGGTTCCGGACTGAAGCGCCTAGAACCGCACGGCCACTGCGGCCGGCACTGAAAGGCATGGAGCAATTTCAGCCAAACCTGATACACTCATGGCTTACCATCTGGGAAAAAGGGCTGCGGGCAAAGATGTTAACGTCAGATATCCAGTTTTTGGGGTCGTTGCAACGATCGGTGACAGCCCCGATGACAATTAAGTCCCAGCTAAGTCAACTTTTCGGAAATTTTTAGAAAGCGGCAGAACTCTGTAGAATCCTGTAGACGTTACCAAATGTGCATGATTCGGTTCAATTTTCTTCACTTCGGTGTTTCAAGCGAGACGTTCTAGCAATTTCCTTCCTTTACAAAGACGCAAGGCTATGTGAAAACAAGATGCTCTGTAATCTCAACAAGAAAGACACAGGGTGGTTTGGTTCACCATCGGGATTGTGTTCATACTGAAGGATCACCCTTTCAGCTGTAAAAAATGTCAATTTCCAGTGAGACTTGCTTCATCGAAGGGGGTGTTTAATGTATAATACGAGCTGGACTTTCGGCGACTGTGTTTTTTCCACCCTTTACTTTGTACTGACTACTTTGTTATCTAATAGAAGATTCGTATAACTAAATAACTAAACAATTCGTATGATCTACTAGTAATAAATAATTAGAAGAAGTTTCCTTTTTTATTCATATGCAGATATGTTGCGGTACATTTCTCCCATTTGCGACACTGTTTACCTTTACTTCTGAAACACGTGTTTACACCTGATGCATAATGACACAAAACTATTGGGAGGAAAGCAACTTCGTGCCTAATTTTTTTAATTAGCAGACTATGAAAAGGAACACGGAACTAAATTCCATTGTATGAATTCTAATGCTTTCGTGATATTTCTTTATGAAAAACTGAGAAAACTAGAATGATCATTCAAATTTATTAGTATGAGCACAAATAATCTTGTGTGTGTGTGTGTGTGTGTGTGTGTGTGTTTAAGTTAAAGGATGTAGTGGGAGTGGGGGTCAACAGTAGCGAAACTGAACAGCGAGTGGGCAGAAAACGGTTTTACTATTACACGGCAGTAAAATCACTTTGCCCGTACTAATATTGCATCAGCGTCATTTCCTTGCACCTTATTTACAACTGTGTTCTCCGTCGCACTCTACTACTGTGGCACTTAAATCGAATATACCGGTTCACAGATGAAAAAGTGATAAAAATTTTATCAACAGTGTTTGGATGGTGGAGTGTGATGGTTTTGATGGATTGGGAGGTTAGGCTCGGCGTTTCTCTTAGGAGTAAGTCCCGGATTTGACTCATTCCATACTTTTAATTTCAAATTCAATCATAACATCACAGTTCACAAACACTCGCTAATCAGCCAAACAATACAGATGCAGACTTGCAAGGGAAACTCCCCATTGCATCCCCCTCAGATTTAGTCATAAGATGTCCCAGTAGAAAAAAAAAAGAAAACAGATTAAGCAAGAAAACAGGAAGGTGTACTAAACAATGAAAAAAGAAGCAAAATAGAAATGATTGGTCCAAGCTCAGGATGCGTAGCATTGAGCAAACTTCTGTACAAATGGCGTCATGGTTATGTGGCTACACTGTTAGACGGCAACGAGGGAGAGCCGTGTGCAAATCTCGCTCATGTCCTCATTTTTCTTTTTTTTTTCACAAAATTAGCGTGTCTGTTCGCTGTATTGAGATTTATGTGTCGTGGTGTAATGTCCGTTTGCAACATCGAGGTGTAAGAAAGGGACCTCCAGACGTACATACATCCTATTTGTTCTACACAAGTGCCATATGTTATGACTCTTGCGTTCCGTTTTGGAAGTTTTGACTTTTGAATTCCTTTATTGTAACATTGTTCACACCCGCTTATTTTTTGTTTTCATTTCCGTGAAAGGTCGATGCGGAATCTTGCCTGCTCTCACTCTTCACCACATTATAGGTCTCCTCGATGCTGCACAAGTTGAACTTGGAGAGTTCAGTGTTCCTATTTTGCTTCTTTTTTCACAGTTCAGAACACCTTCTTCCTGTGTCAATGTGCAGTTTTTGACGGGCCGTCCACTGAATCATCTTACAACTAAATCCGAGGGGGGGATGGGGTGTTTCCCTTGTTCGTAATATGTTAGGGGAAGGCATCGGCAAATTATCTCCACAAGTTCACAGCACAGGGATGCACAAGACCAACTTAATTTCACATCATCATTGTTTGATTTTGATACTGGCTTTGATTTACGATACCCCTTTGAAAACTATAAGTTTTGTTTCTCTGCAAAGACTGACTGCAGTGAACAATTGGAAGATAATGAAGAGGGATTATTTCGGTCGAAAAAACTACAATGTTCATTTCAGCAGACTGAGTCATTCGATAAGTGAAAAGTGAATTTAATTTTAACATACCAACATCTCGTAATGGCTTTATCTTTTCACAATCCATTTATATTGCGTCAATAATACAGAGTTATCATTTACTGATTTAGACGTATTTTAAATTTCGTAAGATTACTATTTGTCATGACAAAATTCACTTAACTAAAAAATGTCCTAAATCAGTAGTTAGGGAGAGTAAGCGCTCTGCAGAAATGCGGAATCCCCAAACTGTGAAGGACTGCTGCCACGCTAACAAAAAGCGCTCTTGGAGAAGTTTGTCGTATTCAACGTGTGGGCCCCATGTAAACGTACATTATGAACTCTTAGTATTTCCTTGAGTTGTAGTTATGTGGGGCTTGTTAACACTCATACTTATGAAACCATATTGCCTGAGGTAATCGTCCCAAGCACTGAGCTAAGTTTCTGGATTAATATAGCTCTTAAGCATACAAAATTTCGTAGCTACTTATCTCATTTCAGATTTCACTGCTATAATCATAGTAATAGGTAAGCAGAATTTTTCGATTGTAATAATGGTGATGGGATGTAAATGTTAAATGCAGTTACTCTTAATAAAAGAGCTGAAGACTCTATTCCATTACTGGGATTATCAGGATTTCAGCTCTTTTTACCATTTTCTGTAACTGGATTATGATAATATGTTCATTTAATACAACAGACAAGTAGAACAAAAATCCAAAAGGAGAATGCAGTTTGTCAAAAATATATTGATCGTTTACGAAAAAAATAACTGTTAGATAGGTGTACTCCCATTCTAATGAGTCATACATTTTAATAGAACGATGGCGATATCCCATTCCGCACAGAAAACTAGACTCACTTTGAGCTCATAATATGTGACAGCACTTGGACCACTGTTGCCTTGATAAGACATGGCTTAGTACACTGAATGACCAGAGACATTTAAAGGGTAATGTGAAACTGTTGCCACATATGTCTACCAGAGTTCTGTATGAACGATTGGTACCAAAGTACTATTATACGTCTAGAGCTATCATGCTATAAAATATAACTTTTAAAGTATAGAATGAGGAACAAAGAGGCGTTTCAAGTGTCTTAGATACTTTCTACAACTCTTGCATGCAGGTAACTTTGAAGCACACATGGCAAAGGAGATGAGTTTAATGGCAATCTCCTGTCGACCCCGAGGTTGCCGAACACTAGCTGATTTGGATACAGGTACTGAAAGTAATCAACACTTTGGTGTTATTAAAGACATTGTCTGATCATACAGCTGAATAATGTAAGAAATTGTGGACAAACTTGCTCCAGGACAGACACGGAGGTGCATGTGCTCTGACGGCAACAGGTATGACAGAGGTGCAGCCGAAAGAAGTAATATTTTCTAGACGTAGCGCCAAGAGTGATTTAACCTTGGTGTCTGTAACTTCTTTGAGGTAATGGCCACTGTTTGGAGCGCTGTCAATTCGTAACAGTCGTTTTGTCTGCTACGTCCCAAAACGAATGATGGAAGATGACTATTGTCTCTGATACCTCCGGTTGCAAATAGTAGATTTATAAATCAAATCAGTTCCTAGCTACGGGACATCGTATTTCCACATTGACTTCATTTACTTTGGATTAAACTGATCAATGCTAGGATAAATTAACTGATATCTTAATCCAATTATTGTTAAATATGAAGCTGCACAAATCGCAGGAATAATGGCCCAGAAGAAAGAAAGGAAGATTCGGGGTTAATGTCTCATCGATGACGAAGTCATTAAAACTGCAGCTCTAGCACAAGCTAGACTACTCTAGGAAAGTAAATCGACAAAGTCTTCTTCGAAGACACCGTTCCCGGAATTTGCGATGCATTTAGAGAAAACAGCATAAAATCCATACTTTGATGCGCGGGCAGCGTTTTGAACTTTGTTGTCCTGAGTGTGCCTGACATTCTTCCGCAATCCGAGCTTTTCCTCCATCTCTAACGACCTCCTCGTCGACGTCACATTAAATCCTAATCTTCCATCCGAATGCGAGACCAACGTGCCCCGTGCCTTGGGGAGATTTTCCTAACAAAACTTTGGTGATGTAATTTACCACTAGTCACACCCTGTATGTATTTCTCTGTGAAAGGTTGTCTTCTTCACAGCACAACATACGTCCCTTCTTGCATTGCCATCTGTTTGATTCAGACGGTGTTGATTAGAAATAAGCGGGACCAGCAAACTTTGGAACAAGATCGAGCAACCTAGAGTAATCAAACTCGAAGCATTGTACGCTTGAATCGGGACAACCTTAGCTACATTAAATGTCTCTCCATTTGACGCCCTGTCGTAAGGAACTCCTTATTGTTGGTGAGGGTAAGAGAAAAACGCTACTTCATGATACAAACTAGCCTACGTACAACTAAAACTGAAACTAAACTCCATCCGAACAGACCTTAGAAGGCCCAACGATACCGACCGGCCGCCGTGTCATCCTCAGCCCACAGGCATCATTGGATGCGGATACGAAGGGGCATGTGGTCAGCACACAGCTCTCCCGGCAGTATGTTTTACGAGACCGGAACCGCTACTTCACAATACAAAAATGAATTTTTAATTTGTATCGCCTTTAGTCACGTGTGGTGCACAGTTGAATATTTGTTGATTTCTCATTGGTCTTTCTCTTTATATCGAGTAGTGTTGTTTCTGTGTCCATGGAGAAAACTAAATAGGACTGAAACTTTTCCTACGTTAAAGAACAAAAAAAAACGGCTTATTCATTTTATTTCTAACCAGTTTTTACCCGCAGGTGCGCCTATGTATATCCCTCTATTTTCTACACCTGTTTCCAACATCTCCCCCTCCCTACCCTCTCTCTGTCCATCTCCTCTTCCCCCTCTCTAGGTCCTCTCCTTCAACTTCCTCCTGCACCTCTCTCTTTCCATCTCGTCCTACCCCTATCTGTCTGTCCATGTCGTCCTCCCTCTCTCTCTGTCCGTCTACTTTTGCTCCGTCTCTCCGTCCACCTCCTACGCTGCACCCCACTCCAATCGGAATTAGATTTTTCTTATCCCCAAAGTGCTTCTTTGAGACAAGTAGTTTTATGTGCATCAAGTTTGGTTAAAGTCGATCCAGTAGTTTAGGAGGAGATGTGGCACCTACACATGTACATCTATTTTTTATATTTTTATATACGTGTATAAGAATGCAGCCTACGTATGTTTGTCCTCGTGAAACTCGAAAAGTGGTTGGTCGCTCGACTTGAAATTTTGACGCAAGGTTACATTCAAATAAATGCGTTTATATATATATATATATATATATATATATATATATATAGAAGTAAATATTTCTTATATAAATGGGAAACGTTATGGGCAAAAAATTCAAAAACCTCTTGACCGATTGATATCAGATTTTTACACGAGTCTCTAACGAACATTCGGGTGTACATAGGCTACATTTTTAATGCAGATAACATGTTAATTTCAAACAGTGGAAAATCGAGGATGGAATAATGGTGATACTATGAATAGGATAAAATAATATTTCACCAGCTGTGACATAGTCGCGTATACGAACAGTGATCCAATACTGTCAAATGTATTTTATTCCAGTCTTTGATCACAATATCAATTCTTTTGACTATGACCGGTTTCAGTCCTTAATGACCATCCTCAGATCTTTTCTACATCATGTCCTAAAGTGATAAGGCCATAATGGCATCGTCAAAACATATATGTTTCATATATTTTGACGATGCCATTATGACCTTATCACTTTAGGACATGGTGTAGAAAAGATCTGAGGAGGATCATCACGGACTGAAACCGGTCATGCTCAAAGGAATTGATGTAGTCACCAAAGACTGGAATAAAAAACATTTAAAATAAAATTGGTAATACATTAACATGAATGTAATATATAAAGCGGAAACATTGTTACAATAAAGCTCGCAACGTTCTTGACAGATTTAAATAAAATTTTACATATACATACACGGAGGAAACATTATTGCCAAGAATCTCAAAAAGTAGCCGACCGATTTACTTAGAGTTTTTACACCTTAGTGTAATGAACGTTTGGACTCATAATATAGGCTATATATTTTTAATATTTACAGTATATAAATGTATATAAAAATATAACAATAAAACCTTGTTAGCACGCAGAAAAGTCAGCTAATGATAAGCATACTATTACAGAACTTGAATTTGCAATAAGAGAAACAAGGCTGCGTCAGAGAGAGGTTGGAAGAGGAGATGAATAAACGTACAGAATGGAAAGAGGGAGATGGACAAAGAGGAGGCAGGAGGGTACTAAGAGACTGAGGCGAAGAAGAGATGGGCAGAGAAAAGGGGGGCGGGGGAGGAGATGCTCAGAGACAGGGGGGACAAGGAGATTAGACGTATATCCACTACCCATATATATTTCGCAATTTTCCATTTAACTAAAGTGAGTCACAACAACGCGTGGCTGGGTACAACTAGTGTGTAATACACGATTGCCATTGTAAGATGCTAGCCAAGGTGAGAGGAAGTAAATTTCTTGTTTTAATTGAGGAGGTTAGGAGCGGGTGGCGACCGCGATCTGGGCCTAAGTCAACAAGAAGCAGGGACGCGTGGCCAGTGGTGTGCGGGGTGAAGGCGGGGGCAGGTGTGGGCGGGACCGGACGCGTCGCTCCAGCGCGGCGGCGGAAGCGGCGTCGGGTTGCGGCGGCGGCTGCGGCGGCGGCGTCCGGTGGGGTAGCGCAGAAGGGAAAGGTGCCGGCCACAGGCGTCCGCAGCTCCGTATAAATAGCGGCGCGGGCTGCCGCCAAATATAGCGGCTGTCCGCCAGCTGGTGGCCACTCGTATTTATAACGGCGCGACAGCCGCTGCCGCTGCCCAGGTGCCCAACGGGTCACCGCCGGGTCACCCGCTGACCACCAGTGTCACCTTCCAGCCCTCATTCCGCTCTGCCCGCCTCCAGGACCGCGGAGCGACAGCTGATTCGAATTCGAGTTGTGCGAGAAACGACCATCAGTGCGAAAGAGGGAAGGAAACCTATAGGTTAATGTTTTACGATACTCGACCTGTTCGGCATCATCCAATTTACAATACAAACTTCTCCGCAGCACATTATAGGGTGATGATATTATCCACTGGCGCAGTTGGTTCAGTACTACAACACAGTTTACTAACAAAATTAATGACAGAACTGAGGATTTCTTGGTACGCAGGATGTTGTGTCTTATCTTGGACTAGGGTCTCATAGAAAGATACAGAGACGGGATAAAGAGTACCCCACGGAAGTTTGTTGGTATACTTGAAGTTCATGTTGTGTGAATGAGCTATGTGAAAATGTTAGTAATAACCTCAGACTTTTCACAGACGAATCAGTTACATACACTGAAGTACTGCGTTAAAGAAGAATATTCAGTACGATTTTGTTGAGATTTCAAGGTTTTGCAAATATTGGCAGCTTGATTTAAATGTAAAACTATGCATTTCATAAAGCCAAAAAGAAAAGTTAGCATTCAATGACTACATTATTGATGCCTCGCAATTGGAATCAGTCAACTCATTTAAACACCTGAGTGAAACAATTTGAATGGTTATGAAATATAATGATCACATAGACTCAGTTATAGGTAAAGAAAGTGACATACTTCTGTTTATCGGTAGGCTAATGGGAACAGCAAGTGCAGAAAGCAGATGCCTTACAAAACATTCGTTTAATCCATCCTAGCATATTCCTCGAGTTTGAGGGATTCATAACAAATTGGCTTAACACGGGAATTTGAACGTATACAGAGAAGGACAGCGCGAATGGTTAAAAAATGGTTCTGTTTATCGGTAGGCTAATGGGAACAGCAAGTGCAGAAAGCAGATGCCTTACAAAACATTCGTTTAATCCATCCTAGCATATTCCTCGAGTTTGAGGGATTCATAACAAATTGGCTTAACACGGGATTTTGAACGTATACAGAGAAGGACAGCGCGAATGGTTCAAAAATGGTTCAAATGGATGTGAGCACTATGGGACTGGAACTTAGAACTACTTAAACCTAACTAACCTAAGGACATCACAAACGTCCACGCCCGAGGCAGGATTCGAACCTGCGACCGTAGCGGTCGCGCGGTTCCAGACTATAGCGCCTACAACCGCTCGGCCACTCCGGCCGGCAGCGCGAATGGTGACAGGTTCGTTTACTCCTCGGGACAGTGGCACGTATATACTTAAAAACCATGAATGGCTTGTGCTTGAAGGTATAGACCCACTGTCCCACGAAAGCCGATTTACAAAGTATAAAGAATCAGCTTCAAGCGAGGAATCTAGGAATATTCTACGACACCCTACCTATCGTTCCCCTCCCGACCTCGAAAACAAGATAAGATTAATTACAGAGCGAACACACGTTTATATCCAATGGTTCTTGCCGTGTTCCATACATCTACATCTACAGACCTATACTCTGCAAACCTCTGCATGGTGTACTGTTCAGGCGGGTAAACCAGAGTCCTATTTATATTTTAAGATGTTACAACAGAGTGAGTCACTATACAAGACCTCACATTTTGTTTAGCTAGCTTCCTGTTGCGCTACTACTCCGGTACACCTACCGTGCAGCACACCAGAAATATGCACAGCGATTATAATAGAAGAGTTCGTAAGTCGTTTCATCTGACTTTTCACATTAGGTTGCAGGTATGTTGAGAGTGCTAACAGTTTCTCAATGAAAGCTGAAAAGTGAGTAAAATCCTTCTACACAAACTCATTCTCTTTTAATGACTATAAATATTCTTTCTTGTAAGTCTTGTAAGGAAAAGAAACTTAGTTAGGCCAAAAAAAAAAAAATTAAACATGCTGTACTTTACAATACGCAACGCAGGCTTACAAAACTTCCGTCAGCAATTCAATTACCGGCCGGAGTGGCCGAGCGGTTCTAGGCGCTTCGCAGGTTCGAATCCTGCCTCGGGTATGGATGTGTGTGATGTCCTTAGGTTAGTTAGGTTTAAGTAGTTCTAAGTTCTAGGGGATTGATGACCTCAGAAGTTAAGTCCCATAGTGCTCAGAGCCATTTGAACAATTTTGAGCCAACATTTCAATTATCAATGGTCCTACGCATACTAATGAACAATTAATGAATCGGCTCAGCGCAGTATCAAGAGGCAACACTTTTATGGGCTAACATTTACTTACGAGCCAAAACTTTGAAAAAACTCTTCCTAAAGAAAAACGTGAAAATTGCTCTCTTTTGTTTATAGCGATAAATCCGGATAATGCCCTTTTCACAACAATTCCCGCAGAAGTGGCATCATTTTGACGTCACGTGCAATATCGACGACCGTATGATCGGCTGTCGACTTTGTGTCAAGGAAGAATATGAACATTATCGCTCGTCGATTCACATGCAGTAATCTAAGGTGTCTTCTTAGGTTCCTGCCTAACCACACGTTCGTAAGTCGCTACATATTCGGAAATAAACAAATATTTATGGCAAAAAAATACAAATTTTGTTGCACTTCGTTTTAGTCGCAGCATTTAAAGCTGTACTCTTAGGTTCCAGCCTAACCACACTCTCGGAAGTCGCTATATACTCGGAAATGAAGAGCCAAATATTTGTGAGAAGGCAGAATATCAATTTTATTCCTACTCATTTCAGTCCCAGCAATTAAAGCTGTACTCTTAGGTTCCTGCCTAACCACGCCCTCGGAAAACGCCACACATTCGTAAATAAATATCGAAATAGCCGTGACAAGGGAAAATATGAATGTTAATGCTCTTCGTTGCACGTGCAGCAATTTAAACTGTCCTCATAGGATCATGCCTAACCACATCTCGATAGGCGGCATTTATTCGGAAATAAAGAGCCAAATATTTGTGAGAAAGAAGAAAATTAATTTTATTATTGCTCGTTTCAGTCGCAGTAATTTAAGCTGTGTTCTTAGGTTCCTGTCTAACCACACACTCGTAAATCGCTAAATATCGAATGCACCCTTTGCTCCCATATCAGACTGAATGTTAATAACATCCAGTATTGCAGAACATGCTTGTATTATGGTTCAAATGGCTCTGAGCACTATGGGACTTAACTTCTGAGGTCATCAGTCCCCTAGAACTTAGAACTACTTAAACCTAACTAACCTAAGGACATCACATACATCTATGCCCGAGGCAGGATTCGAACCGGCGGCCGTAGCGGTTGCGCGGTTCCGGACTGTAGCGCCTAGACGCGCTCGGCCACACCGGCCGGCTGCTTGTATGACATTCACAAGAAATGGACAGAACGTGTTAACAACGCTAACATGAAAAAATGTATGTAATGGAATGGGTACCAACAGCTTTCGACTCTACAAACGACGACGTTATTTATTTTTTCTTTTCTTTTCTTTTTACTAGGAATGGACCGGTGAGGGCTCTGGAGGCGGAGAGGCCAGGGGTCGAAACCCAAGGCCTGGCCACGGTGTGCCCCTCCAGCGCCACCGAACTTGTGGAGCACGGGAAAGCGGGAGACACAGGAATCAACAGAAGAGGAAGGCTTGATGGTCATTTATTTTCATTTTTTGGTGTAATTTTCACTATTATTATTATTATTATTATTATTATTATTATGAAATTATGTGGAACATAGGTCGTCCATATAGAAAAAATAAAGACATGGTAAACGAAAAGAAAGAGGAAAAAAATGAACAAAATCCGCGCATTTACTGCTCGCTCTACCATCCGCGGAGGTCGGAAGTTAGTTCCATTATAGGCGGATTAGACTCAGACACCGCCGGCGGAATGGTAGGTGCCCTCAGCTCCCGGCACCCCCCCCCCCCAACTTAGTGGAAGTCTAAAAAAGACCCTACGAAGGTACTGGGCAAATAATGTTCGGTAAGGTGGCGTGTGTTCGAGCACTGCAAGGGCTATTCGTAAACAGGTCCATAAGTCGAGGCGGGATTTGGGTCCCTCACGGAATAGGCAACCGAACTCCCACCCCTTGTCCCACGTAATCGCATGATATTTGGTGGCGGGAAAATGTTTGTCCTCCGGGTATAGAAACATTCGCGATTGGATCGTGTTTGGTGGCACTTGAAGATAGCAGACAAGCTATCTCGTCATTTGCCCACTCCTATGACGTCATTCATTAGGCAGCACTTAACCACACGATGTTTGACTCCAGTCTTTGTTATCATATCCCACCTTGAATACTTGTACCGTTAGTGCATTATTTAGTTCAAATGGCTCTGAGCACTATGGGACTTAAGTTCTGAGGTCATCAGTCCCCTAGAACTTAGAACTACTTAAACCTAACCAACCTAAGGAAATCACACACATCCATGCCCGAGGCAGTATTCGAACTTGCGACCGTAGCGGTCGCGCGGTTCCAGACTGTAGCGCCTATAACCGCTCGGCCACTTTGGCCGGCCGTTATTAAGTGACATTGAATGATAATGGTGATGTGTTTGTGATAAATTTTCAATGCTTCTTAACACTGAAACGGAATGGTGCAGATTATAAAACAAGTGTGTTTCGTTCTTAGCCGGCCGGTGTGGCCTTGCGGTTCTAGGCGCTTGAGTCTGGAACCGCGTGACCGCTGCGGTCGCAGGTTCGAATCCTGCCTCGGGCATGGATGTGTGTGATGTCCTTAGGTTAGTTAGGTTTAAGTAGTTCTAAGTTCTAGGGGACTGATGACCACAGATGTTAAGTCCCATAGTGCTCAGAGACATTTTTTTGTTTCGTTCTTAATTTGTAAATTGTTGACGATAATAACTCACTCATGCGCGCGTGAAATATTACGATAGGCCCGTATCGAATGCTAACGAATATCGATAGCAGATGATGCGGTCGTCGATATTGCGTGTAACGTCAAAATTGTATCACGTTTGCGGGAACTGTTCTGAAACGAGCGTTACCGGAAATAAATTATATTTTTGAGCGTTTAGTCTGTAGTAATCCTTAACTATTAGAGTATTGGCGATTTAATTTGATGGGGATTAATTTTCTATTTATCTTAGTATGTAAAAACTATCTCTTTGTTTGTAAAACGATGTAACTAAAATCGTACAGAAATATTTTCTTCCATTACAAAAATTTCTCTCCTTAATTTGGAATATCTGTGAATTTTCAGTAACTACGGAAAAGGAATCACAGAAACAAATGTTTGCTTTCCAGACAAAAGTCAAATTCCAATTAAGAATGATTCAATTATTTCCGTTTAACTGCTTGGCTTTCTTAGGTAGTCGTTAATTACGTACTTATCTTTTCTTCCCTGCTTTAATTATCATAAAAGCAAACCTACGACCAACTGACTTTTCACCGACCAAAGCTACGAATACTCTTTACTTAGCATTAACCAGGTTTTCTCAACTGTTAAGGAAATTAACTCGTCAGTAATGGTGACCTTAGTTTTCTTTTTCGCTTAGCAAAATTAAGTTTACTTATTACGTAGTATCAAAATATTTCGATCAGAGACCAGAAGTATTACTGTAATCTGAAATGAACACTTAGCATAAATTCTTTATTTTAGTTATTCTTCTGCGACGCACCTAGCTTTCTTTACTTGAACTTCAGATGTTTCAATACAGTTAAATGTAGCTTGTGTGCAAATGCCAGCAACAAAACTAGTAATTCCCCCCGCGAAAGGTAATGAAACACACACACACACAAAAAAAAATCCTAGGTACCATCGCGTCTTTAGTCCCTGAAAATTATACAATTCAAAAGAGCTCTACCTCTTCATGAATTGGTGACTGCCGACCCACTACAGTTCCTAAAATTAAATTTGGCCCCTCGTCTTCAATAGTCAGTCAGCTCTCAGTTTTGCTATGTGTTGTTCGTCCGATGGTTCGTCTTTACTGAGTTTCAGTTGAAACAAAGTTCATGAGCACGATGAACTCACATTATTGTGGACAAAGTCAATATTAACAAGCCACGCAATGCCGGTCGTAATTTACTGGCGCCTACACATCCAATAATACGCACTGGAGTCAGTACCTCGCTCGAGGCATCACAAAACCACAGAATTCTCCACAAAATAAGAGAAATAACTCAGTTACCTCTGCGAGCGCTTTCCGCCAACTAGCAGGACGACACGGACCAAATTCGGATAACTTCAGATACTATCAGTTGCAACAATAACTACCTCCAAACGACGACATGGCTACTACAGTTCCCTCCACGTTAAACGTAAGCGATTAGACATTACTACCTCCCACAAAATACTATTAATCCACAATGGTCTCCATTGCCAGTACTAAACAATTCGTAGTAGTAAACACTACTAATCTAAGAAAGTCGGTCATAAATCGATCTTGGGAGAAAAAAATATCACAGGTACGTCAGTTCACGGTAATCTCTTCACGCCATTCAACTTATCGAACCGGTAAGTCTGCTTATCAAAAAGCCTAGCCCACAAGACCACAAATCAGAACTCACCCAAGACGGACTATGACCTGTTGTCCTTTGGCGAATTAACTCCTACGAAGCTCATACGTGGACTACCTATCCTTCTCAAGTAAAAGTCATTTGGAACCATCATTGCGAAGAAACACGTAACGCTAGTTCGACTTCTGAGAATGATTTCATTATTATCGTCGGCTTTCGGCGAGCTCGACCGGTGGCCAGCGACTCCGCATCGTCGTTACATCTTTGGTTTCTGTACCGATCAGTGGCTGCCTCGCTTGTACTTCGTGCGTGTCTCCTTTTGGCCCCAAATGAACCATGTATCCAGAATACTGCCACACCATACGTGCGCAGTACATAATTCACACATTTTTACGTTCACAGACCTTGTCTCGTATGCCGAACAAGAGTAAAGGCGAACTTACCTCGTGCCCATGACCAGCACAATAGCAGAGGGTGCTCCCACTGTACCAGTGTTTCCCCGTTGCTTTCACATATGGAACGCTTTTAAGATTTATTGTTTAAATGCCTCCGCGCGTGCTGTAATTAATCTTACGTGAATGAAACGGTAATAAGTACCAATAAAAGCACCATCCACACTGCACTCCGCAGTCATCAGCAGAATGAATAAGTAGATGTAGATGTAGAAGACGACGTGAGTCTCAGCGGCTCTGTTGTACCATTCACGAGCGGTGTGTTATGTGCTCGCTTCTGCTGCTAGAGCCACCATCCTTCAAAAATCAGCCATATAGTGGAAACATTAGTGTCCTCTTCACCAACCCTCCTCCGCACCAGTCTACCTAACACCAAAGTAAGCAGTCCTGAACGTATAAGCACCCAACCAAACACTCATCTTATTTTCTTCATCTGTTCTTTCGAATGTCACTTAATTTCGTACTTCAGCGTTAAAATTTTTCTTCTTTACAGTTTTCTCACTGATCATGTTTCAGTAGTGTACTATGCTCCAAACATGGATAAATTATGCTACACATTGGCTGCACATAAGTATACCGATCTCAAATAAGTTTTCGCAGTTTTTTCCAGCATTATTAGATTTTTCTGAGGCAGGAACATTTCTTTCCTTCTTAGTCTGCTATATTTACCTAATGGTCCAAATCAATCCATATTCTTGTGACGATGGTAGTATTCATAGTGCTTCATACTATCTGTAGATTAACCATTCCTTCCCAAATATTTTATATTACAAAGAGTCCACATGCAATTCGAAGGAAACGGAAAAAATAGATGTTTTATATTAATATAAAATGTGTCCTGATTGGCCTGGATTGGTTCAGGGTAAACAATGAAGAAAACATCAGGCTTAAAACAGAAAACATCTTTAACGCTATGGTACTCTTGGGCTTTAATCTCCCAATGAACTGGTTCTGCTCTGCTAATTCCTTTACCTATGACATTCATTAGAAAGATTTGTTTTTCTTGAAGGTGGGATAGAGCTGCTGGAGGGATGATGGATGTGTGGTCATCGTTAAATCTTTCTGGACAGTTTTGTAGCTTTTCCTTCTTCATTTAGCTTCACTTCCTTAAGAAATTGCGAAGATTCCTACTCGGCTTTTCCCCAAAGAGAATCTGTAATGTGTAGAGACAATAGAATCTGGGTTATTCATTCACAGTCTTAAACGTTGGTGCCCGGGTGGAGACAGTTGATGACAGAGAACATTAACACTAAAATAAGTGTCGATATACTATTCTAAACGCAGAATGTCACCATCTTAGCGGCTAAAACCTAATTGCTGCAGTCTGAAATAGAAACAATTCTGAATTATGCATTTTGGGGCCTGAAGTGTAATATAAGGTAAAGTTAAATAAAAAAATCCAGAAAAAATATGATTAGGAGGAATGAAAGTTGAACTGTTACATAAATAATTCTCAGTTTGCAACGAGCGCTTCCAATTTAAAAAAAAAATGGCTCTGAGCACTATGGGACTAAACATCTATGGTCATCAGTCCCCTAGAACTTAGAACTACTTAAACCTAACTAACCTAAGGACATCACACAACACCCAGCCATCACGAGGCAGAGAAAATCCCTGACCCCGCCGGGAATCGAACCCGGGAACCTGAGCGTGGGAAGGCTTCCAATTCATTCAAATAAATATTAAGAATCGAGTAAATCTAAGGGGCGAGGGAGAGATGACGGGACAGTGGAGTGTCCTGATTAGGAGTAAGAACAGCCTTCTCTGTAGCAGTAAGGAGACTGCTCAGTTTGGTCCACAGGGTGTTTCACACGTAAGAGTCACTACGAAAAGTTTTTAAAAAATGTCAATAGAAGTGGATATGACATCAAATATCTACATCACATATCTTATGAAGATACGTTACACTATGTGCTGGAAGTGACCTCTTCCCCATCTGTACACACAGTTCAACACAGCACTCCACGTTCATGGATGGCGCTGCCAAATGTTTTCCTCGACGGGGCAGCATCTGTGAAATGTGGCAACAGTGAGATTCCACAAGCTGTGTGGGTCTCGTGTTTCAGTGTAGAGTGGCTTACTTTTCGTGGTGTTGCGTGTAACTTGCTTCTTCCGGTGTTGTTTGATTCCAACAATGCATCGATATTCTGTGCAAGAGAACGTGTTCTTGTGAAACAGTATTAGATAAAGGTTACTTCAAGATACGTCAGCGACTGTTTTTAGAATATTTCGGTGGTCGACGTAAACCATCTAAACACTTCATTCAAGGCCTGGTAAACAAGCTGCAGACAAGGGGAACATTGTTTGCGCGGCGGGAGCACCTGCAGTTATCGGCAGAGAGCGTGGTCGACGCAAAGACACGATTGATGGTGCCGCCCACAAAGTCACTTCGCCGTTTATCGCAAGGATCTGGACCACCGCGCAGTATACGTCATAGAGCTGCTAAGAGGGCAGGCCTCTGTCCCTGCAAGTTTACAGTTGTTCGTGAACTGATCCAAACTGACCATGATAAAAGCCTAGCATAACACCAAATGTTTCAGCGATTTGTCGCAGAAAGGCCAGGAGTATTATAGTGCACCTGGTACAATGATGAAGCGTGGGTCTACTTGTCAGGATACTTCAACTCACAAAAAACAATAGTTGCAACAAGCATTCGGTCGTTGAGGAACCTCACAATTCACAGAAAGTAGGCGTGCTCTGTGCTTTATCACAATGGTGCATCATCAGGCCAATTTTTTTATATTTAATTTAATTTATTTCTTTTTCTATTTTTTGACACTACTGTGATCAGTGAAGTGCACCGGCTATTGTTTCATGAATTTGTGAACCACTTGGATGACAAGGAACTGGCACTTGGCTGGTACTAGCAAGATGGGGCAATATCCCATACGTCTAAAGCATGGGTGTGGTGGAATCATTTTTCCCTGACAGAGTGATTATGGTCCCCAGAGTCACCAGGCTTGACCATCTCCTTGATTTTTTTCTATGGGGTCACCTTAAAGGTAATGTGTACAAAAACAAATGAAGCACCATTGACGATTTACACGATCCAGTCACATTAATGTGACCACCGCCGATGTTCGACGTCAACGTGCAGCAACCAATCACAGACGGCCGATGACATCACAAACAGTGTAGGCTATATTAAGCGTGTTGGGGGACTCGGAAAGCAGCGCGGTCGTCGTCGCAATGCGGGAACGAAGCGATTTACATGACGTCCAGAAGGGCATGATCATTCGCTTTCAGGCCAAGGGTGGAAGCATTTCCGAAACGGCTAAGTTTGTAAACAGTTCGCGGGCCGCCGTGATTAAAGTATACCGTACATGACAAACCTTACTGTACATGACAAAACGGCGCTATCCCAAACAGGCGACGAGGCAACTGTGGCGCACCACAGGCAATAGATGACAGGGCTGAACGATGGCTATGGAGAAGTGTACCGGCGAATAGACGAGTTGAACAGCTGATAGTACAGATGAACCAAGGGACCACCAACAGTGTCGCGTGAACGACCGTTTAGTGAACGTTGCTGCGTATGAGTCTCCGCAGCAGGAGACTGGGTCATCCACCCATGCTCACCACTGTTCATCGGTGACGAAGACTTGAATTTGTACGCTAGTACCGCGACAGGCGGCATTCTCACCACATCAATCGGCCTGTTTGCGTCGTGCAGATGATGTTCAGATGTGCGTGCATTCCTAAGGGATCAGACTGCTGGGGGTCATCGGCCCCTAGAGTTACATACTTCTTAAACTTACGCTAAAGACAACACACACACACACCCATGCCCGAGTGAGGACTCGAACCTCTGGTGCGTCGTGCACCCTCATCCGAGAAACCCAACGCAACTGGCCGCGATACAGGATTCGACATCGCTCCACAACCTTGTCGGTACCTTCCAAAACTAGCAGACTGTCTTCCTGCACGTCTCGCAACGGTCCGCTCCGCAAAAGGTGGTCATTGGGACCTTTGACAATTGGTCACATTAATATGACTGGACAGCGGACTTGAGAACTGAGCCGTGCGTGGCTCGTGTACCCGCCATCATTTATGTTACACCCTGTTTTTAACGTACTTCCACCTCATTACGCTAATCTAAATTATTACTGTCACTGAGCGCTGCTTTGCCTGACCGTGAGCGGGGTTAGCAGCGCGTGTCGATATATCCCCTCTCGTAGTATCTTTGCTTGACTGCTATTACTTCCCGGTCGTTGTCTCTAGTAAGGGAGTTCTGATAGCGAGTTCGGGCTGACAGTCAGTTGGAACGTGTCTGGAGCGCAGTCCGGAGCTGCCAGTCGTGGAGCTGCAGTGCGGCACTAGTACAGTCGGGTTGGAGCAGTGAGCTCTGCGTCGACATGGCTCGCCCGACCATTGCCGCCACGCATCACTTGAGCCGGGCCACGGTCTCGGTGGATGGTCAGACAGTCGTCCTACCGGACGACGCGTTTTGGCTCGCCGATCGTTCATGAGTCGGCTGTCTGTTTGTGCATCGACTCCCGACTTGTCTTCGTGTGTGCTTAGTTACTGTTGGGTATCGTTCAGGTCTTCGTGCAAGTGTTTGTCAGGTTGTGTGTGGTTGGCGTTATTTCCACTGACGACTATTTTAAATGTCGGCATTCTGAGGCCAGTCGGTCAGTTGCTGCTGACCAGCGAAGTTATCTCCGCGCGGTGCAGTCGGCTGGGTCCGCTGGCGGTCCCTGCTTCGTGTCGGAGCGTGTGTGGAGCTGTCGGATCGCTACGAGCTTCGTGGTTCACCGACCCAGGACGTCAAAGTTGAGTAGTGGTTTCAACTACCCAAGCTACGTCCATTCTGTTGTGTGCTTCGTTTCGGTGGTTCACTGTTGGGAAGGTTTTCCTGTGAGCAACACCAAGTGTTTCTATTGTTGAAATTTAGCCGCCATGCGGTGTAGTTAACTACACTGGTTGACTACGAATCGAGTGCACCAGCGGAATTTTCTGCCTTGTGGCCGTTAGTGTTCTGGTTACCTGCCCTGGCCACTAACGTAATTTCTGGCAGCGTCCTTTCCTCACCTCTTGTCACTGTCCAACATGGTGTGTAGTTTTGACAGCTAATACATATTTCATTGTGGATAATCACGTTCGTAACCTTTTGTGTTTGAGTTCTCATGTACTGATTGGTGGCAAGCAAGTCGTTGTGTCAGTCGGTCTGTGGCTATCCCCTGGTTGGGTTCCGACGGATCAAGTGTAGGTGGGCTCACCACCTGTCTCACCTAAGTGAACGAGGGCAGACCGACCTCCATGGAGGCTTCTGAGTGCCGTTTCCTTTATTGTCCTTCTCAACGGTGTTTAACTGTCTGTTTATAATCTATTATGGCCAATGATTTAAAATTCTTATTTTTACTGGATTTTATGTATTTTTGAACTGTGGAAAATCAATTGTGGGCCTTAAGCTGCGTAAAACCTTATTCTTGAAATTACCCTTTAAGCCAAAACAATGCGGCCTTTTGCGTTAAAAGATTTTGGTAATATATATTTTTAAATTTTCAAATTTAATTCTGGCCCTCAGCCGCTTGTATTGCACCTTGCATATGTTTGTTCTATCTACTTTTGCCTTGAGGCTTTCCAGCCCAGCTGTGATATCATGTATATTTTAATTGTTTTATTTGCTATTTTAACTGCATTTTTATTTTGTTGACTTTTACGATTTTTTGTTTGGAGGCTCTCAGCCGTGAAATAATTGCCTTTTTGAAACTCGTAGTTCTAAATGTTCGGCTATGTACCGTTTTGGTTTAAAGGTATTATTAAATTACAATAAATTACAATTTTGAGTGCACCTGACCGACACCTTATCTGGCTCTTTCCACAACCCTAATCACGTGTTCTGTTTAGCGCGCGTCTCAAGAACATACGCTGTGAAATTCAGTAAGTTACGTTCAATTCTCAGGCTGCCATATTCACGAACATACAGCGCCGTATTGAACTGTGTGTACAGGTGGACGAGGCTACTTCCAGTACCTAGTGTAGCGTACGTAAGTTTATCTACCATAAAGGTGTATCATGTACAAAATTAGTTTCATATCCTCTTTCCCCGGGGCCACTTACGAGAAGGACACCCGACATCCACATCTACAGATAAGTACACACTCCGAAAGCCACCACACGGTGCATGGAAAGTGGTACTTTGTACCACTGCTATTCATTTATTTTTCTGCACTACTCACAAATGGAATGAGGGAGAAACGACTGTCCATATGTCGCCGTACGAGCCCTTACTTCTTTTATCTTGTCTTCGCGGTCCTTACACGAGACGTTCGTTGGGGGCTGTAGAATCATTCTGTAGGCAATCGCAAAATCCGGTTCTCTAAACTTTCTCGTGTTTCGCGGAAAGAACATCATCTTCCCTTGACGGATTCCCATTTGCGTTCACGGAGATTTTCGTAATACTGACATGTTGAACGAACCTATCGATAACAAACCTGGCAGCGTACCTCTGAATTTCTTCGATTTCTTCCTTCAGTCTAACCTGGTGGGATCTCAAACGCTCGGGCAGTACTCAAGAACAGGTCGCACTAGTGCCCTGTACATTTTCTCCTTTCTAGATGAGCTACACATTGCTACAGTCCTCCCAAAAAATACCTCGTAGTTGACCATTCGTCATTCCTTCAAACAATCTTATGTCCATGTGGCTGAGTCAAGCAACACACCACCAATACTGTATTCTAACATTACAGGATTCGCCTCCCTAATCTTCTCCATTAACGTTTTTCAATATTTAGAGCAAGCTGCCGTTCATCGCTCGAGAATAAATTCTAAGTCACCCTTTATCCTCCGACAGTCACTTCACTCGACGACGACACTTTCCCACATACTACAGCGTCATAAGTAAGCAGTTGCATATTGCTGATCACCCTATTTGTCACATCGTTTATGTATACGGAGAACAAGACCGGCCGTGTCACATTTCCCTGCGGGACACATTTCGACTCTTGTCTCTGATGAACACTCGACGTGTAGGACAACGTACTGGAGTCTATTACTTAAAAACTTTTGAGCCACTCACATATGTGATAAGTTATTCCGTAGTCTGCGGTGGGACACTGTGTGAAAAGCTTTCAGAAAATCTAGGAATAGTGAATCTGCCTGTTGTCCTTCATCCATGTTTCACTGTATATCGTGCACGAAAAGTGCAAACTGAGTTTCGCGCTACTGATACTTTCTAAATCCGTCCTGGTTTGTGGACAGAATGCTTTCTGTCTCAAGGAAATTTATTATTTTCGAACTCAGAATGTGTTCAAAGATATTGGTCTGTAATTTTTCGCCTCCGTTCTTTTATCCTTGTTACGTACATGAGTCACCTGTTATTTCTTCGCTGGGCTAGAGATTCGCGTTAAATGCAAGCTAAGTAAGGGTCGACTTGTTTGTTGCCAGCTCTTCCTGTTGCTCCCCGTCGCCAAAGATACCTACTTATATGTCCTCGAAATAGGAGACTCTGCGATGGTCAACTAGAAGTATGTCTGCACGGTTCTCCTGCGTTAATCATTTTTTAAACGCGGAATTTAAAATCAGACTTTCTTTTAGTATCTTCTAATAGACACACCAGACTGCTCGATAACCGACTGTAGAAGTATTCGACCCTCTATTGAATTTTTCTCGAGTTCTCGGTAAAATCCTTCGCTAACGTATGATTTGGCAACTTTTGGGTGGAGAAGAGTATATGACTGAACACGGTAGAGTATTGCTAACCTCTGGACTATAGAGTATGTACTGTGTGTATTAATCCTGCAATAAAGTAGGGCGTCAAAAATTTGAACCCAGTTTGTAATCCACTACATGACGTTGACTCTTGCTGATCTAGTTTAAAAAATTTGAATACACGTCAGTCATCATATTGGAATTGCCATTTTCGACATCACGCGGCAATCAACCAATGAATGTCTTGAAACTTCCTTGCGGATTAAAATCGTGAGCCGGACTGAGACTCCAACACGGGATCTTTGCCTTTCGCTAGCAACTGCTCAACCGACTGAGCTATCAAAGCACGACTCACAACCTCTCTTCATAGCTTCGCTTTCGGCAGTGACTCATCTCATGAATCGTGCTTGCTTAGCTCTGCCGGTTGAGCACTTTGCCCGAAAGGTAAAGATCCCGCGTTGGTGTCCCGGTCTGGTACACGATTTGAATCCCCAAGGCAGTTTCATATCAGACCACGCTTCGCTGGAGAGCGAAAAATTCACTTTGGAATAAATTTCTTAATAAGGTTTCCATCTTGAAAACATGTATTGTACTCGCTAAAACTCAATGTCCTTTAGGTTGTTCTGATGCATTCTGTGTGTCATATCAAAGCTCCTGAGTAGATCCTTGCGTAGGTCAGAATGTTTGCTATATACAGGGTCCGGCAAAAATACATCCCGCATTTGGTAAAGCTGCTGTGAAGTTGTGGTGGGGATACTGATGTGGGATATTGATCGATAGGATTGTACGTGTCATTTTCACAATGGCCTAGCTAGGTGAACATCGTACGTTTGTTGTGTAAGAGTATACACGTAATGCTGATTCTGCAATTACTTGGCCGACATGTTTCTGTTGCTGATAGGAAAACAATTTGAATTTCGCTATCAAACTTTATAGCATCGGATTCTGTGCTGAAAAGAAAATCTACTGGCCGACATCGGACTGCAACAATGTCAGCGTTTGAGAGCGTCCGTCCAGCAATGTCTAAAGCGTTCAGCACTTAAACACACAGATGCCCTGGGATTGTCTGATAGGAGCGTAAAAAGCATTCTTCACAGAGACCTTCCCATGCACCAATACAAAATGATGGTTAAGCAAGAATTAAGTGAAAGGGATTTGAAAATTCTCAGAGCTATGTGTGAGGAAAATCTTCAGAACATTCCTCCTGTGCTGTTTTGATTTCCTCTCGTGAGACCCACTTCTACTTGTCAGGTACTCTAAAAAAATAAAATTCCCGGTACTGGGCAGCAGAAAACCCTCAGAAACTTCACCAACTATTGCTAAATGCGGTATGTGGTGTGCTTTTTTTCTTTCGAAGAATGGCTTGAAGTTAATAGTTAATTCAAATTGCTGCTGCCACGTGATATTCCTCCCATCTAAGGTAACAGGTTTGTTGGGGACTATGTAAAGGGAGAAGACTTCCCAAGAAGACAGAGCTACAGTTCACACTTCTCGGATTTCTCAAGAAATTTTTAGAATATTGTTTCCTGCACATGTCTCTTCGAGAGAAGACATTGCCTTTACACCAAAGCCGCCCAATTCATTATTTTGCGATTTGTTTTTCTTTGGGGCACTTACAGGCTCAAGAGTACAAACATGGTTCCACAACCCTGAAAGCTTAAGGAGACAATCACCTAGGAAGTCGCTGCCATTCCACGAAGGAAATGACGAAGAACTATGCACAACTTCCTGTAAGGGCTTAGTGAATGTGTCAACAATGGAGAACGCCATTTACCAGGTATAATTTTTAAAACCAACTAGAGAGGACTTAAAATGTAAACTGGCAGTGACAAGAAAAGTTTTCTGTAGAAGAGAAATTTGTTAACATACAATATAGGCTTATGTTCAAAAGTGTGTGAAATCTTATGGGACTTAGCTGCTAAGGTCATCAGTCCTTAAGCTTACACGATACTTAACCTAAATTATCCTAAGGACAAACAGACACACCCATGCCCGAGGGAGGACTCGAACCTCCGCCGGGACCAGCCGCACAGTCCATGACTGCAGCGCCTTAGACCGCTCGGCTAATCCCGCGCGGTTAGGCTTAAGTATTAGGAAGAATATTCCGAAAGTATTTCTATCGAGTGTAGCCTTGTATGGAAGTGAAACATCGACGATAATCAGTGTGGACAAGAAGAGAATAGAAGCTTTTGGAATTTGGTGCTACAGGAGAATGCTGAAGATTAGATGGGCAGATCATATAACTAATTAAGAAGTACTGTACAGAATTGGGAAGACAAGAAATATATGGCTCGACTTGACTAGAAAATGGGATAGGTTGCAGGAGACATTCTGAGGCATCAAGGGATCGCCAATTTAGTAATGGAGGGAAGTGCGAGGGGTAAAAATCGTAGAGGGAGACCAAGAGATGAATGCAGTAAGCAGAGTAGGCAGATTCAGAAGAATGTAAGTTGCAGCAATTATTCGGAGATGAAGAGGCTTGCATAGGATAGAGTAGCATAGAGAGCTGCGTCAAACCAGTCTTCGGACTGAACACTGCATTGTCTCAAAATTATCTCTTAAGAATTAATGTTTTATATGAATGTGTGGTATCTGCTCTTTCGGACATGTCGCTTCGATGGGCAATAAATCTACATTCTACAGTGTGGATGCACATTTACGTTCGACTTCCTGCTGGAATCTGAAAGTAGCGAGCATGGAGGACATGGCTGGGACTGCAGATAGGTGGAGCTAGGTGGGAATATGGGTCGGCTGAGAGGCGGGCACTCGCGACCGCTTTGGTCGCAGGTTCGAATCCTGCCTCGGGCATGGATGTGTGTGATGTCCTTAGGTTAGTTAGGTTTAAGTAGTTCTAAGTTCTAGGGGACTGATGACCTCAGATGTTAAGTCCCATAGTGCTCAGAGCCATTTGAGCCATTTGAGAGGCGGGCCGAGATAGTCCGTGCAAGTGCGATAAACGCTGAGCCTAGGTACCGCAGAGGTTAACGAAACTGCCTAGTAAGCAGCACATCCCAGGGTCAACTCCTGGTCCAGCGCACATTTTCATTTGTCGCCGCTGATTCCGCATAAACTCACGTTGCAGCTGATATCAACAGTTCCTTCCCTTTCCTTTCCTTTCTCCCCCCTCCACCTCAAATTTACATAATAATTAGTGAAATCTCAAAAAGAAATTGGAAAAAGATTTAGGGAAGTGTTTGGGACTGGAAACTGTGACGTCTTAGAACAGGTAATTAATATTGAGCTTACAGTGTAGCTACGTCATAAGGTGCTGCTACTCAGTGTACGGTGCACGCCACAGCACTGTGAGGTATTAGGGGCCGGCAAGTTCATTGCCTTCATTAGATCGTGCCACTGACTCACCTCTTGCCCACCGGTTGCTTGCGCTTGGCCTCAAATGAGTTGCTATCGGGCAGAGAACGCCAAAGTAAGCATTACTCTAAAGTAAGCACGCTGCGTGGCGCAACCGCTTCCCCTTGACTCGGCGTGGCGCCGCGCCAGCCGGGCTGCCACTCAAAACCCACAAAGTCAGCCGCCTGCCACAGTGGCGCCACCCATAGGCCCATTCACAGCTCTGAGCCGAGGGTGCTGTGTCAAGAATAAAGTTTCTCTAAAGTCTTCCACTGGTTTAGATTTTCGCCGAGAAGTAAAACAATATCGTTAAAAATCCAGCTACTAAACCTAAATGCAATGAACTCTGCAGACGGCTAAAAACACATAGGAATGAAATCTTGTGGGGCAGCAAAATCCACGGGGCTATCTATAAATAATTCAGAATAATATGAAGGGGCTGCACACCGACTCTTCTTCACTGGTAAGAAATGGTCTTCGATCAACGACTTTACTTATAAGCGAACGTTTTTATGAAGTAATACATACTGCAACAGTCACTTGCTACTAATATTTTATTTGCATGACGCTTTTCGGCAACATGCTGGCATAATCAGGTGCATTGACAATTACTTTTACACTGTAATTAATATGAAGTGAGGTTAGTTTCCTTTGCTTAGTGTGGCAGTGAGATTATGTGTCGAAAAAGACGCATGTTCAGGAAGATAAATCCATTATAGTGTTTACTTTATGTGATGAGCGTGATTGGTCGTCTTGTAAGTGCATTTAATTACATTTTTATTGGTAATTTCGTTGTCTGGCACACAGAGCACAGTAACAAGTACAACAAGGCTTAACACATTCACAATCATTTATTTACGTCAATCCAACGAGCCTTAAAAGCCGAGGTAAACGAGTTTCTATTGCTAAAACTGTAGTGTACCGCGAAGATCAAACATTTATGTCTAGATTTATTTATGTCATGGTAAATATTAGGTGAGTAGTTACTGAAAACATTTTTTTCAACACATAGCCTCACCGGCCCACACAGCAAAGGAAACTAATCTCAGCTCATATTAATTACAATGTAAAAGTAACTGTAAATGCATCTGATGCTGCCAAAACGCGTCGTGCTAATAAAATATTAGTAACAAGTGACTGTTGCAGTATATGATATTTCATAAAAATCTTAAATCTTACAATCCAGTCGCAGCCCTCAAATAATATCCATATAACACGATAAATTTAAGTGTAGGGAACAGTCGTTTCCGGCATATCGAAACCGGTCCTGATTATATATATATATATATATATATATATATATATATATATATATATATATATATATATATATACGAAAGAAACACTACGTCACAATTTTAGCTGTCGAGACACATTTCAAGTTTTTTTTTTTTTTAATGTTGAAAATTGCCAAATTCGTTACCCAGCTGGAGAAATAAACAGCCCTACCATAGTTGTAGCACACAGCGCATGTGCAACCTGGTAGGTGCTTAGCCTTGATTGAATGCGCATGGGTGAACAGATAACACAGTACAACGTTAAAGCGAATTTCGTTTTCCGTTGATAGTTTCACTGACATAGTTGTTTACAGTTACTATTCCCTCGAATTTGCAACTCGTTTAATATCCGTAATAATTAGCAGTCGCCTTTGCGATATCGCTAAGTGTTAAGAATGGAGATAAAACTGGATTCATTTTCTTTGTGTTCTCCTCGTATATGCTTGCTAATAGCATCTGTCCTTGTGCCCGTTCCAGAGTTCAACAGTAATGTGGAATCCAATCAATGTTTCCAACCTTGTAAAAATGAAATATGAAGAACGTGGGCCGGCCAGGGTGGCCGAACGGTTCTAAGCGCTACAGTCTGGAACCGCGCGACTGCTACGGTCGCAGGTTCAAATCCTGCCTCGGGCATGGATGAGTGTGATGTCCTTAGGTTAGTTAGGTTTAAGTAGTTCTAAGTTCTAGGGGACTGATGACCTAAGAAGTTAAGTCCCATAGTGCTCAGAGCCATTTTTGAAGAACGTGATAAGCAATAAAAATCACCTATTTCTCCTGAAAACTTACCTGTGTGCAATTTCTTAGTTCTTATCTTGGACATTCCGCTAGAAACTAACATTAGAAGATACAAGAAATAACTCTAACGATTCCGTGAAATGTGGTTCGAACTATGATTGGTATGCTAATGAAGACAGAACGAAAATACAGTATCCTCCTAGCCCAAAGAAAACATTATATTACTAGCTTTCAGTAACAAAGAAAGACTGTAAATTTTTTGGTTAAATGAAGGAGGGAGAAAATACTTGAAGATAAGAACTGTATAAAGCCATTTTAGTTTCGTAAATGATGAACTTGAAATGTATAAATGGAAGAAAGATTTACAAAAACTAAGAAAAATACGCCAAAATGAAACTCGCAAAAATGTGAAAGAAAAACTATTCTAAATTTTTATTACCGCTTGTAACAGTCAGTGCACCGTTATCGAGGTACATCTACAAGACAACGCGCTCTGAATTGCAAATGAGATAAACATTACTGATTTACAGGCTTCTTCGACCTAATCAAACAGATTTAGAAAATTGCCTGGATAAGAAAGTCGCAAAATCACGATGTTTACTTCAAGTAAACATGTAGAGAACATGTTATTAATAGGTAAGACTGCAGAGAAACTCGTATCTGACGTGAAGAGGAAAATTCGTAACTGACGTGAAGACAAAGTTTCTCGTTATCTTGAAAATTGCTGTGCGTAAAGCCAATCAGGCCGGTTTCGTGCAACAACTGCGTGCAAACCGAACTTTTTCATGCCGAGTGCAAAAAGACAGAGTGGTTTTGCAGTCGATGAATGCTATGACATAGTACTATTTAGTAACATGGCCACAGATAGGCATCAATGGATATATGTTTCCGCAGCTTTATATCTGTCTTCAGGAACCTCAAGGTAGTTAGGACCAAATATTTATTAAAAAAGAAAACATTGTTTATTTGCCAAAATGTTGCAAGCTGGAAAAAATGGGAGAAAATAAGTTGCAGTATTACATTCGAAACGTCTTTTTACCAGTCGTAAAAAATAATTCCTTGCTTTTTTAGGTCTCTTGGCATAGACATAACAACACCTGTATCTTTAGGAGGACAAGAAGAATACTGTTTGTATAATTCGGATTCCACCCAGAAATAATAGTGTGATTGACCCTCTCGAGAAAGAAATTTTTCAGCAGTATAAAGAATTTTTCAATAAATTGTTGGCCAATATAATTTCCGATAGTTCTTTGCATTTCAGGTTCATCAGCAGTACAGGATTGTTAAACTTCAGTTATTTGTACATTGTCAGTTTGCATTAGCGCGTTTTACGAATGTGATGAAATATTTCTGGTGGGACAATAAGACAGAACAACAGCCATGAATATTTCTTACTCCATACCAACTAATGAGGAGGAACTGAATAAAATTGGGGAGAAGAGGAATTTGTGGCACAACTTGACTAGAAGATGGGGTGGGTTGGGAGGACATGTTGTGAGGCATCAAGGGATGACCAAGTTAGTATTGCAGGGCAGTGTGGAGAGTAAAAATCGTAGAGGGAGACCAAGCGATGACTACACTGAGCAGATTCAGAAGGATGTTGGGTGCAGCAGTTACTTGGAGATGAAGAAGCTTCCACAGGATAGAGTAGCATCGAGAGCTGCATCAAACCAGTCTCTGAACTGAAGACCGCAACAACAACAACCAATTTTGTCTAAATGAAACTAGTAACTACTTGGAAATGTCTGAATGCCTTAATTTTTCTTTTATCAGGTGCGCCTGGTGCAAGGAAAATTTTTGTTTTCCTCATCCCATGGATACTTTGCATTTCGTGACAGTTACAAGGAATAAAACAAGGAAGAGTTTCATTGTTAGAAAATATGCGTTATTGAAAAATAATGATGAGATCTGTGCTAGAGGAATGGCTGCAAAATATTTCCTGGCAACAAATTAAAGTCCCACACACTACCTTATTTTTGTTTTCTGTACTAGCCACTTGTGTAACCATTACATCTGAAACAGTTTTTCTGTCGATATGAGCAGCAATTTAATCCAAAACTAATGATTTGAGATATTTTTGTATGGTTTAAGTGCTTAAAATTCGCGTGTGTGCAGTTTGGATCTCGCGTTGCTCGGTTCTACGTTCTTTTGGTCCCATAGGAACTTCCTACCACCACCGCTACGTCCTCTTATCACGGCTGCATCTGCTTATTCGTCGCTTTGCGTACTAGACAGAAAGGGCTGTAAAAACTATTGTTGTAAGCGGCTTCTCGCGCAGTAAAAATGAGTATCTTTAGCATTTCTTATAAAATACTTCCAATGTGCCATAGCAGTTATAGTTTTGGCAGTGCATTTCTTTCAGTGTATTCTTCCTATGTGAAAAATTTCAGAGTAGGTTTCGACATGTCGGACTGGACCATTCCCTTGTTAGATCTATGTGATTTACCAGTTGTACATATAAACATGTCTAACATCAAGATATGCTTATAACAGTATTTGTGAATGCGAAGTTTGGCAAGGATTCGGAGCAGTACTCGTCTGCAGATTGTATGATTCAACCTGATGTTTGACTTCCTGCACGTGGCTTCACCTTTGTAGACTCTCAGAACCCAGAAATGTGTTGATGTACTTTCACTGTTGAGAGAACATTACTACCCGCTTATGTTTAAGAGTGACAAATGCTAGTGGTTCATTTGTAGGAAAAGCAGATGCCAGGCTTAGAATTATACGAAGAATCTTAAGGAAATGTAATTCATCCACGAAAGAAGTGTCTTACAATAGACTTAACTGACTAGTTTTTGAGTATTATTCGTTAGTCTGGGATTCTTTCCAGGTCTGATTAATAGAAGAGATAAAGACTAACGAAGAGCAGCACATTTCCCTAAGCGACAATTTAGTCGCTGAGGGAACATTACGGAAATGCTCAACGAACTCCAGTGGCAGACGCTACAAGAGAGGCGTTGTGCACCGCGGAGATTTACTGCTGAAATTCCGGGAAGCGTCGGCCGACGTATTACTTTCTCCCAGCTACGTCTCATACGAAGTGATTACAATGAGAAAAATCCAAATACGGAGATTTACCGACAACCGTTCTTCCCATGCTCCATTCGCGAATGGAAGGGGGCAACATGTGTTGTTACCAGAACTACGCTCCGCCACAAACCATAAGGTGGCTTTCGGAGTATAGATGTTGATGTAGATACTTGAGAAGATTACAACTAGTCTGTTAACAAACCCTATGCCAGAGTAGAACTTCATTCAGCGCAGCTGCAACAGCCTCCTTCCTTCCAAAACGGGAGAATTAAACGAAGCACTGTATTTTGAACAGTACTTGTTTCATCAGGCATAAAAACAAAAAGTAATGTAACCATTGGGTAATCTTTGAAATGACTTGGAGACGTATCTCGGTAGACAAACTGCATGTTCCACTGAAAATATGTGGTATTGAATACACAGTACATTAGTCGGCGATAGTGAAGACATCTCCAAATTATTGGCTCTCTGCGCAGTAATGTGTTATGACTTAAAACAGAAAATATAGTATTTGCCTACTAGAATATTTTTACAACTGCATGTTGAAAGCGATTCTGATAAAATGTCAGGCAGCCTCTTTTACTTACCCCTTCCTACTTCACTTGAATGTACGGAGCCAGTAGTTTCTGAAGATAACGAGACCACGTAGCCAACTACGTTTACGGCACTGAGCATTCCAGCACTATTGGTCTAAAAAATTTCTGCTCTAGTATTTGGTAGACAAATGGAGATATGGTTGCCACTTGCAGTTCTTAATCATCGAGTTTCCCGGGAGAGTTCAGTACTAAATGCGTAAACAATAGTTGAACCCTCAAAGGATAGATCACGTCTGCACATGGTTGCCACGCAGCATTTGTTCTGCCTCTACCGTCATCGTGGTAGAGTAGGTGCTTGCGCGGGATTGTTACCAATCAGCTTCGTGTAAAGTTAAAAGAACTGACGTAGCGTGGCAACCGTTTAACCTTGACATTGAGTCAGCTGTAATTGTGAAGAGCTCGCGGAGCACTACTAGGCCCCAAAATGAAACAACAAAAATATTCGCCGGAATAAGAGTGAAAATTAGTAATAAATTGAAAACTACAAGTCATGTGACTCGCAAATATGCTCGGAATTAAACAAGCTTCGCCGCAATGTTACACAGTGCGGGGCCGTGAGTGTGTGTTTATGATAACCCGCTCGTCGGATGGCTACGTTGAATTCTGTGTTGTTATTTCATTTCCGCAATCAGCCTTACTGACAGTGTACTCCACAAGCATTCTTCAGCATCAGCCACGCGGCACCGTTATTCACCTGAGACAATACATTGGAGAAAGAAGAGGGAACTTGCCCAACGAGCATACACAAATTCACAACTTCAGCTAATGAGAAGGCAGGCAAACAGGCTTTTTGTGTAATCACACATCACCAAATACACAAAAATCACAAGCAATTTTACACGGACGAGCTACTGAATTAGAAACAATATTCCACTTTAGTGTGTAATTCTCCTCTGCAAAGACTATTGCAACGTCCCATCGCGACACGGATTTCAGAAAGCACCGACAGCATGGCAGAGCTGTTGTGATCCATGATCGCTCGAAAGTCACTGAACGCACACTTTGATTTACTGGAGCAACATCTTTAGCACTCACACGACTCTTTATAGCAGCCCAGATAAAGGACGTACCAGCAGGAACTGTCAAATTTCGGGGATCTGATAGGAGTGATCATTTGAAGCAGAATACTTCATGTGGACGCATACCCTACTCTGAATGGTGCCGAGTTAGAACACATTTAATGCACTTTACATTGCTATTTATTTTCTCAATGACTGTCAAGTTTACAGATTTACACAATTAGTGAATATTGCAACATGCGCTTTACAAAATATAAATTGGAATACACATATTTTTGTCATATTCACCTCTAAGCATTATCGTACACGTCACGTCACAGCTTTTTCGTACAGCTCACGATAAATGTTCGAATACTCCACCATCAACTTCAGTGCATCTGTGCACTCTTGGGTGAACATGTTGCACTGTTGTCTGAGAGCCTCTGCACGTTCCGTAACGGGCACAGCTGTGTCCACGATACAATCAAGTAGCCCACCTCGCATATTTGTCTTTCATTTGTACACCTCATATTTAATTCGAACCCATTAACAAATATTTATTTGCGTAAGCTCTGGCGATCTTGGTGACCAGTTAACTGCTTGATTGTATCGTGGACCATTCCAGCAATTAGAATAAGCACGGCTGAGATGTTCCGTCACACGTCCGGCAAAATGTGGAGGAGCTCCGTCACGCGTAGGCACAGGAACATCCTCAGGGTGTTCAATAAACGAATTTTCCAGAAAATGCAAGTAATTTTGCCCAACATTCGTCCTTCCAAATTGCCTAGAGCAATTGTCGTGTTACTGAACATGCCGCATGAAACGTTGATCGAAAAACGAGCTTCGAAATTGGTGGCCTGTGGGTTTACCCCTAACCATCGATCATTACTATGTGTAGTGTTGATTCTATTCCATATAAACGTGGTTTCATCATAGATAGTATTGATAGAAGTAAATAACGATTGTCAATTAACCAGTGACAAAATTCATGTCGTTTGGAATTGTCACCAACGTGAAGATTTTGGACACGTTCTCTCTGAAATGGGGTACAAGTATTTTAGGTGGAATGTTCGCCATACGTGTGATCGTTGCATACTGATACATGCAGGAAGTCGCCGTGTGCTGGTATCGGGACTACACTGCACCATTCCAACAATGTGTTGGCGTTCCTGCACTGTTTCTTGAACTTCAAGTACAGAAAAAAATAGGCACTTGGTAGAATTTCACGCAATGTGCTGAAAACTCTGGTAGATACTCTACCACCAGGAGTTCGACACATCGAAAAGCTCCGACGACATTATTCGATAGCAGGAGCAAACATACACATCTGCAAATTCTTCATTGTTGTTGAGGTATATCTTAGCCACCGGTATGCAAACACAGTTAACCGATGTTTCACCTTGTAACACTCTCAATCCCTAACGCTACTTCACGCGTAACATACCACGCACATAGGTGCGTTCAACGTGCTAGTTTGATGGTGGAAAGACCTCTCGAGGGAAGAGGTTGAAAGGAACGAAATAGGTTGAGCTACGATAAAACGTCAAAGAGGTTGTGTAGGTAAGACATACACGTGTGCGTCACTAGCGCCAAAATAAATGTACGTAAAATGTATTCAGTCACGAAAACCATTCGGCATAGTTCATATGTCCATATGAAGTTTTCTGCTTAAAGTGATTGTTCCTGTCATATCCCTCAGTATTGACCCTTTACGCTCGGTACAAAATGAAGTCAGGCAACCAACGGAAGCGCTCAAAGACCTTGATGTTATCGGAACGTAATTCAGTTAGATCCATTTCGCGGACGAGGGGGAGATCCATTGTCTTCATGACCGTACATTCTCCGTCAGCCTACGGTAGGTGGAGGAACGGGGCCACATAATCCACCAGTAACTGACACCTATGAGATTTAGTGACGGCCTTGTGTGGCTTAAATTTTTTAAAAATATTACGTGTGCGCGAGAGTAGCAGTATAGAAGTGAACTATACTGTGCTGTTAAATGAGATACAAATCTATCAGAAACGCTCGTACAAATATCGGTGCAGAATAATCAGTCCAAGTGCTTTCCTTCTCTCCATAAGGCAGAAGCTCTGGTATGTGACGGCGGGTTCTGCACTGCCCGGCATGCGTTTTTATCAGCGTGCTTATCATGTAACAATGAACTGGTGAATGATCTGCTGTTGTGATTCGTCCATCCGTTGTTGCAGTCACAGCCGACAGTGATCAGTTGTGAGGAGACGCTAACAATCGCCGGCCGTTGTGGCCGAGCGGTTCTAGGCGCTTCAGTCTGGAACCGCGCGACCGCTACGGTCGCAGGTTCGAATCCTGCCTCGGGCATGGATGTGTGTGATGTCCTTAGTTTAACTAGGTTTAAGTAGTTCTAAGTTCTAGGGGACTGATGCTCCGAGCCATTTGAACCATTTTTGAACACAAACAATCTCCTTGGATAAAACAGCGTAGCGATAGTTTAAATTAAAATGGAAATTATTTGTTAGACCAGGTATGAAAAAAAAGCTGTGTGCGCATGTGGTCGGGATGAAATGATAACAATTGTTTCGTATTAATATTTAACTAGTAGTTTCTGGTTTCTTTAGACTTGAGAGGGATCGAAACAAAGGAAAGAAATGAGTTCTGCCTGTCACCGTCTTTCCTAACATCAGATTGGAAGAACCTCACCTGCTCTCCGTACTTCTCATGCTGTAGGGACTTCTATTACTGATTGAAATTTATTGGACAATGAAGAGAAATGGGGAGAGTACAGACCAGAAACAGACAACTAAAAGAAAAGCAGATGTACTCTAGTATACACACTGAAATGAGAGGCAGTCTCGATACAAGTAGTGGTAACTAGCCAGTCCACAATTTCGGACTACACAGGCGATCCTCAGGCTTCCTGTCGGCCAAACCAAAACTACATGGAAGGACACAAAATATCATCAAAGATAATGACAATCATCCCAGTCGACAGAAGTTATGCTGAAAGACCAACATGTTGCGAGCAGACTGACAGGACCAGCACGACAAAGACTACCGAATGAACTATAGCGATAGCAATGGAGATACTATCGAAGACGTGGCTACCAAAGCAGAGGTACTAAACACAGCCTTCCGAAATGCCTTCACAAAAGAAGACGAAGTAAATATCCCAGAATTCGAATCGTTAACAGCTGCCAACATGAGTAACGTAGAAGTAAATATCTTCGGAGTAGTGAAGCAACTTAAATCACTTAATAAAAGCAATTCTTCTGGTCCAGACTGTACACCAATTAGGCTCATTTCGGAGTATGCTAATCCATTAGCTCCATACTTAACAATCATATACAACTGTTCACTCGACGAAATATCCGTACCCAAAGACTGGAAAGTTGCACAGGTCACAGCAATATTCAAGGAAGGTAGTAGGGGTAATCCACTAAATTACAGGCCCATATCGTTAACGTCGATATCCAGCAGGATTTTGGAACATATATTGTGTTCGAACATTATGAATTACCTCGAAGGAAACGGTCCATTGACACACAGACAACATGCGTTTAGAAATCATCGTTCCTGTGAAACACAACTAACTCTTTATTCACATGAAGCGTTGAGTGCTATTGACTAGGGATTTGAGATCGATTCCGTATTTCTGGATTTACGGAAGGCTTTTGATACTGTACCACACAAGCGGTTCGTAGTGAAATTGTCTACTTATAGAATATCATCTCAGTTATGTGACTGGATTTGTGATTTCCTGTCAGAGAGGTCATAGTTCGCAGTAAGTGATAGAAAGTCATGCAGTAAAACAGAAGTGATTTCTGGCGATCGCCAAGGTAGTGTCATAGGCCTTTTGCTGCTCCTTATCTATATAAACGATTTGGGACACAATCTGAGCAGCCGTCTTCGGTTGGTTGCAGATGACGCTGTCGTTTGTCGACCAATAAAGTCATCAGAAGATCAAAACAAACTGCAAAAAGACTTTGAAAAGATATCTGAATGGTGCGAAAAGTGGCAGTTGACCCTAAATAACGAAAAGTTTGAGGCCATCCACATGAGTGCTGAAAGGAACTCGTTAATCTTCGGTTATACGATAAATCAGTCTAATCTAAAAGCCGTAAATTCAACTAAATACCTAGGTATTACAATTACGAAAAACTTAAATTGGAAGGAACACATAGAAAATGTTGTGGGGAAGGGTAACCAAAGACTGCGTTTTACTAGCAGGACACTTAGAAAATGTAACAGACCTACTAAGGAGACTGCCTACACGTTTTGTACTATCGCGAAATATGGGAGAGAGAGTCACAGAAATGAAACAGCATTTGGGCTGGACAACATTAAAAGAAAGTCGTTTCTCGTTGCGACGGAATCTTCTCACGAAATTCCAATCGCCAACTTTATCCTCCGAATGCGAAAATATTTTGTTGACACCGACCTCCATAGGGAGGAACGATCACCACGATAAAATAAAGGAAATCAGAGCTCGTACGGAAAGATATAGGTTGTTCATTCCTTCCGCGCGTTATACGAGATTGGAATAATAGAGAATTATGAAGGTGGTTCGATGAACCCTCTGGCAGGCACTTAAATGTGATTTGCAGAGTATCCATGTAGATGTAGATGTAGATGCAAAACATTGATAAAATACTGAGGCTGATCTCTGGCGTTGCGAACCGAACATTTGCAGCTTAAACACGGGCAACTTTGCTATTAGCGTTATATGGCGGTGGACTTGACAAATCTGAGCGTGACAGCGTCTGGGTGCTTTCACCATGGCTGTGGAAAAGAACACATTAACCGCAAACTGGCGGATACTACCGTGCGACTGTTAGTCACGAAATAAAGCCTACAAAGTGCTGCCACGAAATGACCCGACCAAGCACTGTCACGACCTGAGCCGAGAGCATGACTCTCAGCAGTTTTGTAACCTCGAGTCCTCGCTTCCTTCGGTAGTAAAAGATCCCTTCTGCCGACATGAGCGGAGGCCGGAATGCTGACGGTCGCCTAGACACTCAGCCGAGGGCTAGTTCGACCCGCCGACGCACAGGTTGGCGCTACTGGGGTGGCGTCAGGCGTCTGGCCATCGGGGAGGCCGGTGTGCCCCCGCGCAGCCGTCACCTTGCCGCGGATTTTTTAAACCAACCGTCACTGGATCTTCTGCAGTACCAAGCCACTTCGATGAATTTATGAATTTAATGTTAGGTGAACGCCGGCCGCGGTGGCCGTGCGGTTCTGGCGCTGCAGTCCGGAACCGCGGGGCTGCTACGGTCGCAGATTCGAATCCTGCCTCGGGCATGGGTGTGTGTGATGTCCTTAGGTTAGTTAGGTTTAAGTAGTTCTAAGTTCTAGGGGACTTATGACCTAAGATGTTGAGTCCCATAGTGCTCAGAGCCATTTGAACCATTTTGTTAGGTGAACGCAGAAATTTCTCCGTCCTCAACATGTGGTAGTCCTGTCTGTACCCATGTAACCTATCAGTGATTACAGATGCCTCTTCATGCGTAATTGGGTGAAAATAAATTGATCGTCTTTTTAATAAAGGGTGTACCGCACCGTGCCTACTACCACTGCACCCGATATTGTATTAGCAGCCTCAATCTGTGATCGGAACAGCAGCTTCATGCTATCTTTCCTCTTCTCTGGACCGCTATAGAGACTTCCACACGTGATCTAAACGCCTTTAGAACGTCTCTGTACTACCAATTTAATTATTAGTGTCTTTAATACTATTGTTACACAGAGTAGCATACTGGTTACAGAATAGATAAATCCTAAATTTTGACTGTCACTGGCCTTTATATAGCCGACGGGCCAGCTACGTCATCACTTTCGCTATTTTTTTCATTTTCTTTTCGACGCTGCCATGTCATCACTTTGTAATTTTCGATTTGTTACCCATCTTCACTCTTACTCCGGCGAATGTTTTTGGCCGGCCGGAGTAGCCGAGCGGTTCTAGACGCTTCAGTCTGGAACCGCGCGATCGCTACGGTCGCAGGTTCGAATCCTGCCTCGGGCATGGATGTGTGTGATGTCCTTAGGTTAGTTACGTTTAAGTAATTCTAAGTGCTAGGGGACTGATGACCTCAGATGTTAAGTCCTATAGAGCTCAGAGCCATTTGAACCATTTGAATATTTTTGTTGCCTCACTTCGTGTCCTAGTAGTACTCCGCGAGCACGTCTCAATGATACCCAAAGCAAAGTCATAGCTAAAGGCGTTCCACGCTACACCAATTTTTTAACTTTAAACGAAGCTACACTAGCACGATGATGTCACAGGCAAAACAAATACTGCGTGACAAATATGTGCAGACATGATCTATCTGTTCTGGACTTAACCGTTGTTTCGGCCTTATTAGTCTCGTAGTTGCTAGCGATTCAAATCTGACGGTATTTTGTCACAGACGGGAGAATAGATATTTTCATCTCAAAAGTGCAAATATTTAACGACTGAGTTTTGTGAATGAGTGTGACGAGCTCTTTGCCATTGACCACTGACTAAGACAGACGTTTGCCGTCCGCGTCTCGTATTTTCCTCTCATAAAAATGTTAATTATATTTATCTGCTTTGTAGCGCTTTAATAATAGATGTGGCTCTGATACTGAAAATGAACACTGAACGTCAGTTGATGGTTCAAATGGTTCTGAGCACTATGGGACTTAACTACTGAGGTCATCAGTCCCGTAGAACTTAGAACTACTTAAACCTAATTAACCTAAGGACATCACACACATCCATGCCCGAGGCAGGATTCGAACCTGCGACCGTAGCGGTCACGCGGTTCCAGACTGTAGCGCCTAGAACCGCTCGACCACACCGGCCGGCCGTCAATTGACGAGTAGCAACTCCAGTTCCTAAAAAGTTCTTTATTTCACTCCAGACAGGTTCCACCTTTTATATTCAAGCCATTTACAAGTAGAATCTGAAATTAACATTGTAAATGTAACCTAACGTAGTACATAATGGAAGTAAAAGTCTAGCAGACCTACACGTGATGTGCCTATATCAGGGAAAGCGGGCGTGTCATGAGTGTAAAAGCTGTGCATTTTGATAAATTAAAAGTATTGGGATGATTTAATATTTACCAATGAAGAGATGAAGATAGTTATTAAGATTTAATGAAATTCGAAAAAAAAGCTGAAGTGGGCGGCAAGCGTAAAGATATGTCCTCTACCGTGAGCGGGTGAACGGGCAAAACTTCAAACGCATGTAACTGTTGATGTCACTGCTATGTCATGGAAGCATCGTGGACTGTTTACAAATTAAGGACATGTTTACTAATACCTAAATGCAGCTACGGGATTCCGGAGTGCCTTTTAAGGAAGCTATCAATAACGTTGCGGAATATATCCAAGAAAACTGTGTTTCTTAGTGTGATCTGCTTGTTGAATGTATTTTTTCCTGGGGTTTTGCAGATTAACAGACCAATTATTCTAATTAATGAAAAGTCCTCAAATTTCCGGCAAGGAAATACTGTAAAGAATATGAAATTCAAATTTAATGTATACATTTAGATTTTTTTTTCGGAAGAACATAGTCACCAAAAAATACGCATCGAGGACACTACACATGATTTAAACGATTTTTTTATTTTAGCGAAAAGAAGTTTTTTTCGAATGTGTTTCTAAATATCTGAAAAAATTATGAAAAGGGTAAGGTATTAACTGTTAAATTATTCATTCGCTGATTTTATCTGAGAAAACAAACAAACGTCCATATTCTAGAATGAGATTTTGACTCTGCAGCGGAGTGTGCGCTGATATGAAACGTCCTGGCAGATTAAAACTGTGTGCCGGACCGAGACTCGAACTCGGGACCTTTGCCTTTCGCGGGCAAGTGGTCTCCCATCTGAGCTATCCAAGCACGACTCACGACCCTTCGCCACAGTGTTGGGAGGTAGGAGACGAGGTGCTGGGAGAACTGAAGCTTCGGCGACGAGTCGTGAGTCGCGCTTGGGTAGCTCAGATGATAGAGCACTTGCCCGCGAAAGGCAAAGGTACCGAATTCGAGTCTTGGTTGGCAAACAGTTTTAATCTGCCAGGAAGTTTCATATCAGCGCACACTCCGCCGCAGAGTGGAAATCTCAATCTGGTAATATCCCCCAGGCTGTGGCTAAGCCATGTCTCCGCAATAACCTTTCTTCCAGGAGTGCTAGTTCTGCAAGGTTCGCAAAAGAGCTCCTGTGAAATTTGGAAGGTAGGAGACGAAGAACTGGCAGAATTGAAGCTGTGGCAGGGGGTTGTGATTCGTGCTTAGGAAGCTCAGATGTAGAGCACTTGCCCGTGAAAGGCAAAGGCCCCGAGTTCGAGCTTCGGTCCGGCACACAGTTTTAATCTGCCAGAAAGTTTCAAACGTCCATATTCATTGGAATTTACTTTCATCGTTTTTAAAGTTCGTGGAACACAATTTTTTTTCACGTGTACAGTTTGCAACAGAGAATTTCGTTGAATGGAAAATAATTGTGATTAATATCAACTTCAAGTTTCGTAAATTTGAAAATAATTCAGTTATAATTCAGCATAGGATTTTGTAATCAGCATAAGCAATATGTTTCTTACTGCTGTATGTAAACTGGATGTGTCAATGGACGCAAACTGTGATCTTCCTGAGATATTTACTTTCTTTGTTAACTCTGCTAAGGTGACGTTTTAATTGGAAATTAGTTTTTTTAATGTTTAGTTTGGCTTTTTGGATAGCGTAGCTATTAATATGGCTGTAGGAACATTAGATTCTGCCGTCTTGTGTCAAAGCAAGCATTATCAAGCTACCTTTTTGGTGTGGATGTTCTATCTCACTCCAGAAAAGAAATTGATTTTTTTTGTTTTTGTTGAAAATAACAATGTATGGTTTGCTGGAAACACGAATTTCTTCCTTTGACACTCGAATCCTTTTATTTACAGCAAATCTATTATTTCATTCTCCAGCTCTGTTCTTCATGCTGAACAATTTAGTTCTGTGTACATGTGAGTGTGTGCGTGTGTGTGTGTGTGTGTGTGTGAGTGTGTGTGTGTGTGTGTGTGTGTGTGTGTGTGTATGTGTGTGTGTGTGTGTGTGTGTGTATTGTCAAGAAGACTGTTTTCTTATTATCATCGAAGCAAAATGTTCAATTGTTCTGTCCTGCGGTATGTAGAATGCTATACATTACTTACAGTGTTTGGTTTGTGATGCACTGAAGTAATCGTGTGTGTAAAAAAATGATACAGGTAGAGTACACGGTAATACGTTTTTTTTCCAAATTTTATACTTCACCGCGCTTACAATGGTCATTCCACGGTGGATTAATATGTTTTCACGTCGTAGAATTCACTTGTGATTTGCAGATATGTCGTCTTACACAATAACGTGGGACTCGAAAAGCATTGTATTATAGTGAAAACCACGTGCAGCGCTCTATGGCGTCACAGAGAAAATGTGCAAACTGGCTAAACTACTAGTAACCTTCTTGGTTGCAACATCGTTGTTTGCTAAGTAAACGACACATGCGCAAGGCACAAGTAAATTAAGCGGTATCAAAACATTTTGATCAACTTGAACAATTAGTTATTGTTTCCTTTTAGAACATCATCATATCTTAATAAGGTAGATACTTAATAAAAGTTAGAAGTCACTGATGGTGGCATAGTAGAGCAGTATCATGTTTCGGTATAGAATTACAAAACACTGTGTGCTTCGTAAAAACAGATGTACTCCATTGTTGTCATTATAGTGTGTCATTTAAATACCTATATGTTTATTAATGAACTGTTCTGGGAAGTGAAAGAGACACTTACATTACATGATACTACTGGTATTACCACATGTCTCAGGATTGTCAGGAGATCGAGAGCAGCTTTGTTACTGTCATATAGCTTTGTTACTGTCATATAGACAGACACGGTCATATAGAAGGAATAAGTAGACCAAACTAAGGCTAGGAAATATCTTGATAACAAGTAATTCTTAACAGTTGTACGTTAGGGTAGATATTTCTGTCAGTTCGCAATGAATGACTGAAGAAAGGAAAGGAAGGAAGGAAATTAGAGCTTAACGCCCAGCCGACAAAGGAATTTTCTGAGAGAGAGAGAGAGAGAAAGAACACAGAATTGGACAGGACAAAGTGTTGAATGAAACCGACATTCATGTTCATCAGTTTAAGAAAACACAGAAAACCTTGATCTGAAAACCCAATTGTCGTCACAGTGCTATGTCTTCCTTTCTCACGAACTGCCATCGTCGTCAGAATCGTACGCAAAATTGACTGGAATCTTACTTCATTCAAACTCGCAAACATCACTCACATATTAAAGCACTTCAATGCTATGTTTAGCATCACACATGCACACAGCTACGTCTCGTGAGTAAGTATTGCCGCAATCTGAACGTCTGGTGTGTATAGTGTAGCAGACGAATTGCTCGATATCTCTAACAAAAGGTGAGCACCTAGTGTGTATAGTGTGCATAATAGAGCAATATCGAAGACATGCTCGAAGTGTGTAAGACTAAACCTGTTGGCGACCCTGTTCACCAGAGGCAAGGCAGATTGTAAGGTCGTATGAAGGTGTCTTCATCGTCGTTGTGCTGTTTCGGGAAGTATTTCCACAGGTTGTGAAATTTATACTTGTTCAATCGCTTGGTCTACTGAACCTGCACTACTGCGATGTAATCCAGACGGCAAGTATACTGCAAACCCTACGTGGGTAAAGTTAGCCGTGAGTACAGTTAAGATGGTTCAGCCAAACAAAAAATGGTTCAAATGGCTCTGAGTACTATTGGACTTAACATCTATGGTCATCAGTCCCCTAGAACTTAGAACTACTTAAACCTAACTAACCTAAGGACATCACACAACACCCAGCCATCACGAGGCAGAGAAAATCCCTGACCCCGCCGGGAATCGAACCCGGGAACCCGGGCGTGGGAAGCGAGAACGCTACCGCACGACCACGAGATGCGGGCCTCAGCTAAACAAGTTTCGCAACTGCCATACGCCGTATCTGCTCAATCGGCTCCTCAGTGCGCATGTACCCCAGTAGATCGCATTAGAGATTAAGTACCTGGCACCTCGTCACAATTTCAAGACAAGGTCTCACTTATCTAGCGTCTTTACTGTGCATTATCGCAAAACAAAAACTTTCGCAAAGCCCTCTGCTCCTGCTGTCCACATCTGGAATAAGCTACGCTGCACTCAGCGCACATGCCAATGCCCCGTTGCCGTAAAGAAATATCTGAAGCACTTCTTTTTGTCAACGTCATGGCTTTTTACTAAAAAAATAAACATGTGTGACCATTTTCATCTGCCACGCAGTTAAACGAGCGCTCCTATCACCTCCCGTTTACGCTTCTTTCTGCTGTCCCCTCTCAGTCAGTGAATCCTCTTTCTTCCCCTCTCTCTTCTCTTATTGTGTCGTATCACGTTCGTCTTTGTCTCACCTCCTCCCGAATGCGAGTATTGTGTCTCAGTAACTGCGCCATACCATGAAAAAAGCTAACAAACGGAAGTATCCACAAAATTTCACCCTTGGACGACTGAAAACTGTTTATAATGCCTGCCAGTAATTGGTAAAGTCAGCCATAATGTCAGGATCACATACAGTACAATTGTGTGTTGAGGTCTCTTTTGTTCTCTTTTTGTACAATTAAGCTGCAGCGCTGAAGAGGTAAATGAGAGGAAAACACAGTGCGCTCAGTGAAAGGCACATTATTTAGCTCGGAGCATGTAGTTACTGTCCTGCTGTTTTACTCAAAGGGTTAATTGTAGAGTTAACTGGTATAATCTTCACTTGCTTGGATGACAGGTTAATTTTCTTGTTTCGCTGTGCTGAAAATTCATTAGTGGGTTCAAATATGACGTTTTCCTGTAGAGCAGCCTTTACAAAACTAACGTGAGTGGTCGTCTGAAGTACAGTACATACCGTAGCCTCTGTTATTTGGAAACAAGACTTGTAGGAGTGAGATGGGCGAGCTTCTCCAGATTATTGACTTTTCTACAGTTTTAGAAATCGGAGTCTCTCCTACAAGTTTCACAAACTTTTGAAAATGACAAGCTCTGTAGCGCAAGACCTTGTTGCAGCTTGTCGACAAAAATGAGTCATTTGAAATATTTATGTATTATCGCTATCCAGCATAATTAATTCAGATTTCTTTCTTACTTACTTTCAAAAATTGTGTATCATTAAATCTCAATAAATATGCTTTGAAGAATTAACATACATAGTTAACAATACGATAAGTACACAAAGAATTCTTGCTATTAAAATGCTGTTAACTGTAAACAGTCTGACTTCAGCTGATTACGTGTTTGTTGTTTGTTATCTCTGTAAATAAGGAACATCAGATGGCATAGAAAACAATTTTGTGGCTGCTTATGGCATTTGATACCATTAGCTGATGTAAGCTCCACATCACTCTTTAGTCATTAGTCTTCTGACTATTTTGATGCAGTCCGCCAAGAATTTCTCTCCTGTGTCAGCATCTCAACGTAGCAATTGCAAGCTATGTCCTCATTTATTTGCTGGAGGTATTCCTTTCTCCTCGCCTCAGTTTTTACTCTTCCTCTACTGTTCTTACGCACTACAGTTTCCTCTACTACCACGTAAGCTGTTCCCTTATATCTTAACAAATGACATATCAAATTGTCCCTTCTTGTCAGTATTTTTTATATTTTCCTTTTCTCACCGATCCCGCGGAAATCCTCCTCATTCCTTACTTTATCAGTCACTAATTATCAGCATCCGTCTGTAACACAACATCTCAAATGCTTTGATTGTCTTCTGTTCCGATTTTTCCACAGCTCGTCTCTCGCTACCATACAATGCTGTGTTCCAAACTTTCATTCATAGGAATTTCTACTTCAGATGAAGGCCTGTGTTTGATACTAGCAGACTTCTCTTTGTCAGGAATCCTTTTTTTCCAGTGCTAGACTGTTTTTATGTCCTGCTTGCTCCGCTCATCATGGGATTAATTTCGTCTACTTTGTGGCCCCCAAATCTGACGTTAAGTCTCCCGCTTTCCTCGTCTCTGCTACTTCTCATTACTTTCGTTCTTCTTCAATTTACTCTTAGTCCATATTGTAGCAGCACCATCGTTTAGGATAGAGAAAGTTAGTTTTGTGCAATATTCAGAGCACAAGTTACAGCCAGGTGCGGGCCAGATTGCAGGTGAGTTATGCATGTTATGCATACCAACAGCTGCGAAGTAGAATAGAGGCCACAGGGCCGTCAAATTGTTGAAAGAGTATACGTAGCGGTTTTGCACGTCGCAAATCACAGACAAAAGGGACCCACTGGCCAACCTAGCGTGTTATGAGTACATGACGCGAAGCGACGCATAGGGCAAAACAGAGGCGCACAGCCGCGTATAAATAGACGTTGGTATCTAACGGAAGTGTGGCAGCTCTCCTGGATGGGTGGGTGTGTCACACCACCAGCTACATGCAGCAGCAGATGAGGCACCAGCATTCCAGTCCTTGGTGGGTCGCTGGTTCAACCCTCTGAGACTGATGTGGGGTCTGGAGCCAGCCAGTGGCGGGCCACTCCACGGCTTGCTACTGCGGGCAGTCGTCCTGGTTTCCAACACACACCGGAGGCATCCCAAGGCGAGGGCCATAGATTCGGACTCCAGATCGCAGACGCTTGTTGTCGCCGTGACCTTAGCCACGCTGGTGAGAAGCGTGCTGCTGGCCACCTGACGAGTCTTAATATGATGCCTTCTACCTCTTCCCGCTACCTTTGGTGTTGCTGTTACATTCGGTGGCAGAAGTTGCACTACAATAGGTACAAAAAGTTTAAGATTTTCTTGGACACAAGGGCACAAATGTCACTGCCTACTAGGAATATAATGGTGTAACGCCGGAAATGCATATCCTCCTATTTCCATCTATTGCACTGCAAATTTTTTTCCTTATTTTGTTACCTGAATATATGACGTTTCTGTGTCTTTGTATATTGTAATTGTTTTACTGTTTGTATATATATATATATATATATATATATATATATATATATATATATATATATATATATATATGCATTTATGTCGATGTATAATTGGTTTGTTTTGTGAATATTATTTGTATTTATACGCTGGGTCTGCCCTAGGGAAAACTATACTATCGAACGAATACATCGATAGGTCGTGTGGAGAACGAAAGTGTTTAGGATCTTTGGGAGTGTTGACTCTGTCGCGTGGAGCGCGGGCAGAGGGGAGTCTGGCTGGAGTAGTGCGGTGGAGCAGGTGTGTTGTGTGACGCTCCCGCGAGCTGCCGCGCTTTCGGGGTTGGGCAGCATGTAATTGCGCTCGACTTGCTATGATAGTTTCTGACACGGTGTCGCGGACGGGAAGCATTAGCTGGCACACATCAAGAGCCCGTTTCGCCTGGTGACCGTGTCGAGAAGAAGGCGCGCCAACATCCAGCTTCTGCAACAGCGGCGGCCGACAATGAGTGACTGTCGCCACCTCCTCGATCGACGGCTTCAAACCTTCAATCAACCAACAAGGAAGACTGGAAGCACGTAAAGTTTTAGAACTGTATGGCAGGCCTCAGCTTTTCAAACTGTTCCATTTTCATAACTAAATTACAGCAACGTAGCATGAACCTTTGTTGCTCATTGTCCCAATTTCATTACCAAGCAGGGTCCCTTCCTTTTCCGGAATGAACCCGAGTGTCGTTGAAATTCAAACGCCAGCATCATTCGATCTCACTGCTTTAATTTCGAAGTTCAGTTAAGGTATTCATAGCTGGCTACAATATTTAGATTACACAAGCACAAATTAAGAGTGCGAGTTTTGTTACCGTATTTTAGCTTACCTGTGACTGCAGCTCAGCTTGGTACATACTAAATTTTACTATTGTTAATTGTTCAGAATCATTTAATTTAAGTTCAAAGTTAAATGTCTTGTTTCTAAATTGCGTAGATTCAAGTAGCTTTTGAAATGATTGTTGAGGTAGTCCAAGACTAACCGTATTTTACTGAATTTCGATGTGCTTCAGAAACAAAGCTCACTATTAACTTCAGTCACTAAATTAACTTTCGATTTTCCGGTTTTATTAATTCTTTTGCTAAATTAAATCAGAGTGTAGCGAAATTTATTACTTCTGACAAACTTTCAGTTTACACACTACACGTGTCAACCTTCAGTTGCCACGCTTCTAGTGCTAATTATATGTATAATAACCTTTCTTTTTCAGTTGTTATAGTAGTTATCCTTAGGACTGGCGACCGTAATTTTCCCAAATCTCAAATATCAAATTAACGCCAATTAATTGTTAACGTGGCGACCGCACATTTACTTTCTTTATTAACTTTTCAAAATTAATTTCCACCAATTTCATTTGCATTTTTCCTTTCATTTATATGTAACCCTTTCCTCCCTCTTTACCGACAGATTAACTTCAGTGACGATTGCTTTTCCCAAATTCCCATTAGGTACACGCGGTTTAATTTTTCACTGTCATTAAGGTCGATAAGTGAGGGGGAGGTTACAATGGGACAAAGGAAGCTAGACCCTCCACGTTATAGGTTACGGGGAATGTGGGATAAGGAGATCACACCTTTGGGGTCGGTGACAGTTGACTTCCGAATAGAGAAAGTCCGATTTAATGCATGCATGGAGGTAGTACCATGGGTAAGCGGAAGCTACGACATGATCCTAGACTAGGTTTCTTGCATCAACATCATACCGAAATTGACCTTTGACAACGAACTGTGAAACTTGGTGGAATGTTATTTGAGCCAGGGGAAATTGTTGTCAATGTAGAACTGCCACGAGGGGCATTCAACATAATGAACAAACCATCTGAGCTGCGTACATTAGCATTAAGGCTTAATTCGCATGAATTTGTGTCTAGTTGCACCGGGAAGTCGCTTTGGGTAAATGTGGAGTCAAATCTGCCTATAGGTACAGTAAGTGTTATTGGACGGTTGGAGGATAATGAAGTTTTGGGTCCATTGGGTTGTTTTGCGAAACATAGTGTTGTACGCGTAAAGGAGGGGAATGATGGGCGAGTAGTCCCCGTGAACGTGGATAATTTTAGTGCTGTAGACACGAATTTGAGGAAAGGGGTTTTAGTAGCAAACCTGGATTTGCCATATGACAAACACTGGTGTTTGAGGTAGGTGAAGCGATCAACCACTAACTGCCGATAGAACTGCATTGCATTTGAACGGAGGAGAAAGAGACCATATGGAAGAATCATTGTGGGGATTTAAGGATTCGTTTTTTCCTCAAGAGCTGTTACCAGCAATTCCATTAGTTCAACATAGGATACCAACAGGGAATGAAGCTCCTGTTTACCATAAACCATACAGAATACCGAGGTATTTGAAATTGATTGTGGAGGATTTCATTGATCAGCAGCTTGTGGACACTATTACAGAGCATAGTAATGGTTGCTGGGGAGCGGGCATTGTCGTTGTGCCTAAAACATCTATTGATGTAACTAAGAAATACAGGTTCTGTTGTGACTACCGATACCTCAATAATAAGACAGTAATGGACGCACACCTCATTCCAAACATATCAGGGGCTTTGGATCACTTAGGACAGTACTTTTCTACGATGGATTTGACAAGTGGTTATCATCAGTTAGAGGCGGCTCCAGAGGATCGGCCAAAAACTCCTTTCTCTACTCCTAGAGGCCATTACCAGTACATTAGAATGCCATTCAGTTTGAAAAACGCTCTGGCGACGTTTCAGAGGTTGCTAGACAGTGACTTGAGGGATTTGAAATCACAGCAGTGTCAGGTCTATTTGGATGACATTATAGTGTTTTCAAGTAGTATGGAGCAACATAGACAGCGGTTAAGGGAAGTCCTTATGCGGTTAAGAGCAGCTCGTTTGACGTTGAGCCTGGAGAAGTGTCATTTTGCATAAGAAGAAGTAAAATATTTGGGTCATATTATCAGTAAGGATGGAGTGCGAACAGATCCAAGGTTGGTACAGGCTGTAAGGGATTTTTGGGAACCGAAAACAGTTAAGGATGTGCAGTCATTCATCGGAATTTGCAATTTATACCGAAATTTCGTGAAGGGTTTTACAGATTTAGCACAGCCGTTGACGCGATTGTTACAGAAGGGTGTAACATTTGAGTGGACAGAAGAGTGTCAGAAAGTGTTTGACAAACTGAAAGAAGTGTTAACATCAAGTCCGGATCTTGTGTTCCCAGATTTTGAAAAGGAGTTTATATTAGCAAATGATGCATCGAATCAACGATTATGGCTGTGTTCTTAGTCAGGAAATTGATGGGAAAGATCGTCATGTAGCCTATGCGTCTAGGCAGTAGAATGCAGCAGAGAGGAATTACTCAACAACTGAGAGGGAGATGCTTAGCATAATCTGTGGAATCACATATTTTAAATGTTATTTATATGGGAGAAGATTTCGTGTAGTGACAGATCATGCTACATTGAAGTGGTTGTTGGGGTTGAATGATCCGTCCACTAGACTCGCTAGATGGGCTATGAGGCTCAGTGTATTCGACTATGAGGCGGTGCACAAGCCTGGGAAGAAGCACGGTAATACGGATGCACTAAGTATAGCAAGAATTACAGAAAGCGGACAACGATTGTAAATTGTATTGGACACAGCCACAGTTTAATATGTACGACAGTCTTCTGTGCAGGGAAACGAAGTTAGGACCAAGGGTAGTAGTGGCAGCGAAGTTGAGGGATGAGTTTTCAAAGGAAGCGCATGATCACATGTTATCTGGTGATGGAGGGTGTAGAGTGACGAATAGGAGAGTGGCGGAGAGGTATTGGTCGGTAGGTAGGAAAGTAGATGTGGATCAGTTTGTCAAGAATTGTATACCATGTGCGCAGAGAGCAGATATGAGCCGGAAACAGATACAGCTACAACAACTGCTGGAAGTGACATGTCCATTTTCTATGTTGGTGATTAATGTCTTAGGACATTTCAGGCGAACACCATCGGGGAACAGATTCGTCCTGACAATAATAGACCATTTTTCGAGGTATGTGGAGATGGTGGGTATGCCAAATCAACAGGCAGCAATGGTCACACAAGTGTTAGTAAACAACTGGATTTTGAAGTTTGGTGTACCGGCGGCAATAATTACTGACCAAAGGACCAACTTAATATCAGATTTAATGAAGGAACTGTGTAAACTGTTGAACACAAAGGAGTTGAGTACGAGCACGTTGCATCCACAGGCCAACAGAAGGACAGAACGGGTGCACAGAACAATCAGGAAGATGCTGAGTTTTGATGTGGATGTAGGTATTTGAAGCATATTGTATGCATATACAATGCAAAAGTCCATACAAATACCGGTTTGTCTCCATATGAGGTAGTGTATGGGCGAAGATGCCGTCACCGTTTGATTTGATTAGGCTACAAAAAAGAGGGACCAGTGAATTTGTATGTCAATTCGCAAGGACAATTCGGAATGTTTGGAAACGGGTACAAAAGGCGAATACAAAGGCTTTGGAAAAGCAGGAAGACCCAGTAAAGTGGAAAGGACGTTTGCCGCAGTATAGGGAGGGGCCATGGGTAATGCTGTCCAGCCCCTATACGCAAAAAAGGAAACGAAGAAGTTCCTCACGAGGTATCAAGGGCCATACCAAGTTGTTGAAACCACATCCCCCGTTAATGTTAAGCTTCAGCTGCCAACTAGAACAACGATAGTACACATTGGGCGGTAACGACCATTTAAGGGTTGCCTGGATGTGATTCCAGGCGTATCACAGGAAGGAAAGAGGAAGAAAGAGAGAGTGAAGAGAGGTGCTAAGCACAGAGAAAACCAGGAAGATAGAGTACAGCATGAAGTACCATATGGTTTGTGATCCAGAAAGTAGTAGAGTATTTGCAGAAGCGAAACGTATAGAGCTCGAAGGGAGCAGAATTGTAATCTAAGTGTAACATAATAGGACCAACCTTCCACCTGCCAGCATCAATTTCAGGAGTCACGCAATTGAATGTTACACAGCCACAGCTGTACTGGCCAGAAGCAACTTTAGAGTTTTGGCCAAGGCAGAACCTGACTCTGTTAAATCAAACTCTGGAGCCAGGTCTGTTGAAATCCGTTAACCAGTTCATTTTAGAGCAAGAGGGGCGCATATCAGCTGAACAACTTGTGCAACATGTCACTCAGTATAGGGGAAGGCAACGGCAAATAACGATAATTTTGTGCACCTCTGTGCCAAGTGCAAACGCAACCTTAACTTTGTTATGTGTTGTTTTCTTTCTGATCAGGCGCAGAGCTAATTCCAAGAGGGAACCAAGGGTAGTCCATGTTCCAGTGGATTGGTTACCGAGGGCATGAGACGAGTAGGTAAGGGGTTGATTGAGCAGTGGTCGTCCAGTAAGGAATTTTTACGTTTTGTTTCATGCCATGGTTTTAAGGGGCACTAGACCACATTTAAGTTGTCTAATAGTAAGAAAATATGCCATAGGTGCCGACCAAAACAAGTTAAGAGCTAGTTAGGGGTCTACCCGGGGACCAGGTCTTTCCAAAGAAGGGAGTAATGCAGCGGCACCACCGTTTAGGATAGGGAAAGTTAGTTTTGTGCAATATTCTGAGCACAAGGTTACAACCAGGTGCGAGCCAGACTGCAGTGAGTTACGCATACCAACAGTTGCGAAGTAGAATACAGGCCACAGGGCCGTCAAATTGCTGAAAGAGTATACGTAGCAGTTTTGCATGTCGCAAATCACAGGCAGAAGGGGCCTACTGGCCAACCTAGCTTGTTATGAGTACGTGACACGAAGCAGTGCGTAGGGCAAAATAGAGGCACACAGCCGCATATAAATAGGTGTGGGTTTCTAACGAGATTCATCCAAGTGTGGCAGCTCTCCTGGATGATGGGGCATGTCACACCACCTGCTACATGCAGCAGCAGATGGGGTGCCATCATTCCAGTCCACGGTGGGTCGCTGGTTCGACCCTCTGAGGCCGACGTGGGGTCTGGAGCAAGCGAGTGGCAGGCCACACCACGGCTTGCTACTGCGAGCAGTCGTCCTGGCTTCCAACACACATCGGAGGCATCCTGAGGTGAGGGCCACAGATTCAGACTGTGGATTTCAGGCGCTCGTTGTCATCACAACCTGAGCCACACTGGTGAGAAGCGTGCAGTTACTGCTGAGTCAACTGCTGGCATCCTGACGATGCCGCAACTCGCTGCTGTACAAGGCCAACACACAGCAGTGTGTGTACAGGTTGCTGAGGCAACCATGCCGCACGAAGCCATTTCGCAGGCAATGAAGTGGTGTCCTCAGCATTGCGGGACCCAGTGACGCAGAATGAGAGAAATGGGGGCACTGTAGTTGGAAACAATAAATCTCTTGGAAAGCTCACAGGAGTCTTAATGCAGTGCCTTCTACCTCTTCCCACTACATTTGATGCTGCTGTTACATTCGGTGGCAGGAGACACTACAATATTCATTACTCGTTGGACTGTTCATTCCATTTAACAGATACTCTAATTTGTCCTCACTTTCACTGATGGTAGCAAAATCATCAGCGAATTTTATCATTGATATTCGTTCATCTTGAATTTTAATCCAACTTTTGAACCTTTATTTCATTTCTGTCATTGCTTGTTCCATGTGGACGGTGAACAGTATGGACGAAAGACTAAATCCCTGACTAAAATCCTTTTTGATCCAAGAACTTCGTTCTTGAGCTTCCAGTTTTACAGCACCCTCTTGGTTCATGTATGGATTGTACATTACCTATTTTTACCTCCATTTTTCTCAGAATTTAGAACATCTTGAACCATTTCACACTGTCGAACGCTGTTTCCAGGTCGACATATCCTATGAACGTGTCGTGATCGTTATTGGGTCTTGTCTCCATTATCAATCGCAACATCACAACTGCCCCTCTGATGCCTTTGCCTTTCCTGTAGCCAAACTGATTGTCATCTACCAGATACTCAATTTTCCTTCCCTTTCTTCTGTATAACATCTTTATCAGTAACTTGAATCCATGAATTGTTATGGTGACTGTGCGATGATTCTTGCACTTGTTGACTCTTCCCCTTTTCTGAGTTGTGTGGATGAGATATTTCCGAAAATTTGATGGTATGTCGCCAGTCTCATACATTCTACACAGCACTGTGAAAAATCGTTTTGTGACACTTTTCCTAATGATTTTAGAAATTATGAGGGAATGTTACATACCTCATTTTCCTTATTTGGTGGTAAGTCGTCCAAAGATTTTTGAATTGTGGTTCTAACACTCGATCCCCTACCTGTTTCCTGTCGACTCCTGTTTCTTCTTCTATCACATCATCAGGTACGTCTTCCCACACATAGAGGCCTACAATGTACTCTTTCCACCTATCTGCTCGCTCTATTGAATTTAACAGTGGAATTCCCACTGAACTCTTAATGCTACAGCCCTTCCTTTTTATTTAACAGAGGCTGTTTTACTTTTCTGCATTCTGAGTCGTCAATAATAATTTGTTTTCCATTTCTTCACATCTTTCATGCAGTCACTCCACCTTACCTCCCTGCACTACCAATTTATCTAATTCCTAAGTAATTTGTATTTCTGTATTCCTTAATTTCCCTGCACCGTTTTGTATTTTCTTATTTCGTCGATGAATTGAAGAATTTCTTCTGTTACCCATGGTTTCTTCCATGTTTCCTCCCTAATATGCATGTTCTTCGTTCCGATTTCTGTGATTCTCCTTTTTAGAGCTGTCCATTCATCTTCAACTAAACTACCTGGTGAGCTATACGTTATCGCAGTATTTATAGCCTCGGAGGACTTCAAGCGTAACTGGACTATTCTTTATTACTGTATCTACAGCGTTAGAGTACCTCAACCGTATCTCATCATTCCTTAGTATTTTCGTATCTCACTTCTTTGCACATTGATGCTTCCTGATTAGTCTCTTAAACTTCAGCCCTCTTTTCTCGATGACTAAATTATAATCTGAATTTATATTTACTCTTGGATGTGTCTTACAATCCATTATCTGATTTCGGGATTTCTGCCCGACCATGCTGTAATGTAACTGAAATCGTCCTGTATTTCCCAGCCTTTCCCTAGTATACCTCCTTCTCTTTTGGTTCTTGAACAGAGATTCGCTATATATAGCTCAAATATCCTGCAGAACTCAATCAGCCCTTCCGTTCTCTCATTCCTACGACCAAGCCCATATTCTCCAGTAACCGTTCATTACACTCTTTCCCCTACAACGGCATTACAGTACCCAATGAGTATTCGATTCTCACCTCTATTTATGTACTGTATTACCCATTCAATATTCTCATATACTTTCGCTATATCTCCATCTTTGTGACTAATTAGCAATGAAATATGCATTTGGGGAGAAACTGGGAAACCAAAAGATTTCACACTGCAATACAACACGCTAGCACATGAGGCATATGCACAATGACAATGACATCGCCAGAGTAATACGAAGTGCCAATGTCTGGAACACAATAAATGGCATAGCCAATATTGTAATGAGCACACTACAAAAAGAATACAAACGCCAAAACCTGTATGGAAGCAACAAACCACATGGGAAGACACATGCACAACCACAAATTTGGAAACCAAAGAGAGAACCATCATACTAAGTGAACATGACTCTGAAGGGATGAACAAATAAGGGGCCCCAACCAACAACACATGACACTGCATTCATAACACAGCCACAAACAACACAATAGGTAGTAACAAGACTATACCACAACCACCATAATTAGACAAAAAACAACTACTGAATATCATGTAGTGATTCGACACATAATGCTCTAAGTAAAATATCAATAAATGCAATCACAATAGACGTACATAAACACATATTATTTCAGATGAGAGTAGCTCGAGATCCTGCCAAGACTTTTTCATCTGATGTAGGTAGAAATAGGTTATTCTGAACCAACAAGCTAGTTAGACTATAATACACATTTAAATGTAGCATATCACTTTCCTCTTTGTATCGCAAATTATTTTTACCACACTTATTATACTGAATTTTTTTGATATTTGCATTATATAAATTGTACTCTCCTCAACCATCCAGAAATAAACAATAAAGAACCACTTTAACAGTTGTAAGGTGTTAAATTCTCTGTAACCTTATAGAAATTTTTATGTATTATGTTCTTTATATTATTTGAAATAACATTAATAACTGGATACCATGAAATAGATACATATAATGAAAATTTTAAATTTTGACATATTATCCAAGACGATAAGCAATGTATCAATTACAAAGATGTACATGTGAAAGAAAGCTGTGAGGCAGCTATCTCAGAGGAAGAGTATGTGTAACAAACAGCTTATGTTAGGTCACACAGTAGTAGACAGTTGTTGATCAGCAGTAGCATAGGTTGTGCACCAAGGGCTGACAGTGTCCGTTGCAATGCTCTGGAATGCGCAGTTGCTTAGTAACAAACATTGTAATAGTATGAAACATTGCAGTAGTGTCACTCTTGTTTGTTAATGATTTATGGAAGAAATAAGATTTGAAGTAAGGTTGATTAAAAATGATACAAACATTATTAAGAAATTTTGATGAAGAATCTTTCTACATATTTTAACATTGATCTACAATAAGCTAATCAATATTCATGTATTTATGCACTTTTGCTGCAGAATAAATTTGAATGAGACCAGCTTTGTATGCAATCCCAAGTTTATTATTGTAATTTTTTGTAAACATCATTTTTGCATAAATGTAATTTTATATGCCTTACCAATTGCAAGTCAGTTTCACAATATAGTAAGATTTTAAAGTAAGATATTACAGTTATTTTCCTCAGTCATGTTCCACCTCCCAATTCCAAATCTTTTTATTTAAACAAACTCTAAGTGTGTCTCTGTCAGATACCTTGCATTTTGGTTTTTGCAACTGTAGTTAGTTTATTTCTGCGTAGATGTTACCCAGGGTGATACCAATTAATGGATTGTAGCACAGGGACCACTTTTGTGCTTATTCAGATTTACAGTGCTGTAGTGAGATGGGATAGATCTGAATGTACTTATTTCTAATTTGTCATTATTGTGAGCACTCCGACTGCAGGCCACAAGTGGCCCATTGGGACCATCTGACTGCTGTGTAATCCTCAGCTGAGGAAGCGGATAGGAGGGGTGTGTGCTCAGCACACCACTCTCCCAGGCGTTATGATGGTTTTCTCTTACTGGAGACACTACTAGTCAGTCAAGTAGCTCTTCAATTGGCATCACACGACTGAGTGCACCCCGAAAAATGGCACAGTGCATGGTGGCCCAGATTGTCACCCATCCAAGTGTTGGCCACGCCAGACACCACTTAGCTTCAGGGATCTGACGGGAAACGGTGTATCCACTAAAGCAAGCCCGTTGCCTGACATTATTGTGCACACGTTTTAATTAGTTTGGGTTTGCTAGTATTGATTTCTTGCTAGTAGACAGATTTTTTAAAACAGAGTCAGGTAAATATACAGATACATGTAATCAGATATGCAGTCAGCACACTACTTGATATAATTATTCTTTGCTAGACATAGACATCACACCTTACTTTAGACAAAAACGTTACACTTGGTGACCCTGCCAGGACTGTAACTGTTTGGAACCTTTCAGTTATAATACAATCAGCCTTAGGTTCTGCTCTTGCTTGCATAGTAATAAGTCTAGTTAGGAATTTTGGCACTACACATACACTAATTTTTACTAATTTCTTTTCAACAGGTCTACAGCAAATTATTACTCTGTCGTAATGTCATTTATTGTCTTTGTCTTGGTGATTGTTCGTCCATTGAATTTTTTAACTGGGTATACCACACAAAACAGTGAACAGTTAGTCACATACTAATGTAAAACTAATAATATATTGAATGCACAGAATAACTTTACTCAATGGAAACAGATATTGATAATACTGCATTGCCCATCGTGCAGCGTACAGCAGACAATGAATGCACATCATTAGTGCCTAATGAACAAATTTTCGCAAATGTGATATTGTCCAGCAATGCGAACGATCAGACCACACATTCCACTAGACCAGAAGCCACTGAAAGACGCCATTAAGTGTGCAAAACCTAGATTCTGGACAAACACACAGACAGTGTCAGTTGTAATACGAATGAAACTGCAACATAGGTGTCCATAGACTACACAGTTGTGCACACAACACAAGATACAAGTTTAAACACATTAGATTTAGGACACATTACATCCGATTCTAATTCAAAGTTAAGTAATGATGTTTCCATGACTATGAATGAATCATCTCTTGTGCAACAAAATATTCGAAGTACATCACTCTGTGAAGTTCAGACAGGAAAAACTCCTTCATGATGATTGTTAAACAGCTGAATAATAGTATGAATGAACGTTTTAATCAAATATCTGAGAAACAAGAAATCGCAGCAAAACAGTTAAGTGACAGCAAAAAAGTTAAGTGACGAGATTAATCAGTCGCTCAGCAATGCAGTGACACTACAAACAATTACGTGACGATATTGAATCAATCTCACAACAACTGAATGCACGTTTCACAGATCAAGAAAATAAACTTAATGAGCGCTTCACGCAACACATTAAAGCATGTAACACTCGTTACCAACAGTTTACACAAAAACAGGACGAAACTGTCAAACAACTTCGTCAGACATTAAATACAGAACGACAGGAAGATTGTATGAGACTTTTTGGTCAGGTTAAAACGTATGTAGATAACAACATAAACACAGTTTCCGGTGAACTTAAAACTGTGCAAGGTACGAATATACATATCCAAGCCAATCTAAGTGAACCCAAAACAAAAACCAATACTCGTCTTAGAAGCACGGGAGACAAACACACAAAAAATTTAGAGACTATTCACTACATACCTTTTCCTTTTCTTACTAACCACTTCTTTCAAGAGCCTGCAGGAACTAAGCAATTTGCCATAAAACTTAGGTTAAGGTCATAAACGATGATGTAGATTTAAGGATGCTTATGATGTTTATTGTGTTTATGAAATGAAGCTAATATGCTGATACTATAAAGATTTTATGAAATAAATGATTAGTGTTGTATGAGCTGTATAATGATGATACTATTTTATGATGTTATTTTACAATGTGTATGGATGTACAATATTTCAAAGTTCGTTTGTTGAATTCATTGTGGACACTGATTAGGATTGATTTTGAGGAAAGTGTTAATTTTTTTTCTGATGATGTGTAGATGATAATATTTTTTTTGTTCTTATTTATGCCTTTCACGAATTGCACTTTACAGGTACAACAATCTGTATTAGTCATGCTCATCATTGTATGCTTTACTTTAATGCACTAATATAATATGCTTATAGTAAATAAGGATTTTTGCATGTCTATGTTATTTTGCCACTACTTTCGCTTAGAAATGTGATCACAAATTTTCATCTGTATTATTTTGTCTTGACTAATGACACATGAGTATGGACGCTTACAATTTCTATTTTGCAACTACAAAGTGCTCTTTTCGCTCCCCTAATACTATTCATATCTCAGTAGACATGTGTACTACTCAATACTTGATAATTTATGTGGCAAATATTTACCCATGGCAGAGCAACTATGCATTGTAGGCTTTAGCTTCTCACTCATGTATCTTATCATTATGGTCTGCTATGCATGATACGCCTCATGTTGCCATTTATTATCTGCAAGTTCAAACATCTTATTCAATCTCCTTCAGGAATTCACTGTATACATTTTTATAATTACATACTAGATACTATATGATGTAATGATTAAATACTAGAGTACAGACTTTGATCACAGACTCCCTCATAGACTACTAGCTTAGCTATAAATATTTTCTTTGGTTTCTATGGTAAATTATTCAGCCTTTACCTAACTAGGAGTTTTCCAGCATTTTGTACCAAGTACCATTACTTATAAATGTAATATTATCCATTAATTATTTATAACACAGGAGTTGTCTGTTTTCATAATGGTACAGCTATGACTTCGACATAGGATACACCAGACTGTCAGTTGCACCTTTTGGATCCTAATTCCAAATGTTAACCATTCCATTATAATCCTGTCCATCCACATGGTCATGGAATAATCAGATTATGCACACACCTGCACAGTGTGTGACAATACCAATAACATGTTATCGACGAGATTCTTCAGTAAACCATGAGCTGCAATGATACATGCCACTGCATCCAGAATTGGACCTAAGTGACTTAAGTGTGTCATGTGGTCAAGCTATAATGGGAACAATGGTTTGCCACAGACATTGTTGCAGATGCTGTAGACAACAATACACAACCTGAGTCGACCTTGTGTAATTAACTTCGAGTAAAATGAGCTATTATAGTTACACTTCTGATGATGTGGTACAGCTAATGTTGATCGACACTTTTTTTAAAATTATTTATTGTTCCGTGGGACCAAATTAAGGAGAAGTCTCCATGGTCATGGAACGAGTCAATACATGAAATTATAACACGATAGTAGAAACAGATAAAATGAAATACAAAAAACATATTCAGGCGACAAGTCGTAAGTTTAAATAAAGAAAATCAACAATGCAACACTGGAATTTGCTTAATTCTTTAGCTCTTCCAGGAGCTCCTCGACAGAATAGAAGTAGTGAGCCATGAGGAAACTCTTCAGATTAGACTTCAAAGAGTTTGGGCTACTGCTAAGATTTTTGAGTTCTTGTGGTAGCTTATTGAAAATGGATGCAGCAGAATACTGCACTCCTTTCTGCACAAGAGTCAAGGAAGTGCATTCCACATGCAGATTTGATTTCTGCCTAGTATTGACTGAGTGAAAGCTGCTAACTCTTGGGAATAGGCTAAAATTGCTAACAACGAACGACATTAAAGAAAATATATACTGAGAGGGCAATGTCAGAATTCCCAGACTATTGAATAGGGGTTCTCGAACTTACACCACATATAGCTCGAACAGCCCGTTTTTGAGCAAAAAATACCCTTTTTGAATCAGAAGAATTACCCCAAAAAATAATACCATACGACATAAGCATATGAAAATATGCGAAGTAGACTACTTTTCGTGTTGAACTGTCACTTATTTCAGATACTGTTCTAATGGTAAATAAAGCAGCATTTAGTTTCTGAACAAGATCCTGGACATGGGCTTTCCACAACAGCTTACTATCTATCCGAACGTCTAGGAACTTGAACTGTTCTGTCTCGCTTATAATATGCCCATTCTGTCTGATCAAAATATCGGTTCTTGTTGAATTGTGAGTTAGAAACTGTAAAAACTGAGTCTTACTGTGATTTAGCATCAAATTATTTTCCACAAGCCATGAAGTTATTTCATGAACTACATTATTTGATACTGTTTCAATATTACACACAAGATCCTTCACTACTAAGCTGGTCTCATCAGCAAACAGAAATATTTTTGAATCACCTGTAACACTAGAAGGCATATCATTTATATAAATAAGAAACAGCAGTGGCCCCAGCACCGACCCTTGGGGAGCGCCCCACTTAACAGTGCCCCATTGGGACTGAACATCACTAACACTCCCAATATTGCGGAGAATTACCTTCTGCTTCCTGTAAGAGGCGAACCAATTGTAAGCTACTCCCGTTACTCCATAATGGTCCAACTTCTGCAGTAATATTTTGTGGTCAACACAGTCAAAAGCCTTCGTTAAATCAAAGAAAACTCCTAGCGTTCGCAACCCTTTATTTAATCCGTCCAAAACCTCACAGAGAAAAGAGAATATAGCATTTTCAGTTGTTAAACCATTTCTAAAACCAAACTGTACATTGGACAGCAAATTATGTGAATTTAAATGCTCCAGTAACCTTGTATATACAACTTTCTCGATAACTTTAGCAAACACCGATGGCATAGAAATAGGTCTAAAATTGTCAACATTATCCCTGTCTCCCTTTTTATAAAGTGGCTTCACTACCGAGTACTTTAATTGGTCAGGAAACCGACCACTCTGAAAGGAAAAGTTACAGATAGGGCTAAGTACTGGGCTAACATACATAGAACAATACTTCAGTATTCTGCTAGATACCCCGTCATATCCATGAGAACTGCCTGTTTGTGCTAGTACCCTGTTTTGAACGTTCTAACGGAAAGCAACTTTCAAAGAGCACGAGAAAAGTCTTGAGAAAAGCATTATATTTATCATCTACTGTATCAGCGCTATAAACATCTTGCCACTTAATGTGCAGAGTGCATGAAATCAGACTCATCTTGAACCATGAATGACTTCTATCCTGATTTAGTAATTCTTCTATTCTCTTTACCTTATATCCTTTTTGTGATATATTTTGCACTGACAGTTCAAAATAGGGTCATAGCCTTGTGTTGTTTATGAGCTATATGCCAGGCAATATGTTTCAAGAATTATCGTGCACATGAGCACAGTTTGTAATGAATAACGTATATATTACCTTATTTTTTCAACCCTATGCACATGATATAATGCCACTATTTTCATCTTCTAGGTATAATTTTTCAATAACAAAATATTTTGTAAATTTTTGATGGTATTTTGACAGTTTTAGTGCAATTGAGCACGATAGTCAGTTACTCTCTGTAAATTTTGATAATCACTCTTATGATTAGAACAACTGCATACATAGACAAATAATTTTATATACTATTTTACTTCAATAACACTTTTTCTACTGTATATTAAGAATTTGTAGGTTTGTCATGGCTGCAAACCATAGCAAACCGGCCAAATTCTTGTCAGGGTGGCCATACAGTTGTGAAATAGGTATATATAAGGAAATCTGTAAATACTAACGCATTATCCAAGAGCATAAGCGATATATTGAATACAAAAATGTACATGTGAATGAACGTCGTGAGGCCGATATCGCTGAGGCAGAGAATGTGTAACAAAGAGCTTATGTTAGGTCGAGCAGTGGTAGGCAGTAGTAGGCAATTGAGAATTCCTTGAAACCTCAGGAATGGTCCTCTCACCCAGTCATTTCTTTTAGTCTAATTTCGTCATAAATTTCTTTTCTTCCCAATTCTAGTCAGTACCTTCTCATTAATTACGCGATCTACCCAATTAATCTTCAGTATTGTTCTGTAGTACCACATTTCAAAGAATACTATTCTCTTCTTGTGCGAACTGCTTACCGTCCATGTTTCACTTCTGTACAAGGCTACACGTCAAACAAATATCTCCAGAAAAGACTTCCTAACATTTAAAGTGATATTATATGTCAACAAACTTTGCTTTTTGCGAACAAATTTTCTTCCTATACTAGACTACATTTTATATTCTCTCGACTTCGCCCATCAGTTATTTTACTGCACAAGTAGCAAAATTTATCTAATACTTTTCGTATATTTTTCCGTACTCCGGTTCCATCAGCATCACCTGATTTAATTCGTCTACATTTGATTATCAATGTTTTGCTTTTGTTGGCGTTCATTTATGTCCTCCTTTAAAGTTGCTGTCCATTGTGTTTAGCTGCACTTAGATGTCCTTTGCTGTCTCTGGCAGAATAATAATGTCATCAGCAAACCTCAAACTTTTTATTTCGTTCTTCTAAACTACGAGGGCAGTTCAATAAGTAATGCAACACATTTTTTTTCTGAAACAGGGGTTGTTTTATTCAGCATTGAAGTATACCAGGTTATTCCCCAATCTTTTAGCTACACAACACTATTTTTCAACGTAATCTCCATTCAATGCTACGGCCTTACGCCACCTTGAAATGAGGGCCTGTATGCCTGCACGGTACCATTCCACTGGTCGATGTCGGAGCCAACGTCGTTCTGCATCAATAACTTCTTCATCATCCGCGTAGTGCGTCCCACGGATTGCGTCCTTCATTGGGCCAAACATATGGAAATCCGACGGTGCGAGATCGAGGCTGTAGGGTGCATGAGGAAGAACAGTCCACTGAAGTTTTGTGAGCTCCTCTCGGGTGCGAAGACTTGTGTGAGGTCTTGCGTTGTCATGAAGAAGGAGAAGTTCGTTCTGATTTTTGTGCCTATGAACACGCTGAAGTCGTTTCTTCAATTTCTGAAGAGTAGCACAATACACTTCAGAGTTGATCGTTTGACCATGGGGAAGGACATCGAACAGAATAACCCCTTCAGCGTCCCAGAAGACTGTAACCATGACTTTACCGGCTGAGGGTATGGCTTTAAACTTTTTCTTGGTAGGGGAGTGGGTGTGGCGCCACTCCATTGATTGCCCTTTTGTTTCAGGTTCGAAGTGATGAACCCATGTTTCATCGCCTGTAACAATCTTTGACAAGAAATTGTCACCCTCAGCCACATGACGAGCAAGCAATTCCGCACAGATGGTTCTCCTTTGCTCTTTATGGTGTTCGGTTAGACAACGAGGGACCCAGCGGGAACAAACCTTTGAATATCCCAACTGGTGAACAATTGTGACAGCACTACCAACAGAGATGTCAAGTTGAGCACTGAATTGTTTGATGGTGATCCGTCGATCATCTCGAACGAGTGTGTTCGCACGCTCCGCCATTCTAGGAGTCACAGCTGTGCACGGCCAGCCCGCACGCGGGAGATCAGACAGTCTTGCTTGACCTTGCGGCGATGATAACACACGCTTTGCCCAACGACTCACTGTGCTTTTGTCCACTGCCAGATCACCGTAGACATTCTGCAAGCGCCTATGAATATCTGAGATGCCCGTTTTCCGCCAAAAGAAACTCGATCACTGCCCGTTGTTTGCAACGCACATCCGTTACAGACGCCATTTTAACAGCTCCGAACAGCGCTGCCACCTGTCGGAAGTCTATGAAACTATACGAGACGAAGCGGGAATGTTTGAAAATATTCCACAAGACATTTCCGGTTTTTTCAACCAAAATTGGCCTAGAAAAAAAATGTGTTGCATTACTTATTGAACTGCCCTCGTATAATTCCTACTCCAATTTTTTCTTTCGTTTTCTCTGCTGCTTGTTCGATATACAGATTGAATATCAGTGTGGATAGGCTACAAGGCTGTCTCACCCCCTTCTAAATTGTATCTACATCATACTCCGCAAGTAACCTCTTGGTGTGTAGCGGAGGGTACATTCGGTACCTCCATCTGATCCCTCCAACCCTGTTCTACTCGCGAATAGTTCGTGGGGAGAATGATTGTCGGTAAGCCTCTGTATTGGCTCTAATTTCTCGAATTTTCTCCTCGTGGTCAATATGCGAGATGTATGCGGGGGGAAGTAATATGTTGTGCAACTCCTCCTGAAAAATGCTGTCCCGAAATTTCAATAGTAAATCTCTCCGTGATGCACAACACATCTCTTGTAACGTCTACCAGAGAGGTTTGTTTAGCATCTCCGTAACGCTCTCTCGCCAGCTAAATGATCCCTTAACGAATTGCGCCGCTGTTCGTCGGATCTTCTCTATCTCCTCAATCAGTCCTACATGACAGGGATCTCAGATAGATGAACAATACTCACGAATTGGGTGAAAAAACGGCTTATAAGCCACTTCTTTCGTGGATGAGTTAGATTTCCTTAAGATTATTTCGATGTATCTGAGTCTGTTGTCTGCTTTCCTCACTATCTGTTTTATATGGTCATTCCACTTAAGATCGCTCTGGATAGTTTCGCCTTGACATTTTACGGCAGACGCTGTTTCCAGCTGATTGTTATCAATAGTGTAGCTGTACAGTAGTGGATTTCTTTTCCTATGAATGCGCAATATGTTACATTTATTTACGTTCAGGATCAACTGCCAGAGCCTGCACCATTCATCAATTCTCTGCAGGTCGTTCTACAAATTCTTATTATCTTCTTGCGTTGGTACTTGGTATAAACTGCATCATCTGCGAATAGCCTTAAAGAGCATATGACGCTTCCTACTACATCATTTATGTGCATTGTAAATAGCAACGGTCCTATCACACTTCCCTGTGGTACTCCTGACATTACCTTTACATCTATCGACTTAGTTTCGTTAAGAGCGACGTGTTGAGTTCTATCTGCAAGAAAGTCTTGAATCCAATCGTATGTCTGCTCCGATGCTCCGAAAGCTCGTATATTTTTTCATTAAATGGCAATGTGGGACGGTGTCAACTGCCTTACTGAAATCAAGGAACAGAGCGAGCTGAGATTCGCAGGATCTCTGTTTGCGGTATCCATGCTGATTTTTATAGAGGAGATATTCATTTTCAAAAAACGTCATAATTCTTGAGCATAAAACATTACAATTCCCTTTCATGCCCTTCGGCGCTTACAGTTGCCTACTGGTTTCTGTCTAAGTTGTAGATAATCTTTTGCTCCCTGTATTTTAATCCTGCAACCCTCAAAATTTCGAAGAGTATATGCCAGTCAACATTATCAAAAACTTTTTTGTGAATCTACAGATGCTATTAACATACTTTCTAGGGTGGGTGGTAGTGTCAGCATTGCAACGCGCGTTCCTAAATTTTTTCTTAACCCATACTGATCTACCCCAAGTGTTGGCTTCTACCAGTTTCTCCAATATTTTGTAAATAATTCGTGTCATTATTTTGCAACCGCGACTTATTACACTGAGGGTCCGATAGCATTCATAGCTGTTAGGATCTGACTTTGTTGGAAATGCAATTATTACATTCTTTTTCAAGTCTGAGGATATGTCGCCTATCTCACATCTCTTGCACATCAGGTGGAATAACTTAGTCATAGTTGGCTCTCCGTAGACTCTCAATAATTCTGAGGGAACATAATCTATTCCAGAGGCTTTGTTACTATTTCGGTCTTTCTGCGATCTGTCAAATTCTTCTCGCTGTATCATATTTCCCATCTCATCTTCACATACTTTCTCTTCTCTTTCTAACATTGTCCTCAAGTTTTTTTTCCTATATAGACCCTCTACATATTTCTTCCAACATTCTACTTACCCTTCTCTACTTAATATTGGCTTGCCATTTGAGCTCTTCGTAATTATGCAGTTGCTACTTTTTTCTTCAAAGGTTTCTCTGACTTTTATATAGGCATACCTACCTCTGCTATAGTTTCTCATGCTCCAACAGCTTTCCATTTGTCATCTAACAATTCCAGCTCAGCTATTCTACACTTCCTATTAGTTTCATTTTTTAGATGTCTGCATTCCCTTTCGCATGCTTTATTTGATGCATTTTTATAATCTGTCCTGTCGTCAGTTAAATTCTATATCTCATCTGTTATACAGAGATTTCTACTAGGCCTTGCCTTTTTACCTATGCGATGCTCTACTGCCTCCATTATTTCATCTCCCAAAGATACCCATTCGTCTCTGACTAAGCTACATCTCCACAGTATACTTTCTTATAGGAGTTCTAGTATCACTCCCCACCATGCCTTCTACCAAGAAGGCGGCTTTCCAAACGCTCTCAAATATGTGTGCTCCTCATTACCACTTGCTCATTGAGTTAAACAAACACTCTCAAAAATGGGTGCTTCTCACTACCACTTTTTCACTGGGTTAAACAGCACGGGGAGATTTCTGATGGCAAATATTTTCCCTCACCTTAATAAAATCCAAACATTTATCCATCTCTCCTCTATGAAGCAATTTCATTTTTCAGGTCGGATCCAGAACATTGAGTCTGCTGTCAGTCAGGCTTGGAGTGACTATCCAGCACACGATTGTCAACAAACTGTGTGCTTCAAAACATATAACTCTGAGATATGTTCGAACACATTTCAACAAAAGTGGTAAAGGAAAAGTGTTAAACTGTAGACAGAAATGTGAAATCATTATAATTACGAGCGAGGTTATTGCTACATGAAGATTAGAAATATAACATGAATAAGAAAATTAATAATAATTCCCATCATTTTAATTTCCTTCCATTGGCCCAGGAGGTTCCCACCAATTCTATATCACATGTGACTGGTGTTGGGTTACATCACAACCTCGGCTCAAACTCACACAATGGCGTTAGGTGGGCGCGGGGTTCGCCTGGATGAACGTGATCAATTGCTGGTGATTCTACAGGGGTAGAGGAGTGAGGAGTGATCTCGAATATAACTAGCCCAAGTGTGTAACCTGACACCAGAAGCTCTTACCAGTTACCCTGAGGTAAGATCGTTATCTGCACTCGTTGTCTCCATATTTTTCTACTACTTATCAGTTACAGCATTATTTTATCACTGGACGTGTGGGTCGGCTACCCCCCTTGCCTCAGGGCTCGTTCTCTCCCTGCTGTCCTACTGTCCCCCTCTGCCCGCACCCTCCACCGTCGGATGAACCATCCACCTCGCTGTGGTGGGGAATCTTATGTGCCTCAACGTATACGTAGCCGACTGTAGGAGCAACCACGAAAGAGAATCAATGGAGACGCCAGACCAATCAATGGATTCTGAAGTGTAGCAATAGCCTTTTAAGTAGTTGCAGGGGCAACAGTCTGGGTGATTGATCTGACCTTTATAAATGGCCTGGTTGTGCTGGCACTGCAAATTTCTGAAAGCAAGGGGAGACTACAGCCATTATTCCATTTAGTTCTCTGGGTGGGGCCTACTCAGGCGGATGTTGGCATCAGGAAAAACAAAACTGGTATGAAACTTTCTGACAGATTAAGACTGTGTGCCGTTCGCGAGCAAGTGCTCTACCGACTAAGCTGCTCAAGCACGACTCACGACCCGTCCTCGCGGCTTTACTTCGGCCACACAGAAGCTCTCCTGCGAAACTTGCAGGACTAGAACTCCTAGAAGGAAGGTTACTAGTGGAGATCTAGCTTAGCCACAGAAGAATGGGTAGCTTTGAGAGATGAAATAATGGAGGCAGCAGAGCATCACATAGGTAAAAATGCAAGGCTTAGTAGAAATCTCTGGATAATAGATGAGATATAGAATTTAATTGATGACAGGATAGATTATAAAAACGCAGCAAATAAAGCGGACGAAAGGGACTGCAGACATATAAAACACGAAACTGTCAGAAAGCGTAGAATGGGTGAACAGGAATGGATAGGTGATACTGAAAAAAAATTAAGCAGAAGGTAAAATCAGCATTTGCTTCAGCGCTACTCAAAGGGAAATGGTCACTGCTCAAATTTTAGGAGATAAATTTAAAGCAGTAGAAAATGAATTTATTCAGCCTTTTCCTGAATGCAACAATGATTTAATGTTGTATATACTGAAGGTTAGCTTCTTGTAAGGGCAGACAACAACAACAGAGAAGTAATTTGATTTTTTCACGGATACGTGCAGCCAGGCTGTGACGAGTCTGTTGCGAGTATGAGGAGAAGATAGGTACTCAGGTAATCGACACTGAGAAGCCGATGAAGTAGATACAGTGCGATAGTCACGCAATTTGTCTAATCGCATTCAAGGCATTCAAGGCACTACTAAGGACAAGCAAACGTGTGTTGCGAACGTAATACGCACACGAGATTACATTGAGCTTTAGAGTGTGCACTCGTCTTTCCCCGTTTGATTGTACCGTAACAGTTTGTTAGAAGCAGTGACTAAACTATTTTCCGTTTCACTTTGTTTGGAAATCATAGAAACAAGTATCGATTACAGGCAGAACATTTGTGTTAACACAAGCCAAATAATTCTTAGATTAAGTAACTGATACTTCGGGCTTAAATTCCTTACACTATTTCTATCTCATGTGTTACGTCGCAATTTCATGATAAAAATTTTTCCTTTCCACTATACTTCAGTGGAGGATACTGTTCAAATTGAAATGGCTCTGAGCACTATGGGACTTAAAACCTGAGGTCATCAGTCCCCTATACTTAGAACTACTTGCACCTAACTAACCTGAGGATATAACACATATCCACGCCCGAGGCAGGATTCGAACCTGCCACCGTAGCGGTCGCGCGGTTCCAGACTGAAGAGCCTAGAACCGCTCCGCCACACCGGTCTGCTGTAGGATTCTGTACTATTGAAATCAACTGACGTTTCACAGACTGGTTTCAGTTTCATACACATACGATTAAAAGGTGGGAACGTTTTAAATGTAAATGTGAATGCAAATTTCGTCACATGAATAATGCAGATGGTGCAGAATTATAAGCGCGTGAACTGTAAGTTAGACGTTGTCAACTTCGGACCCAGAGGTGATCCCTGTACGATGAAAAATATCGCATTGTTCAATATTTCTAATTCATAATTTGTATGTTATTGTGAGAATTAAAAACGTCCCATTGTTACCAGGATAAAACACGAAATCTGATAAGCTTCCTTTAAACGGAACTGCATTTCAGGAAAACCAACAGCTAATGTCGCCAGTGGTTATCGATATGGAATGGCATAGTAGAAATTGTGATTCATATTTGACTATCGATGATTAGAGCAGCTCTAATAAACGAACCAACACTGCTTTACGTGACTGATAACCCCTCAGTGCAAGTAACGTTCTTAAAGCTGACATTTTTAAAGAGTGAACCATGTAATGAACCATACCTGAAAACGGAAATTAGGAGCACCGTTGACAAAGTTGACAAAAGTGTTTGAAAGGAAAAGATTCTAGCAATGTTAATAACTTTTGCCATTTTATTTCACTACACACATCAAAACAGTTTAGCATCACCTCGGTTCCAAGAGTTCCGGAATCTGTACAGCAAATTGGAATAGAGATTAACATAAGCATCATTTCCGCCCTTTTTATTGCTCATGAAACCCACACATTGCATGTTGTACCACCATACAGCGAGACCTTCAGAGGTGGTGGTCCAGATTGCTGTACACACCGGTACCTCTCATACCCAGCAGCATGCCCTCTTGCATTGATGCATGCCTGTATTCGTCGTGGCATGCTATCCACAAGCTCATCAAGGCACTGTTGGTCAAGATTGTCTCACTCCTCAACAGCGATTCGGCGTAGATCCCTCAGAGTCGTCGGTGGGTTACGTCGTCCACAAACAGCCCTTTTCTATCTATCCCAGGCATGTTCGATAGGGTGCATGTCTGAAGAACATGCTGGCCACTCTAGTTGAGCGATGTCGTTATCCTGAAGGAACTCATCCACAAGATGTGCACAATGGAGGGGGGGGGGGGGCGAATTGTTGTCCATGAAGACGAATTCCTCGCCAATATGCTGCCGATATGGTTGCACTATCGGTCGGAGGATGGCATTCACGTATCGTACAACCGTTAGGGCGGCTTCCATGACCACCAGCGGCGTACTTCGGCCCCACATAATGCACCCTAAAAAAGCAGGGAACCTCCACCTTGCTGCACTCGCTGGACAATGTGTCTAAGGCGTCCATCCGGACCGGGTTGCCTCCCAACACGTCTCGGACGATTGTCTGGTTGAAGGCATATGCAACACTCATCGGTGAAGAGAAACGTGATGCCAATCCTGAGCGGTCCATTCGGCATGTTGTTGGGTCCATCTGTACCGCGCTGCATGGTGTCATGGTTGCAAAGACGGACCTCGCCGTGGACGTTGGCGGTGAATTTGCGCTTCATGCAGCCTATTGCACACAGTTTGACACGTAACACGATGTCCTGTGGCTGCACGAAACGAATTATTCAACATGGGGGCGCTGCTGTCAGGGTTCCTCCAAGCCGTTAATCCATAGGTAATGATCATCCACTGCAGTAGTATCCCTTGGGCGGCCTGAGTGAGGCACGTCACCGACAGTTCTCCTGTCTCTCTGTATCTCCTCCATGTCCGAACAACATCGCTTTGGTTCACTCCGAGATGCCTGGACATTTCCCTTACTGAGAGCCCTTCCTGGCACAAAGTAAAAATGCGGACGCGATCGAACCGCGGTATTGACCGTCTAGGCATGGTTGAACTACAGGCAATACGAGCCGTTTACCTCCTTCCTGGTGGAATGACTGGAACTGTTCGGCTGTCGGAACCCTCCGTCTAATAGGCGCTGCTCATTCATTGTTGTTTACATCTTTGGGCGGGTTTTGTGATATCTCTGAACAGTCAAAGGGAGTGCGCCTGCGATACAATAACCACAGTCAAAGTCTTTCTTCAGAAGTTCTGCAAACCGGGGTGATGCAAAATTGTTTTTGATGTGTGTATATATGACATCTGCTTCTAAAGGATTATTTGTTACGTGAACTTCATTATTAATATTAGCAATTATCTCGTGCCCAAAGAAATTAAACAGGAATCAATAACTGTAACCTGTGGGTGCTTTGTTTTTTGACCTAGCGTAACGTACCTCGCTAAATAGACAAGGACCGTAGTAAGAGAAGGCAGGTTACATTATACATCACAACTGTGTCGTACAGGAAAATCGTGTTATTTCAACACTGCCTGAATCTTATTTTAGGATTTGCTTCAATCTATCACAACTGCACTAATTATAAAATTAATACAAAATAAATAGTCAGTATGATTCTATTTAAAAAACTCATGTTTTGTTTTCATAAGATACTTCGTTTATTGTGTCTTACGTACGAAATAAACGCTCCCGGTCATGCCGTTTATTGCTGGTCATCTTGTTGTATTATCTTTGAAGCGATCGCTCGTATTTCCGGCTCGTCGTGTGTCAAGAGTTCAGTCGGGCACGGAGCGCCAGTCAGGTGCTGACCGCTGGCGACACACATGATCTGTCCGACGGAAGGAGATTGTAGCGGGACGACGTTCGGTGGGTCGTCTCATTGGACGACGTTTATTTGGTCTTTTGACCGGTTCTGGGCCTTGTCAGTTGGTCATCTTGCCGGACGTGGGTCGGTTCCTTCCTTGTTCAGAGATGACGTGGCCAATGGGCAAGAGTTACCTCTGCATGGATGGGTCAAAGCCAGTGTGCCCGGGTCGCCGTGTCTCCGAGTTCCGAACGGACATGGAGGTGAGTCGGGTTGGAGCTGCAGTCAGCTTCGGACGGCCAAGACTCGCCCGACCGTTGCCGACACACGTAAGTTGAGTGGGAAAATGGCCTGGGTTGGTAGTTCGGTCGGTCGTCTCATCGAACGACGTGTATTTGGTCGCAGACCGCTTGTGAAAACTCTCTTTGTGTCGAACTGATTCGTCCTTGTTGTTCCACAGTGATTGCTTTTACGATTGTTCGAGTTCTTGTGCAAGTGCGTTTACGTGGAACTGTGTGTAGCTTCTGTGATTTCCACTGAGCAGGTGAATGCTGTCTGCGTACTGGAGTAGGCAGTTGGTCGGTTGCGACAGAGGGAATTGATTAGGTTGTTGGTTGGTTCTCCAGCCGTCTCTACGTCGTGTTGCCACCAGATTATTTAGTGTTACTCTTAGCTGACTGTCTCACCTAAGCTGTTGTTAGTGTTTCCTCCCTAGGCCGTCCCGTGGGACACTTCTGAGCACCACTGTTTGTTTCTTGTGATTGTCATTTTATTTGGCCGCAGGTACTGTGCCAGGCCTTCAGTCGTGCATTAATTTTGTCTGTTCTATGTTTAGTATATGGCCTTCAGCCGAATCTCATGTGAAGTATTTTAAGATTAGGCCTTCAGCCGTGTTTTATTTAAAAGTCTTGTTTGCTCTGTATCTAGGCCTTCAACCACGTTGGTTTTAAAATGTCTGGCGTTCATCCATAATATGTAAATCCCTGTCTGTAAGGTTTCTCTTTAACTATTCTCGAGTAATTGTTTGGACCTTCAGCCGACACGATACTTCAAGTTTTCTTAAGATGTTTTTCTGTTGTGCTGTGTAAAAGCTTATCTTCAAAGTCTGTCTTTTATTATGCAAAGAATTTTTTTTAAATTGGGCTTTCAGCCGAAGAATTAACTTGAATTTTTCTTAATATGGCCTTTAGCTAAAATTTGTAAATGCTTGGCTTTTAAAGAATTTCCTTAGCTGATCTGAAATATTTGGGCCTGTAGCCGAGAAGATATTTTCCTTTTACTTAAGTAAGGCCTTCAGACCTTTGTCTAAATTCTGGTGCCTTGAAAGGAATTATATAACGATATTTTAATTTTACTTAAGTAAGGCCTTCAGCCGTTTCTATAAATCCTTGTGTTTTAAAAGTAATTATTTAAACTTTGTTATTGAGAAGTTACTTGGGCCCTCAGACGTGAATTGATCCTTGTTGTTTTAAAGAGAAAACTGTGCACTGGTTTTCGAGGAATAAAGTTGTGTGTTCTTGTGTAACTAACAGCAACTGACCTTTCCACAACCTGATCTTCTCTGTCCTGCGAAACCAGATTTCAATAATCATCTGCTCAGTTTGCCATCACACTGTATGCCAGCATTGGACGTCACTAATTTTCTCTGCTGATTCATTCCGTTCTTAGACTTGCAAAAGCAAACATGGTACACTGTAGACGCCACCGGTTAAGCACTTCTGGATGACGTCCGGAGACGGGCAAGGATATTGCTGCTCAAATTCGTGCCGCCAGTAATTATTGGTCCGTTCTAAGGTATCACATTTTTGTTTTTTTGTTTATTTTTTTTTTTTTTGTTTTGTTTAGGGGATGTGGCTATGGTCACGCTAATGGAACGGAAGCTGCCACCCTTGAGTGGCTTAACTGCGATGATGGTTTACAATTTTTTAACGAGTAAATTTTCGCTGTAAATGCTACAGCAGAGAAGTAGGAAGAGAGTAAAGTTGCTGCTGCCTGATTGTGTAACAAGTCTCACGGACCTGACGTGTCTTTGTGCAGTAACGATGATTTATGGCCAAGAACTGAGTAAGGCCGTTGCTGACGTCTGAGAAGCGCTGGGCCTTAGGTAGGCTGTGCGCCCTGCACAGTTTACACGCAACAGCGCATACAGAACGAAATCGACGACTTTGCGGTATGGCACTGAAAGGAAGAGTAGGCTCTAAAGGAAGATTAAGCTCTATCGTCTGGTCGGTGACGAAGTAATAAGAGGTCACAGTCCGAACTAGGCAAAGGCTGGACAGGAAATAGGTCGCATCCGTTTTAAAGGGCCCATTTGGTTTAATGGTACTAGGAAAAGAGTGGATAACCTTAACCTGGATGATCGGACGAGGACTGGATCTCCACTTGAATGCGAATCCAGTCCCTCTGGTTGTCACCACGACACCTCGCTCGTTGATGAGCCTGGAGTGGACTGAATAGACCTGCGAGGGACGCAAGTGAGCTGCTAAAGGAAAACTACTCGTCAAGGAATGAGCGCAGTGTTCATGAACAGTGCCGGCGTCATCGGAGGGCACAACAAACTACATTAAATACTGCTGTATTGTCACTTAGATTATGTTTGAGAGAGGTGATACGCTTTGGAACGATAATACAAGAAAGTATAACGCGGGATCACTAAATTGGGAAGGTGATAAGACATATTTATACCAGAATGTCTACACCTGCGGAGCCATGGTTTACTTCGACTCCTACTTGCAGTCAGTGACGTCACATGCCTTATCTTCCGTTTCATTTTGTGAGTCTTTTTTTTCGCTACGTCCCCAGAAATCTTCATTGAATGTTTAATTTTTCCGTTCCTGGCAATTTTTCTCCCTCTGCAAATTCCGCGTTTACCATTTCAGCCAATTTTGGTTGCCTACCACGGTTTCCAACTATTTGACCATAGTTTCACCTTTCGTTTGATGTTTTCCGAGTTAAGATCGGTTCTCATAGTCCTTTGCTCTCCTACATTTCACATTCTTTCAGGTTGATCTTTTCCGGTTTCACAGATATCCATATTACCTTTGACGACAGCATTTGACTCTAGTAAATCAATTTTACTGCCGGACACTTTCGTAGACAGTGCCACGATGTTCCTCATGTCTTCCTCGTGGTTTCGTTCTATGTAACTTTATTTCCCGACAAACAGAATTTTTATCGCTTGTTCAAGACACCCAATTCCAATGTAAAGCTTCAGTACGAGGCTTTTACCATGTGGCGCGTGCTGCTGTGACACTTTCTGGCAGAATAAAACTGTGCGGCGAACCGGGACTCGAGTTCTGTCACATCCTTTCTTGGCTCTGTAAAGTATACAGGAGATGTTCTCTTGAATTTTGAAGGTAAGAGACAGTTACGGAGTCCTGAGTCGTACCTAGTTAGTACACTTGGGTAGAGAACTGAACGCAAATTTCAAAGGAAAAAATTTCTGTTAAATCATTCAAAATCGTTAATTTTGTATTTGAATTGTTTACTATTTACCCTAATTCTGTGAGAAGATTATTGAATTCACTGAATACTTGCTGTTTACATGGTTCAAATGGCTCTGAGCACTATGGGACTTAACTTCTGAGGTCATCAGTCCCCTAGAACTTAGAACTACTTAAACCTAAGTAACCTAAGGACATCACACACATCCAGGCCCAAGGCAGGATTCGAACCTGCGACCGTAGCGGTCGCGCGGAATAGGTTACGACCATAATAAGGTCCTGACACAGATGTCTAACTTCTGCGACTGTGTCATTAAAGATCTATCGAGATTCTAGTTATTGGGCAGCTGGTCAGTCGTGATAGTGGCTACATTCTTAGTAAGGCCTGGGAGCAGGCATTTACGTTGATTAAGAAGAGAAGGAAGATATCCCAAAACGAAATGGCATCGGGGACAAGCAGAGCATCAGGAGGGATGCCGCCAAAGAGTGTTCCTGTGCGAGACCGCGGGTGGAGCGATGAGTTGGGTGGAGTGGGAGGTGGGACAAAGGACAATCGACGCAGACCACGCACGTAGCGGCAGGTCAGAGGGAGGAGGTAAAAGCACCGCACTAACTCCTAAGCCTTCGTTCGTCAGCGCACCTGATGATGATGGCATCGTGGTCGTCTACCGAAGTACTCTCCGCGCTGAATACTCACATATGCTCGTTCACTTGTGAGCTATTTCGTCATGAACTGTGCCAGGAAAAGTTGAAGAATCACGATATAATCATGTTGTTCCCTACCGCAGAGTATGAATTCAGTTCAAAATTAAAAAATAAAAAAATTAGTCAGCAGGAGCAGATGAATGGTTCAAATGGCTCTGAGCACTATGGGACTTAACATGTGACGTCATCAGTCCCCTATAACTTAGAACTACTTAAACCTAACTAACGTAAGGACATCACACACATCCATGCCCGAGGCGGGATTCGAACCTGCGACCTAGCGGTCGCGCGGTTCCAGACTGAAGCGTCTAGAACCGCTCGGCCACCAACGGCCGGCAGAGCAGATGAAGTGTCAGAATCTGTACCCCAAGAATGCGTAAGCAGTATAGACACTCTATTAGCTGCCGTAATAAATTGAATTTTTCGTTTTAGATAACTTTCCATAGCACAGGTAACAGCTGTGCCTCTACTGCAGAAGCAGAAGTTATGGAAACATACAGGCCATTATCATGCTGTCATCAGTCTCAAAAATAACAGAATCCATTATGAAAGACAGCCTTATGGATTAGTTGAATAAATATAACCTCCTGAGTGCAACTCGGTGTGCTTAATGTAGTAATAGAAGTACAGAATTAGCCATAGTAGGGTTTCAAAAGTGGCACTTGATATCCTAGAAAAGGTTGAATGTGTCAAAGGTATATTTTTAGATCTGTCAAAGGACTTCATAACATTCTAGTAAAAATTACTAGAATAATTTATAATAAGAGGAGCTGCCAATGGTTCCAGTCATATCTGAAAAGCGGGGTACAAAAGGCGGATGTAACACAGTCTTCAAATAAATCAATAATTTCAGTGAAACGTTTATCATATCCCAAGTATTTTAACACCAGTGGAAAAATGCTCCTAGCGGAACACAAAAATAGTCGAGTAAGTTCGTCTTTAAAAGACTAAGTGTGGAACCAGCTGTCTCAGTCCTGGCACTGCCATTGTCTGCACTTGACTTATAGTATAACCCACTGCCACCTTTCGTCTTTCTTCCCCTCTGCTACTGTCTCCACCATATCTCGCAGCTCAAAATTCTTGGAGGGGAGGGGGCTCCAACTTATTTTTTCCCATATACTCATGAGTTAATATTTCGGTCCAAAATTCCCCCTCCCTTACACCTAAATGTTAAAGTTCGCTGGTCTGGGATGATCCAGATCCCCAAAGCCTAATACGCTCACCCCCCAACTGCATTTTTCATTTCTGATGTCTCCTCTCCTTTTGTTCCCACTGCTACTATCTCCACCCGTCTCTCATTCCCTTTTACTGCCACGATCTCTCACAAACCATCAACATCTCCTCTGTCTATGGCTCCCACTGTCATTGCCTTCATGCATCTCTCTTTCTCTTTCACTGTCACTTTCTGTCTCCCACCACCACTGTCTCATCTCTCTTTCTGTCCCACTGGCACTGTCTTCGCACTCTTCCACTGTCACTGTCTCTCTGCTACTCTCTTTCAGCACAAAAAGCGCGAATATGTTCGAATGCCAAAATTTTTGGTGAGAAAGGTGGAATAAGGATTGAGACAACTGGTTCCCAGACCTATTAAAACATTCTTCTTAAATAATTCGTACTACAAAGACAAGGAAGTAAAAATTAACATTATTTAACAATAAATTTCCTTTATTTATAATAGAGTTGCTACACATTTTAAAGCTATCGAAGATGTGATCACAATTAGTGCACTTTTTACGCAAACTAAGTTGACATTCGGTTTGGTGGCTGATTGGAGCGACCATAAAAGCATTTCCCATTTACTGTCGCACCCAACAGCCACCTTGCCGAGTCTCAACTGAGTTTGCGTGTATAGTAGATAAACAATCTGAAGTAGCAGCCATTGAACTAACAGAGCTAGACATCTACAAGAAGTTAATCGTTCTGGCTGTGTGCTGCTCACCTAGTGGTAATGTAGACACTTTCTTTACTGAATAAACTGAAGTCCTGAAAGAGTCTCAGCCCCAAAAACTAGCATAATAATATGTGGAGACATGGTTATTGACACAGGTGTTTAGTGTGAAATTAGCAATAGCTTCATAAACGTTTTGAGTACTTTTGACGTGGCGCAATTGGTAAACACTGCCACTAGCGAATCAAAGTTTAACATCGGTCTTAGACCATACAGTTTCAGATATTGATAGGAAAAATTGTACAGTGTTTGTAAGATATCTTTGCGTTTCTGATCATTTCTGCCCAAAAATAAAGTTAATGACAGGTTCTGAACAACCTGTAAAACTACAATTGGATCTTTTCGGAACGTAAAATACATATGGTCATTTTTTCCGTTTCCTTCGTTCCTTAGCTGCTTGACAGTTGGTTGAGGTTTATTCCTCCTTTACAACTAAAGGAAAGGCAGTTCGTTTCTTGCCGTACACATTTCACTTCTGTTATTTGTGAAGCATCTCCAGAGAAAAGTTACTAATATGTTGGTGTATTGTGTTTTCTCTTGTTATGTTCGTGTTGTCAGGTTAGAAACTACGTTCGCAGCAAATGTTTCGTGATATTAAATTAAAGTGATACCAAACACACTTATAACTACTACGTAACGTATTTATTCTACACATAAAATAAACACTTATTACAACCACTGAAGGTGCTTCACAAATAATAGAAGCTAAACGCTTATGACAAAAATTAAACTGCCTTTCATTTAGTTCCAAAGACGGAATATACCCCCATGTAAAATACACTCTTGGAAATCGAAATAAGAACACCGTGAATTCATTGTCCCAGGAAGGGGAAACTTTATTGACACATTCCTGGGGTCAGATACATCACATGATCACACTGACAGAACCACAGGCACATAGACACAGGCAACAGAGCATGCACAATGTCGGCACTAGTACAGTGCATATCCACCTTTCGCAGCAATGCAGGCTGCTATTCTCCCATGGAGACGATCGTAGAGATGCTGGATGTAGTCCTGTGGAACGGCTTGCCATGCCATTTCCACCTGGCGCCTCAGTTGGACCAGCGTTCGTGCTGGACGTGCAGACCGCGTGAGACGACGCTTCATCCAGTCCCAAACATGCTCAATGGGGGACAGATCCGGAGATCTTGCTGGCCAGGGTAGTTGACTTACACCTTCTAGAGCACGTTGGGTGGCACGGGATACATGCGGACGTGCATTGTCCTGTTGGAACAGCAAGTTCCCTTGCCGGTCTAGGAATGGTAGAACGATGGGTTCGATGACGGTTTGGATGTACCGTGCACTATTCAGTGTCCCCTCGACGATCACCAGTGGTGTACGGCCAGTGTAGGAGATCGCTCCCCACACCATGATGCCGGGTGTTGGCCCTGTGTGCCTCGGTCGTATGCAGTTCTGATTGTGGCGCTCACCTGCACGGCGCCAAACACGCATACGACCATCATTGGCACCAAGGCAGAAGCGACTCTCATCGCTGAAGACGACACGTCTCCATTCGTCCCTCCATTCACGCCTGTCGCGACACCACTGGAGGCGGGCTGCACGATGTTGGGGCGTGAGCGGAAGACGGCCTAACGGTGTGCGGGACCGTAGCCCAGCTTCATGGAGACGGTTGCGAATGGTCCTCGCCGATACCCCAGGAGCAACAGTGTCCCTAATTTAATGGGAAGTGGCGGTGCGGTCCCCTACGGCACTGCGTAGGATCCTACGGTCTTGGCGTGCATCCGTGCGTCGCTGCGGTCCGGTCCCAGGTCGACGGGCACGTGCACCTTCCGCCGACCACTGGCGACAACATCGATGTACTGTGGAGACCTCACGCCCCACGTGTTGAGCAATTCGGCGGTACGTCCACCCGGCCTCCCGCATGCCCACTATACGCCCTCGCTCAAAGTCCGTCAACTGCACATACGGTTCACGTCCACGCTGTCGCGGCATGCTACCAGTGTTAAAGACTGCGATGGAGCTCCGTATGCCACGGCAAACTGGCTGACACTGACGGCGGCGGTGCACAAATGCTGCGCAGCTAGCGCCATTCGACGGCCAACACCGCGGTTCCTGGTGTGTCCGCTGTGCCGTGCGTGTGATCATTGCTTGTACAGCCCTCTCGCAGTGTCCGGAGCAAGTATGGTGGGTCTGACACACCGGTGTCAATGTGTTCTTTTTTCCATTTCCAGGAGTGTACATACTTTTTGAAGGGCATTGGCACTTCAGACCCGGCATGAAGTGTGTACAGAAAGCAATGCAGATGTTAATTCTCTAAATTCTGTACATTCATTCAATTAATTTTTGAGGAGGCATTTCCAATAGTACCCAATTCCAGAGTAGCAGCTAAGGAAAATAAATGGGTAACTGCGAATATTATCCCCAATCACTTAAATTTCTCTGTCTTTTACAAAGGTACCACACAAGCCATTGTCACCAGATGACTATCACAAGTACAAAAAATGTACAGGATGGGACTGCTTCTTACAAAAACTTCATTCAGTATCAAAATACAAGAAAATGAAAGAAAAGTATTGTGAGATGTCATAAAACAGGAACATGGGAAACAGAAACGCCTTTGTAACAACAGATGGAGCTCGAATAACAGAGTCCTCAGTAATTGGCAGATTTTGTAAACAACTATTGCTCTGGTATTTCGGACAAGTAGCAACAAAATTTTTCTAAAGCACTTGCAGCACTCAGTGACACACGGCGAGCACAATTATGTAGTGTCCGAGAACAGAGCTTGAAGTCAGGAAGACAATATAGAAATTAAAAAACATGTCAGCAGGCACAGATGAGATTCCGGTCTCTTTTGTAAAGACGTGCATAGACAATATACAAGCCCCATTAGGAAACATAATAAATACGTCTTTTAATTCAGGTATTTTTTCAGAGTATCTACAGCACACATGAGTTGTGCACTTACTACAGAAAAGTACGGTAATGTGGCGAGTAATGAAAGCTACAGGCCAGTTTCACTGCTGTCTGCATTCTCAAAAATAATTGAATCAATCATGAAAGACAGAGTAACGAGTTACATGAATAAGTAGAACATATTTAACGTAGCATAGTTTCGTTACTGAATGGGAGAAGTGTAATATCGGTCGTCAAAGAGTTCGCAGAAGGGGTGCTTAAAGCTCTTGACAATGGTGACTGTGCTACAGGCATATTCATGGACTTGTCTATGACTTTTGACACTACTGGCCATAGAAAACTAAACAAGACAGAAGCACTGAGTGTAAGAGGAATAGAAAACCACTTCTTTAAATCTTACTTGGAGAAAAGGGTGCAAAAGGTGGAGATAGTTCGCACATCTGCTGATAATAAATTTTTGTGAAACTATTATCAGACAAGAAATTACAAATATTAACGTTCCGCAGGGTAGTGGGGGTTCAGTTCTGTTCGTAATATATATTAATGACGTTCAGGAGAAGCATAATACCAACACTTGAAGAAAACTTCTCTTTGCTGATGACAGCAACTTCACTATTAATGATAAAACATCAGAACTCCTATTAGTGTGTTGTGTGCGTACTGTAAGACCTTCGGTACATACACCATCAGATTAGTTGACTTGTCGCTCTAACGAAGTAGGCGAGTGTCAGCAATATGTCTCGGGGTCTTATCTTGGCGTGTTTATCTTCTGCCGTTAGGTCAGAGGATAGAAATGCCACTTGGACGCTTAGAGTAGCAGATTGACGGTGACCAACTTTAAACAGAACTTGATCAATTTTCACACACATTTATTAAAATAATAAAAAGCATAGACATTACGTAACTTGATTCTGGAAGCTGTTTACAATTGACAATCTGAAGTTCCTTTGGTCTTGGTACGTTAATCTTATTCTCACATATCTCTGATAATTGACAGAGTGTCTATACATTTCTCTTCATGGCTATGTACAGGAATATGATAATCTTATTAGGCGCAGACTGAAACTTGACTACAGACAATGCAGACTAATGCAGACTGGTACAGACAGGTGCAGAATAATGCAGACTGACTAATCGGAGGTCTGTACACTCGTTATAATACCTCGAGCGTTCAGGTATCACTGCGCGAGTGTGATCCGCGAGGAGAAAAGGTTCTACGTTAGCAGCAATCTCATTGTTTGCGTTACATGTTAATAAGCGGATCAGCGGAAGCAGAATTTGGTCCGTCTCTAAGACAGCGCCATCTCATAGTGCGGAGACAGACGAGCGCTGCGCCTGCGCTGTTGTGCTTAGCGGGCCGCGCTCTAGTGGGAAAGTTGTGTACGCGCTGACTATGCGGAACTATGTAGACAACATAGAGAAAGCAAATAAAACTCTCAAGAATGTTTAAATTGACTAGTCTGATATAGATGATAATTTCATAGATTGTGTAACAGACACAAAATACTTGGGGATAAACATTTGCTGTCAATTAACGGAAAGATGCTAGTATAAAGAATGTCAACAGCATGTTTTGCTCTTATGCTGGGATCTTCAGTTTGTAACAGCCAGTGTCTTATAGTGTCTTGTGAGTTCTACATACAGTTAACTCTTAGATATATGATTCTTTTCTGGGGATCGAAGGCACAAAACAGGGACACAAATTTTAAACTCCAGAAAAGGGCAGTAAGAATAATAATTAGAAGTAGTAGTTGGACTCATTGTAAATAATTGTTTAAAAAATTGGATACACTTACAGCATCAAAGGAGTACATTTACCATTCTGCTGTTCTTGTCAGGGAAACACAACTACTTGACTAATAGTTCCATACATGGAGCAAGAGCCAATTTTGACTTGCATTTACCAAATGAAAATAAAAAAAGAATTCGAACGGAGCGTACTCACCCTCGTGATGCCAGCTGAGGAGCTACGTGAGCGAGAAGTAGCGACATCAGTCTGCTAACCAGGCAACGGCCGGAAGTGCAGTGTGCTGACCCCAGCCTCCCATACCGCATTCACATGACGCTATTAGCCGGTGCATGACACTGCTGTCGACGGGCCTGACTGATCCGTCAGTGGACGGAACGACGGAGCTTATGCTTAATGCATGCTACACAATCGAATGTTACTTAAGAGCATTCAGTGTAGTAGTTAATAATGGGAAGGTGAAAACTACAACACTTTATTACATTACAAAACTGTAATTATTTACAACAAAATCATATGCCAAGATCTATAGTGCTTGATAATAATGTCTTCCTCCTAAGTTCGACATTTCCCTCATCGGGAGGAGGGGGGGGGGGAGGAGGGAAGGGAGATGCTGACAGCTCTTCAGATGGATTGAGGGGAATACATGCATGGGGAATCAGTGGCGGTGTCGCAGGCTTGCAGTCAGCTTTCCGTCTAGATTGGAGATAATGCCATGGGTGTAGCAGCTAGTTCGTGGCTCCGGTGTCACCAGTGGATGTAGCTGACATGTGCAGCTATGAAGAGAAATATTATGTTCGTATGAAACTACCTTGTACACATTGTGCAGTATGGACCAGTCGAATGGGCTGTGCAGTGCTTAAGACGCTGATCTCATATTCGTTCCAGTCGTCATGAATGAGTTTTTATGTGGTTTTCTTAAATAATTTCAAGCACGTGTCGGGAAGGTTCCTTAATCAAGGCCACGTGCGACCACGTCTCCGACCACCTGTCCGACTATCTTCATAAAGGATATTTATACATTGTGTATGTATATATGTTTTTGAGCTATTTATTTGTGTTGTATTATGATGACACGCCTAATACCACTGTAAGGTGATCCCTGGATGAATAAAGCATAAAATGTCATTTTTATAGTAAACTGTAGTAATTTAATGAATATTATTGTAAAACTCCAAGCGCGCTTTTGTGACGGGTAATTCTAACCTCTGTCTGTTTATTTGAGCTGAAGATATCATTAAGTGAGTAAGTATGCTGTTTAGGTTTTTATGTTGGTAACGCCACGTAGCGCTCTGTATGAAAATCACTGACTGTGCTGTGTGCAGTCTGTGGCTGGTTGGCGTTGTACTCGCTATTCGCTATTGTAGTGTTGGGCAGTAGGATGTGAACCGAACGTAGCGTTGTGCAGTTGGAGGCAGGGTTGTGATATGTACGAGAATTCTCGTACGCATACGAGAATTTCGTCATTTGTACGATTTACGAGGCAAAAGTGAATATCATACACGAACATACGAGAATTTGCCTAAAACTTTTTTTTTAAGCGTTCAATCCGATCGATAACTGGATTCGTTACAGACGACTTACTCTACCCTATCCTATCCTAACTTAGTCTACAGACATCACAGAAACATACATGCCCACAGGGGGACTCGAACCTTAGTAGTTGCGGGCTCGTGGCTCGTGACACCACACCAAATCGTCTGGCTATGGAGGCGCGTCCAAATTTTTTACCAAATATACATTATACACATTTGTTTGGAAAATAATCAATTCATTTGTTATATTTAAAAAATGATTAGAAACTGTTACGAATCCACGCAGTTTCTGTCAATCAACAAATTTCAGGCAGGAGACAGAGCGCCGAACTACCGACATGACAAAACGATTAAAGTCGAGAATGAGGCTTAGTTCAAAGCCTGGCCTTGGAAAATACATTAAATAAGCTAACAATAACGAATCACTTTGCTTTGCATGACATATTTCACTCAGTTCGAATTGTTAAGTTTCAGAAATAGAGCGGCCAACGAATCTCAAAGCTCTAAATGGAGCTTTAATCGAATATTATTGGAAAGCAATTAATAGTAGACCTGATTACCCTACAATACTGTGGAATTGTTAAGTACAAACGAAAGACATTTCATCAGACGGTATTGTTTCGTCTTCAACAAACGATACTCCTAACAATGCGTATTTCGCTTATAGTCTTTACGAGTACGTTTAGCTGAATTCATTTACTGTGTAGTTTCTTTTTGTAAGTATTTCGGGTTACTGTGTGTTACTGTGAGTGGAGAAATGGGAAGTGACAGTGAATATGAAAACACAAGCACGAAACTTTCGTGCGCGCCGGAGAAAAAACGTCTAAAAAGAGGTGAAATCTCGAAGACAGAACTGCCTGTCCATCGACAACAAAAATTTCGTGATGAGTGGCTACATATGCCAGGTTTACGTAATTGGCTGGTGCGCGATAGTGATCCGCTCAGGGCGCGATGGAGATATTGCAATACCAGCATGGTTTCCGAAATCCAGAATATTAAAAACCATTCCAGAAGTAAGAAGCACCTAAACATGGTGCAGTCTGCTGCCGCGCGACAGCCTTCAGTTGCTCAATTTGTCACCAACGCACAACCAATTAAGAGTAAGGTTGCTAAAGCTGAAATCAAATTATCAGCATTCTTAGCAGAACATAATGTGGCATTTTTAGCTGCTGACCATTTATTCGGTTTGTTAAAAGATATTTTTCCAGACTCGGATATTGCAAGGGCAATGACTCTTAAACGGCACAAAGCACGTGCCATTGTTTCTAATGTTATTGGGACGTCACACAAAGAAGTGTTGGCGAAAAAACTACAACACGCCAAATTTAGCGAGTCCACCGATATCGGAACTGTGAAAAATTCCTGCGTGGCCATCCGCTTTTATGACAAAGATTCAGGTGAGTAATAATAAGAGCTAGTTTTGAAATAATAACCAAATTAATTCTAAAATAAATTTTCCTGTTAAGTTACCACTTTGTATCACTTCTCCTTTTACTGGTTGTATTGAAAGTAAGTTTTGGGAGCTATATAAAGTTTGTGAAGATGGAGACTTAAATGTTGAGAAAGCTTCTACTGCAGAAAATCTCTACAATTGTGTAGTAAAAACGTTTCAACAGCATAACATTCCATTTGCCAATGTTATTGGCTTTGGAGCAGGTGGTTGCAATACTATGATGGGAGTTCGTAATTATGTAGCAAGCAGATTCCGAGATAGCTGCGCGGGAATTTTTGTAATGAAGTGTGTTTGTCATCCGGTGCATATATGCGCAAGCGAGGCGTGCAAGAACCTTCCAAGAGCTTGTGAGGACCTCGCGAGGAATTTTTATGGTTTTTTCAAACTCAGTGCGAAGAGGCTGGCATAGTTCAAGGAATTTCAGGTATTGTAGCATTTTATATCTCGTAGACTTTATCTTACGTCCGATCGTGTGGAAATAGGCTAAATATTATGTTTTATTCCAGGTATTTTTAAACTTGGAACCACACAAATTACTACATCCTTCACAGACACGTTGGCTGTCAATGATCGCAGTTGTTAGGACAGTGCTGGAAAACTCGGATGCTCTAATGCTGTTTTTTTATCCAAAAATGGCTTTCTGAGCGAGTTCTAAGTGCTGAACAAGTTTTTAATTGTTTACATGACTCCTTCACAAAAATGTATTATATGTTCTTAGAGTGGATTCTACCAAAATTTACTGCTTTCAACGAGTATTTCCAGTCTAGAGCAGTAGTAATTGTTGACCTTCATGACAATATTAGTGCTCTCTATACGGAAATACTTCTGTATTTCATGAAACGCACTTATGTCATGGGAAAAAATCTCAGTGATGTTGACCCAAAAAATGCAGCTCATCATCTGGAAGATTCGTATTTGGGTGTGAAAATTCTGAAGAACGTTGGCACACCAGAGATAAAGAATCACCCACATCTTATCAAGGATTTTTATCATCGTTGCAAGAACTTTCTTGTGGTGAGTACTTGCCTGAAATCATATATAATTTGTGTTTTATTGTTTTCTATACATTTGTGTGTTTATGTGTGGCATACCTAATGAGAGCTATTAGTTCTCAAATATTACAGACAGCTTCGTGCCAGATCAAATTACGGTATGATATGGAAGATAAAGTGCTGTCCAAACTAGCGGCACTCAAACCTACAAATGCCCTGTCACAAAGTTTCCGAGATACAACACCTTCACTCATGCCTTTAATGGAACTGTTGCCACGTATAATTCCTCCCTCAGATATCGATTTAGCACAAACTGCAGATGACCAGTGGAGGCGCCTCCTTCTGGTTTTGGCTTGTCTCCCAGACTCACTACAAAAGGAACAATCACCGGATAAAATGTGGAATATATTAAATAACGAATCTGAAGAATTTAAGGAATTGAGCGTTTTCGCTCTCTCAATTTTGAGTTTACCTCATTCAAATGCAGACTGCGAAAGAGTTTTTTTTTTCTAAGGTATGTAAATCATGAAGCTAATAACTAGTTAATAATATGATTTCATACTTGTCAGGTTATTGAAGTTTCATGTTCAACTTCAGGTAAACCTCATGAAAGCCGGCCGCGGTGGTCTAGCGGTTCTAAGCGCTCAGTCCGGAGCCGCGCGACTGCTACGGTCGCAGGTTCGAATCCTGCCTCGGGCATGGATGTGTGTGATCTCCTTAGGTTAGTTAGGTTTAAGTAGTTCTAAGTTCTAGGGGACTGATGACCATAGATGTTAAGTCCCATAGTGCTCAGAGCCATTTTAAACCTCATGAAAACCAAAATTAAGAACAGACTCCAAACCAGTACACTGAATGGAGCACTTCTTGCCTCTGAATGCATTAAAGAACGACCAGGAAACAACGGAACGTTTGTAACTTTTGAGCCAACACACGAAATGTACGAGAAAATTACGTCGGACACTCTTTATAAAACGAAACAGGAAGAAGAAGATGTAAACATCGAATTTGTTTCATAACTACAAATTCTTGTTCATAGTTTTATTCATTTGTAACTAAGGTATTGTGAATATACAGGGTGAGTCAATTAACGTTACCGCTGGATATATTTCGTAAACCACATCAAATACTGACGAACCGATTCCACAGACCGAACGTGAGGAGAGGGGCTAGTGTAATTGTTTAATACAAACCATACAAAAATGCACGGAAGTATGCTTTTTAACACAAACCTACGTTTTTTTAAATGGAACCACGTTAGTTTTGTTAGCACATCTGAACATATAAACAAACACGTAATCAGTGCCGTTTGTTGCATTGTAAAATGTTAATTACATCCGGAGATATTGTAACCTAAAGTTGACGCTTGAAACCTCCGACGTTCAGTTGCGTGTTGTAACAAACACAGGCCACGGTCGGCGAGTAGCATCTGCGGGGACATGTTTACGATGACGACCGTGTTTACGAGTGTGGCTGTAGTGCACTGTTGTTGTTTGGTCTAGCTGACGCAGTGTCCGCATGTAGCGCTTGCTGCTATTGTTATTCTGCATTCGTCTCCGCACGCAGACCAACTGTAGTACACCGTGTTACAAGACGTCTGTGATAGTGTAGTGTTGTAGGAACTGTGACTGTGGTGTCACTGCCAGACACCACACTTGCTAGGTGGTAGCTTAAATCGGCCGCGGTCCATTAGTACATGTCGGACCCGCGTGTCGCCACTGTGTGATCGCAGACCGAGCGCCACCACACGGCAGGTCTCGAGAGACGTACGAGAACTCGCCCCAGTTGTACGGCGACGTTGCTAGCGACTATACTGACGAAGCCTTTGCTCTCATTTGCCGAGAGACAGTTAGAATAGCCTTCAGCTAAGTTAATGGCTACGACTTAGCAAGGCGCCAATTGTCACAGTGCATGTATCTTACGAGTCTCATTTGTATAGTCAAGAGAGATGTATCACAAGGATTGATTAAAAGTTAAGTATATTCCAAAGATACGTATTTTCTTTATAGTATTCAATACGTATCCTGTTCCAGACTTGACGCCAGTCGGCGTGTGTGTACGCGTGCCTTTAGGCTTCCTCCTCAGTGTGGCGTGACTAGCTTGTTACGCCACAACAGTGACCATGGTGTATTCGAACTCTGAAAAGGCGGAGATGATACTCATCTATGGCGAGTGTCGACGAAATGCAGCTGAAGCCTGCAGGGTGTATGCAGAACCGCACCCGGACAGAGAGCATCCAACGTGCCGCACGTTGCAAAACATGTACCGCCAACTGTATGCAACAGGTATGGTCGTAGCACGCAAACGGGTCCGTAACAGGCCCGTCACAGGAGAAGCGGGTGCAGTTGGTGTGTTAGCTGCTGTTGCCATGAACCCACACATGAGTACACGGGACATTACGAGAGCCGGTGGACTGAGTGAAAGTAGTGTCATGCGCATACTGCATCGTCACCGCTTTCACCCGTTTCATGTGTCGCTACATCAGCAATTACATGGTGATGACTTTAATCATCGAGTGCAATTCTGTCAATGGGCATTAACAGAGAATGCGTTGCAGTTCTACCTGTTTACCGATGAAGCGGGTTTCACAAACCACGGGGCAGTGAATCTACGGAACATGAATTACTGGTCCGTGGACAATCCTCGCTGGCTCAGACAGTTAGAGCGACAGCGACCGTGGACTGTAAATGTATGGTGCGGAATCATTGTGGACCACCTCATTGGTCCTCACTTCATTTCAGGGCCCCAAACAGCTGCAACATACATCGCGTTTCTACAGAATGATCTGCCAACGTTGCTCGAAAATGTCCCACTGGAAACTCGTCGACGTATGTAGTATTAGCATGACGGTGCACCTGCACATTCCGCAATTAACACTAGGCTGACCCTTGACAGGATGTTCGACGGGCGTTTCATAGGACGTGGAGGACGCATAAATTGGCCAGCCCGTTCTCCTGATCTTACACCTCTGGACTTCTTTCTGTGGGGTACGTTAAAGGAGAATGTGTACCGTGATGTGCCTACAATCACAGAGGATATGAAACAACGTATTGTGGCAGCCTGCGGCGACATTACACCAGATGTACTGCGGCGTGTACGACATTCATTACGCCAGAGATTGAAATTGTGTGCAGTAAATGATGGCCACCACATTGAATAACTATTGGCCTGACATGTCGGGACACACTTTATTCCACTCCGTAATTGAAAACGGAAACCACGTGTGTACGTGTACCTCACCCCTCATGGTAATGTACATGTGCGTCAGTGAAAAAGATCAATAAAAAGGTGTTAGCATGTGGACGTATTGTGCTGTTCCAGTCTCTTCTGTACCTAAGGTCCATCACCGTTCCATTTGGATCCCCTCTCCGATACACACGATCGAACAGCGGAGGAGTGGTACTCAAGCGTCAAATGTAGGTTACAATATCTCCGGATGTAATTAACATTTTACAATGCAACAAACGGCACTGATTACGTATTTGTTTATATGTTCAGATGTGCTAACAAAACTGACGGGGTTCCATTTTAAAAAACGTAGGTTTGTGTTAAAAAACATACTTCCGTGCATTTTTTTGTGGTTTGTATTAAACAATTACACTAGCCCCTCTCCTCACGTTCGGTCTGTGGAATCGATTCTTCAGTATTTGATATGGTTTACGAAATATATCCAGCGGTAATGTTAGGTGGTTAAAAACGTGCGAGAATTTTTACTAAAATACGGGAATTTCATGAGGTTGGTACGAGAATCGCGCTGTCTGGATATCACAACCCTGGTTGGAGGTGAGCCGCCAGCAGTGGTGGATGTGGGGAGAGAGATGCCAGAGTTCTGAGCGGACGATTTGGTCGTGTGTCTGCCAGAAAAAGGAAATTTGTTTAATTGGATGTCACAAAATTATATATGTATTATGACTTTTGAACGCTATTAAGGTAAATACATTGTTTTACCTCTATCAAAATCTTTCATTTGCTAACTATGCCTATCAGTAGTTGGCGTCTTCAGTAGGTAGAATCTTTTATTTCGCTGGTAGTATTGGCGCTCACTGTGTTGCAGTAGTCGAGTAACGAAGATTGTTATGAGGTAAGTGATTCATGAAAGGTATAGGTAATTGTTAGTCAGGGCCATTCTTTTGTAGGGATTATTGAAAGTCAGATTGCGTTGCGCTAAAAATATTGTGTGACAGTTTAATGATGATCAGAATAAGTAAAGAGAGAAATGCCTGAGTACGTTCAGTTTTGCTCAGCTGTTTGAAAATCAAATAGCGTAGAAGTTTACCAGCACAGTCATTCTTAATTTTTCTAAGGGGACGTTTCAAGTGTTTATGTTTGTATATAGTGTGGGCAGTAACCAGTGGCGCGATACGAATGAACATAGTATTATTGTATGCATGAAAAAATCTGTCCAGTTTAAGTGACATCTCCAATATTTATAAATGAAGGAAAAAACTAACTAACTTATTAACCAGCATCAACGTCTGCGCCAGCTTGTGGACAGAACGTCAAGGAGGGTCCGAGCACGCTACGGCGCACATGGTGGAACAACACGATATTCAGTCTTGCTTATCAACAGATTTTAGTATCACAGATGAGCAAAGATGTGAATTTTGAACAGACTGCCTTTATTTTGGTTAAGTGAGTTGTTTTTATTTCTTTATAAATTTACTTTTCAGTTTCAAAAGCTTAGTCTCTCATTTCCTGTTCTCATTCACTCTACGCCCACCTAGGTTCCGAGATACAATACAGGTCTTACAAACATTTGTCGAGCAGTTAATACTGTGAACTTTAAGGATCTTACAGAACTCTCTTTGAGAATGCCCAAAGGTATTTTCACATCTGATGAGTTCTATCCTCTTACAGCGACGTCCGAGCGCCAATTTGAATGAAGTCTTTAGTCACAAAGCAGGTCCCATACTCTGTTCACTAGATGACAGCGCCGACTGCACTGAAAACTTTCCGAATATCAAAGAGCGTAACATCAACTTGGGCACCGCTATCTACTTTTTTCTGGCTCTCACTTACGAAGGGAACGAGCTTAGTTTCAGAAGACCGCCACCTGGTGGATTCCACGTCGATATTTACCTTTATAACCTAGTTTGAGGATGATATCGGCCTTCGTAAAGGTCATATTTCGTGAGCACGGCACTTGTTCCACAATACTGCAACACACTGACGTCTGCGTCATTCGCTTCATTTATTTATTTTTTATTCGTCAGTCTTCTGACTTGTCTGATGCGACCCGCCACTAATTCCTGACGTGTGGTAATTTTTTCATCCCACAGTAGCAATTGCAACCTACATCCTCAGTTATTTGCTGGCTGTATTCCTATCTCTGCCTTCCTTTACAATGTCGAACGCGTTTTCCAGGTCGACAAGTCCTATGAACGTGTATGAAATTTTCTTCAGTCTTCCTTCATTATCAGAATTGCCTCTCTGGTCTCCTCTTCTTTACCTTCCCTAAAGTAAAACTGATCGTCACCTAACAGATTCTCTATTTTCGTTTCCATTTTCGTGTATTCTGTTCTTGTCAGCAATTAGGATGCATGACATGTTAAGATGAATATGCGATAGTTCTTCTGAATTGTATGTATAATCTTTTTCCGAAAGTCTGATGGTATGTCACCAGTGTCATATATTTTACAAGATAATTTGAATAGCCGTTTTGTTGCTACTTCCCCTAACGATTTTAGAAATTTCGATGAAATTTTGTCTATCCATTCTGCCTTATTTGATCTTATGTATTCGAAAGCTCTCTAACACCCCAGGATAGTATCCTCGACGGACACTGAAAATTCGTCCAAGTTCTACCTTGGCATCTCTCAGAAAACGAACCGTCTGTGTCAATGATCAGTAGACCACCAGAGAGAGAGAAACACTGAGCGGCAAACACGGAAGCTATCGCAGCACTGGGGAACGACGATAGCCAAGACTTCAAGTGAAGCATAATGGCGTGATTGAAGTCGGGGAATACCTTGATACTAGTGACAAAGTGGAGCTTCGTGAGAAAGATTAGGTACAACGCAACTTTAAGTACTCAGGCGTCGAGCCTGCAGAAAAGAGCCGCTGTAATGTGAAGTTATGATGTAAGATGGCAAGAACCATGCCCTTACATGAAGTCATTAAAAATCACCTAACTCACGTTGAGCGAACAGTAGGGCTGAACAAAATGACTGACAAGGCACAATGCATCTTGTAGATGGTATAGTATGGACATATTGGAATAATCATTGTCGGGTGATGGTTTTAAAGTAATTCACACGACATGAAAACTTTGTGGAAACGAGTCGATTTACTGGACGCTAGTTTACCCCAGGAAAGTGTTTAGAGTTGACCGTGGCCGGCTGGGGAACGGCGAAGGGAAGTGACAATAGGCAGCTTAAGGCGGCTCAAGCTCTGAGAAAGCGGTAACGCGGCGCGACCTCCAGACGCCTTAAGATGAGTGACAGCATCGGTGGTTGACCCCGAACCCATGCTGGTGTACAGGGAAGCAGACGGAGAACTTGTACGCCTGTTGATAACTGCGAGAAAGCCACGCAAAGCTACGCTGGAGCGGTCAACAGAGGTCAAAATATGCATGTTCGTGACTATAGCAACTTCACGCTGAATTCACGGTCTGCAGAGTCTGAAGTAAATCAGGTGAAGAGCGACAGAATGAAATACGCCGGCCTCCGATGGGAATGTGGGACCGAGGAATTTGAAGTACTATCCTGGGAGTCAGAATTCCGGTAAAATTGGTGTTTGTGCAGACGCTAATCTTGATGGGTGGCCTGGGAGGAGCTAAATAACAGGAGAGGAAGTGAAATTTTGTGGGAATTTGTTCACTTCCCAGAGCAGGCATTGGTCAGCGCTGGGAAGCGATGCATAATTAACGCGACTTGCGCTGCAATTGGCATAAGTGATTTTGCTGGAGGGGAAACTGAGGCGAAGAGGGGACTGGCAGAAGTCTCAGTAGAGGTCTTTCATTCCCAGCTTGTATAGAGTGCGGACGTGGCGTTCTTTACTCAGCTTGCCTGAGAAAGAGTGAGCATCTCTGCAGTTTAGGACTTAGCAAATGGAACGATTGACCTTGGAGATAGAAAGTTTTGGTTCAGCTATGTACTGAGCAAGATAGCTAGGAGTGAATAGACGAGCGCAGCCTTGCAGCACCACGAGGTCGGCGACGTCCACACAACGACGCCGCTCCGCCACGCTGTATTCGGTGATATTGCGCCCGCTCCGGCCACTGATTAATTTGTTGGATCATGTCGGCAAAGTTTCCAAGAGGGTTTCATGGGCCATGTATTGTAGAATTCTTCTCGCACTTCGCATTACGCCTGGGTCAATCGGTAGGAATTACTTTTGATTTATCGCGCTTTACTCCACGCAAACGCAATTTATTACCACTGCCTGTTAGGAGAGTCATGTAATGTGATGATTGAAGGTCGTGAGTTAAAATAAATCTGTGTTAATCGACTGCATCTGTTTTCAATCAAGTAGTTGAATTCCCAAGTCACTTTCTCAATTAATTTAATTTTCAACATTTGCATCTGGTGTTCAATAGCTGAATATAACATCAATGTGCACACCTTTTCAATTAAAAGGGATCAATTCTGAATCAATTAATGTCAACACTGCCACCGCAGTTCAATCAGGAGTCACAGGGCCTTATTACTTTCTTTGTGTTATCTGACATTGCGGCAGTTTTGCGCTCTCTGTTGATCTGTTAGTCAGTTACCTGGGGTGAACACACACCAAAACCAGATAAGTGACAGGTGGGGTGTTACACTGAAGTCTGATGTTACTAGGAGAGCTGACAGCGAGGAAAACTGGTAATCATGATGTCATAGGTATCCCTACCGCCGCAGAGCACTCGGGATGCGACCACATAAATATCTCACACTTTTTAACAAATGTCTGATTGATGATTGCTGACTGCCGACTGCCCAGCGCGTAGTCTCAGCTCTTGTGTCGGTTGCAGGTGTCCATTGAGAGGGGAGGCTATGGAGATCGACCTTCGGCACTCTTAACTGTCTCTGATCCTCTATAAAACCACGAGTCCGGACTAGAACGCCGCTGCTGCCAGCTGCAGTGCCAACTTTCGAGGCCACACTGTTGGGGAGCGGAGGCCGTCATTGCCATGCAGGTCTGTTGGAGACTTGATCTGCGTGACGTGGGCGCTGTCCCATCATCCGTCTTCGAATGGGTGGCCAGCACTGCAGCTCATTCCCATTCCTGTGGCAGACACCAATGCTGGTCGCTCCTATTTCCTAAACAGGTCATGAGAACCGATCCCTGCAAACCAGCGAGTATTTGAGGTGGACCTGGGCCAGACTGCTGAGTGCAAGTCTTCGAGGCCCATGAGAGAACTTTGGGGATCGATACTCAGAGCCGGAGGCCGCCGGATTCCGCGGTCGACAACTGCCACCTAGCACTTCACTGTGCTGGCGACATTGCAAGACGAGCGCAAGCGACCTTCCTCCACTGACGGAGGTGGTACTCCGCCGGCCCGGCTGTGGCACAGCGCTTTGGAAGACGATCCTGCATTACTGCCTAATGAACGTGTTGTTGTCAGTGACGTTTTCTTTGCGCTTTCGAACATAACTAGCTTGTGGCCCAACCCCTATAGCTCTTTAAATTCTGTTTCTAATACTGGATATCCTATCTCTTCCCTATCGACTCCTGCTACTTCTTCTATCACGTCACCAGTCCTCTCCCTCATAAAGGCCTACAGTGTACTATTCCCACCTATCCGCTCTCTTCTCTTCCTTTAACAGCGGAATTCCTGTTACACTATTAACGTTACCATCCTTGATTTTAATTTCACCGAAGGTTGCTTCGACTTTTGTATATGCTGAGTCATTCCCACAATCATTTCTTTTTCGATAGATTCACATTTTCATGCAGCCATTTCACCTTAGCTTCCTTACACTTCCTTCTTATTTCATCCCTAAGTGCCTGTATTCCTGAATGGTTTTGTACTTCCTTTTTTAGTTGATCAACTGAGGTATTTCTTCTGTTAACCAAGGTTTCTTCGCAGGTACTTTCCTTGTACCCATGTTTTTCTTTCCGACATCGTTGATTGCCCTTTTTAGAGATGGCCATCCTCTTCAACTGAACTGCCTACTGAGCTATTCATTATCGCAGTATCAGAGAACTCGTTCCATAGTGTTTCCATACCCCACTTTTTTGCGCATTGAGTCCTCCTGACTAGTCTCTTAAACTTCAGTTTACTCTTCATCACTTCTTAATTTTGATCTGAGTCTGTATCTGCTCCTAGGTACACCTTTCAATGCAGTATCTGATTTCAGAATCCTCGCCTGACAATGATGTAATCTAACTGAAATCTCCCCGTATCACCCGGCCTTTTCCAAGTATACCTCCTCCTCTTGTGATACATGAACAGAATACTCGCCATTACTAGTTGAAACTTCTTACAGAAGTCAATTAGCCTTTCTCCTATCTCATTCCTTGCCCAAAGCCCATATTCTCCTGCAACGTTTTTTTCTACTCCTTCCCCTACAACCGCATTCCAGTCCCCCATGACTATTAGATTTTCATCTCCATTTACGTACTGAATTACCCGTTCAATATCGTCAAATACTTTTTCCTTCTCTTCATCTTCCGCTTGAGACGTCGCCATGTGTAATTGAACTGTCATCGTCGGTGTTGGTTTGCTTCCGATTCTGATGAGAACAATCCTATCATTGAACTGTTCACAGTAACTCAATCTCTGCCCTATCTTCCTATTCATAAAGAATTCTACTCCCGTCACACAGTTTTCTACAGCTGTTGATATTATCCTATACTCATCCGACCAGAAATCCTTGTCTTCCTTCTATTTCACTTCACTGGCCGCCACTATATCTAGATTGAGCCTTAGCATTTCTCTTTTGAGATATTCTAGCTTCCCTACAACGTTAAAATTCTGACATTCCACGCCCCTTTCGTTGGTTATTCAATATTTTACTCTTGGCAGTCCCCCCCCCCCCCCCCACCCGCTCCCGGAGATCCGAATGTGTACTACTTCGGAGTTGTTATCCAGAGGAGAGATCATCATGATAATTCTTCAATTACAGGCCACATGTTCTGTGGATACACAGATCATTGCTGTTGATCACTGATGATTCTTGCATATATTATGCGGCAGTTTTTCACGCATCTCAGCACTTGGCGCCATATTCCTGAACTCAATATAGAACAATGTCTTATTGTTCTATACACATCAAAAAAAGTTTCGCATCACCTCGGTTCCGAGAGTTCCGGAACCTGTACTGAAATTGGAATAAAGATCTGGTTGAAAACATGATGCCTATCCTGAGCGGTCCATTCGACATGTTTTTGGGCCCATCAGTTCCACGCTGCATGGTGTCGTGGTTGCAAAGATGAACCTCGCCATGGACGTCAGGAGTGAAGTTGCGCGTCATGCAGCCTATTGCACAGAGTTTGAGTCGTAACACGATGTCCTGTGGCTGCACGAAAAGCATTATTCAACATTGTGGCGTTTCTTCAGGGTTCCTCCAAGCCATAATCCGTAGGTAGCGGTCATCCACTACAGTAGTAGACCTTGGGCTCCTGAGCGAGGCATGTCATCGACAGTTCCTGTCTCTCCGTATCTCCTCCTTGTGCGAACAACATCGTTTTGGTTCACCCAGAGACGCCTGGACACTTCCCTTGTTGAGAGCCCTTCCTGGCACAAAGTAACAATGCGGACGCGATCGAACCGCGGTATTGACCGTCTAGGCCTGGTTGAACTACATACAACACGAGCCGCGTGCCTCCTTCCTGGTAGAATGACGAACTGATCGGCTGTCGGCGCTGCTCATGCATGGTTGTTTACATCTTTGGGCGGGTTTAGTGACATTTCTGAACAGTCAGAGAGGCAGGTCTGTGATACAATTTCCACAGTGAACGTCTATCTTCAGGTGTACTGGGCACCGGGTTGATGCAAAACTTTTTTTGATGTGTGTAGATATATGCAGCGGCATATGTGGAACTATCAGCGAAATGTGTTGAAAATAGAGTTATTAGCGACGAAGTAATTAATTTAAAAGTGCTACATGATGCGTTAGTTTTTCACGTATCTCACTGTTTATGTCGGCATATCTCCTGAACTAAGTGTCGTGCAATGATGTAATTTTTTCTGGTACGTTCAGCGGTATATGTGAATACTGTCTGCAAAGTGTGTCACGAACAAATTAGTATTAAGGAAGTAATAGATTAAAAAGTCATGTTTCATGTGCCAGTTTCTACGCACAGCGAATGTGCAGTAAGGGTTAAAACTTTTTTCCTTTCATCATTTTGTTAGTGTCATCAGCGAGACGAAATTTCGTAAAGGTTTTAAATTATACGTAAAGTTTGTTGCAAGTCTCTAAATGCTCTCATTCTCAAACACTGGATGACTAAGCTATGGGTATTCTCGCGTTGTAGGCTACGTTGCTTTCACCTGTAACCATTTGTTTAATACATCTTTTGCTTTATTTTGATGGTTACTTCATTTAGAGTCCGGCTGTTCACATAGCATCACTGGCGCTTCTATATGTCAACTTCTATTTCTTTGCGATTAAATACCTCTTTAGCCTAGGAAATCAGTTCCCTGGTTTGAAAACAGCAGTGTAAACTACGTTTTCGTGTTTTGGCTTGGCCGCGCGGGATTAGCCGAGCGGTCTGAGGCGCTGCAGTCGTGGACTGTGCCGCTGGTCCCGCCGGAGGTTCGGGTCCTCACTCGGGCATGGGTGTGTGTGTTTGTCCTTAGGACAATTTAGGTTAAGTAGTGTGTAAGCTTAGGGACTGATGACCTTAGCAGGTAAGTCCCATAAGATTTCACACACATTTGACTTTTGTTTTGGCTCGCTGTCATGCATCTGTCAGGATGAAGCGGGGCTGTAAGTGAATCGCTTACTGCGGAAACCTTTTTGCAAGGTAACACGTATCTGACACCGCCCACAATTTTCCATTTACTGTAGATAGGGAACTACTCCGGAACATGTTGTTGGTTGGTTCAAAATGGCTCTGAGCTCTATGGGACTCAACATCTTAGGTCATAAGTCCCCTAGACCTTAGAACTATTAAACCTAACTAACCTAAGGACATCACACACACCCATGCCCGAGGCAGGATTCGAACCTGCGACCGTAGCAGTCCCGCGGTTCCGGTCTGCAGCGCCAGAACCGCTAGACCACCGCGGCCGGCTGTTGGTGGTTGTGCAGGATAATTAGGAGCAAGCTGAAGGGGGAGAAAAGATACTCTGCAGTGGATATCTTCATCGAACTGATAAAATGAGAACAACTTTTCTAATGCTCAAATGAATGTGGAGTCTTTTATCGACTGCAGTTCCTGGTTACGTACATTCTATTAAAGAACCTGCCTGACTGATGATTCGTTTGATAAAGTCGCTCCTAGACACCTGAAAAGTGTCTCACTATTTCAAGATGCCATGAGAGGAATTTCTCAGCTCAAAATCCAGATATTTTTACGTGTAAGATGAATATTACTAGCTTGGCGATGGACACTTCTAGCTGAGAAAAGCTGTACAATCTTTGGAACTTCCTTCAAAGGAAGTCTACATATCTGTACTACCTATAAATAACAGCAAAATGGATGATACCAGGAAATCTTTGGTCTATATTCCTCAAAATGAGGTGCAGTATTGGAATTCTGTCACATCATGGTTGACAACAACGGCATCTCGTGATGTAGGTGAAGATAACTGAGTAACGCAAGCATACGAAACGTCAAATATTATTCAAAAATATATTTAAAAATGTTTATTACAATAATAGACGTCATTATATACAATTCTATTTTAAAACATGTAACGTAATCCTAAAATTAATTTGAAAATCTAGTGTACTGCAGAAAGGGAACATGTTTAACAGCAACAAAGTCAAACCCTCTCTTTCCCCTTACATCATGCTTGACTTCCACACCAAAATATGAGGGCTATTCGAGAAGTAAGGTCCGACCAGTCGCGAAACGGAAACAACAGTGAAAATCAAAACTGATTTATTTTGCGACAGTTAGCTATACTTCCCAGCAACCTCTCTACATAGCTGCCGCCCCGAATGAGACACCTGTCTAGCTTGTACCAAGTTTCCAATACCTTCATCATAGAAGGCAGCCGCCTGTGCTTTCTGTGCCGGCCGGTGTGGCCGTGCGGTTCTAGGCGCTTCAGTCTGGAACCGCGTGACCGCTACGGTCGCAGGTTCGAATCCTGCCTCGGGCATGGATGTGTGTGATGCCCTTAGGTTAGTTAGATTTAAGTAGTTCTAAATTCTAGGGGACCGATGAGCGTAGATGTTAAGTCCCATAGTGCTCAGAGCCATTTGAACCGTTTTTGTGCTTTCTGCCCATTCCCTACACTGATCTGCAGCTTGTCTGTGCCAAAATATTGCTTTCACAGCCAGCGGTTCACATGAGGAGAGATGAAAATCAGAGGAAGCCAAGTCTAGGCTGTATGGCGGGTGATCAAACACTTCCCACTGAAAACGCTGCAGGAGAGTTCTCATTGCCACTGCAGTGTGTGGCCGAGAATTGTCATGAAGAAGGAAGTGCATGACAGTTACGTTGTGTGGGCTGCATGAAATCAGGCGAAATTTTTCACAGGCATTCGTGCTTGGCGAGAGACACTATTTTTGAGGTATGTTTACGTGCTGCCTGTGGCTCAGAACTGAAAAGAGCTTGATCGACAGGCGTACTAGACACTGTTCAACACATCTATACAAATCTTCATCGAATTTTCACGGTGGTTTCCATTTCGCGATCGAACCTTACTTTCCGAACAGCACTCGTAATAATCGAGTATACCTACAACGAGAAACTGTAAATACACGTCGGGAGATAAATAGTATTAAACCGATTTGGTTCAGTTTGTTGTCCCTACTGTGGAAATAGAAACGTGGACATGTTGCCTTTCTGCAGTAAGCGGTGCTGCATGGGCAAGCGATCAGACCGCACCTGGGCCCACGGAGCCACCGCGTGGGACAGACGCAGTCCCAGCAGCCACCAGCTCCCACATGCGCCCGCTCGCTCTGTTTGTTTCTCCTCGGCCCGCAGTCTCCTGGTCTCTAAAGCCCCCGTACCACGTTTCTGCTGCCGAGCCCGCAGTTTGTTGATTTAGTTGCTCCACGTCGGGAATTGCCTCACACTGCTTTGTTTGTCTTATGCGATATTTCTGTTACGCTTTAATTACCTTATGTTACTCTGAACACCTAGAGAATAAGGAAATTTTATATGAATCGTATGCGTTATTCTCTGTTGTGTATCGTGGCAGGCACGAGGGCTTATAACACATCAGGATCCACTGTACAGGAGATTGTGCACATTCTGAAGAGGATATTCAAACAGACTTTTTTAATCTCACCAGCCCGCATCTCGTGGTCGTGCGGTAGCGTTCTCGCTTCCCACGCCCGGGTTCCCGGGTTCGATTCCCGGCGGGGTCAGGGATTTTCTCTGCCTCGTGATGGCTGGGTGTTGTGTGCTGTCCTTAGGTTAGTTAGGTTTAAGTAGTTCTAAGTTCTAGGGGACTTATGACCACAGCAGTTGAGTCCCATAGTGCTCAGAGCCATTTGAACCATTTTTTAATCTCACCAGAATCCATTGTCATCCTTTTGGTCTTCGTTACTTATTTCGTAGAATTTATTTTCTGGTCACTTTTGCGTTCTCATTTAGTTATAGTTTTACATTCTCCTCTAGTTTTATATAATCTTGCACAAGTATACAATGTACTTCTCGCCTGATCTAATTTCCCTTACGAGAACATTTATTAAACATGAAACCTTTTCATGTTTACTTTGCATTATGCTGGTTTTACTGGAAAACTGCTCGTCTGACTTAACGTGTAGCTTATGCAACAATTGAGTAAACCTAGCTCAAGAGAACGTCACATGCCAGATTAACGACCGCAAGACAGGTACCCGTTCCTAGTAGTGTGTGGTTCTTTGGCGGTTTTCCATGCACGTCTGGAATACACTTCTATTCTGTAGAAACACAAAACATAGATATCTAAAATAGTGGTACACACAGAAGAAAGTTTACTCTGTTCACAAACTGATGCCGCACAGGACGGTGCTGGATTTTGTTACTGACTATTCCAAAAGAGAAGGAATATCGTAGCGCATTATACACTCAACGACCAGGTCATTAGAGACAGAACACAACGTAGAATTGTACTGTAGTCTTCTCATGAAAACTTTTATTTGTTTCCCAAGATTGATACGTCAACACATTAGTGGATTACTGATTTCGACAGCAAACACTGAGGTGACAAAGTTCGTGGAATACCTGATAATATTGTATCGGGCCTCCTTTTGCCCGGAATGGTGCAGCAGCTTGAAGTGGTATGAATTCAACAAGTCTTTGGAAAACCCGTGCAGGAAGCTTGAGCCGTACTGCCTCTACAAGCGTCCATAACTGCAAAAGTGTTGCCACTGCAGGAGTTTGTGCACTAACTGACCTGTCGATTGTTTCCGATAAATGTTCTGTGGGATTCATATCGGTCTACCTGAGTGGTCAATTCACTGTCAATCTTCAAACCTATCGCGAACAGTTGTGGCGCGGTGACATGACGCATTGACATCCATAAAAATTCCATGTTTGTTTAGTAACATGAAGTCTATGGTCTACAAGTAGCCGAAAATAACCATTTCCAGTCAATGATCGGCTCAGTTGGACAAGAGGATCCAGTTCATTCCATGTAAGTGCAGCACGCACCATTATGGAGCAACCAGCAGCTTTCACAATGCCTTGTTGACAAGCTGGGTCCATGGTTTTCATGCACCACACTCGAATCCTATCATCAGCTCATACAAACTGAAATTGGGGGTTATCTGACCAGGTCACGGTTTTCCAGTCGTCTAGGGTACAACCGATATGGACATGAGCCCAGCAGAGGTGCTGCACACGATGTCGTGCTTTTAGCAAAGGCACTCACGTCTATCACCTGCTGCCATTAACGTCAAATTTTGCCGCAGTGCTCTAATGTCTGCCTTCATTTTAGGTCCCACATTGATTTCTGTGGTTATTCCACGCAGTGTTACTTGTCTGTTAGCACTGACAACTATACACTGCTCTCGATAGTTAAGTGATGGCCATTGTCCACTGCGTTGTCCCTGGTGAGAGGTAATGCCTTAAATTTAGTACTCTCAGCACACTCTTGACATTTTGAATCTCGGGATATTGGTTTCCCTAACGATTCCAGAGATGGAATGTCCCATGCGTCTAGCACCAACTACCATTTTGCGTTCAAAGTCTGTTAATGCGCGTCGTACGGCCACAATCATCTCGGAAATCTTTTCACGTGAATCACCTGAGTACAAATGACTGCTCCGCCATCATATTGTCCTTTTAACCTTGCTTACGCGATACTACCACCATCTGTATATGTGCACATCAGCATCCCATAACTTTTGTCACCTCAGTGGAAACTGCCGTCTTCAGTTCTATAAGTAGGCAGTGTTAGTTACATCTACAGTGATTTAAACTAGTGTGTCACAAGAACATACAGTGTGCACAAGAAAGTCGATGCATTACAATAACACGAGAGACGTGCAACCAAGATGTATGTAACGTACCGACTTTATTGTGCTCATTATATAATCTTCTTGTTTCATAGTAGTTTAAATCGTTGTATGATGTAACTATCACTGCTAGGTTTCATGGATCTGAAGACGGCAGGTCTGTTAACATATTGATCTTGATAAAGTCTACAGTATTGATTTATAGATCGCCTCTTGTATCGACTGATCATGTTAGGCAGCCACAACAACGTAGAATGCTACAAGAGCAGTGCGGTAAGTCAGCCATGGGCCTTGCTGGCATTTGCCTTAAGAGGTTTCGGAAATTCTAGAGAGTACAAAGCTATTTCTTACCAATAGCGACCCCTTTTATGACGAGACAAGTGCTGAAGAAAAGTTATTTACTCTTTAATTAGTAATTATTAAGAATTACAGAACTATTTAATCCAAAATTTGGACTAAGCATGTATGTAGATATACCTCTAGCTCGCACTGAATTTGCATCGGATGTTGACATCCGAAGTCATGGCTTTCTTGGTTATTGTAATTTTTTAAAGAGACATTAAGTAAAAAAATCGAGGTTGCCGCTTGAGTAATTTAATGTTGTACATCTCGCGATGGATTCATTTTGGCTAGATTACCATCCTGAGACCATATGCGAAAGCTACATATTTTTTTTTATTTTTTTATAATGTTGGTTAATCATACTTTCGGATACGCAAATTTCGTACTTACACTCATAAACCATCAGTGGTCGCTGTCACTCTGTTTTGTATTACAAAATGGTGTAGGTTTAGTACTTTTACGCTTTAAGCTGTTTTGCAATTTGCACCTGTTGTTAATGATCCTTTCGTGTCACTCTTATAGTTTCTTGTCGTATCGTCAGGTTTGATAGACTGGCAGTTGTGACAGTTTATCAAGGATGATATAAGAATCAGTTGCCGTGTTGTGTAGACGTTATCATTGCGAGCTGTATCTAAGATCTTTGTAATCAAAGCATCTGTGGGTAGGAACTTCATAAAAATTTTGAATGAAATTTTTATGTTCTAAATCCGTTTGTTCATTAAAAATTTTATTGAATTCCTAACCAAAGATAACGGAGAGATACAACTACTCACAAACACTTTGATTACAAAGATCGTACACAAGGCCCGAAGTGATGACATCAACAAACCATAGCAACTGTAACTATATTGCATGTGTGGACATCAGCCACTACTGCCAGTGTGCCAGAACTGACGATGAAGTTAGATTATTAAATTTACATGAGAGTATCATTAACAACGGGAGCAAAACATAAAACAGCTTATAGCATAAGAGATTTAAACCTACACCATGTTGTAACGCAATACAGAGCGACAGTGACCACTGAAAATACCGGGTGATCAAAAAGTCATTATAAATTTGAAAACGTAATAAACCACGGAATAATGTAGATAGAGAGGTAAAAATTGACACACATGCTTAGAATGACATGGGGTTTTATTAGAACCAAAAAAAAAAAAAAAAAAACGGTCACAAAATGTCCGACAGATGGCGCTGGACAGCAAAACTGCTACCGTGACGGGTGAGAGGTACGCCGATACGTTACAGAATCGCATCATCCCCAGCCTGGCCGATAAATACCTGCTGGAACGTACGATGTTTATGCAGGATGGCACTCCAGTGCATATTGCTAGACGCGTGAAAGATCTCTTACGCGCGTCGTTTGGTGATGATCGTGTGCTCAGCTGCCACTTTCGTCATGCTTGGCCTCCCAGGTCCCCAGACCTCAGTCCGTGCGATTATTGGCTTTAGGTTTACCTGAAGTCGCAAGTGTATCGTGATCGACCGACATCTCTAGCAATGCTGAAAGACAACATCCGACTCCAATGCCTCACCATAACTCCGGACATGCTTTACAGTGCTATTCACAACATTATTCCTCGACTACAGCTATTGTTGTGGAATGATGGACATATTTAGCATTTCCTGTAAAGAACATCATCTTTTCTTTGTCTTACATTGTTATGCTAGTTATTACTATTCTGATCAGGTGAAGCGCCATCTGTAGGACATTTTTGAACTTTTGTATTTTTTTTGTTCTAATAAAACCCAATGTCATTCCAATCATGTGTGTCAATTTGTACCTCTCTATCTACATTATTCCGTGATTTATTCAGTTTTCAAATTTATACTGACTTTTTGATAACCCGGTATATGGACAAATGTAGCAAATTTGAATATCCGAAAATATGATTAACCAACATTATAATAAAATAAAAGATGCTGTGTAACTTTCGCAGGTGGTCTGAAGATGGCAATCTAATCGAAACGGATCCATTACAAGAAATACATCATTAAAACACTACAGCAGCAATCTGGATTTTATTACATAATATCCCTAAGAGATACGTTCTACGTTGCGGACCCATTGGATCGTAAATAATATTGAAAGAGGCATTTTACGGTGATGACACTGTGGTGAGACTGCATTCATAGTGAAATATTTTAGGTCTCGTGATTTTTTTAATTATCTGATTATAGAAAATGAACGCCCCACTTGACTAACCATATTTTGTCGTTGTATAGCAAATGAGGTACTTTGAAAACAAGTAGACTAACTGGTATGAAAAGCTTTCGGCATTATTGAAATTCTTATCGGCTTATCGCAGGGCATCAGTTCTCACTTGCTGGTAGCTTTGCATTTAACGTGTATCGCAGCAGTGGCTTACGCGCTACCTTAAACGAGAACTCCGGGAAATAGGGCAGGGAAGTGGAAGTGTGCTTATGAGCTGGTACGCTGTGGAAGCGAGCAATAAATTAGTGTCGCTGTAGGTGGCGGGAAGGGCAGGGAAGCGGCGAGTGGCGCGGCGCCTGCAGCAGACAGCAGGCAGCAGGCAGCTGGAGCAGCGAGGAGGACAGGAACAGAGTGACGCGACGCGCTCCACGCCGATATTAAAGCGGAGCGGCCGCTCCGGACAGCCGCCTCTGTACCGCCGCCCGTCACTTCGACTGGTGCTCCCAATACGTCAGACGGTGGGGCGCTGCATTCCGACCCAGAGAGCACGCTGGAACATCTCTCACTTCTGTCTGCTGGATCTTAGAAGGCACTTACTAGATGACCGCTGCTGAACGCTATTGTATCAACATTTTCTCAATTATTGCAGTTTCCACAATAACTCGTTGCCAGATACTTCGTAAACTTGCAATTTAATTTTTTAAGTATGGTTTTAAGAGGGAAAAATTTTGGGCAGGTGCGAGCAGGAGTCGCACACTGGGAGCTCCGTACAAACTCAGTGTGTGTACAGATAGTTCAGTCCGCAGCTCGTGGTCGTGCGGCAGCGTTCTCGCTTCCCACGCCCGGGTTCCCGGGTTCGATTCCCGGCGGGGTCAGGGATTTTCTCTGCCTCGTGATGACTGGGTGTTGTGTGCTGTCCTTAGGTTAGTTAGGCTTAAGTGGTTCTAAGTTCTAGGGGACTGATGACCATAGATGTTAAGTCCCATGGTACTCAGAGACATTTTGAACAGACAGTTCAGCCATCCCGGGAATCGAGGACCTCGACGACTTTTACCTGTTATCGACATTGATACTGGCAAGATATCTGTTCCTGCGATTCCAAAACTTTCCAGAGTGTTTTAATTTCAAGTCTGAAGTTGGATAACAAATGACAAAACAAATATTTTTTTCTTGTGATAAAATTACAGATTAACAATTTTCTCTTTTCCTTTTCTTGGACTGTGAAACGTTTCTTCCTGACGAATTTCATGATTCTACCTCAACGGGAAGTTCCGCATAGTTTTTAATGAGTGAGTCTGCGAGTATCGAAATATGTGAAATAAACGGCCGTAGCTTTTGATTGCACTGACTTGGAAGCTAACCTTCATTGTACCACCAAGGGATCAAAGATCTTAGTATGTGACATAAATTTCAACTTGGTACGCCTATCCTTCCTGAGAGAAAGAGGTCGTGACAGACGAAGGAACTGTCAGACAGTATGATAACAAACGACAAGAAATTTTTTTCGTGTGACATAATTACAGATTTACAATTTGCGGATTTTTCCTTTGGTTGTACTGTGAAACCTTGCTTCTTGCCATATTTCATGATTCTAGGCCAACGGGAAGTATTTTATAATTTTTGATGACTGAGTTTGTATCAAAATTTGTGACCTAAATGGCCGTAGGTTTTGGCTGAATTGACTTAGAAGCTTACATTTATTACAACGCAAAGTGAGTATCACCTTAGTATATGACACAAATTTTAATTTCATACTCTGTTCATTCCTGAGAAAAAGAGTTTCTGACAGACAGACAAATAAATGCACAACAAAGAGATCTTGTAAGTTTAAGGCTGATGGATGTATACGAACTGTGTCCTGAGCAAAAATACTGCTTAGTTTGCAGCAGTGGACTCCACTTCTTTCCGAATGGGTGGAGAAGACCATATTGCATAAAAAGTGAGAAGAAAAGTACGGCCTGATAAAGTCACGAATCATAATTGGAGCAATAGAAGGGAGGTGTTTTAATACACTGAACATTAACAGTTCTTAAATGTGTAAGTGAGGTGTATTGTCTCAACAGTCAGGTCTGCAGGACGCGTAAGTGTTGTGCGAGGCGGCTCCACAATTGCGGCAAAATACACTTAGTCTTTGCTCATATTCCATGAATAATGTACAGGGTGACCCAAAAGCCTGTTAATATTTGGAAATGCACTAATTCAAGGAATAATGTAGATAGAGAGGTAAACTTGGCACCAGGAGCGAATTGTATAGTTTCATTTATGTGCTTTCATAATTTAGTTTCTTGAGTTTCTGCGTGTTAATTTAATATTTAATACACACCATTCTCGCATTTTCGTTTGCGTCGGAAAGTAAACTGATTTTCTGAGATATTACAAGCTCCTAAAAAGGAAGCCGGCCGGAGTGGCGGAGCGGTTCTACGCGCTTTAGTCTGGAACCGCGCGACCGCTACGGTCGCAGGTTCGAATCCTGCGTCGGGCATGGATGTGTGTGATGTCCTTAGGTTAGTTAGGTTTAAGTAGTTCTACGTTCTAGGGGACTGATGACCTCAGCAGTTAAATCCCATAGTGCTCAGAGCCATTTGAACCTAAACAGGAGCGAATTATTTAGTCTCCCCTGAGTGCTTAAATAGTTCAGTTTTTGAAGCTTTGGGTATTAATCTAAATTACTAGACACAGTTCTTGCGTTCTCGTCAGTGTCTACAGTAGAGTTCCGCAGGTTGTAACGATAGTCCGTCTGTCTGCGTAGTGTAGTTTTCCACGGTCTTAGTATGGATTGGGACTGTGACTGCTGTATGCGCGTGCGAGCAGAATTGGTGACACTTCGCGTGCTGAGTGTGATGTTATAAACATAGGAAACTATGAGTAAGAATTACAAACAGTCCGACTCATAGCCACAAACAATGGTTACAACGCCCGTATACTACAAAACTCGACCAAAAAATTAAAACACAACTAAAGAAAAATCAAAACAAGCAGAGAACACAAACACCAAAGAGCCCCATAGACAATGCAACACACGCGGAAACACTAAACAATGACGGTCATGACATGAATAACGGACGCAGTGGTTAGCCCACTGGACTCGCATTCGGGAGGACGACGGTTCAATCCCGTCTCCATCCATCCTGATTTAGGTTTTCCGTGATTTCCCTAAATCGTTTCAGGCAAATGCCGGGATGGTTCCTTTGAAAGGGCACGGCCGATTTCCTTCCCAATCCTTCCCTAACCCGAGCTTGCGCTCCGTCTCTAATGACCTCGTTGTCGACGGGTCGTTAAACACTAACCACCACCACCACCATGAATAACGGAAAAAGATGGTATACTCTTATATACAAACGCAAAGCAACACATAAGATAGCAAATATACTAAAGAAACAGGGGATTACACATAGCTTACAGAACAAGAAAAACACTCCCATCACATTTGCGAACAACTGACAAACCACATAAATACCAAGGAACGGGTATATACCAGCTAGAGTGCCAAGAATGTAAATCAATACAACTGGGAATGACAAGCAGGAACTTCAAAACCAGAATTAAAGAAGTTGGAAATATAAAAATAGCCCTTCTACCTTCACCGAACACCTGATAAAACATGGACACGAACTATCCAACATGAAATTTTACATGACAGTTATCAGAGTGAATAATCACAACAAAAAGTTCCTAACGCTACAATAAAACTTTCACACACAAAGAACCGTTGCAATGGAAAAGAAGGTACACAATGACCAAATCCATATAAGCAATAACTCTCTGATCATGCAAGATACCAAAACAACAACAAACCGAAATGTAACGAGAATAAATAATTAATGAATTTCTTTCCACCCTTCTCTCCCCCCCTCCCCCAACCAAACACACACACAGAAACACATTTTTATAAAAACATTTACACACACACACACACACACACACACACACACACACACACACAAGCGCACAAAAATGAGAAAAAAATACATCAAACCACAACACAAATAAATAAAGACAATTGCACAATAACAGTTGGCAACGCTACACATCGAAAACAAATATGTTGATCGCAAAACGGAAAATGCAAGTGATATGTGCGATGTGATAAATGTGGGTAAAAGAACGCCAGAAATCGGCCAGCTGGAGTATGGAAAATAACGAATACATCTCCAGGACCACACACATGAGTTAACAGCCCTGGAAATCGTAACACCGAACGATAAGTTCACATTACAAATTTAGTGCTACAGAAGTTGATTTTAATCCTAAAAACAAGAGAAAAACACGACAAAATGTAATGTAGCAGCATATTATATCCACACCATAAAACATTTTTTGTATGTAAAAGAAGGAAACATGTATTACAGGCCACTGACGATGCTTCCCAAATAAATGATGCGAAACTCGCGTGGCAACAGAAAACCCTCTGCTAGACACTTAAATGATATTTTCAGAGTATCCACGTAGATGTACATGTAAATAAAGCCTGAAATGACTTTTATTGAAAACAACGAGTTTTATTGAAGGCAACAGTTGACACTGGACAGCAACACGCCAGTGATGTCCCATCAGAATTGTATATAAAACGAGATGTAGTGAGAGAGGAAGTCAGGTCCCCAGATCCGTGTGATTATTTTTTGTGGGGTTACCTCAAGTCTAAGCGATCGTCCGATCTCATTATGGATGATAAAAGACAATATCCGACGGACGTTTCCCACCATACCTACTGATATGGTGTACAGTGCTGTTCAAAAGAGGTATTGTTGATTAATGACTGCCGACGTGTTGCGCATTTGTTACAAAGAAGATCGTCTTTATAAATTTTTCCAATCCATATGTGGCATACAGCAAACCAGTGCTTAACAGTATCAGTTAAAAACAGTTTGGTTGCAACTTTAGTTTTTTCTTTTTCTTTTTTGTTTTTCAACGACGCGTTTCGCCTTATTTACCCACCTTTAGGTTTTCTTTCCTAGATGGACGCGAGAGGTACCAAGATCAGCATAACGCGTTCCCGTTCACAGGAGCGAGTAACAGAGTAAGATGGGGGTTCAGGTTGTTGTTGTTGTTGTGGTCTTCAATCCGGAGACTGGTTTGATGCAGCTATCCATGCTACTCTATCCTGTGCAAGCTTCTTCATCTCCCAGTACCTACTGCAGCCTACATCCTTCTGAATCTGCTTAGTGTATTCATCTCTTGCTTTCTTTCTACGATTTTTACCCACCACGCTGCCCTCCAATACTAAATTGGTGATCCCTTGATGCCTCAGAACATGTCCTACCAACCGATCCCTTCTTCTAGTCAAGTTGTGCCACAAACTCCTCTTCTCCCCAATCCTATTCAATACCTCCTCGTTAGTTATGTGCTCTACCAATCTAATCTTCAGCATTCTTCTGTAGCACCACATTTCGAAAGCTCCTATTCTCTTCTTGTCTAAACTATTTATCGTCCATGTTTCACTTCCATACATGGCTTCACTCCATACAAATACTTTCAGAAACGACTTCCTGACACTTAAATCTATACTTGATGTTAACAAATTTCTCTTCTTCAGAAACGCTTTCCTTGCCATTGCCAGTCTACATTTTATATCCTCTCTACTTACCATCATCAGTTATTTTGCTCCCCAAACAGCAAAATTCCTTTACTACTTTAAGTGTTTCATTTCCCAATCTAATTCCCTCAGCATCACCCGACTTCATTCGACTACATTCCATTATCCTCGTTTTGCTTTTGTTGATGTTCATCTTATACCCTCCTTTCAAGACACTGTCCATTTCGTTCAACTGCTCTTCCAAGTCCTTTGCTGTCTCTGACAGAATTACAATGTCATCGGCGAACCTCAAAGTTTTTATTTCTTCTCCATGGATTTTAATACCTACTCCGAACTTTTCTTTTGTTTCCTTTACTGCTTGCTCAATATACAGATTAAATAACATCGGGGAGAGGCTACAACCCTGTCTCACTCCCTTCCCAACCACTGCTTCCCTTTCATGTCCCTCGACTCTTATAACTGCCATCTGGTTTCTGTACAAATTGTAAATAGCCTTTCACTGCCTGTATTTTACCCCTGCCACCTTCAGAATTTGAAAGAGAGTATTCTAGTCAAAATGCACCACAGCGTCGTGTGCTAGTACTGAAGCCTAGTACTAGCACACGACGCTGTGGTGCGTTATGCTTACTACCTGAGCCCCCATCTTACTCTGTTACTCGCTCCTGTGAACGGGAACGCGACATGCAGATCTTGGTGCCTCTCGCGTCCATCTAGGAAAGATAACCTGAAGATGCCTAAATAAGGCGAAACGTGTCGTTGAAAAATAAAAAAATAAAATTGTAACCCTGACTGTTTTTAACTAATACTAATATGATCGTCTTTGCTAAAAAAAAATCAATTGTTATGTTAATATTGCTTTTAAATCATACGAAGCGCCATCCGTTCGTAATTTAGTGCCCTTTTATTAGTTTCAGTAAAACCTCATATCATTTCAAGCGTGCGTGTCAATTTTTATCTCTCTACCTACATTATTTCGCAAAGTATTTGAATTTTCAAATGTTAACGGACATACGGGGCAACCTGTATTTGCATGTCAAAGCCAGTGGAGTGGCCGAGCGGTTCTAGGCGCTAGAGTCTGGAACCGCGCGACCGCTACGTTCGCAGGTGCGAATCCTGCCTCGGGCATGGATGTGTGTGATGTCCTTAGGTTAGTTAGGTTTAAGTAGTTCTAAGTTCTAGGGGACTGACGACCTCAGCAGTTAAGTCCCATAGTGCTCAGAGCCATTTGAACCATTTTTGCAAATCAAATTTTCTGGGAAAGGACTTTGTTTGATGATTGTAAGTTATTTTGAGTGGTATAAATTCGTTGACTTAGAAGCTGCCGTACAACTGCAAAGATTATGTCAGTCATCACACTATTACTGCAATGCTTGTAGGTAAGTTCGACGTCTTCACTATTCCAATGTGTACTGCCTCACCGTTGTGATCATCTGGTTGCGACGAGAGAGAAATTAGTTATTTTGTTATCAGTTACATTGTTTGTTGGGAAAATATCAGCATTTCCTGAACTATCCTGGTGATGTGATAGGAAACGTATCCAGCTAAATTCACGTAAAATACGGGAGGGAAGACCAAATAGGTTACAAAGTGATGGCAAAAATTTCTGAAATGTCTCCTACGGTTAGGCCACGTCCGACTACCCATCCCATCCTCTTCAAATTAGACTTTTAAGAATACGAGGATATGGAGTAACGGCTATAAGTGCATTACCTTAATAAACTACTGGCCATTAAAATTGCTACACCACGAAGATGACGTGCTACAGATGCGAAGTTTAACCGACAGGGAGAGGATGCTGCTATATGCAAATGATTAGCTTTTCAGAGCATTCACACAAGGTTGGCGCCGGTGGCGACACCTACAACGTGCTGACATGAGGAAAGTTTCCAACCGATTTCTCATACACAAACAGCAGTTGACCGGCGGTGCCTGATGAAACGTTGTTGTGATGCCTCGTGTAAGGAGGAGAAATGCGTACCATCACGCTTCCGAATTTGATAAAGCGCCTATCACGATTGCGATTTATCGTATCACGACATTGCTGATCGCGTTGGTCGAGATCCAATGACTGTTAGCAGAATATGGAATCGGTGGGTTCAGGAGGGTAATACGGAACGCCGTGCTGGATCCCAACGGCCTCGTATCACTAGCAGTCGAGATGACAGGCATCTTATCCGCATGGCTGTAGTGGATGGTGCAGCCACGTCTCGATCCCTGAGTCAACAGATGGGGACGTTTGCAAGACAACAACCATCTGCACGAACAGTTCGACGACGTTTGCAGCAGCATGGACTATCAGCTCGGAGACCATGGCTGCTGTTACCCTTGACGCTGCATCACAGACAGGAGCGCCTGCGATGGTGTACTCAACGACGAACCTGGGTGCACGAATGGCAAAACGTAATTTTTTCGGATCAATCCAGGTTCGTGTACAGCATCATGATGGTCGCATCCGTGTTTGGCGACATTGCGATGAACGCACATTGGAAGCGTGTATTCGTCATCGCCATACTGGCGTATCACCCGGCGTGATGGTATGGGGTGCCATTGGTTGCACTTCTCGGTCACCTCTTGTTCGCATTGCCGTCACTTTGAACAGTGGACGTTACATTTCAGATGTATTACGACCCGTGGCTCTACCCTTCATTCGATCCCTGAGAAACCCTACATTTCAGCAGGATAATGCACGACCGCATGTTACAGGTCCTATATGGGCCTTTCTGCATACAGAAAATGTTCGACTGCTGCCCTGGCCAGTACATTCTCCAGATCTCTCACCAATTGAAAACGTCTGGTCAATGGTGGCCGAGCAACTGGCTCGTCACAATACGCCAGTCACTACTCTTGATGAACTGTGGTATCGTGTTGAAGCTGCATGGGCAGCTGTACCTGTACACGCCATCCAAGCTCTGTTTGACTCAATGCCCAGGCGTATCAAGGCAGTTATTACGGCCAGAGGTGGTTGTTCTGGATACTGATTTCTCAGGATCTATGCACCCAAACTGCGTGAAAATGTAATCACATGCCAGTTGTAGTATAACATATTTGTCCAATGTATTTCTTTTTGGTGTAGCAAGTATGTAAGCATATCAGTGTGTTGGTTGTATTTTCTCTGCGTCTTCCCATAAAGATGTCACAAATCTATAGGCTGATGTTTTCTGCACAGCCATACAGCACCACTAAGTGGACTATGCCTGTTAGTACATACTAACCGTTCTGTGTCCACGCGTCCACACTTAAGCTCCTGACGTGTTGCCAATGGGAAAATAAGCATTAATGGATTGCTCTTGCTACATGAGCCTGGAGCTACTAACAAACCTAAAAACATACGACCTGTGACGGCTATAATTATTATTCTACAAATTACGGAAATACTGATGTGATGTTATCAGTACACCGTCATGAGTCATTCACACATATATCTGCACTTACACCATCCCAGAAATGTTGCTACTAACTTCGAAGGGTCGTAGATGGTGTCTTGAGGAACAATTCAAAGTAGTAACAAATGTCCGGAAACTTCATCGAGCGAAGCAACAAGCGTCAAAGCGCGTGCCACGAAGCTATCCCTTCGACAGCAAACATTACTATACACTAACGGACTGTAGGTAGAATATTTCGGAATGTTGTTTGTCATTCAGTAAACGGGTCTGATTGCAATAATCGGCAGTGGAATAGATGACGCTAGCTATTGCGTAGACAGGTCTTGTCTCCTATGAATGTGTTGCTCCATTGCCTTAGTGGATGACATTTTCTGACATGGGTTTCCATCCGCAGTTTATTTTTTTTTTCCTGTGGGCCGAAAAACACTGGATAGTTTAGAGAGTTTCAGGAGAAAAATAACTGTTGATGGAAACCCTTGTCCGAAACTGTAATCCACGAAGACAACAGAGCATCGCATTCATAGGAGACAAGGACTATCAACGCAGTAGCTAGCTCCATCTTCTCCACTGGCGATCGTGGCAGTCAGTCGCGATCACTGAATAAACAAAAATACATTGCAAGCCGTTACGCCTACTGTTCGTCAGCGTAAAAAGTCACGTTTGCTACCGAAGGTGTGGTTTAATAATAATTATAATGTTAATAATAATAATATTTATTCAACATGGAATAATCAAATACAATCCCTCAGATTATTCCTCTGAATACGTCAGTTTAGTAATTACAAACTAAAGATTTGTTTGTATTAATAAATTTTACATTTTGATGGATTTTACATTTGGTAGTATACAATCACAATACTGCAAATATTGTTTTTATCAACATTATATTAGTTGTAGGTTACTTAAAACTATGAGCTTGACATACTTATGAAGCACTTTTCATACAGATATAATACTGGTATAGGGAACGAAAAGGGTTTTCAATTAGAATTCTTTTTAGCTGATCTTTTAATTTGTTAGTAGGAAGGGTTGTGAGACGTTTTGGTAGGGCATTGGCTAGCTTCAACCCAGCATGAAGTGCATTTTTTTCGGTCACAGCTGAAATTTGGATTTATTGTTTTCACAAGCAATATAACTTTCAATATGTATACACCTATACTGGTAAGCACACCTGATTTTGGGAACAGATTCCGACATGATTCTCGAGGTTTGGCACCACAAATAATTCTGATAACTTTTTTCTGTAGTATTAATAATGTACTTAGGTTGGCTTGAGTTGTTGCACCCCATATTTCTACAGCATAGTTTAAGTTTGATAAGAATACGGTATGATAAGCAGTTTTTAGTACACACATGTCCTTACAATATTTGCTAATCATATTTGTAGCAAACACATTCTTCTACAGCTTACATTCTAAGGAATCAATATGCATGTCCCATTTGAGGCTGTCCTGGATTGTAATTCGCAAGAACTTGTCCATTGTTTCTTTTTTACAATGTCATTCCCTATGGATAGTTTCATGTCAAATTCTATTTGTTTCCTTGTGTTAAATTCCATCATTGGAGTATTCGAAGCACTTACATTTAGATGGCTTTCATTAAAATACTTGACTATCTCATAGTTACACTGTTGCGCAGTACCTCCAGACTCTCATAGTCTTTGTGTTTACACACTATTGATGTGTCATCTGCATACAATATTTTTGTACAGTTAGGAGAACAATACTGTATATCATTAACATAAATCAAGAAAAGAAGGGATCCCAAGACAGAGTCTTGACGCACTCCATATTTGATATCAGTAATTTGAGATTTGTAAGATCCACTGGTTCTTTTAAGCAAGACAAATTGTTTTCTATTGCTCATATACGATTTTATTAGCTCATAGCCATTTCCTCTGATACCCAGATTCCACAGCTTGTCAAGTAATATGGTGATGTTGACACAATCAAAAGCTTTTTCTAGATCAAGGAACACTCCAGTTACCCACTCCTTGTTCTCTATGGCCGTTATTATTTTGTCTATTAATTGTGCTGCTGCTACTGATGTTGACTTGTTTTACATAAAGCCATTCTGATTTTAAAATATTACATTGTGTTGACTTAGGAATGTCGTTAGTCTAGTATAAATAACTTTCTCAACTACCTTAGAAAATGCAGGTAAGATTGAGATAGGGCGGTAGTTTTCAATTTTAGATTTATCACCTTTCTTGTAAATCGGGGTTACTTGTGCTGTCTTTAGACTATCTGGGAAACAACCTGATGCAATTACATCATTTACTGCTGTGACCATGGCATCAGATATGTTGTCTATGCATCTTTACAGTGTACTGATAGACAATCCATCATAGCCTGCTGATTTTGTATTTTTAATGACATTACTATATTTTTGACTTCCTTGTTATTGGTTGGGGCCAAGTAAATGCTTTGTTTGATCGGAATGCCCCTATATCTATGCTGAAAATTCTTAAAATGGTCATTGACAGATTTTCCAACAGAAGAAAAGTACTCATTAAAACCATTTGCAATCTGACATTGACATTTCATGATATGCCCTTTATGGTTTATAGTAAAATCACTTGTTGATCTGTCCTTACAATCCCTAAAGCTATTTATTACTTTCCAAACAGGTAAACCTGTGTCAGTAGAGTTTCTTAACATTGTGGCTACATATTTACTTTTAGTTTCTAGCAGAAGATCTTTGTAGTAATCCTGATAGTTCTTAAATTCTACCTTTAGTCTATTATTATTGTTATTATTTATCATTGCATATTGGAAAAGTCGAAGTTTCTCTCTTGCTGTTTTTACTTCACGATTTATCCAGTTATTTTTTTGTATCTTTTTGCAGTCATTTACGGTAAAGGTCACTTCTGGACATGAGACATTGAAGCAATAATAAAAATCTGATGAAAAATCACTGAAAATAATGCTGTTTTTTCACCCCATTGTAAGCTTTTCAACAAACTGTTGAAATCTTTAACATTGTCATCATTGGTGATTCTTTTTGTCACATATTGTTTCTCTTTCCTATTGACATAAAGATTTTCAGCTTCTATCAATACCTGTACTGCATGGTGCTCAGAAATGGCAAGCTTCAGAACTGATGCACTGCATGTAAAGTGGGACTTGTTTGTTATAATGTTGTCAATGCATGATTTTACACTATTGACCTCTCTAGTGGGCTCGTTTATCAGAAATGTTAAGTTGAGCTAGTATTAGCTTTAGTTTTTAGATACAGAGTCATTGGACAGCAATTCAATGTTTATATCTCCAGTTAGTATTATGTTAACCCAGCCATTTTTATTGCTGTGTTTACTGTCAATGTCAACAAGCAGGTCATTAAGAACATCAAAGAAACTATCTAGGCTACCAGATGGAGGTCTGTATAGGCCTATAATAATTAAGTTCTCTTTCCCCCACTTATAATTAATTGCTGCTAGTTCTATTACACCCTGAATGCTGAAAGCACTTACATCTATTACACTATAATTACTACCACTGGCTGCAAAGATAGCTAACCCACCACCACGTTTCTCTTTTCTACTGAAGGCATAGCAAAAGATCATGGAAAGTGGCTTACATACACTAATTAGCTCATCTGTGTACCAGTGTCCACTTATAACTAAAACATCAGGGTTATCAATTGCTGCAATGGTATCCAACTCGTTGTGCTTATTGCCAAGACTTTGAAAGTTCTGCTGAATTAATTTGAAAGTGAGTTTGGATTGTTGAACGCTTGATGGGCGTGTCACCCTACCAGAACCACTTATACATCTATCCCTAAAAAAGAAATATCAGTTGACAGAGTGGGTTTGGTATTTTTCACTATCCATTTATTCAGGTTGGTCTGTTTCCATGTACTGGGAGCCAAGGAAGAATCAGCTTTACCTGGTGTTTTCAGCAGCTATTTGTCCAATGTCGTCTGTCTATAGCCATTCCTGCAGTCTTCTTGTGTTGTGGAGCACTCATTCATCGAATGTGTGTGTTTTAAGTATACGTTGTTCCTAGCATCTACGACAATTTCACAAATAATGGACGCTAAGTGACCTATAACTTTCGACACTCTGCAGCATCGTTAGACGATGTTTCTGTACACGGTTTCGTATCCTCGATTTGTTCCTCTACAGCCCCTCGAAGTTTGTCGCAACATTTCTGGGACAGCTTGTGTTCATAGTGAAACTACCTCTTTAATTATTTCTTTTTTACTAAACACTGACCTACAGAATTGTCCCTGACAAAGACAACTCAAACTTAACCTATTCATTTATTACCCACAATATACAAGCCCAACGCAATCTGACTGCTATACGTTGACAACATGACTTTCAATAATTAACACAAAAGAATAGCCCTGAATTGCAAGAAATCGTAATAATAACACAAAACCAAGAAACATGAAATTAAAGAAATATAAAACGTCCTACAACTCTGTTAATTGTCTAAACTCATTTCAATCACAAATCCCAAGAGTACAAACCCCATTCTTTTTCATAAGTCACTTACTTCACAGAAAATCTTCATAACACTACTATAGGCTCTAACTACTAGGAGGCATATGGTTAGCGAAAGGAAGATTTAGTTGAAGAGCAAACAATCTATTTAGAAAATTTTACCTTATTCATGTGACAACCAGTTCCAAAAATTATATAGTTGTCAATAATTCCACTGCCCAAACATTGTCAACCAAACATCCATCACCGTACATTTCCTTGCGTGTTTTCTTAGAAACACATCATTTCATCTCACTTTACAATGCATGTCCTACCAATACAGAGCCTCCACTAAGAATATCATGTCCATACCCTTACCTACCCACTCGCTGACCGCTAGTCCGTCCAACCACAGAATCTCTTGCCGAAGGCGCAGAGCGCTGTCAGCGATATTAACACAGTCTGTAGCACTGACAACATACAAACAGGCTACTTACAATAGAAATACATTCTTGTATTTATTTTTCAGCACCGCTACACGCAAATAATTAGTACGATTACCTGAACATTTATTTAATGCATTACTAACACAAATTTACATCCAATTCGTATTAAAAGCATGTAAATTTGTCCAGGACGAAAACTAAGTCCCGTATGTGAATAGCCACTTCAGCAGTTAACACTTGTCCAGAATCAAGGTCAGATACCATATCGCTGTAAGGCTTTGGTGATCCCTAACCTCATGGGCTGTTTATTCGATGGCAGCAGATTTCAGACTTGTAGCAGTTATCTTGCGACTCTTTCTTAGACCATGCCCTCTGACCGAGAACTGGTGCAGACGGACTCCTGGATGCCGATAATAAACTGCAGGGTACCGAGGAATTTTGAACTTTGGCTCCACCGATGATCTGCTGAATCCCCAGCGAAGTCGCTTTTGAGTCGCTGAGCCGCGATTTGTAAAGCGGCGCGGATTATTTCACTTAATCCGCGCTATTGGCTGACGCTGCAGACAATAACGGGTGCCCCGCTTCTTTCACTCTGTAAGCATGAAGCTGACATCGTTGTGCACGATTGGAGCACATTACGAGGCGTGGCAAAATACGGCGGTCGCCGTTGGTGGCATCTGGGGTCCACCATTGAAGTTATCGCTGCTCTCGGCCTCGCCTAAAAGTAGGCATATTGACACACCACTACGACAGAAGGCTGGGCTATCCAGCAGGGATTGTAACGTGGGATAATACACTGACAGAAAAAAATCGCACCACCAAAAAATAATTAATGCAGAATAATGAAATTTCGCCAATAAATTTGTCTAGGTGACATTTAAATTATTAACATTGCAAGATCAGAGGTTAATATAAGCGCAAAATAAGCCATTGAAAATTGCTGTTACGTTAATAACCGGTGTAATAGCAAACGTACCTGAATTACGTTTTACAGGTGCCGCATGTTAGTTTGTGGGATTGAGTTCCATGCTTGTGCACTTGTTCGGTCACTAGAGGGACGGTTAATGTAGGTCGTGGATGACGCTGGAGTTGTCGTCTGATGATGTCCTATATCTGCCCCACTGGAGACAGATCTGGTGATCGAGCAGGTCGAGGCAACATGTCGACGCTCTATAGAGTATGATGGATTACAACAGCGGCATGTGGGCTAACGTTATGCTGTTGGAAAACAGCACCTGGATTGCTGTTCATGAATGTCAGCACAACACGTCGAATCACGGGATTGAAGCACAGATTTGCAGATAGGATGCGTGGGATAACAACGAGAATGCTCCTGCTATCATACCGAATCGCTCCCCTGACCATAACTGTAGGTGTAGGTCGAGTGTGTCTAGGACGCGTACAGGTCATTACTGGCGCCGAGGCAGAAACAGCTTTTATCAGTAAACGCGTCAGACCTCAGCCCTGCCCTCCAATGAGCTCTCGCTTGACACCACTGAAGTCGCCCTACAAGGCGTTTGAGTCGGAGCTGTCCTTCAAGTAACCGATTTGTAATCGATTGTTGTCCCCCTGTGATGCCAACTGCTGGTCAAATTTATGCAGCAGATGCGTTACGATGCTCCAGAGCCACACGCTGATCACGATGGTCTTCTTTCTCGCTAGTGTCAAATGGCCGTTCAGAGCCCAGTCTTCTTGCGACCGTACACTTCCGTGACCACCGCTGCCAGATAATGTATCGTCGCTAAATTCCTGCCAAGACTTTCTGCAATATAACAGAAGAAACATCCAGCTTCTGATAGCCTTATTACACGACCTTGTCCAACCTCAGTGAGATGTTGGTAATGGTGTCTTTCTCGCCTTAAAGGCATTTTTGATTAACATTAAGCTCACAGCGTCCAATCTCAAAGGTAACTAACGGTCACGATCATTACAGCGCGTAGTTAAAGAAAACCTGAACTGCATCCTTGTAGTGATGCTACTATTGCCACTTTTATGACACGAAATTTAAACAGAATTCATCTTTAAGATGTAGGAACACGTCTATCATCTTTCCTTTAGTCGCGCAACTCCTTCTTGGTGTTGCAACTTTTTTCCCGTCAGTGTATATAAGAACAGCGTTATGGTCTCAGACGTGCCAATCGGGTCCGAGCGATCGCTGTGTGAACCTCTGCCAATGACGTCATTCCATGCGGAATGGAGAGGAATGTGGTTAGCATTTTGTTCTCTCGATCGTTGTCGGTTTTCTTGACCTTTGAACAGCTGTTAACCAGTCGAGCAGCTCCTCAATCGGTCTCACGAGGCTGAGTGCACCCTGCACCAGTCGTCTCGACAAGGAAAGGTCCCTGCCAGTGCCAGAAACCGAACACAGGTCCCACGAATGTCAGTCAGCTACACTGACCACTCAGCTACATACGTAAGAAAGGAACTTTCGTATGATGTGTCTCTGCAAAAGTACCAAGGAACATACATGAATTTATATTACATTAATACTCCTTCCATAGATCATGAATACGACATTTCATAAAGATGTGGAATGCATCAGTTCAATGTAAAGTTTTTTTTTATAGCCAAAGAAACTGGTACACCTGCCTAATATCGTGTAGGGCCCACGCGAGCACGCAGATGTACCGCAACACGACGTGGAATGGACTCGACAAACGTAGCAAGTAGTGCTGGAGGGAACTGTCACTACGAATCCTGCAGGGCTGTCCATAAATCAGTAAGAGTACGAGGGGGTGGAGATCTCTTCTGAACAGCACATTACAAGGCATCCCAGATACGCTCAATAATGTTCATGTCTGGGGAGTTTTGTGATCAGCGGAGGTGTTTAAACGCAGAAGAGTGTTGCTGGAGCCACTCTGTAGCAATTCTGGACGTGTGGGGTGTCGCAATGCCCTGCTGGAATTGCCCAAGTCCATCGGAAAGCACAATGGACGAAAATGGATGCAGGTGATCAGAGCGTACGAGTCACCTGTCACAGCTTCATCTAGACATATCATGGGTCTCATATCACACCAACTTCACACGCCCCACACCTTAACAGAGCCTCCACCAGCTTGAACAGTCCCCTGATGACATGCGGGGTGTATGGATTCGTGAGCTTGTCTCCATACTAGTACACGCTCACCCACTCGACACAATTTGAAACAAGACTCGACCGCCCAGGCAACATGTTTCCAGTCATCAACAGTCCAAAGTCGGTGTTGACGGGCCCAGGAGAGGGATAAAGCTTTGCGTTGTGCACTCATAAAGAGTACATGAGAGGGCCATCGGCTTCGAAAGCCTATATCAATAATATTCCGTTGCATGGTTCCCTCGCTGAGACTTGTTGATGTCCCAGCATTGAAATCTGCAGCAATTTGCGGAAGGTTTGCACTCTTGTAACTTTGAATGATTCTCTTTAGTCATTGTTGGTCCCGTTCTTGCAGGATATTTTTCCAACCGCAGCGATGTCGGAGATTTGATGTTTTACCGAATTCCTGATGTTCACGGTACACACGTGAAATGGTCGTACGGGAAAAACCCCACTTCATCGATACCTCGGAGAGGCTGTGTCTCATCGCTCGTGCACCACGTTCAAACTCACTTAAGTCTTGATAACCTGCAGTAACCGATCTAACAACTGCGCCAGACACTTGTTGTCTCATATAGGCGTCGCCGACCACAGCGCCGTATTTTGCCTGTTTACGTATCTCTGTTTCTAAATACTGTCTGTCTGTCTGCCAGGTTTTAAATGCTATTTGGTAAATCACCAAGGCTTTTGTGGCACCATAATTCACACCCTTCTATCCAAAACTCAGATTTAACCCAGAGTAGTGAAGATCATCCTTTCTTCTAATGTTGCAGCGATGCACTTTGCTGTTATTTTTGTACTGGAATGGAATAACAAATTTCATGTGCTCTGCAAGGTGATCTTGGTTGGTCTCCAGCTATTATTCTGACTACACGGTTTTGTGCAATGAATACTACTTCTCTTAATGATGAATTACCAGAAAATATGATGCTAAATGAAAGCAGTGAGTAAAAACACGCATAGTAGGATAATTTACTGATACGTTTACCACCAATATTTGTAATAACCCTAGAAGCATAAGTAGCTGAACTCAAATATTTCAAAAACTCATCAACATGTTTCTTCCAATTCAATGTTTCTTCAGTGCACACACCCAGAAATTTTGAATATTTTGCCTTAACAACAGACTTCTGTTCAAAGTCCATATTTATCAATGGTGTTATGCCGTTTGCTGTGCAGAACTATATATAATGTCTTTTCTCAAAATTTTGTGAAGGTCCATTTGCACAGTACCACTCAATATTTTTCTGAAGTACATCATTTACAATTTCCTGGCTAATTCTTGTTCATTGGGTGTGATTACTATACCGGTACACGTATTATCAGGAAAAAGACGTAGCCATGTGTCTTGATGGATATAGAGAACAAAGTCATTAATTTATATTAAGAACAATAAGGGACCCATGACTGAACCCTGCGGGATACCATTCTTGATAAGTCTCCAATTGGACGACTCTGCTAAATTTTGCAGACCATCTGCACTGTTAAATTCAAGCTGTTGCATTTTTCCAGTTAAATATAAATGAAACCTTTTGTGAATTGTCCCATTCATACCACAACATTTAAGCTTATCTAGAAGAATTTCATAATTCACACAGTCAAAAACCTTTGAGAGATCACAAGAAAATCCCTCTGGGTGAAGTTCGGTTATACAGGGCATTTAACATTTGATCATGGAAAACATGTGTAGCATTTACTGTTGATAAACCTTTCTGAAAACCAAATTGGCATGTTGTTTGTACTTTATTTTTACAAATACGTGAAGTTACTACTGAAGAAATTACTTTTTCAAGAATTTTGGATAAAGCTGTCAGAAATGAGAATGGGTGGTAGTTGTTAGCATCAGACCTGCCCCCCCCCCCTTTATTTACAATGGTTTAACAGTAGCTTATTTCAGTCTATCGATAAAAATGCCCTGTTTCAATATGCCACTACATATGTGGCTGAGAATCCTACTTATCTATTGGAAACAAGCTTTTAGTACTCTGTTGGAAATGCCACCAATTCCATGCGAGTTTCTATTTTAAGGTGAGTTAATTATTTTCCTAATTTCAATAGGAGAGATGGGTTGAATTTCAATGTCATCAAGCTTGAATAGGTATTGCTTCTTCCATACAAAGCCTTGCATTTTCCAATGAACAGCTGGATCCAATTTTGTATACTATACTTAAAAATGGTTAATAAAAAGGATTTTCTACTTCTGCCTTTTGTTAACAATCTTTTCATTATCATAGAAATACAGTCGTACTCTGCTATTGGTTGCCCTGTTTTCCTTTTAATAATATTCCAAATTGTATTAATTTTATTATCAGAAGTGCAAACCTCAGACATAATGCGCTTACTTCTAGACTTCTTAATAAATTTTGTTAATACAGTGCAGTAGTTCTATAATGTTTTACTGCTTCTGGATCATTAGTCCTTCTAGCTGTAGGATATATATACCTTTTATGTTTACAAGATATTTTTATCATCATAGCACGATGAAACTAGGAAAATACGTAAAAAGAACTACTGCAGTGTAGTAAAGAAGGTAGCAAAGAAATACACAATGCAACGAACACAAATGAGACCTTTATTCAAAGTCAATAATTACACTGAAGACTCTGCGAATCGCCGGCCAGAGTAGCCGAGTGGTTCTAGGCGCTACAGTCTGGATCCGCGTGACCGCTAAGGTCGCAGGTTTAACCCTGCCTTGGGCATGGAAGTGTGTGATGTCCTTAGGTTAGTTAGGTTTAAGTAGTTCTAAGTTCTAGGCTACTGATGACCTCAGCAGTTAAGTCCCATAGTGCTCAGAGCCATTTGAACCATTTTTTCTCTGCGAATCCTGATGGTCCCCTGTATATTTCAATGGGTGGAATATTTTTCTTAACAGGATGTGTGATCACCAAGTACAGCAATACTTTCTCTGTAACACGCTGTACACAAGGCTGATAAGGAGTTCCTATGGTGGTGCATTCCATTACTCCAAAAGCGTAGCCGGCCGAAGTGGCCGTGCGGTTAAAGGCGCTGCAGTCTGGAACCGCAAGACCGCTACGGTCGCAGGTTCGAATCCTGCCTCGGGCATGGATGTTTGTGATGTCCTTAGGTTAGTTAGGTTTAATTAGTTCTAAGTTGTAGGGGACTAATGACCTCAGCAGTTGAGTCCCATAGTGCTCAGAGCCATTTGAACCATTTTCCAAAAGCGTGGCTGACAACTGCTGGATGTTCGCTGGTGCATGTGAACGGGCTGTAAAACGTATCCGCATTGCAGTACACACTTGCTCGATGGGATTTAAGTTGGGGAATAGGCAGGCCAGTCCATCCCCCCAATATTCTCTCGTTCAAAGACTTTCTCCATCTCCCCTGTTCAGTGCAGTTGCGCATTCTTGTCCACAAAAATGAAGTCACGCCACCTCTGAAAAGAAGCACGTGGTGAAGGACTATGGTTTGACAGCAACGTTGACTGATGAGTGAATAGTGTCGAAAGATTTGAAGGTCAATATAGACACGCAATATTAGGACTCCCCACATCACAACCATGACCACCAATACCATCATCTATGACAACGTTCCTGGGTGCATACTGCGTTCCTACCTGTCGCCATCCGAGGGTACTTTGTCGAACATGTACGTTCTAGTGGTCCAGGTGTTATGTTGTAGGGAGGCATAATGTTGTATGGGCGTACTGATCTCTAAATCTCTGAACACGGTACTCATAAGTCAACACTGTAGTCACGCTGTACTCCTTTACCTAAATTCATAGTGTCAGGGGTGCATTCGGCCATGACCTTATTTTAATGAGTGACAATGTGCCAGTTACACCGCTTGTATATTACAAATGACTAGCGAGTAAGTCAAGTAACTGGGGCGTTGTGGAAGGAGTTATAGACACCTTCTGTCACTGAGACAACGGAGAACTCACCGATAAATGACTGGTAAGTAGCTCGCACTCCTGTCGACTTTGATGTTGTCAGTCGCTTGTCTTGTGCTGTTTTGCTTGGTAGCAAGTACAGCGTGTTTTAATGGGATTCATTTGATTCTTCATGACTGTATCTTCTAGATCAGTGGTTCGCAATGTAGATGTTGTTAAACCACAAGTTGTATTTCCAAGAAGCTACTCCAGGCAGGTGTTAAAATGAATGTGCACAATGAGAAATACTGAATGCGAAAATAAAGCTATTGCCCTGTTTGACTATTCCCTAAGCAGATCTTAGGAGCTCGTATTACTCTTTAAGAAATAAATAACTTGATGAAACATAAATGAATGATTAATGGAACTAGTAACTACAAAATGATAAACGTTGTTTTTGCTTATACATTTGTTGTAGATTAAAACCCCTTTATACATCACTAATGTTTATATATCAATGTCCAATGAACACAAAGAGACACATATGAATTTCCTAACTAACATTACCGATCAATTGCCAAAATCTGCCCTTTTTATGTCTACGTGATCTGATATAAATAACGCGAGCTGACTGACATCATCTACATACCAAATAGTGGAGACTACTTCCAAAGGTCTACAGTGGTGTGCATCCACAGTGGAAATAAAGTTACGTAATCACGGCTATTTAGCTTTAAAGCCCTAACAAGCTGAAGCGATTAGCAATATCACCGCATGTACTGCATTCGGAGCGTCGGAGTGGTGGTTCTCGTACACGTCTGCGACGACAGAAGAACTTCAGCCACCAAATATATTTAAAAAATCATTCAAACATTAGGACGGCAGAAGGCAGTCCTCTGACTACTATAATCTAATACTGTCTTCTCCTTTCTGTGTTTTGTAGATGAGAAACGTGAACTCCCAGCCACATGGACAGAGTTCAGATAATGTCTCAACGTGAGTATAGACAGAAGGAGTGCTTTCAATCACTGAACGCTGTGTACTTAACAATGACTCCCAACCTGAAGACTAAGTCCAGACTCGTATAAATTCGGAGCAGTACAGTGGCTAACCTCCTGACAACGAAGACAGCAAGTCAGTCTGTACCAACAAAAGCTGATACTTAGCGACCATCAAACATGGGCGCTCAAAACGGAAGACCTCTTTCTCCCCACCGCTGACTTCCCAGCAAAGATCGGCTCCCCTCCCTCGTAATTTCAGAAGGCGAATCATATTCTCGAAACCACAGAATATTCTCCCTCTCTATAGGTTCTTCCGAACGCCGACCAACCATATTTTAGTCTTTTGTCGTGCGGCGTGGATAGTTTGCGAGGAAATATCTGTTCCCATTAATTGGGAATTCATATAATGGTACGCTTCTCAGAGTAAAAATCCTCGAAAATAACCTAGCCTGCGTGATTTCCAACGTAACACTTCCTTGTTCCTCTCTGCCGCATCCAAGATTATCAGAGTTTCCAAAGTATTATCTGGTTATCCTTCCGGTCTCGCTACAACACTGGCCGGCCGCCACTCAGGTGCCCCCAACGTCCGTCGTGGGCTACCTCCTGTGTTAAGCAGGACCGACAAACCTGAGCGGGCATTTCCTCCCAGGGCCTGAGTTACGGCTGCCGTTTCGTTTCCACTGGCGTTCCAACCGCTGTTACTATAGGCAATCATTCATAACACCGTTTTGATAATAAATCAATCACCTTTTATCCAATAAGCATTAACAACTATTTACAAGGTGTACGTGACAATGTCAGTATTCTTTAAATGTTCATATACAGGGTGAGTCACCTAACATTACCGATGGATGTATTTCGTAAACCACATCAAATACTGACGAATCGATTCCACAGACCGAACGTGAGGAAAGGGGCTAGTGTAACGGGTGAATACAAACCATAAAAAAATGCACGGAAGTATGTTTTTTAACACAAACCTACGTTTTTTTTAATGGAAACTCGTTAGTTTTGTTAGCACATCTGAACATATAAACAAATACGTAATCAGTGCCGTTTGTTGCATTGTAAAATGTTAATTACATCCGGAGATATTGTAACCTAAAGTTGACGCTTGAGTACCACTCCTGCGCTGTTCGATCGTGTGTATCGGAGAGCACCGAATTACGTAGGGATCCAAAGGGAACGGTGATGGAACTTAGGTACAGAAGAGACTAGAACAGCACATTACGTCCACATGGTAACACCTTTCTATTGATCTTTTTCACTGACGCACATGTACATTACCATGAGGGGTGAGGTACACGTACACACGTGGTTTCCGTTTTCAATTACGGAGTGGAATAGAGTGTGTCCCGACATGTCAGGCCAATAGATGTTCAATATGGTGGCCATCATTTGCTGCACACAATTGCAATCTCTGGCGTAATGAATGTCGTACACGCCGCAGTACATCTGGTGTAATGTCGCCGCAGGCTGCCACAATACGTTGTTTCATATACTCTGGGGTTGTAGGCACATCACGGTACACATTCTCCTTTAACGTACCCCACAGAAAGAAGTCCAGAGGTGTAAGATCAGGAGAACGGGCTGGCCAATTTATGCGTCCTCCACGTCTTATGAAACGCCCGTCGAACATCCTGTCAAGGGTCAGCCTAGTGTTAATTGCGGAATGTGCAGGTGCACCATCATGCTGATACCACATAGCCGGCCGCGGTGGTCTCGCGGTTCTCGGCGCGCAGTCCGGAGCCGTGTGACTGCTACGGTCGCCGGTTCGAATCCTGCCTCGGGCATGGATGTATGTGATGTCCTTAGGTTAGTTAGGTTTAAGTAGTTCTAAGTTCTAGGGGACTGATTACCACAGCAGTTGAGTCCCATAGTGCTCAGAGCCATTTGAACCATTTGATACCACATACGTCGACGCGTTTCCAGTGGGAGATTTTCGAGCAACGTTGGCAGATCATTCTGTAGAAACGCGATGTATGTTGCAGCTGTTTGGGCCCCTGCAATGAAGTGAGGACCAACGAGGTGGTCGCCAATGATTCCGCACCATACATTTACAGTCCACGGTCGCTGTCGCTCTACCTGTCTGAGCCAGCGAGGATTGTCCACGGACCAGTAATGCATGTTCCGTAGATTCACTGCCCCGTGGTTTGTGAAACCCGCTTCATCGGTAAACAGGTAGAACTGCAACGCATTCTCTGTTAATGCCCATTGACAGAATTGCACTCGATTATTAAAGTCATCACCATGTAATTGCTGATGTAGCGACACATGAAACGGGTGAAAGCGGTGACGAAGCAGTATGCGCATGACACTACTTTGACTCATTCCACCGGCTCTCGCAATGCCCCGTGTACTCATGTGTGGGTTCATGGCAACAGCAGCTAACACACCAACTGTACCCGCTTCTCCTGTGACGGGCCTGTTGCGGACCCGTTTGCGTGCTACGACCATACCTGTTGCATACAGTTGGCGGTAGATGTTTTGCAACATGCGGCACGTTGGATGCTCTCTGTCCGGGTACGGTTCTGCATACACCCTGCAGGCTTCAGCTGCATTTCGTCGACACTCGCCATAGATGAGTATCATTTCCGCCTTTTCAGAGTTCGAAGACACCATGGTCACAGTTCCTACAACACTACACTATCACAGACGTGTAACACGGTGTACTACAGTTGGTCTGCGTGCGGAGACGAATGCAGAATAACAATAGCAGCAAGCGCTACATGCGGACACTGCGACAGCTAGACCAAATCACAACAGTGCACTACAGCCACACTCGTAAACACTGTCGTCATCGTAAACATGTCCCTGCAGATGCTGCTCGCCGACCGTGGCCCGTGTTTGTTACAACACGCAACTGAACGTCGGAGGTTTCAAGCGTCAACTTTAGGTTACAATATCTCCGGATGTAATTAACATTTTACAATGCAACAAACGGCACTGATTACGTATCAGATGTGCTAACAAAACAAACGTGGTTCCATTTAAAAAAACGTTGGTTTGTGTAAAAAAACATACTTCCGTGCATATTTGTATGGTTTGCATTAAACAATTACACTAGCCCCTCTCCTCACGTTCGGTCTGTGGAATCGGTTCGTCAGTATTTGATGTGGTTTACGAAATATATCCAGCGCTAACGTTAGGTGACTCACCCTGTATACGATGTACAACCTATCGGATGATACCTAATTCCGATTGTAAATCATGGTACAGTATGTAGATGAGTCCTTGTAATGTGCGAAATTATAGCCACTTTACATACTCACCTTCCCGAGAGCTAAAATAACATTTTATGAGGGGTTAAAAGAGTTCGATTACAAAAGTTAGATTTTGTTTGTCACTAAAGTAATTTTTTAAAAAAAATAACATTACTATTACAGTATTACTGTTTTGTAACACTATAATAATGTTTAAATATATTAACAGTAATTAAATTTTCTTACAGCTATTAGTATTAACACGTGACTCAAAACTGTGGAGATTGAACCTTGGGAAACGAATGCATGAAAAACATATTCGTCACATAGTCTACTCATTAAACGCATATTTTTTAATTGTATCATGCATCTGTGATAGTAAAATTAAGACATATACATCACATACGCTTAAATATGTCAAGCAAATACTTTCTCCAAGTTGTAGGTACTTGCCGCAGCGAACCGGAAAATGCTTCACAATACAGTTCGCACACGAACTGCTTGACAGTACAACACAACACTAAGTATGTAATGGCCACTACTGTGCTATAGGAGCTACACGGCTCTGTTATTATTATTGGCAGTGGTCATATACAAACCATTGGCGGTGCGAAGTCTTCCTGCTTATGATGGTTCAGCAGTAAAGAGACCAGTACTCAAATGATTTATAAACAATATTCGTATACCTACCTCCATTCGAACAGGCCTCAGAAGGCCTAACGATATCGACGGACCACCTTGTCGTCCTCACCGATGGGTGTCACTGGATGCGGATATGGAGGGGCATGCAGTCAGCAAACTGCTCTGCAGACCATTGTCAGTGTTCGTGACCGCAGCCTCTACTTCTCAATCAAGTAGCTCCTCAATTGGCCTCACTTTTCGACGACTGTTGCAGCGTGTTTACTTTCAGACGTTTCCCGCCGTACACGGCAACGGCCATCTGTCCGATGGAGCATAAAGCGTGAGTCATCTGAAGAGACCACCTGCTGCCACTCAATGGACGTCCAGTTGCAGCACAAATTCGAGCCTCCGTCGCTGATAAACATCCGTTATCATGCGTACATGAATAAGCTGCCTGTTGCAGAGGCCCATAAGCAGCAACTTTCACTGAAGGACTTTGAGGAGTCAATGTTGGTAATTTCTTACTTCATTTGGTAAGTTTGGGCAATCAGTTGGTCAACAGTTGCACGTCTATTCGCCCGTACACATCTCCACAGCCGTCGTTTACCCTGTCATCTGTGACACAGTTGCCTCTACGCTGGTTTTGAACAGCGCCATTTTCCCATGCACGGTATACTTTATCTATGGCGGCTTGCGAACAGTTCACAAAATTTGCCGTTTCCGACATGCTTCCTCCTTTTGCCCGAATGCTGATGATCCTGGCCTTTTGGGCGTGAGATAAATCACTTTGTTTTCGCATCTTCCATCTTGTGAAAAGCGTTACTTTTGAAACACCCTGTAGCGAAGGGGCGCAAGTACGGAACACTTCGCACGTAAAAAAAATGCCGCTACGAAGACAAAGCAGTACTGCACTGTCGAAAGCAGTTGTCCCACGTTGCTGGTGGTAGATAGTTTCTACGTCGTTATCGAAGTATTACCCTTATACTCGCTCGCTGCCATAGCTTCAAATGCGTCGCCGTTTCCTCTTTGAAGGTGCAAAACCGCTCAGAAATTATAGGCTGCGAGAAGAATGAAGAGGTAATGTGCACTGTGCGTGTGGTGAGAACTCTATAGGACGGGTAGAGGAGCGGGTCGCTTTGATGTGCAGCCGCAGGGCCGCGGGCACAGCAGTGGAGGACCTCGCGGCCCCAGCCACAGCCGCAGCGCCCCGGGCGCGGGGCTGGCTGGCGCTGCCGTAGCGCGTCACGCGGTGCGCACTTCGCAAGGCCGCGCTCGTAACACACCAGCCGGCTTCCCCCTGAAATGAAATGAAAGGTGCGCGTGGCGGATTTCGGCTGTAACTGAATCTCTGTAGACGTAAGACACAGGGAATCCCTTTGTACACAGTTTTGTGTGTATTAGCAAACACATTAGCGTTTAGTATACACAGTAATCGTAATGCGTACTGTATTTACTACCTTACCACAGTATTATTGCACTTGGTAAACACGCGGTGACGTTACAATAAAAAAGTACAGTGACGACCTAGGAAAATACATCGCACTATGAATGATTTCAAGGCAGTTATGCATATACTATCAAGTGGTTCAGCGTCTCCTTTGTGAAATCTCACGATAAGAACTCGCCGTATGCCAACCGTACCACGCTCACTCCCGGGTACAATAATATTTTGGTGGACTAACACATAGTTCAAGTTACAACAGAAACGTTAGCAGATTAATACAATTAAAGCTCCCCTTACTTTTAAGGAAAATAACAATCTTATGTTTGTCGTTGCCTGGAAACTATTGTCACCAGGATTCTACAGATATTCTGGAATAACTCACAAGGGGGTACCTCCAGGCACAGCTAACCCGGTCGGTTCAAACTCCGCTGGTCGGTTGTATAGACCCTAAAAAGTAAGACTAAGACATTTTGGCTCAACGCCCTTCCGTTTTTGAGAAAAACCACCTGTAAAGTTCATGAAGCGCAATCGACTCATAACTGAAAGGATCTATAGATAGCCGACCGAAGCGGCCGTGCGATTCTAGGCGTTACAGTCTGTAGCCGCGGGACCGCTACGGTCGCAGGTTCGAATCCTGCTTCGGGCATGGACGTGTGTGATGTCCTTAGGTTAGTTAAGTTTAAGTAGTTCTAAGTTCTAGGGGACTGATGACCACAGCAGTTAAGTCCCATAGTGCTCACACCCACTTGAACCATTTGAACCATCTATAGATAATTGAAAATTGAGTACTTTTCATCATCACATACTGCAGCTGCAAACGCATATTTTTCTAGAAATCGAAGAAAGAAACTTTATTGACTGCCTTTTATATATCCAAGACGTAAATGCCATGGAAAGAAAGCGCCGCTGGTGCAGCGACCGACCGAGGCGTTTGGCTCGGAAACAGAGAATATTTGCCAAGTACACTCATTTTTATTTCATTTTTTTCCGTTTCGAAATTGGTAGGAACAGAAGGGGTAATAAAGTAAGTGAATGAGGAATAATAACAAGATAGGAAAATAAATTCTTCCAGCGACTTGTATTAGTAAACATTTAAAAATTTAATGCTGGTCGCTTAAACAACAGCTTCATCGTCTCCATTTCTTTCGAACAACTAAATGCATGGTACTTGTCATAAAAGCATTCGAAGCAAACACTGTATACCAAGTACACCTATTGAAGCCAATCTGCGAGCAAATACGTTATTCATTTCGAAGATTCGGTAGAAACCAGTCTCGGTTTAGATTTAAAAATTTTTAACTTTCGGGAATTAATTTTGATGCAATCACGCATACGATAACACTGCCTAAAAAATCGGTGTTGAAAGTTGATCATGAAACATGCTGTGAATCGTTATTGAATCTGCGCTGTTGGGGAAATGCCACTGATTTTCCAGAAGCAGATTACAATTTCGAAGCCTCAAAACAAAGTTCAGTCGATAAAAATAAACATCATGTTGCTGGCACATACGTGCGCAGTTTCGCGGTATTACTCCTACTGTGCAAGTCGGTTGACCCTCGCATCTATAAACATGCTGTTATACATGACGGTATTACTCTTCCCATCCCAGCAGTCCAATACCCGTACCACACAAAACTTGTTATCAGTAACGTATTATTATAAAATATTATCAGTATACTAGTACATTTTCGAAATTTAATTTGCCAGTTTACCTAATTTACAATAAGTGACGTAAACATTTGAAGAGCACAGGAAAGGAACGTGCTTTGTTCACATTATCAAATTGTTCAGGAGAGTAATTTTGAAGTTTGAAACCGAATTTCATGGACGGTAACGGACAACATTAATGAATACAAAAGTCAGTTGGAAGGATATGTTATGTACACTATATTTAATATAAACTGATTTCTTTAAATATTTAAATTGCATTTTTACTGTCATAATATATAAGTCACACCTTACAATGGAAAAATGTGCTGCTTGTATAAAGCAGAATAGAATAGAATGCAAGTAAAACCATAATTTTGTTAAACATTGTGTCAGAATATTTTGTAATGAAAAACAATATCTGAAATAATAAAGATACTTCTTGGTAAGGAGCTTCTCTTTGCTGTTTTAACGTTAATGTAATAAAGTGGTAATAAGAATGTGATATAATATCACTTTGTCCCAACATGATCTTCTTAGCCTAGTCTAAAAGGTTTGTGTAAAACACCCTATCTTCTTTCCTGCACTACTACTTCAAAACATGGAGGTACCGATACTTATAGTTTGTTAGAGGACCTGCAAAGACAAATTATTATTATTATTATTATTACTATTATTATCAGAATTATATAACATTATTCTAAAATAATATTGTATGATGTGTTTGTGTTTTATTCCTGTAAGCAGAGCATGGGTATTCTCCAGACTGCTATTTTTAAAGTCGTTGTGAAGCTCTCACCACCATTGATCAAATCCAAGCTCCATTATAAGTTTCCCCATGTTGATTGATGTTATATCCTAGCCAGTAATGCCAACCGAGCCCGCTGCCAAAAAGGTTGGCAGCATCAAAGTCCGGACGCCGTCCGCATAAGCAGCGCCAGCGATACAGGAAATCGCCGCAAGTCTGCGCGCGCCACCGCTGGCTTCTGGCTTCTTAAGCGCTGGAGTCGCGAGCGCTAGGACAGTTCTGTATTCGCCGCTCAGTTGTATACTCGCCACCGAATTGTGTACCTGCTAGTCAGTTGTGTGTTCATCGCAGCAGAGTAGTTGTTTGTCGTCAGCCGACGCTGACCTAGCCACACTGACTGGAACTAGACAGATTTCTGTAGACCATGTTCACCACTGTGTTCTGTATCGTCGTTAATAAAGATAAGTACCGACTTTCATTTAATCCGAGTGTTTGGGTTTTCATCTTTCTGTTCACTGTTCCAGCGGACCGGTCGGCCCGCTATTAAAAGTGTGGCGGTGACTTCGTAGGCCGTTTCTACAGCGAAGTGTTGTCGCTACGAAGGCCGTCACAAAACTGGCGACGAGGACTTCCGAACTCGTGTGCAGGGCTGGTTCAACTTGTTTCTTGAGATAGAATTTTGGGGGCTGGTTTAATTTGTGTTCACTATGTCTGCCGAATTACAGCAGTTGATCTTGTTACAGAGTCAGCAAATACAAAGTCTGGTGGACGCAATCGCCAAACAAGCGGCTAATCCACCACCACACAAGGAACAAGCACAGGCAGCACCGCCTTTTCGTGCTTTTGAGGCATCACGAGAAGAATGGCAAGAATATTTCGCGCAGTTGCAGGCGCACATGTCAGTCTACAAAATCACAGGTAATGAGCGGCAGCTTTATTTAATTTCCACTGCAGGCGTGGAAGTCTATAGACTACTTTGTAAGTTGTTCCCGGAATCCAAGCCAGAAGCTTTAGACTATGACGTTGTTGTTACCAAGCTTGCTGAGTATTTCGAGTCGCGAGTTCATGTGGCAGCGGCCAGATTCAAGTTCTTCAGATTAAAGAAACTGCCACATCAATCTAATAAACAGTGGTTAACAGATTTACGGGGCCTCACCCGTCAGTGCCGATTTAATTGTGTGTGTGGAGCTTCCTACAGTGATGTCATGTTACGAGACGCTATTACTCAAAACATTGCAGATTCTCGTATTCGTGCTGCTATCTTAAAGTTGCCTGACCCGTCATTAGAGACTGTGATGAACATTATTGAAGCCCAAGATACTTTTGACTATGCTGAGTGTGAGTTAGATCAGCCATGTATTTCTCAAATTGCCTGTGCTAAGCAAGTTATGTCACGCCCGCGGCCCCACCGGCAGAGTCAGACTGTAAACACTAGCCGGCCGCGTCATGTTAAACACATTCGTCAGCCGCGTGTGCAAAATGATAGAGTTAAGTCTTGCCCTAAGTGTGTTCTTGCTCATCCTCGTGAACGTTGCCCGTTAAGAAACGCGGTTTGTCACTTTTGTCAAAGGAAAGGACACATCCAGTCTGTTTGTTTGCGTAAACGCAAGAACAATTCTAGTGCTGCCCAGCCCATGGATATTCATGTTCTTCAAAGCCAGCCCGCCCAGAAGGTCGCGTTTAAAGACTCTTCCACGGTTCGTGTGGGTAATAAACTTGTTCGCAATAAGCCACCCACCCAGCCCTCTGCTATGCGACCCAAGCGTAATTCAAACGCTGTCAAAAGTAATGTACAGACTGCAAGTGAAGCGGGAGTTGTTGTTCCACCCGCCCAACCCACGAATTGTCGTAAGCAGCGAACACGCGCTAAACGCGCTGCTTTTGTGTCTTCCGCCTCCACTGCTCCGATCCAGAGGCAGTGTAATAAACTATTTGTGAAGCTACGCATCCAGGATAAGACCTTCAATTTTCAATTAGACACTGGTGCGTCTGTGACTCTCATAAATAGTGCTACGTATGCGGCTATCGGCCGCCCTAAACTTTCAGCGGCAAAACATTCTTTGGCTACTTATAGTGGCGAACACATTCCTGTGTTAGGTGTATGTAGCGTGCCAGCCACATTCCGGGGCAACACAAAAACAGTTTCATTCACAGTGCTCCGCGCTACAGACAGTGTAAACATTTTCGGATTAGACTGTTTTGACTTGTTTGGCCTGTCTATCCAAGACAATGTGTTGCAACTTAATTCTGTTGTTGTTCCTCACGACAGCATAACCGACTTGTGTAAACGATACAGTGACATATTTAAAGACGAACTCGGTTGTGCTGCGAACTTTGCCGCTCATATTACGTTAAAAGATAATGCTCAGCCTCGATTTTTTCGTGCTCGTCCAGTGCCTCACGCCCTCCGGGCACCGGTAGAAGATGAACTTCGCCGTTGGCAAAACAACGGTGTTATTCAACCCGTTTCAGCGAGCCAGTGGGCTTCTCCCTTAGTTATTATAAAGAAACCGTCCGGCAAGTTACGTTTGTGTGCTGATTTTAAGTCGACAGTTAATCCTCAGACTGTCATTGATTCTTTTCCTTTACCTAGACCGGACGAGCTGATGGATAAGTTAGGGGAAGCTCGTTTCTTTTCCAAAATTGATCTCCGTGAAGCATATTTGCAATTGCCCCTCGACGAGCAATCACAACAGTATTTTGTCATAAACACGTCGTTGGGGTTGTTCCGTTTTCTGCGTTTGCCTTTTGGTTGTGCGTCAGCTCCAGCTGTTTTTCAGCGTTTTTTGTCCCAACTTTTGGCTAATGTGCCATCGTGTTGCAACTATTTAGACGATATTGTTGTGTCCGGTCGGACGCCTGCTGAACATATCCGTAATTTGGAGTGTTTGTTTACAGTGTTGTCTCAGGCAGGCCTACGTTGCAACATCGATAAATGTTCATTTTTCCTTACGGAGTTGGAGTATCTGGGACATGTTATTAATGCTCAAGGCATTCATCCCTCCCAGTCACATTTAGCAGCTATTCGTGATTTGCCCGCCCCTCGCAATCTGCATGAATTGCAAGCAGTTCTTGGCAAATTGACATATTATATTAGGTTTATACCTAATGCATCACAGATTGCTACACCGTTGCATCGTCTCCGCCGTAAGAATGTTCCGTTTGTGTGGTCAGCTGATTGCCAATCAGCCTTTCAGCAGCTAAAAGAGGCCTTGTTGAATGATCGTTGTCTGGTCCATTACGACCCTAACAAGCCTCTGGTGTTAGCTTGTGATGCTTCTTCTTTCGGTCTCGGTGCTGTGTTGTCTCACCGAGTCGGTAACACCGAACTTCCTATTGCGTTCGCATCTAAATTGTTAAACAAAGCTCAGTGTAATTATAGCCAATTGGACAAGGAAGCGTTGGCTATTGTGTTCGGTGTCACAAAATTCCATCACTACCTCTATGGTAGACCATTCTATTTAGTCACAGATCACAAGCCCCTGACGTCGCTGTTTCATCCGTCTAAACCAGTTCCTCAGCGGACAGCTCAGAGACTACAACGTTGGGCTCTTTTGTTATCACAATACCAGTATGAGATACTGTATCGCCCTACAGCTCAGCATGCAAACGCTGACGCGCTTTCTAGATTGCCGATTGCTGCGGATGATGTCTTCGATTCCTCTGACGACTCTTGCCATCAGATTGACGCCGATGAGCATCAATCCCTCCGGGATTTTCCGATTGATTATCGTCAGGTGGCACGTGAGACAGCTACGGATCCTCATCTGAGTTTACTATTACGTTTTGTTCAACGTGGTTGGCCGTCCAAGGCAAAGGACATATCGGATCCTGTGGTTCGTCGCTATTATCCGCAACGTCATCTGTTGTCTGTTTTGCACGGAGTTTTGCTGTTACGCACCGAGAATGACCAGCTTCGTGTAGTGGTTCCCCAAGTGCTCCAATCCAAGGTCCTCGACTTGTTGCATCACGGTCATTGGGGAGTGGTCCGCACCAAGCAGCTTGCCCGCCGTCATTGTACATGGATCGGCATTGATAAGCAGATTACGCAGATGTCTACAGATTGTTCGACGTGTGCCGAACACCAAGCTGCTCCGCCTCAACGCTATTTTGAGTGGGCACGCCCTGCCGGCCCTGGCAGCGAGTACATATTGATTTCGCTGGTCCATATTGGAATTCTCGTTGGCTCATCGTGATAGATGCATTTAGTAATTTTCCGTTTGTTGTGCCCATGCAGTCTACAACGTCTGCACAAACTATACAGGCGTTGACTTCAATTTTTTGTATTGAGGGTGTTCCAGAAGTTTTAGTGTCTGACAATGGTCCACAATTTACCTCTGCTGAATTTGAAGGTTTTTGTTCTGCCAATGGCATTCGCCATGTTCTTACTCCGCCGTTCCACCCTCAATCGAATGGTGCAGCGGAACGTTTTGTACGCACATTCAAGGAACATATGGACCGCCTTCGTGCTACGCACTCTCGTCAGCAGGCCCTCATCACGTTCCTGTCGTCGTACCGGACCACGCCACGCGACGGCCCTTCGCCTGCGGAGCTTCTCCACGGCCGTCGTCATCGCACCCTACTACGGTTGTTGCACCCCCCGGATCGACCCGCGGCTTCTGAGCATCGCACGCGTTTTCAGCGCAACGACGCCGTTCTTTTCAGAGTTTATCACGGTCGCCGTCGTTGGGAACGTGGTACCGTGATAAGTGTCCAGGTTCGCGGTTTTTATACTGTTCAAGGTGCTACTGGGGTGCACAGGAGGCATCAGAACCAGTTGCGCCGCGCTGGCCGCCCGGATTCTGCCGCTCGTTCTTTGTCCACAGATTTGGTCCGCGGCGGGTTCCAGCCGCGCCTTCCGACTTCGCTGCCGCCCCCAGGGCAGCAGCAGCAGCCGTCGCCGCTACCACGCCGACAGCCCGTCCCGTTGATGCCTCCCGCGCAGCTTCATGCGGGAGCACCCCGGGTGGTCGCTCCGGCGCCTGCGGTCCCTCTTCAGTCGCCACCGCCTTCGGAGCTGATGGACGTCGACCCCTCAGCCGGGCCGCCTTCCCAAGCGGTGGCTGTGCAGCCTGTACTGCAGCCGCTTTCCTTGGGCACCCCCAAGGAGTCTGACACCGCAGCGCCTTGTCCGGCGCCCACTCCGCAGCCGTCGACGCAGCGTCAGCAGACGCTGCCTCTCTACGTGGGTCCCGACGCCCCGTCGCGTCCAGTACCAGAAGCTGCGCCCGTGGTCACAGGCGTGCACCCTGACCTCGGTTTTCAGTCGGTGTTTCCCGAGGCCCCGCGCAGCCAATGCTGGGGTGCGGACCGGGGACTGCCACCGACAACAGTCTCCGCCCCGGTCTCTTCTGCTACGTCTGCGGCCAGGCCCCTCCCCCGCCGTCGACGCTCGCCACGTCATTATTCAACGACGGTGCGGCGATTTGGGGGGGAGGAGTGTTATATCCTAGCCAGTAATGCCAACCGAGCCCGCTGCCAAAAAGGTTGGCAGCATCAAAGTCCGGACGCCGTCCGCATAAGCAGCGCCAGCGATACAGGAAATCGCCGCAAGTCTGCGCGCGCCACCGCTGGCTTCTGGCTTCTTAAGCGCTGGAGTCGCGAGCGCTAGGACAGTTCTGTATTCGCCGCTCAGTTGTATACTCGCCACCGAATTGTGTACCTGCTAGTCAGTTGTGTGTTCATCGCAGCAGAGTAGTTGTTTGTCGTCAGCCGACGCTGACCTAGCCACACTGACTGGAACTAGACAGATTTCTGTAGACCATGGTCACCACTTTGTTCTGTATCGTCGTTAATAAAGATAAGTACCGACTTTCATTTAATCCGAGTGTTTGGGTTTTCATCTTTCTGTTCACTGTTCCAGCGGACCGGTCGGCCCGCTATTAAAAGTGTGGCGGTGACTTCGTAGGCCGTTTCTACAGCGAAGTGTTGTCGCTACTAAGGCCGTCACAAAAATTGAGGCAGGGATGTTTTCTGTGATGACTGCCTCTCTCATGGGTCTTGTTAGGAAAGGACATTTCCTCTGATTTTCCTTCGTCGGAAAAGACCCCCAATTTTGTATCATATCTTGATTGACCACCACAACATCAAAAGGCTTAGATTTACATCAAGCTTCACCGTGATCTGCACACAATCCATTGGAACTTCTGCTAATGCTTATATGTTAATCAGTCCCATAATCTTATCACACTGCATAAAGGATTATCTTGCAATAGGGGAAGTTATTTCAGTTGTCTCCAAAAGTTTCACTTCACACACATGGTAATTAAGATTACTTGGTACACTGTAAGTATTGTTCTGGCCTGGACACAAATCACAATAACTTCAAGATTTTTGACTTTCTTACGCAGTAATTCTGTGAGAAAGCGATTTAAAAACGAAAAAACTTCATTGCCCCATTTTGTTCCAGTATTTCCAATGTAAGTGTTGAACGCTAAAGTTGCATTTGAAAGCTGATGAATACTGAAAGAGTAAACAGACAGCTGCCTTTTGTAATAGACGTCATTACCACTTATGTTTGGTAAGCACGCATTTTTTCTGGTAGTCCATGCAGATTGCATGTTTCATTAGACTTTTGATTTCTTAAACGAACTTTTTTTTCCTGGTGTAAAATGCTTTATCCTTGACTTTGTGTATTTCCTGGGCAATGGTGGTATTATACATTTCTTTCAAGACTTGTTTTTTCATGTCATCATCTAAATTTTCACATAACTTTGCATTCACCACTTTCATCTCAGCAGTGTACCTATCGCAAGCTGAGCATGTGTCATTCCATGGATACCAAAAAGCAATATTTCATTTGGTATTAGATACTGTTCTATGCATTTTATTTGAAACGTCAAAATCTGTGTACTTTTCCTGGAACATTTCATGCAATTTTTTTCGCCATTAGTTTCTTTGTGAGTTACAACCTCTGGGAATTGTTATTGTTGTAATGATTTCGTCTACACTTAAGTGAATGAATGTGACCATAAACTGCCATTCCTACTTCTTCCTTAATTTTCCATTTCCTACTTCCATGCTTACCCTTACAGCACGAGCAGACTGTCATTAATCATCACCTTGTTACTCCATGCACTGCTAAGGAGCCTTTTCCCGTAAAACGTCGTCACCTTCACCTTTTTCTGTTAAGATGAAATTGCATCATCATAGCTGTCCTTCATCTTCATTCTTCCTTGATCGCTTTCTGTGAAGTAGAAGTACTGTAATGAGGCCTGCCAGATACAATGACTGCTCATTCCACTATACCATATCACTGAATTTTCGTACAATATTTCGTCTTTCTCCAGCGCTTACTACCTCAAAACACTTTCAACATCAGCTGCAGTCTTTTTTCCCTTGTTCGTGCCACTGAGCCCTTAATTTCTTCATGGCTGTACCCAGTCGCCCCCGTACTCCCCTTTCCTGACACTGTGAGAAACTGTAGGACTCTGTCTTCCGTCCTTAGATGAAGTACTCATCATTCAACATAAATAATAAACTATTAAAACTGGAATGCATCACTTACAGCACCTGCATTAATAAACAGACTGTTTCGAACTAAAGCAATGGTTTTCACCAGTAAAAACAATGCACAGTAACGGAAAATTCTCTGTTTCTTCCTTCAACATTGTTTGCCTACCCACAAGGAGTCTGAAACTTAAAGAAACATTAGACGAGACAGAGACGAGAGAGATTAGCATGTTCTTTCACTGTATGCCTAATCTAACATGGGTTATAGAATGTAGACTATTCCTATTCTCACACAGGTCGATTAACAGCATAAGAAAACATTGAGTCCTACATCTCATGTCATACATAACTCACTTTTCAAAAAAAGTGGACAACGTACGTTTAACGAGTCGGTTAAACATTGGCCTCTTCTTACACCCCAAACATCAAAGTAATAGCTTGTTCCTTACAGGAACAGGCGGATTTTATGCTACATTTTTCCAGACGCTGTGAAAGAATATTGCTCCGTGTCCGAATGCCTTACTTTATGTATACTACCAACTACAGCACGGGTTCGTTTTTCTCCCTTATGCGATAACGTGCGTCGAGTCGTCGTCTTCGCAGCACTCTTGCTCAGAATCGTTTCCCTTCAGCGAGACTCAAAATCTTCATTGTTTACGGATCAAGTCTTTGAGAAATTCCTTAGTGATTTACTGACCTTATTAATCCTCCTCTTCATACCAGTTTCGAAACAGAAAAAAATATAAATGAAAGGCACTTGGGAATCGGACACAGATTCTCTGCTCCCGAGCTAAATGCCTTGGTCACTATGCTAGTGGCGCTTTCATGGCACAGTGTTTACCCTACGGGTATATAAGCGGCAGTCAGAACATGTTATTTCGCCGATTTCCAGGAAAATATGCGATTGCGGTCCCCATATATGATAATGGAAAGTTCTCATCTTTCAGTTGTCTACCTATCTTGTCAACTTTGAGTCGATTACACATCATGAGCTTTAAGGATGTTTTTCTCAAAAATGGGTCTTGAGCCAACAAATTTTAGCGTCTTTAATTGTAGTTTGTAGACAAACGACCTGCTAAATATGACGAGCATCCTCTGTCAGAGGAATTCGCTGAGGTTGGGCCTACCAACCGTCAACCAACGGCGGATCGCCGATTGAGGACAGAAAATAACGAAACAAGAAGTGAAAGGATTAGTGGAGACGGCACTTCACGCCAAGTCCAAAGACTAGCAAGGAGAGAAAAAAGTCGTAGCGAAGCGGAAATTAAGAAACATCGGTGCGTTATGACAATCACGACGAGAGCGAGGCTAATACACCACTTAGTATGGCGCCGCTGAGCGATGGAGGTTATACAGGTGGGGAAAGTAAAATTGGACCGGGGAACAGATTTCCAGCGTACAAAGAAACGGAGCAGAGGAAAGGAGATACAGTACTAACTTGACTACAGCAGATATTGAAAGCTACCACCATTTATCTCTTGGGACTTTTGGGCCCTGTTCAGCAATTTGCTGGAGATGGATCGAAGTTGCTGGAATTGCTGCAGTCTCAACCGAAATGTTCTGCTGCAGTTCTTGGGACTGTAAGGGTTGTTGCGTACACCTTAGACTTGAGGGCTCCCCACACAGAGTAACCGCATACTGACAGATCAATTGACCTGTGTTGCCAGCTAGGGCCGCCACCAGACTGACCACTGCTAACAATTCCGTCAGGTGTGAACATTCTATAAATGCTCTCCAAGCTTCGGGCCGCTGCATGGCCCGTTATTACATCCTGTTGGAAACAGCTGCAGGTCTTTTCCTCCTCCATCAATGCTGCCACAGATGATTTCAAAAAGTTGAAAATGAAGTCAGCGTCTGATGAAAGAGGGTGAGACCAATAATGTGGGGTGCAGACACTGAAGACAAAATCCCAACCTTCTGATCATACAACGGTGTTCCGTGAAAGTCATGCGAATTCTCTGCTGCGCAGAACCTCATATCCGGTGAATTGATATATCCTTTCAGGTGAAACCGCGCTTCATCAGACATAAGAAACAGACTACGTCCAAACCATTCATTGTTATCTCAGTGAACAGACACTCACAAAACTGTAAGCTCTGAGGAGAATCTGGTGATTTTAATGCATGAAGGGCAGACACTCGTTAGGGATGCTTGTGCAGGTCCAGGTGGATTGTTCGTCCGCAAGATCGAAGTAATGTACCGGCATCTTGCGACATGCGTCAGGTTAATTTAGTAGGAGTTTGAAGCATTTTCTGGTGAACTACAGCCACATTTTCCGGCGTGCGGGCACATTTTGTTCAAAACACATCCTGTCTGATGCCATTTTCGGACTAAGGGTTGCATGGCGCTATTTGCTGGCACTTTGATAACATTAAATTTTTCAGCATCAACTCACCACACCGTTCCCAAACCTTTGTTGTCACTTAACTTGCTGCAACGAGCACACGCTGCTCCGCTGTGAGTACCATCGTCCCCTTTTCATTGCTGCACTCCCACTGGCACAGCCAGCACTATGCTCTGAACCGTATGGATCACGTGGAGAGCGTTCACGTGGTGTGCGCGTCACAGGGTGTGGTTATATGCATACATTCACCTCCAGTCGTCCCGGCCACTTCTGTTTTCCCCACTCTGTAGAATGACCCCAAGCTCTGATCGGCCTGCAGAATGGTGTGTGGCACCACCAGCTGGCTGCGAGAGCACCGCGAAGAGACACACCTGGTGGCTGAAGTGCAGTTCTACATTCTCCAGTGGGCTTTCAAAGTTGTCAGGCCAGGAAAGCAATTCTCCCGCCCCTCAGATATGGAAGCATAATACGTGAGCTGACCTGTAAGATGTTTCACTAACGTGGGCGTTGTTTGGCTGTGGTTGCAGAGGTTGTATGGAGATCTCCATCTCCGTGTCAAAAGAAATTGACGCTAGTTTTGTGAGGCAGAAGTTGTGTCTGTCTGGTTGTGGGACTGGCAATGGCGCCCTTTCTAGGTGAGAGTGAAAAATTGGCAGTGAACTAGTTGCTAGGCATGGAGAGAGGCTGTTGGTACGACAGCACTCGAAATCTTTCTGTTTTACCACTGATGTAACGCACCATCTGTGCTACTGTTGCCGGCCGAAGTGGCCGTGCGGTTAAAGGCGCTGCAGTCTGGAACCGCAAGACCGCTACGGTCGCAGGTTCGAATCCTGCCTCGGGCATGGATGTTTGTGATGTCCTTAGATTAGTTAGGTTTAACTAGTTCTAAGTTCTAGGGGACTAATGACCTCAGCAGTTGAGTCCCATAGTGCTCAGAGCCATTTTTGTGCTACTGTTTCTGGCGTCCACACGCCTATTGTACCACACAAGTGTACTCTCACTGCTGCACTCAGTGAGCATTGCCCATAGTGCGGCACTGGGGTTCATGGGACTGAGGGTCCAGGAGATAGAGGGTGGTCACGGTTATCTCCTAAGGAGGAGTTCTGGCGTTGTATTGTTTTGGATGAGAGTGATCCTGAACATGCAAAGAAACATTGTGAGTGCTGTTTTGGCTGAGATTCTTACCACTTTCAACATTCGCTGCTTGAAATTCTGCACCATACACATCACTTTCCCATTGGCAGATGGGTCAAATGGCAGACTAGAAAGGTGTGTTATGTCGTTAGACGTGCAGAACTGTTCTAAAGCCATCGCCATGAATTACTGCCCATTGTTCAACATATGGTTCAGAGAAGCTCTTCATTAAGTGGGGCGTCCATTGCGGTGGTCGCCATGCTGACCCCGTATGGGTATCTAGAGTATCTACACAGAGACGAGAATGTGCCTGCAAATTCCAAATGTATGCATTATGCATTCTTAAGGGCAATGGGACGGGGGGGGGGGGTCATGGGGTGAAAGATTGACGTGGTACAGCCTGACGCCAGGTGCAAACTGAAAAGCTGTGCTCCATGGCTCTCACGTCCTTGTTTAAATTTGTCCAGTAAGTGTGTCGCATCGCTAGAGATTTCTCCTGTGACATTCCCCAGTATCCGTGATGGAGTAGATGTAAAACTTGAGGTCACAGGGAGAACAGGATTATGACGTGGTAATTATTTGCCTCAGCATCTATCAGGAGGACATTGTTGATGACTGTGGCCTGGACCTTGAGGTTGATGTTCCTTCAAATGCACATCGGCTTCCAAAGGAGCACATAGTGCATACTTGGTATAAGATTGGGTCGCGGCGCGTGTCTGCAGCGACTCGTCAGCCTTTATGGGAAACCCTTCCAAGGTTCGTTCCGCGTCTATGCGAAAACATGAGATTTCATGCTGCTCAAAGGCCGGGGTTGGTACCGTAGGAAGATGAGCGAGCGCTTCCACATTTGGATATTGCGCTGTTGGCCTGCAATTTTAGGAACTAAGGAAAAGTGCCTAGTGTTGGAGGCATTTCGTTGTTCGTTCTGGAAGGCACTGAAGCACGAGTCGAATAGCGTTACCAGCAGTTTGTGGTCCGTAATTAAAGTGAATTTAATCCCAAATAGGTAAACATTCAACTTCTTCATTCCAAGTACAATCGCTAACGCTTCTTTTTTCATCTGCAAGAATCTACAACTAGCTTCTGAGTTTGTATCAGCGTCTTGACACATAGGTGATACGTTGCTTGGTACCGTCATAGCTGCTATGTGCCATCATTGTGTCATTGCCATAGGGAGATGCATCCGCAGCCACAATCAGCGGATAGAGTGGTAACAAGGGTGTAAGATAGGGTGCCCAGTGCAGCATACGCTTCAGCTGTGTGGAGGTGCGCTCAAGGGCAGCGGTCCACCTGTACTGAGCGCCTTTCTTCCACAACTGATTTAGTGGATGCATGATGTGGACCGCTTGTGAGAGGAACTTAGAATAATAATTTAAATATCCGAAAAAAATCTTGCAGCTCCTGTAAGTTTTCGGTGTGAGGCAGAGAGTCAACAGTTGTGGTGTTGCGACCATTGGACTGGATCACTTATTTATTTAACAAGTGCCCGTGGCATGCCACTTTCTCTTGAAAAAACTGGCATTTGTCTAAGCAGCACTTTAGCCCTGAATCACGTAAGGTAGTAAATAGTGTGTAAAAGTTTCGCAGGTGGTCCTGATGAATAGTAACCGTCGACATAGTGCAATTGCGTATAGACATGGTTAAGTGTTTCGGGTATCTCTGTACGATTGCTGGAGCGGAAGAAACCTAAAATGGCAAGCGCTTGTGTTTGTATACGTCAAAGGGAGTGCTGATAACCACGATTCCTTGCGATTCCAAATTTAGGGCTATTTGCATATAAACGTCGGCAAGATTGATCTTAGAGAAAGCAAGTTTTGTGAGAAAGTGTTCTACACGTGATACAGGGTAGGCTTTTACTTGAGTCGGCACAGATTGTTGGTTTAAAGTCTCCGTATAACCTGAGGGGGCCACTGGATTTCTTTACTACTACTACTAGGGGTATGACCCAAGGCTCGTATTAAATGTTTCAATCACCCCAGCCTCATGGAGACAGTCGGGTCTGTTTATAGGATCTGTATAGAGCCCAGAACGGACCGTGCTCAATAGAAATGGAGCACTGCATATGATTGCATATGAGACCGAAAATCTGTGGACCTCCCAATTGAGATTGGAATACAGATGTGAAACAACACAATAGTCTTCTGGCTTCCTGGAGTTGGACCGTATCAGAGCCGACCTGCGCCTCCTTAGTGACGGAAAATCGAAGACAGTGGCTATCGAAAATAAACAGCCTACTCAGCCATGTGACTTTTTCGTAGGCAACAGCGAATGTAAAATAAACCCCAATTTAACTGTCACTATACGCTATCACCGTAATGGAAATTGGAGCTAATTCCCCGCAACCAAGACGAACTTGTTTGGAGGTTTACCAGATAAATGCAAGCTCCTGCGTCTACTTGGAAACGAACGGCGTCGTTCACAATTATAAGATTTACGAATAACTTGTTAGCGAAATGAATTCCCAGGAAAAGATTGCCTGAAGTTCACCCATCATTCCTGGGTACATCCGGGGAATGAGGTCTTATCGTCCTCAAAGTTTATTGCAGATTGATCGGAGATGTTCATCTCTTGCACCCAGTGGTCCAGACACTCTGAACACAAATGTTCTGTGAAGCAGTCTAGACATGACCTCAGCCAACGTCGATGGAAGATGAATGACTGTTCAGAGGTCACTGATAAATATTACATTGATGAATCACAAAGACGCCGTCTCCTAAATGATTTACAAGTATTTCACGTCCCTGGGACACAACGTAGCATCTCTACTGCTGTCATTTTCAAGCACTCATTTGTTGCCTGCGCGATTTCGAAAGAGTGTGCGATTACCAAAATATATTTCAGTTATAAATTATCTAGCTTTAGAGTTGACTTGCGTACTTCCGGATTGGAAGCCAGTTCAACCACAAAGTCCCGAATAGTTTGCAAGTCTGTATATGACGTTTTGCATGTTAGGTTCACGTAAGAGAAATTGCATCAGCGACTTAACCCCTGTAAATGTCACCCGGGAGCCATACGCTGACCAGGCTGCTTGTGGCATTTATGAAATTCGAGCCGCAATGCGACCACGTGGAATCATTGAGAATAGTAACTAGAAAGTAACTTGCGCATCTTATCGAATGTGAGGGCGACAGGACGAGAGAGGAGCCATCTGCTTAAGAAAAACGTCTAGGAGGAAGCCCAAGACAAGAAGAGCGAACGTTTGAGATTGTCAGTAGTGACCCGAAAGGTGCTGAAGCGCTCTTTCAGCTATTGTAAATACGTGTCCCAAGCCTCTTGAGCATCGTTAAACTGCGAAAAGGCGATTGGCAGGCTCTCCACCTGGGAAGTGAGTGCTGCCTTTGGCTGGGGTAGTGCCCTCTATCTACAGTTGATCCTTCAGAAGCTGAATTTTTGGTGGCGTGATTCATTTACTGCTGCTGTTGCTACTGCTGAAACTGCTGTTGAAACTTCTGTTGTAATTGCTACTTCAGTAGCAGCAGCAGCTGTATACTTTCCAGGAGTTTCAGTAGCGCTGCGTCCATGGTATTCAGCCAGTCCTATACCTAGTCACCAATTATTCTAACCGGGATTATGCACAAGGTTGGGAACGACTCAAAGGATCCCGCTGAGACGGAGCCTATTGGCATTCTACCGTCAAAGGCGGATGGTCGAGTGCGAACACAAAGAGTAATCTGGAGAGAGAAAACCTACGACGTAACAAAACGGAAACCAAGAAACAACGTTGCGTTATGACAAACGAGACGAGAGCGAGGCGAATGCAACACTGAGTCCTGTTTCGCCGTCTAGCGAAACTTTGTTATGTTCTATGACAACAGCATCAAATGTTAACGTAGGAGAAACCAAGAGGCGAAACCAGAAGCGCTAACAGACCCAGTGGACGTACAGTCTAAATGTTAATGCTACTCCTCTAGACCCCACGAGGTACCTTTCCTGCCCTAGAAATGACTGTGTCAATCGCTCTACCGGTCCAATGAAGGCAGCAGTTGTTTTAACCGATGGACCTCTGACGTTCACTTCGAATTTCCCGGTGACACATTTGTATTAGGCCGCTGTAAGTGCGCGATTGCTAACTCGCACTCCTCCAAATTCGTAGCTCAGTTGTCTCCTAGGCTTGCGAACGGAGCGCGATGCCCTTCGAGCAGCCCCTCCCCCCACCCCCCCAACCCCCCTCCAGCAAACCGCACTTCAGCAAGGACGAAGTACCGGCACTCAGCCACATCCACGACAATTGCCGTACTGGCGACAGTTCTTAATATTCCCAGAATGAGATTTTCTCTCTGCAGCGGAGTGTGCGCTGATATGAAAGTTCTTGGCAGATTAAAACTGTGTGCTGGACCGAGACTCGAACTCGGGACCTTTGCCTTTCGCGGGCAAGTGCTCTACTATCTGAGCTACCCAAGCACGACTCACGCCCCATCCTCGTAGCTTTACTTCCGCCAGTACCTCGTCTCCTACCTTCCAACTTTAAAGAAGCTCTCCTGCGAAACTTGCGAGACTAGCACTCCTTAAAGAAAGGATATTGCGGAGACATGGCATAGTCACAGCCTGGTAGAGCACTTGTCCGCGAAAGGCAAAGGTCCCGAGTTTGAGTCTCGGTCCGGCCCACAGTTTTAATCTGTCAGGAATTTTCAATTCTTAATGTTGTTTACAGCAATGAAGACAGTCTCCCTCGCAGCACAAAGCGAGATGAGCGCACTTCCCATGGTGTCGCAATGCCTTCGTAAATCTGTAACACGGAATTGACCTACTGTCCCCACCACATAGGAAGATGAGAACAGAGTTCCTAACCTTTAAAAGTGTTTCTTGAACAGGGAATTCACTCAGCGTCAGTCACATGTACTCTGAACCTGTGACGGTCCATCATTGTTGTAGAACTTTGCATTTTCGTGTCTCGCTTCTCAGCAGTTAGCAATTGTAGCATTATACCTGTCGTAGAACTTGAATCTTATGTGTGGTCCCTCTGCATCACCTATGTGCTTCTTGTATAGTTGCTCAAGCAAAGAAAACAAACAACTATTGAATTTCAGTTTTGATTACTTAGGATTTTCTTTCGCTAAAAGTTCTCTTAACATATTAATCCAACACAGGCATCCCTGGCATGGAACACTTAGCCATTTCAATTGTCAGCGTTAATTTTACGGCACTAAAATTTCCTGATGATTCAAAACTTTCATTTCTTCCCTTTATATTTCATTGTTAGTATATCACAGCCTTTATCTTTGCATTACTTCAAGCGTACCCATTATGATCAGTTTCGATTAACAGATATAAACACTGTGAGTAACCTCTTTGCCTGTGTACTATAGTGCGTTCACATCTGTGAGGCTCAGCTTATTTTTCGACCATTGGGAATGTTTGGAGATGGGAAACATCGAAAATGGCCTGAATTGAAAGAGTATTCGCCATTCTGCTCTGGCGACCTATGCTGTTGTGGAGATTCTCAGCGAATAAGGCATTGGATGAGACCATTTCTGTTATTTTCCGTGGTTGAGTTCAGTTAACGTGGTGAGGTTATTTGGCATAGCTTGGTCGCTATTATTTCGCGAGTAGGAATGGGACAATGTGCTTGCACGTGGTAAAATGGAAACACGTAGGTGCTTGTATTTGATTGAATGAGAGCAGATTATAGCGCATTACATTATCGTTTTATTTTGTCATGCTCTAAATTCAAACTTGTCATACTTTCCTGAATTATGTAATAGTTTTTGCTTTGCTCAAAATCGTTAAATGGGGATGTAATGTTACCATTACTTAACGTGGGTTTCAATCCTATACCTGTTGCTTTCAGCAGCCATCATTTATCTGTGTTAAGTAATAATATATAGATGGTTAGTTTACTTGTTAGGAACTTATTTGGATCTAAGGCCAGTCATTCTAGTTATAAATGAGTAATATCGTGCCAAGTTGCAAGCTCGCCATCCTGTTGAATAACATAGACTCGCTTCACGGTTCATGAATGTTCTGGCGTATCGGAAACCAAACACAGGGTTTTGATCACACAAGATATCTCTAATAAGTAGGTTTCGATTGATTTTGATTAGATGTTTTCAGGGAAGAAAATACAACAACGCTCAAGCCCGCTGCTGCCCGCAAAGAAACAGAGTTTAATGTGCGGTTCAAATGGTTCAAATGGCTCTGAGCACTATGGGACTCAACTGCTGTGGTCATCAGTCCCCTAGAACTTAGAACTACTTAAACCTAACTAACCTAAGCACATCACACACATCCATGTCAGAGGCAGGATTCGAACTTGCGACCGTAGCAGTCGCACGGTTCCGGACTGCGCGCCTAGAACCGCGAGACCATCGCGGCCGGCTTAATGTGCGGTATTGTCCCTGTGTCTCTAGTAAAGCCAACCAGTGCAGCACAAGGAGATCCTTTACCAGTGCTTTGCTAGACACAATTTCTTCAGGTCTGGTTGATTCGAATATTCTGTGTCTTCTAATCTCCAATGCCTCGCATTCGAAGATCACATATGATGCGGTCTCCTCACCCACACCAAACATCCTACATTTGGGGTAAGTAGATTTTCTTTGTATTCTCCAAGATTCCAGGCCAGAACAACGCAGGTCGACGGATGTTGTCTTGATAATTGCTGTTTATTACATATCCTGCGGATTGGCATCCCAAATTCAAATGGCTCTGAGCACTATGGGACTCAACTGCTGAGGTCATTAGTCCCCTAGAACTTAGAACTAGTTAAACCTAACTAACCTAAGGACATCACAAACATCCTCGCCCGAGGCAGGATTCGAACCTGCGACCGTAGCGGTCTTGCGGTTCCAGACTGCAGCGCCTTTAACCGCACGGCCACTTCGGCCGGCTCATCCCAAATTACTGTGGTGTTTTACAAATATGCTATACAGGATTTATGTGTTCTTTCAGATGGTTTACAGGTTCTTTATATTCAAGGTCAATCCTTGCAAAACTGTTCAGTTTGGTTCACCCATTTAAATATAAGCTGTGCATCGCCTTTGCTTAGCTGCACAGATTTATGAAAGTTCGTCTCTGTGTGTGACTGCTTCCATCTAACTTTACGAGTGTGATAGCACATCCAGATTATTTTCTGGTGCGTAAGAATCACAATTTTCGCATATCTTGGCGCTTTCAGGTCTTAATTGTCACTACTTATAGGAGCAGTCGTTACTCTTGTAACAACACAGATCTAGCAAGCAGATAGACTATGTGATCGAAAGTATTCTGACACCCACAAAAACATACGTTTTTCATATTAGGTTCATTGTGCTGCCACCTACTGCCGGATACTCCATATCAGCGACCTCAGTAGTCATTAGACATCGTGAGAGATCAGAATGGGGCGCTCCGTGGAACTCACGGACTTCGAACGGGGCCAGGTGATTGGGTGTCACTTGTCTCATACTTCTGTACGCGAGATTTCCACACTCCTAAACATGCTAGGTCCACTGTTTCTGATGTGATAGTGAAGAGGAAACGTGAAGGGGCACATTCAGCACAAAAGGGTACAGACCGACCTTGTCTGTTGACTGACAGAGACTACCGACAGTTGAAGAGGATCGTAATGTGTAATAGGCAGACATGTATCCAGACCATCACACAGGAATTCCAGACTGCATCAGGATCCACTGCAAGTACTATGACAGTTAGGAGGGAGGCGAGAAAACTTGGATTTCATGGTCGAGCTGCTGCTCATAAGCCACACATCACGCCGGTAAATGCCACACGACGCCTCGCTTGGTGTAAGGAGCGTAAACAGTGGACAATTAGGCAGAGGAAAAATGTTGTGTGGATCGACGAAACACGGAACACAATGTGGCGATCCGTTGGCAGGGTGTGGGTATGGCGAATGCCCGGTGAACGTCATCTGCCAGCGTGTGTAGTGCTAACAGTAAAATTCGGATGCGTTGATGTTATGGTGTGGTCGTGTTTTTCATGGAGGGGGCATGCATCCCTTGGAGTTTTGCGTGGCACTATCACAGGCCTACACTGATGTTTTAAGCACATTCTTGCTTCCCACTGTTGAAGAGCAATTCCGGGATGGCGATTGCATCTTTCAACACGATCGAACACCTGTTCACAATACACGGCCTGTGGTGGAGTGGTTACACAACAATAGCATCCCTGTAAACGGCAAACCACCTCCATTAGGACCTTGCCTAGTAAGGCGGTGCGGGTCTCCCGCATCGTTCCCCTACGCTCTGTAAAGAAGCATGGGACTTCATTTCCATTTTCCAATGGACTGAACTACACAGAGTCCTGACCTGAATCCAATAGAACACCTGTGGGATGTTTTGGAACGCCGACTTTGTGCCAGGCCTCACCGACCGACATCGATACCTCTCCTCGGTGCAGCACTCCGTGAAGAATGGACTGCCATTCCCCAAGAAATCTTCCAGCACATGACTGAACGTATGCCTGCGATAGTGGAAGTTGTCATCAAGGCTAAGGGTGGGCCAACACCATACTGAATTCCAGCATTACCGATGGAGGGCGCCACGAACTTGTATGTCATTTTCAGCTAGGTGTCCGGATACTTTTGATCACATAGTGCAGATGTAGACTACTGGCAAAGCTGTAAGGTTACACACACAGACAAGTCAGTCACCACAAAATAATGCACAGTAATAACTGATGTCAAGTGTGGAGTAGATCTGTGAGGGGCCAGTGGCTCTTTGTTTTCTTTCAGAAGCGATCAGACCGAAGTTAGGCTACGACTGATGGTTAGAGATTCTAGTCCGCGGCTCGTGGTCGTGCGGTAGCGTTCTCGCTTCCCACGCCCGGGTTCCCGGGTTCGATTCCCGGCGGGGTCAGGGATTTTCTCTGCCTCGTGATGACTGGGTGTTGTGTGATGTCCTTAGGTTAGTTAGGTTTAAGTAGTTCTAGGGGACTGATGACCATAGCTGGTAAGTCCCATAGTGCTGAGAGCCATATATGTTAGAGAATCTATTTCCCTTGAACAGCACTTCTCTTACCGGTAGGTGGAGTGAAGGAGTGAAGGAAACGTGAGGACCAGAGAAGGCAGAAGCGAATGACCTGGACCAAGATAATGGAGCCGGAGAGGAGCCGCTGCTTGGAGCTACCCCACACCAGTACTACACGACAAGCAGCGCTCCTGTTGAAAGTATCATTGATAAGATTGTTCTAAATTAATTATTCAGCAAACCTGCATCTGACTGCGTCTGTGAACTTGTTTCTTGCACTCCTCCATTTTGCCAGAAATGCAACATGTATTTGACTCAGCAATAAAATTTAAGAGAATAATGCCGTTTGTGCAATGGCATTAAGATGGTACTGGAAAATTAACTTTTGGCCCTGATGTTTACTCGGTTCTTTTATTGGTGGGTAACTTTACTCTACTACTCATTTTCATATTCAATTTAAGCAAAAGCTTTGGATTATGATTCAGGCTGTTAGAAACACATCGTTGATCTCAATATTGTTAAAATTTTAAGACATACACAAAACCTACCGTAGCACGGAACATTCTTACAAAAATTTTACCAAACGCTTACTGTGTCAAACCTTGGGCATACAAAGCCTAACTCTGAATATTATCTAACAAAACCAATTTTAACTCATTATATATCTTCTCTCATTTACGTGCTAAGGTTTGGTCCGGGGCAGCGAGCGCGACCTACCTTACAGCTGTCACCACACGTCCGCTTCCTCCGGGCACCTACCTGCCACTCCTCGGTTTTTTACTGCACGCCCCCGGCTCTCTTAACCATCAAACAACCTCCTACTCGAAGATATTATACTCGTTCAACCTTGCGGTTGGCAACTACCGACTATTTTCTGGAGCTACCCTGATCAGACCTTAGCACATACCTTTCACTGTCTCACGCCTTTATCAACATCACTGACACCCGCTGTCACAGCCCCTCATCGCCGCCGCCGTAGGACTCCAGGTCTCCACGGAAGATCGCCACTAGTAAAACAAAATGTCACCCACGAATGAAATAGATACAGATCCTTAGGGCAGCCGAGGCAGTCCGTACCTGCTACAGATTTCCTAAGCTAATTCCCCAGTCTTTTGATGGCAGTAAAGTGGCATTAAATGAATTCCTGGATAACTGTGATACATCATTCGAATTAGTTTCAGAATCTGAGCCCGATGTATTCCAAAAGTTTGTTAAAACTAGATTGGCTCAGCTCAAAGTAGGTCACATTTGGGAAGGACGACGGTTCAATCCCGCGTCCGACCATCCTGATTTAGGTTTTCCGTGATTTACCTAAATCGCTCCAGGCAAATGCCGGGATGGTTCCTTTGAAAGGGCACGGCCGACTTCCTTCCCCATCCTTCCCTAACCCTATGAGACCGATAACCTCGCTGTTCGGTCTCTTCCCCCAAACAACCACCCAACCAACCAACTAGGTCACATTTTGTGACTTAATAACAACTTGGCGTGATGTCGGAAGGATATTACTGGAAAACTGTGCTGGGAAGACAACTTCGGACTGTTATTTGTATAAGTGTTTTCAAAAAGGCACAAGAAAAATGAAACTGTGGCCCACTGAGGTTCAAATGGTTCAAATGGCTCTGAGCACTATGGGACTTAACTTCTAAGGTCATCAGTCCCCTAGAACTTAGAACTACTTAAACCTAACTAACCTAAGGACATCACACACATCCATGCCTGAGGCAGGATTCGAACCTGCGACCGTAGCGGTCGCGCGGTTCCAGACTGTAGCCCCTTAACCGCTTGGCCACCCCGGCCGGCGCCCACTGAGGCCCTCGTACAGATGCTTTGCATCGGCAATACGGAAAGCAATTCGCGGGCTAATGCAACTGTTAGAGCAGGAGGGAAACTTAGCGCTTGTCTGCAATTTAAGTCGCACTGTTTCCATTCGAGAGATATTCAATAAGATAATCAAGACGATAGCGCCCAAGAGGGAGGAAATTTTTCGAGAAGGTAAGCAATAGAGATTGCAGCGTCGAGGAATCGACAATCACCTTGATTAGGGAAAATAACTCCGGCTTTAAAGCGAATTACGAGAAGTCCGAGGTAACAAGAGAGTCAAATACTGCGCCTGCGAGAAACCAGGGAAGACTGCAAGTCAATGTCAAAGCACCAACAGATGCGCCAAGAGCGGCAGAAGTAACCACAGCACACGAGAGCGTAGATATGAGAAGCAGATGTGCACAGTCGATTCATTACCATTGTACAAAAAAGTCCCAAAGGAAATATGAAGACGCGCAAGAACCTGGCGGTACGTGAACTGAGAGAGAGAGGCCGGCCGGAGTGGCCGTGCGGTTCTGGGCGCTCCAGTCTGGAACCGAGCGACCGCTACGGTCGCAGGTTCGAATCCTGCCTCGGGCATAGATGTGTGTGATGTCCTTAGGTTAGTTAGGTTTAATTAGTTCTAAGTTCTAGGCGACTGATGACCTCAGAAGTTAAGTCGCATAGTGCTCAGAGCCATTTTGAGAGAGGAAGGTGGAAGAAGTCGAAGTATACGCATGCAGGATTTTCGTGGGAACTAGAGAGACAAATGAGCTACGAGTCACTTCTACATTGGTTTCTGCACGAAAGCATTTCCAGTGGTATATTACAAATGTAAGAGATGAGACTAGCTAGTTAGTCATTGCGTGGACTGGGTAAAGACAGAAGCCAGCAAAACGAGAAATAGGTGTAAGTGAACAGTCGGCTTACCCCTACCCAGGCAGTTCAACAGTTCAAAACAGCTGTTCAGTTCAAAAGGTTTAGTTATTCTGACGACCAAATTTTCATCCGGACAGTTTTGTACCTATGCGGTTAATATAGAATTTAATTTGACAGCTTTATGTAACCTGATGTTGCTTAACCTCGGCGAAATGCGTATTTTTTAAATAAAAATAACTTTGCTACCGTGACTGTTTTATTTTCAATATAATCCTGAAATCTGGTTGCTGTGTCAATCAGCCAACAATGGAGTGGAGTGAAAACCGGATTCTTCGTAGGTCTTGCGATTTATCTGTATACAACAATTATACCCACGACAAGCCACATGGAAATTCGAATGTTATCCAGTAGATCATTTATATATAGGCCTATGGTGTTCAGTTTCTGATTTGAAGAAATCTAGGTGAAGTTACCACGCTGTCTTGTTCAAAGCCTTGATCCTAAATCGTATAGACATCAAAGCCGGGCAGTGCAGTGTTTAGGCATTTCTCTTGTATTCTGGAGGAGTGAGATTCCCATCAGGTTCAAATGGTTCAAATGGCTCTGAGCACTATGGGACTCAACTGCTGAGGTCATTAGTCCCCTAGAACTTAGAACTAGTTAAACCTAACTAACCTAAGGACATCACATACATCCATGCTCGAGGCAGGATTCGAACCTGCGACCGTAGCGGTCTTGCGGTTCTAGACTGCAGCGCCTTTAACCGCACGGCCACTTCGGCCGGCATTTCCCATCAGGCTATGCAGGTTTAGTACTTCCGTTATTTTCTTGAATATATTTAGGTGAATGCCGGGATGGTTTCCTTGGAATAAATAAGGCTGAAACTTCCTGACAGATTAAAACTGTGTGCCGGACCGAGACTCGAACTTTGGATCTTAGCCTTTAATGTGCAAGTGCTCTACCATTTGAGCTACCCAAGCACGACTCAGGACTGTTCTACCAGCTTTGATTTCGCCAGTACCTCGTCTCCTACCTTAGAAACTTCACAGAAGCTGTCCTACAGAGTGAAACATCCCCCAGGCTGTGGCTAAGCCATGGCTCCGGAATATCCTTTCTTCCAGGAGTGCTAATTATTCAAGGTCTGCAGGAGATCTTCTGTGAAGTTTGGAAGGCAGGAGACGAGGTACTGGAGGAATTAAAGCTGGGAGGACGGGTCGTGAGTCGTGCTTGGGTAGTTCAAATGGTAGAGCACTTGCCCGCGAAAGGCAAAGGTCCCGAGTTCGAGTCTCGGTCCGGCACACGGTTTTAATCTGCCAGGAAGTTTCATATCAGGGCACACTATATTGCAGAGTGAAAATTTCATTGTGATAAATAAGGCTTATTTGTTATCCATCGCCGGCCGGGGTGGCCGAGCGGTTCTAGGCGCTACAGTCTGGAACCGTGCGACCACTACGGTCGCAGGTTCGAATCCTCCCTCGGGCATGGATGTGTTTGATGTCCTTAGGTTAGTTAGGTTTAAGTAGTTCTAACTTCTAGGGGACTAATGACGTTAGAAGTTAAGTCCCATAGTGCTCAGAGCCATTTGTTATCCATCCTTATGGATTCGCACTTCTGTTCCGACTCTAAGACTTCATTGTCGACAGAACGTTTAAGCGTCCGCCGAAAAATCGCTGTAACTGCAGTAAAAGCTCTCAGTTATATGTTTTGTATCTTTGAAGTTCAATAAGTAATGCAACCTTTTTTTTTTTTTTTACTGAAAGCAGGTCGGTTTTATTCAGGATTCCAATACACCATATTATTTCCGACTGTTTTGGCTACAAAACCCTTTTTTGCAACATAATCTACATTAAATGCGACGTCTTTATATTACATTACTGGGAGCCCCTGTGTGTTCACATGGTACCACTCTGCTGGTCGACGTCGGAGCCAACGTCTTGCTGCATCAATAAGCTCCCAGTCATCGTCGTGTAGCATTCCGCCAAGTGCATCTTTCATTGGGCCAAACAGATGGAAGTCGGAAGGTGTGAGATCCGGAATGTAGATGACTGACGAAGAACAGTGGAAGTGATGAACCCATGTTTTATCACCTGTGACGATGTTCGACAAAGAATTGTCACAATCAGCCTCGTAACGGACAAGTTGGTCCTTCGTTGCTCTTAATGTTTTTCTGTTAGGCGTCGAGGAACCCAGTGGGCATGCACTTTTGAGTGCTCCAACCGGTGGACGAGTGTGTCAGCACTATCAACAGAGACGTCCAGTTGTGCAACGAGGTGTTTGATTGTGATCCACCAACCACCTCGAACGAGAGTGTCCACACGCTCTAACATGGCAGGAATCGCAGCTGTGTGAGGCCGGTTGGCACGGAGAAGATCGGACAGGTTTGTGCGACCTTGTTGCTATGATGAGAGACGCCTCTCCCAACGACTCACCGTGCTTTTGCTCACTGCTATACCTCCGTAGGCATGCTGTAAGAGCCTATGAATATCTGCGATGCTCCGATTTTCTTACAAAAGAAACTCAATGACAGCTCTCTGCTTGTAATGCACCTTCGTTACAGGCGGCATTTTGAAAGCTACGTATGGCGCTGCCACCAATCTGAACTTCATGACACTATAGGGGGTTAAGCGGGAAAATTCTAAGATGTCCCAGAACAAATTCCGCACTTTTTCAATCGAAACTGTCCAGACAAGAATGTTTCGCATTACTTAGTGAACGCCCCTCGTAGTAATTGGCAACAATATATTTTTAATTTATGTGGTGAACTTACTACTGCAGCTAACACAGAATCATTATACTGCTGGTCGTTAAAATTACAACGACAGGAGGAATGTAAAATAACGAATTTTAGTAGGCAGACCACATGATTTAATTTTTAAATGATTTGTGGGTTTACATGTTGTGAAATTTAGTACGCAGAACTGTCACCTGCGGTTTCTGTCAAAATTACCGACTACGAGAACCGCCGGAGACCGTGTTGTAAGCCCAATGGCACCAGGCACCATCGCTCCCGGTGCTGGCCCGTCTGTCCATTACTAATGACATCTGGAAACGTCCGTCGCTAACGGATACATTCCTCGTAGTGCTGTATGTAGAAGAGAGCCTCGTTTGAAAAGACGACGTAGTGCCATTCCGGACCATTCCTTATATATAAGAGGCGTTCAAAAAGAAACCAGCCGGAGTCTGGAATGTGCAAACCGGTGACAGGAGGGCATTATCGTGGCGTGTGTAACGAGGTGTGGTTCCGACCAGAGGGTTGAAGTTCACAGCCCGTCGCTTTAGGGCACGCTTGCACGTCATGTAACTATACAGAGCTAGCAGCAGCATGCATGAATCGTCCAACGCTGCCAGTCACTTTGCACACAGTGACCCATGTCAAAAGACGAGCAAAGAGGTGTTCGTTTTCTGACAGCGGAAGGAGTAGGAGGAACGGACATTTATCGATGAATGTCACAAGTGTACGGCGAACTCTGCATGTCCCTTGCAAGGGTCAAGGCGTGGCACAAGCGCTTCAGGTAAGGACGGGTATCGTTAGCCGATGATGCACGGTCTGGAGCACCACACTGGATTACCGGTGACATCGTCCAGCGGGTGGATGCACTCGTTACCCAGGACCGCTGGGTGACAGTGAAAGCCATAGCCGCAGTGGTCGGATTGAGCGTCGGAAGTGTTCATACCATCATGAAGGAACGGCTGCACATGCGCAAAGGGTTTCCCTATGGGTGCCCCACAGCCTTCAACCATACCAAGAAGCATGTCGAATGGCCCACTGTCTTGCTCATCTGCAGCGCTATGCTCACGAAGGGAATGCGTTCACTTCGAACCAGAATCAAAACGACGAAGTCTCCAGTGGAGGCATCCAGAGTCACCACCACCCAAAAAATCCAAGTCCATCCACACGAGTGCAGGAAAGGTTATGCTGACGTTCTTCTTTGACCAAGGTGGCCCCTTCGGATTCACTTACTGCAGCACGGGACAACAGTGATTGCCCAGTGTTACTCGCAAACTTTGACCACCCTTCGCCAAGCGATCATATCAAAATGACCTGGAAGTCTCACCCGTGGGGTCTGTTCCACGACAATGCAAAGCCCTCATACGACCAACACAGTGGCGGCACTCCTGCAGAAATTCAAATGGGAGGTTCTCGGCCACCCTCCATACAGTCCGGACCTCTCTCCCTGTGAGTACGCCATTTTTGGTCCCCTTAAAAAGGCTCTGAGGGCAAAAGAGTCACCTCGGATGACGACGTCCGGCTGTACTTGTGGAACTGGTTAACATCGCAGCCCAGAGAATTTTATGAAACAGCCATTCATTGCCTTGTGCCATAGTGGGACAGGTGTCTCAACAGCCAGGGTCAATACTTCTAACATACAGGTACTGGTAATCATGCCTCCGGCTCGCTTCTTTTTGAACGCCCCTTATGCAAGATGGAGATGTCGTTACTCGTATCTATTGAATTACTAATTGTGTGCACATCCAAGTACGTAGTAGCCTTCATGAAAATTTGACGTATGAGCAGCAGGGTAACTAAAACCAATTCATACATTCTCAACACCGACCTAATAAATTCTCACACACGAAAAGCAGGCTGGTGTCGAAATAACTTGAGTGGAAACTCCCTCTTGTTCTGCACAAGCGGTGTTTTGGTTAAATGGGCTAACGAGATGTAAGTGAAAGAGCACAAACAGGACGATAAATGACAGAAACAACGGGAAAGTGGAAGATTATTCAGCGGCAGGAAAACATTATACATTTCCAACGTCGGTAATTTATTTTAAAAACAGTGAGAAATTGTGCTAGATGAAACTGACCAAGTAGGTGCAAACGCAGGACAGTCTGATAAATTTATATTCCATAGAGCGCAGATATGTGGTAACCTTGTTAAACAGTATCCGAATACTACGTCTTGGAAACTGCTGTACAAGTGAGGAGTGCAAAAAAGATACGTAGTACAGCATTATCAAAAAGAGGACTCAAACACGGAAATAAATATCATATATTTGTAAGCTGAACATGATTGGAAAACAAACGTTTGCTAGGAAACACTGTCGTAGAAATAAAGTTTCCCAGTAGAGGAGTCTATTAATAAATGATCGTAAATTTCATACTGACGACAGAGTTTCTAGGTGTAGAAAACCCCATTGTTGCTACAACAAGAATAACGTACGCGGTTCAGTGAAGCACAGAATACATATTGAGAGTGTTTTCGGGTGTGTGTAGCTGTTCATAGATGGAAATAATTTATAGTTATGGATATGGTGCAATTAGCAAGTCTAAATCGAAGGAAGTACTTCTTCACGTATGGAGGTATAATGGCTGGGATGTTTAATAAACTCTTTTTCGATGTTTACTAAAGAGATTGAACTTGCCAGGTACGAAAAATATTAACTGTTAGAGAGGCTGCAGAGCAGTTGTACGAATCATTATATCTTGTAGAGAAAAACTATCTCTGTTTCTTATTTGTTTATTTCAGAGCTAATTTGTTTATTGTGAGACATATTTCTCACAAATTTTATTTTTTTGAGTTTAAAACACCGTGTGTAAGAGCTTGCATAGTTTTGAGAAATTTAGAGAAATTCAAATCTCATGTTTGGTACGGTGCATTCAACAAAATATGACCAACATGGGGAAACGGTGCATAATTGATCTAAGAAGCACTCTCCTCCCGCTCTCACACTCTGTCAACATTGTCAGTCTGTGAACATTTGCAGAAATCAATCAGCAGTGTAAAACTATATCAGAAAGACGTTGGCCATTTTTATATACCAAGACCAACTCTGAATAGTTTCCTGAAGCTAAACAACAGCTTCACGTGAGTAATGGGAAATTTGACGTACTATGGGACACACTACAATGATTCATTATTAGAGGGCTTTAGATAAGTAATTAATTATGATCTTCCAGACTACCAAGTTCACATGCAATATACAGAAAAATAATTGTAAAACTATTCAGCACAACGTTCAAAGATGTATGAAAACTTTAAATAGGGTGAGGTTAGAAAAAAGGAGGACCAAATCTAAATCTACATTTATATTAAATTCAAAAATATGACAGAAGAGACATTAACTGTGCTATACACTGTTCAGAAAAGAGCGTAATTGAAGTAACAAGAATTCAGTTACTGAATAGAGGAAAACTGTCAATATCTAATATGTAAAAATGAAATAATGTCCGATAGCCTAGAATTAAATCCACACTTAGTCTTTGTTACGGATTTTGAAATATCTTACTCACAAAAAATAATCATTTTCAGAGCTAGTAATACTCGTATTAGTTTTATCATCCTTAGATTGTTTCTACAAGGATATTGGAGGCATTGTGGCATTAAACAACAACATAAATAACGCAATTCGTTTATACAGGGATTACCGACTTACCGATCTACTTTGGCGAGGCAGTTAGCCGTGGCGTTACCGTAGGACCCATCCCGGTATTTACCTGAAGTGATTTAGGGAAACCACGAAAGACCTAAATGAGGATGGCCAGATGAAGATTGGAGCCTCCACTCTCCCGATTACAAAGCCAGTCTATTTTAAACAGTACTGCCGCATTCGGTTTATTCGTAGTGTATAATATTGTTTAGCAGAGGCCTAATAAAATGTCGGTTACGTACCAGAAAAAAAAAAACAGAATGAAGGGAAATTAAACCTCAACGACTCGTGGATGTTTACGTCGTCACTAACGTAGCACACGCTTCGTATGAAGAAGGAAACCTGCTGTGGCTTCGTTTTCGGCGTGTAACGACCTTCTCGTGCAGTGAGTGGACAGCTTAACCTGTCGGCCACATGATTTAAAGCCCGCTCCGTCCGAGTACCAGTCTACAGTCTAGGGTGGTAAATACTGAACGGATTTAATTAATTAATTTATTCATTTAATTCAATCATATTGAAAGCGTTTGGCCGTCTCTCACACCGGTACAGGTTTTCACATTTATAGTACGTTTTAAATGATATAATTATAACTCTGACAATAATTTTAACACCATTAGTTGTAATAAAGGGCAGAAAGGAATTATAAGTGATTGAAATAAGGTCTGAATGTAGCAAATAACAGTGTGAATAGCAGTACTGACTAAGGACTACGAGCGCTAATATCAGCCCTGATTTTGTTACTCTAACCGGTCAGCGTAGTACGTGTTAAGCTCGCCAAACCCACAAGAAAAGAAAAAAAAAATCCCGTCAATCGCAGTGAATATTTTGAGTGTCAACCCATTATCAATTCTTCGGCGAAAAATAAAAAGAAAAAACCACGCAGCTTTAAGTGTCCTCTCTTTCAAGACACAGGTTATGGACAAGATATTCGCAGGACAGTTTTTCAGTTCATGGTAGGATGACACAGCAACCGGTAATAAACGTTTTGAAGAGAAACAATCTTGGCTGCAAAACAGGCCTTAGATAATGTTGGTGGAATCGTTTCCGTTTGTTACATTTGACGTTCCTGTAATAGTTCCTGGATTTTTACTAAATGGTATTGCATTTCATCACTTGTTTTATATTCATTGCTCCGATTCTTCGGCATTTTTCTTCTCCCCTTACCTGGAGTGTTCTTTCACTACTCTTTTTGTGAACAAAGAGTATTTCGGGAAGTCTTATAATTCTTTTTTGGCACGAATGGGCTGTAATCTGAAGTCAGTGTCACTTTCCATAACCACAGCGAGCAATTGAAGCGGACGTCTCTTTGAGAACGCTAGTGGCTCGCGGGCGGGCGCTGGCAGAATCCTGCCAGAGCGTATTGAGATAAAACAAGCGAAATGCGGACAGGTGCGGAGCTACGCCTCCAGCACTAGAAAAAAATAATCCGATGAACCTCAGTTTCTTGAAACATTAACAACTGCGTCAGCGTTTCATAAGAAAGAACATCGTCTCGTTTCTTATCATGAAATATAAATGACGCTCTTTAAAGCTGCAATTCAACGTTTTTATGTTAGAGTCTCTTACGATAAAACGCTACAGATGATAAAAAATGTGGGAATCGCTGTCATAAGAAAATAAAAGAAATCTTAGCGAAATTTCGATTCTAACATCAGGTAATCTGGGCATGAAGGGCTGTATTTGATGTCCAATGAACAATCAGCATTTGACATAGGCAATGACATTCGAATCAGCTTATTTTTTTGTTATGATCCTTTCTAAGTGTTAGTTTGCAGCCTCAACTGATTACAGTTCCTCATATTTTGGTAGCCTCCGTACGCAATACATCGTTGTTAATTATTCCTGACAACTACCGTCGTTCAGAATGAAGGAATATTAGGGTTCAAGTTCACTCGATGAAAAGGTCATAACGGACGGAGTACAATCTCGCGCTAGATGATGGAGGTCAAGGAAAGCGACCGTGCCTTTTCAAAGGCTCATTCCCGTCATCTTGGGAAATCACAGAACACCAGTTTCTGACTGGCTGGCCGAGATTCAAACCGCTATACTCCAGAATACGAGTTCAGTGTCCTATCACTGCTCCAACGAGCTTGGTTGTGTTTCCCGAAGTACGAGTAGCTACTCACACGGACCTTTTAATGATCTAGACGGTTCAGAGGTCGCGCAGTACTTTTATGAAAACGCAAAAATATTTCAAATGTTGTACATGTTGCGCTTTACGTGTGTTGCCATTGTGTTTTGGGGTCCGCTCAATTAAGACAGAACAGCCAAATTTAATGTGGCAATCATAAAGAGTGCTGGGAATATCGCAGTAAATGAGATACAATATCAAAATGCATGGGGCTCAGTGGGGTAATTGCCTACTCAGGAGAAACGTTGGTGGCATGTTTCCGATATCGTTGACTTTAGTATTCAGCATCAGCTTGGCTCCATTAAGTTACATTAAGATTAATGTTATCACAACTGTCTGAGATGGCTTTTAATCTGTTTTAAACTCTTATTTCGACGAATTTTGTATTACTTTAAAATTTAAATAACCACAGGCATACATTATTCATCATCATTAATTCTAAACGGAAATTGTCAGCTCAATTCCTTGAACGTACACTCAGTGATGCATCTTAAAAACAGTAACGAATGAGGATTCTTCACAGCCTTAGAATAACAGAAACAAATACATCGCGAATACTACCTACAATCAAACGACTGAAAACATCAGCTGAACAGAGGTGCGACCTCGTTGCAACCTCGGCAGTGGACCGAGTTCCACGTGTTTGCAGGAAAACACACGTCGATGTGAAGAGACACTATGTATCACAGCAGTCTAAAGCATAAAAAATGATAAACTAGGGGAAAAATAAAAAAGAACGCCGTGATTGAGCATTCGTTCACACTTACTGCGATCATTTTGCCAGACGCATCCTACACTACTTAATTCAACAAAGATGCTGGACACCGAAAACATGTCTTACTTTAACTGAAATTCCTAATATTTAAGGGTACTTCTACATAGAATCTCTGCTGACCCGAATCTATAGGCGAACTCTCCACCCACGCAGAAATACAATTTTCGTCAGTAAAGCAAGATACATTGAAAGGAAAGTAACGACGTCGGTAGTTCGCCGTTTTTCCGTATGTTAGCCACTGGTTCCAGAGAAGTATTATCGGATCTGATTCACTACAATCGATCTAAATCCTGATATATTTCTTTGTGCCTAACGGATTCTAAGAGGGCTGACTGATGACTTCGGCGAAGAATATTGTAAGTAATATGATCTTGAAAAAATTATCATTATTTTTTCGTTTACGTAATTTCCATTGAGATCAGTGCATTTGCTCAATAATATTCCATTTGAGGAAAGAAATGGATTTCGTGTTGTGCATAATACTTACTTACAGCAAAGATTATATTTTCATTTCATGAAAAGTTCCTTCTGCAAGTCATTTTCCTTAAATTAAGAAACCGGGAAACATAACACGGGGCAAAATCTGGAAACTATGATGGGTGTGGAACTATAGCTCGTGCATCGTCACCGTCGTAGTGACTGTTGTCCTGAATCACGACTAGTGAGACTGTGGGAGAATGGATATGCTGGTCTGTGTGGTTTTGTGTGTGAATGCGTGTAAGTTTTACTAGAGGAAGAGCGACAGCTCGAAAGTTAGTGTGAATACTGTTTCCTGTTGAGCCGGCCGAAGTGGCCGTGCGGTTAAAGGCGCTGCAGTCTGGAACCGCAAGACCGCTACGGTCGCAGGTTCGAATCCTGCCTCGGGCATGGATGTTTGTGATGTCCTTAGGTTAGTTAGGTTTAACTAGTTCTAAGTTCTAGGGGACTAATGACCTCAGCAGTTGAGTCCCATAGTGCTCAGAGCCATTTTTGTTTCCTGTTAGGTGTATCCGTGCGCAACGCATCGGTCTTCTATTACTGAATGGTTTCCTTTCCCTTACTTTAAACATTCCATTACATAATTTGAGACATTTTTACGAGGTTACTTTCCTCTCACCTGATCGTTGTTCAAGTTAACCTTCCAAGTGTTCCACGCCTCCACATGTATTCATTCAAAACTACGTCCAGGAAACTTTCTCTTTTCATTTTAGTTGCACTTAAAACAGTGAAGCTATCATCTACCTTAAGCAGAGATTAAGTTGTCAGCTATACAGGTAAGTTTGTGACACTGAAAGCCGGTGAAGAGTGAGACATCGCGACAATCGCTGTTGCCACATTAGCTTTTTTCAAATTATTAAGTGTTGTAGGATTCAGAGAGCGATAACATTTGCATAACACGAATTGTATTTGCTGCATATCGCGCAGTTCTTTCACATGTGTAGTTAGTAGTAGCAAGAGGCCTACAGTTACAGTTTTATCTTAGTTGATTCTTGTTTACATCCCTTTGATTATCCCATTGCACTTCGTGCAAATTCTTCACATTACCAAACTTAGAATGTAGTTAGTCAATTAGTCTTTACTCACATACGGGTCAGATTTTGTATAAAGAGGTAACGTTTGAGGGTATAAAAACAGGGGTCATAGTCACAGACTGTAGTAAAAAAGCAGCAGAAAATCTCTCTTCGAATACACGTGACGGTTACCGTCGTCTGCAGCCCGAGCAAAGCTGCCTCCACGCTTCTGCCGTCCGGGAACTGTCAAAAGCGTCCCGAGCGGTGGCACGCTAGCTCAGCGTTTTCGGTCAGAGGGTTAGCTGCCCTTTGTAACAAAAAAAAAATATTGAGTGAATGGATTGACGATGAACTTAAACGGGTGTCATAGGACGTCCACCCCGAACAAATTCAACGAACAGTGACGAATAAAATGAAACCTTTTTCTTAAAAAAAAAAAAAAAGAAAAGAAAAAGGTGGCCACGTCCCCGCCTCTGAGACTGGTGAGAGCACTCACGTAAGCGATTTTGCTCGGTGTTCGGAGGGCTGTACTGTCATAACCTTCGAGTATATAGGAGTTTTCGCTCAGGTCTAACATAAGATGGAACGACCATATGCTAGCCGTTACTGAACTCATCTGCCAGACTCTTATTTTTTGGTTCAATACAAAGAATGTGCAATTCCCTAAAGAAAGAGGTTGCTCCGCTTACAAAACACGCATTGGACTAATTTTTGAGTATCGTTCTCGGTCGGGAACATTTACCATTTTGTCTTAACGGAAGAAGTAGGAGGTAGATAATATTCAAAGAAGAGCTGCACGATTCGTTACGCGCTTGTTTAGTCAGCGTGAGAGTGTGGAATTCTCGACGAAGAGGATGATGTTACAAGAACAATGATCTGCACAACGGAGACCTTTCTTATATTATTTCAAGAGCCGACATTCCACAATGAATCAAGGAACGAAGTACTTTTCCTAAATACATCTGGCATGGCGACCACCAAGTTACGTTAGAGAATTTCAGGCTCTTACAGAAGGATCCCAACACTATTTCTTTCCGTGCATCATTCGTGAATGTAACAGGAAGAGGGGCAGGGAGAGAGGGGCCCACTACTCTGGTACAGTATATGCCCTCTGCCATAGACGGCATGACTTGCCAACAGCAAAACAGACGTAATTGTCTCTCCTCTATTCTATCCTCTATATCCATTTGACGCGCCTTCTGTATGGCCCAGGGTAAATTGATCACGTCCTCTCGATTATCGGCATTAATTTCAACTTATTGATTGTATTATCCTCCTCACCATTTCCACTGGTGGCAAAATAATCTTCTAATTTGCAATCTTTCTCGCTGCCATCCTCCATTCCTTTTCCATCTTGTTTCGGCTCAGAACCATCTTTATTACCTTAGTTTCTTCTTCTCCGTTACCCTCTTCATTTCCCACTATCCATCATTTAAACCTCTTCTCTCTTTCAGCTGCCTTTCGTTAATCGTACTCATTCAGACTATCAATTAACATTTTCTTTTCTCCCACCCATTTGTCACATACCTTACAAAGAGAGTATATCGTCTGACAAACTTCTTTGCATCACTTCATTTTTGGTAACAGTCAATAACAATTTAGTTTTTGTTTCAAAGGTCATCACAATCTTATTCTAATTCTTCCAAATAAGAAACAATTCTGTGTACTGCCAAAATAACAGGTGTATGTAGGGGTAAATATAGGAGTGAACTGACATAATACGCAGGTGAATGTACACTGAAACTCCAAACAGACTGGTATAGGCATTCATGTTCAAATACAGAGATATGTAAACAAGCAAAATACGGCGCTGCGGTCGGCAGCGCCTATGTAAGACAACAAGCGTCTGGCGCAGTTGTTAGATCGGTTACTGCTGCTATAATGGCAGGTTGACAAGATTTAAGTGAGTTTGAACGTGGTGTCATAGTTGGCGCAGGAGCAATGGGACAGAGCATCTCAGAGGTAGCGATGCAGTGGGGATTTTCCCGCACGACCATTTCCCGATAGTAATGACTATGATAGGGGTTGCAACAATGATCTATAGGTGCATGCCCAAATATGCTTGGAAATATGAACATGGTTGAAGTAACAGTAACATGGCAAAACTTTGAGGAGTTTGCAGAACGAGAAAATTAACATTACAGATTAACAGAGGAGATTAAAAGAAATACATTGTATTCTATCACAGTTTTGTTTTATCAGGAGGAGAGGAAAGAGGTAAGAATGGCACGTACCATAAGGTGGCCTGCCGATTGTCAATGTAGGCAGTTGTGGAAATCAATCTGCAAAATTCCCAAGGAATTGATGAAAATGAATTTGCATTTCATTTTACAACGATACGTGATGAATTGTTCGGCCCTCTCCGACTTTCGTCGTGTTTATGAAACTTGAAATTCAGTGTTTGAACATTTGTTTATAAATTACATTGCTTATTTTTTAACGAATGGAGCTGTTGGTTAAGAAATATTGAATCATAATTTTATTTTAATTACTGCTGGTTATGAAAATGCGCGTGTCCACAATGAATTAAAATTTGAGACAAAAATGCGAAACATCAAACAAAAACTGAAATACTTCTATATTTCCAGACATCGACCTTATTGTTGATGTATACAATTTTTTCATTTAAGATAAAGGCCTGTCGCATTTATGTATCAGTTATTAATTTATTTTACTGCATCCAGTAATGAAAGATAAAGAATGTGTTATTTTATTAAAAAGATAATTAACATTTCCATTTGCTAATAAATATGATATTAAAGGAAAAGTAAAATAATTTCGCTAGTAATCAAAAGCGCACACGATTGCATACCTATCACTCTCCGCACTCTTTTTGCCTTCATAAAAAATTTTATTCTATATTAACTACACTCTTCATAGTACAATGAACATAAGAAATTTTAACGCGATAAATGAAAGAGAAACACATTATAAATTTTATTCTTTTCTTCTGACTCCTTATGTGCAAAACATTATTCCCCTCATAAATTCAATATCGTACTTGTTTTTTAAATGACTGCGAATTTCATGACATCAGCTTTATTACGTATAGAGCCACTATTCAATAGTGACATATGAAAATTTGAGCCGGACCGGGACTCGAACCCAGAGTGGCTGCTTATCACCAAGAGTCGCGTAAACGAATTATCAAGGCTGGAAAGCACTTCCAATTGATATCAGCTACAGAAGAAAACGTTAATAAACTTGAGTTATTTTGGACTTAACAGTGTTCGGAAATCTAAACCAGAAAATTGATTTTTTCCAGTTTTTCAGAACTGCCTTGTACTGCTTTAGGAAACTGATTTCTGGAGACTGACTTTCAAATCCCATGAAGTATACCAAGAAAAAAATGGAAGAGGGTAGAGCAATTCGTGAGGTCCCATCACAGCAGGAAATGGGACTCTTCTGCAGTGTTTTGTGACAACTTGGGCAGGAGAGTGGTTGTATGTAAATTAGAGTGTTGCACATTTCGCTGTTAACGGAGATTTACACACCCGTGCACAGTGCCCCAGCCTGCGCGAACTGTGCGACCCGTCTGCCTACCTCGCAGGCGCAGCGAGGCGCGGCGCTGAAAGCCCCTGGGCTGGCTGCTGGCTGGGCCCGTGAATTGGCCGCCAGATTAGGTTATCGGCGACAGCACTGCGCGGCACGGGGAGGCACTCCAGCGAGCCTGTGGGCCGCCATTGTACGCTCGCAGCTCCAGAACGGTTGACATCCGCCATGGCGCCCCTGGCCCCCTTCAAAATCTCCACAGCGAGGACGTGGCGCCAATTTCACCTGTCCCCATTTTAATACACCAGTACAAAGCCCCACTACAAAGTGACATCCTTTTAAAGGTCACAGAACCAACGTTCGCGGTTCCTCGTTCCGTAACACGTGAAGACTCTGACTTTATTTCGCACCGTATGCTTTAGTCCTTCGTAGCTGGGTATTCGAATCATTGGTACAAACAACAATAAGAACAAGAAAGTACAAATGTTATCTCAAATACACTTTAATAATGTGATCGTACTTGTGCCAAACCACAATTAGAATTTAGGTAAACGTTTTTTATTACTTTATTATAACCAAACTTTCAAAATGTTTACTTCAAAATGCACTACTGGCCATTAAAACTGCTACACCACGAAGATGACGTGCTACAGACGCGAAATTGAACCGACAGGAAGAAGATGCTGTGATATGCAAATGATTAGCTTTTCAGACCATTCACACAAGGTTGGCGCCGGTGGCGACACCTACAACGTGCTGACATGAGGAAAGTTTCCAACCGATTTCTCTTACACAAACAGCAGTTGACCGGCGTTGCCTGGTGAAACGTTGTTGTGATGCCGCGTGTAAGGAGGAGGAATGCGTACCATCACGTTTGCGACTTTTATAAAGATTGGATTGTAGCCTGTCACGATTGCCGTTTATCGTATCGCGACTTTGCTGCTCGCGTTGGTCGAGATCCAATGACTTTTAGCAGAATATAGAATCTGTGGGTTCAGGAAGGTAATACTGAACGCCGTGCTGGATCCCAACGGCCTCGTATCACTAGCAGTAGAGATGACAGGCATCTTATCCGCATGGCTGTAACGGATCGTGCAGCCACGTCTCGATGCCTGAGTCAACAGATGGGGACGTTTCCAAGACAACAACCATCTGCACGAACAGTTCGACGACGTTTGCAGCTGCATGGACTATCAGCTCGGAGACCATGGCTGCGGTTACCCTTGACGCTGCATCACAGGCAGGAGCGCCTGCGATGGTGTACTCAACGACGAACCTGGGTGCACGAATGGCAAAACGTAATTTTTTCGGATGAATCCAGGTTCTGTTTACAGCATCACGATGGTCGCAGCCGTGTTTGGCGACATCGCGGTGAACGCACATTGCAAGCGTGTATTCGTCATTGCCATACTGGCGTATCACCCGGCGTGATGGTATGGGGTGCCATTGGTTACACTGTAACCTCCCCACAAAATTATTATATTAAATGAACCAAGTGTAACCTCCCCTCGGAAATAATAATTAAATCAATTTTAAATATTGTAACCTCTGAACAAAATTGGCTCCCATTTATAATCTCTGTGCAGAAATGCATTCACATTTAATGTTCCCACAAAATTCTTAATGTTAAGTTCGAAACAGAAAAATTCGTAAACACCAAAATAATAATAAAAATTCAGTAAACTGGTAAATTTTATGACGACAGCAGCGCTGCGCCTCGACCCTGTATTCTGAATAGAAAAAACAAAAATTCTTACCTTAATAAAAACTGCGAATATATCTGCTCTTACATAAAAAGTTTCGGCACAGCTCCGTGCAATGCAGGTGTATGCTTTGTGATTCGTGAAAGGAATAATTATTCATTGGATAAAATCTTAAAAATTAAAATGAATGCTTTTTTTAAATAAATTTACTTTATATTATAAAAATTATTATTGGGGCATTTTTTGAAAGAAATTGGATGACAGTTAACATACATTACTAGATATGCGCAAGGCTGCTTCTTTACCTTCTACAATAATACTCATCCTCCAGAGTCCCGACCAGGGCAGACTGCACACAAGCGCAGACACGCGCCGACTACCGCCGACTACCGCCGACTACTGCCGACTCAACGCAGACTACTGTCGACTACTGCAGACTGATGCCGACTAGCGACAAGCAACAACTAACTACATACTGCTCTCTGGTCAGAGACTCTCCTAAGTCTAGCCTGTTGCAGGCAGCGCATACATCGCATACCTCTTACATAACCCTCCACTGGGGGGGCAAAAATTTGACAGCGATGGTGAGTCAATTGGACTTGCCATGAGCAACAAATTTTTCGTGATTAACTAAGTTTACAATCACAGAATATATACATATATGTAAGTGCAGAACATGAAATAAAATATAGTGCACATGCACTGAGTACAGAACATATCAAGCAATGACAAAATGTATACACAATGAGTACAAAACATATTAACAAATGGCAAAAGTACACACGCACTGCAGTACAGAACATATCAGGAAATCACAAAATGTATAGGCAATGAGTACAAATCATGTTAACAAATGACAAAGTGCACACGCACTGTAGTTCAGAATATATCAGCAAATCACAAAATGTATACGCAATGAATACAAATCAAAAGTGCACACGCACTGTAGTTTTTTTTACTATTTTACAACAACTAGGATAGGAAAGGAGAGGATTGCATCATGGTTGTACGCAGCTGCACTGAAAGTCCATATCTTTCTACAGAAGCACAACACCAAGTGAGACAATCTGAAGTTCTTTTCCCTGAAGTATTAATCAGTGTAGCCAAGACACTGAAATGTCGTAGTAATATTCCATGTTATCATTTTGGTAGCACATTAGGTACACCAAACAGTGGGACCATAACAACATCTCCATCGCTCAAGGTGGTGGACAGCATGTCGTGTCAACACCACGTTCTTGTAAGGTACACCAACGTAGAATTAGTGCAAAAACCAAATATAGTGCTCCATGAGCATGAGGATAGACAGGACAAACGGATATTGCAGTAATTTCTGGTAATTAGGTCAGAAGGTGAAGGACATTAAGTCTTATGCCAGTCATTATTGAGAATCACACTAGTCTAACAACTGATTTGAGGTATTCGTGGCACTCATTGCCAGTTACTGAACATTTCTGTACCATGGATGAAGTATTACAGAATAATGTTCATAAGTAATTGGCACTCATTGACCAGTTACAAACCATCAAAAGTCATCATTCAAAACAGGAGTTAAAGAGTGTAGCATCAAGCTACTGTTATTCATATATATATATATATATATATATATATATATATATAGCATGAAAGTGACATAATACAAATTTAAAATATAAGAAACAGTGGCATTCATTGGTCAGCAAGTATTGAGTATTACAAAACATTTTTCATCATTCAAGTGACATATGACATATTTAAAAATAATTATTGGCACTCATTGGCCAGTTACAAAACATCAGAAGTCATCATTCAAAACAAGAGTTAAAGAGTGTAGAGCATGCATGCATTATTACAAAATATCATTCACTATTACTCAGAACTCATCATTTAAGTGACGTAAGACACAATTAAAATGTAACACTCTGTAACTATTACTCAAAGTCTGTGATTAGAAAACATCATTCAGTATTACTCATAACTCTTTTAAATTGGTAGCATTATTTGGGATTGGTAATACATTTTTTTTTTGTGCTAGCAATGCATTGCGTTGGGATCGATAATTAATTGCTGGGGGCATAACAATATTTGCATTTGACTTATTGCTGCAAATGAATATGTGTAACGTCATTCGTCATGAGTCAGCTGTAGCAAGGTTATGAAACAAATAGAGCATATGTGGTCACATTCATGAATGACATAGGTTTAATGACCAACTGCTTATAGCACATTAATTTCATGAATAATTTCTCCTGCAAAATATACAAAATGTATTATTAAACTGAAAGAAGAAACGCATATTATGCTGAAAAGTAATGAACTTCGAATTAACAGGTAATGAAATGTGTATTAAATATATATGTTCTCTAGCTGTCCTTTCCAAAACCTTCAGTCATCATACCATGCGACATAAGACATATTGTCAAAACGACTGCAACAAATACTTAAATAACTACATAGCATTAATACATAAACTTCAACATTATCCTTATCTGCAAAGAAAAACTTCATTATCATTACTATCATCACCTGCAAAGAAAACCTTCATTATCCATAGCAACATAATTCCATTATTATCATCACCTGTAAAGAAAAATTTCATTATCCATATTAGCATATTCTGCATCACTATTCATCATCAAAAAAGTCACTTCAATATACAACTATTCATAGTATAGAGTTCCTTATTTCTAGCATATTTCATCACTAAAACTAAGATGTGTAGTTCTGTCTGACAGCCTGCATCAATCGCCTCGTATTCTGAAAGAAAAAATTAGTTAAGACTGCTATCATACGATGTGTATAGTATGTTCTTGTTAATGCTTGTTAATTCTGATCCATTTACTCTTCGTGACGAGGTATTGCATCTTCTTTCGTTCATTGCGAAGGTGAAATTCCCATAATTTATTTCTTTTACACGTTATTTCTTTCTGAAAATGAAGAACAATGATTAATGTCTTGCATTTAAATCATATACCCCTTAAATAAAAACTGGTTCCTAGTGATATAATTAAGCATACAGCATAGCATGACAGAAAACGTAATATGTCAAAAACATAGACAGTGGTCAGATGCAAAAATGTACACAGAGTATCACAATGCAGCAGCAAAAAAAAAAAAATGTAAAAATAGTCACGATGTTGAGATATCATAAGGCAAAATGTCAAAGTCAACTAGTGTTTGTTACATCTTAAATGTTTCATAGTGCATACAAACAAAACAGGAAAACAATCATATATACATGAAGAATGGAAAAGGTGCACGGTCTGATGTGTAACGACAAGAAAAGCGACCTGCTAACCTTACCTTGCCGGGCACTTGCCAAGAAAAAATACGATAATCATCAGTAAGTGTTCATGTGAATATAATTGCAGAAGTGGTCATAAAAAAATCAGGAAATGGCATTACAGTGTGATAAATCATAAAGTATGTTCATTCAATAAAAGATTTGATGTTGGAGACGTGGTGATTCCCTTTGGTTTTTCTGGTTCTCAAAGTTTCGACGTGTACGACATTGGGGTGAGGAATGCTGCGAATTCGATATGGATCTGCATATAGAAGCTCAAATTTACTACATCTACTTTTTCCTCTATTAGATCAATAACGTGTGCGTACTAATATCTTCTGTCCAATGTGGAAGTCACGGCGTGTACAAACCTGTTTTTGCTGTCTTCTCCGGCGCTCTGCGGCACGTTTGATGTTGTTCAGCGCAATGTCAATTATTTCATGGTGTCGTAGTCGACGAGATGTAGGAAAGTTTACTAATTCTTTAATTTTGCTAGGTGGTTCAACATTTTTCAGTATAACAGACGGAGATAGCATAGTAGATTCATTTGGTATGCAATTAATTACAACCTGGAATGAGAGTATGTGTGTGTCCCAATCAATATGTTTTTTATGGCAGTATATTCTACACAGTTTACCAATTTCTTTCATTAATCGTTCACAAGGGTTCGAAGAAGCATGGTACCTGGATATATAGATCGGAGAAATGTTTCTAGCTCGTAACATACGTGTCCATATAACAGATCGAAACTGTGATCCATTGTCGGAAATTACTTTCAATACATGCCCTACATGAAATAGAAAATGTTTTACAAATGCTTTCGAAACAGATTTAGCAGTAGCTTTGCGTAACGGTGTGAAGGTAATAAATTTTGAAGTGAATTCAACAGCAACAAAGATGTAGCAAAAACCTCTATTAGTTCTGGGAATCGGACCAAAAATGTCTACAGCGGCCAAGTGTCTCAATTTAACAGGTACAATGGGATCTAATGGAGGAATATGTGAAGTCGTATCTGACTTAGCTTTCTGGCAGATTTTACATGACGCTAAAACTCGTCGAATACGTTTCTCCATGTTGGTAAAGTAACAGTTCTGTCTCAGTATAAGAAAACATTTTCTGGCTCCGTAATGTGCGTAACTTAAATGAGTATACCACATTAATTTGTTAACAAGTTCGTCAGGAATGCATAATAACCAATTTTTGCTGTCAGGGTGAGAGCGGCGAAACAGAATGTCATTGCGTACAGTGTAATGGTTTCTAATGGTAACATTATTCCTATCTTGCCAAAGGTGTTTAATTTCTTTCCATACGTTGTCTTTACTCTGCTCTTGTGCTATGTCTTGTAATGACGACGAAATGAAATTCTCAAATGCAACTTGTTGAATGTACATGACGCTGAAATTTGCTTTGCAGAAGTTGGTTGCGATGTCTTGCTGATTGTTGCTGAGAGAAGGGGATAGTGCGTCTGCTACAATATTTTGTGTACCGGGAATGTGAACAATTGTAAAATTAAATTCCTGCAAATAAAGTTTCCATCTACTTAATCTGTCGTGTGTAAATTTAGCGGGAAGTAAAAACTGTATAGCTCTATGATCTGTGTAAAAGGTGGTATGTCTTCCACAAAGAAAATGCCGAAATCTCGTAAATGCCCAAACAACACATAATGTTTCAAGTTCTGTAACAGAATAATTGCGTTCAGCAGGTGACAGAATGCGACTCGTAAAGGTTATGTTCTTAATTACTGTAGTGCCATCTTCTTCAATTTCCTGAAAAATGTGTACGCCTAAAGCGATGTTAGAACTGTCGGTGGCAATGGAGAAATTTCTAGTAAGATCTGGGTGTGATAAAAGTGGTGCATTCAACAAAGCTTCTTTCAGGTTCACAAATTCAGAATGTGCTTGGCTATCCCAGGACCAAATAGTGTTTTTACCTGTCAATTGACATAATCTAGGGGTGTCTAAAGCAGAGTAATGAATAAATTTACGAAAATTTAATTAAACCCAAAAAGCTGCGTAGTTGTTTCTTCGTCGTAGGAACAGTAATGTCACATAAAGCTTGAAGTTTTTCCGGGTGAGGCGCAATGCCTTCTGCTGAAATTACATGTTCAAGAAATTTTATAGAAGTTTTGCCAAAGTGCGATTTACTGAGATTAACTGTGAGTCCTTGTGCACGAAAAGTTCGTAACAGTTGTTCAAGAATCAGATTGTGTTCAGACCAGTTAGCTTCTACAACAAGAATGTCGTCGACATACGTTGTGATTCTGTCTTTAAGTTCTGTCGGAAGTATTGTATTCAAACCGCGAATAAATGCTGCTGAAGAAATAGTTAAACCGAACGGTAATTTACAAAATTGATAACAGTCACCAAAACAGAGAAAAGCCGTGTACTTTCTGCAGTCCGGATGGAGTTGAATTTGCCAAAATCCCGATTTCAAATCTAATGTGGAATAAATATCAGTACCATGAAATTTCTGCAGAAGTTCTTCTAGTGTCTGTGGGCGATCTGTTTCATTAATAATAATGTAATTGATGTGCCACGAATCAAGTACGAGGCGAAGTGAACCATCCTTTTTCTTAACAACATGGAGTGGATTTATGTACGAACTAACTGCCGGTTCAATAATTCCTTGGTCAAGCATAGCTTGCAATTCTTTCTTAACTTGCTCTCTGTGAATATACGGAATGGGATAATGTTTGGCTTTAAATGTGTCGTGTTGTTTAACTTGAAATTCATACATAAAACCGGACATAGTACCAGGAACGTTGTCAAAAACTGGAGCTTGCTGTAAAAGAATTTTGCGTAGTTGCGTGCGTTCGTCGTCTGTATTTGCACTGCTCTGTTTAACTTTATCAGAAATCATCTGTATAACGTCATAGTCGGCTTAGTCTGGAGTATTATAGTTGTGTACGTACGTATCTGTGAACAATGTGGAATGACAGTCTATGTTATGTGATGCGGAAATGACCTCTGTACGATTAATTGTTTGTTCTTCTGCGGATAAAGAGTGCTGAAATTCTAAAGCCAGTTGTACATTTTCATCCTTTAACATTAAATAGGAGTTTTGAAAGTCAATAATTGCGTCGTGTTGTACAGAAAATTCGTACCTAAAATAACGTCTGTCGTCAATAAGGGAACAATCCAAAAATTTTAGTGAAATGTATGACCTGCAACACAAAATGATAAATGTGTCTGTAATTTTACATCTACTCCTTTACCAGATACTGCTCCTTTTACTTTCGTTTTGCCTAATGGTAACGTAGGATAAGTATTCTCTTTGTTACATTCGTTGAAAGTTTCCTCATTTATGACTGACATAGGAGATCCAGAATCGATTACTGCTGAAAATTTCGATGATGCAATTTTTACTTCGATGACAGGGTGTGAAATGGTTTTTTGAATAACTGGTCTTTCCTGCAAAAGAGTGTCTCGGATGTCGTCAAAAGTAATAACATTTTCGCGAACAAGATTCTGCGTGTCAAAAGTATTGCTTGTGTTGCTGCAAGACGCAACCTGTACTGTATCTAGTCAAATTCTATCTGATGTGCTATTATTTTCGGGAGGATGCTGTGGCATTTCAACTATTTGTACTGTTCTGTTATTTCTTCCTGACGTATTACGTTCGGGATGATATCTACTTTCTGGTTCATTCATGATAATATGTTGTTGCGGATGATTTTGCTGTTGGTAAGACCGACTGTTATTAAACGTACGCTGACAATTGTGCTCATTACTTGTACGTCTGTCATGATAGTCATTTCTATACGATGCATTGCGATAGGAATTGAAATAGTGTGTTTTCTGTACGTACTGGTTTCCTTGCTGTGCATTACTATTTGTTGGGGCCGACGCTATACGCGTACGCGGCGAAACATTAAAGCTTGGTTGACCTTGTACATTACATTGTCGGTTAGGTATGCTAACCGGTTGGTTTTGTTGCTGTTGCGGAGAAAAACCTCTATTGTTACCAAAATGTGTTCGCTGTTGCTGATAATCTTGTCGATACTGATAATTAAAATTTTGTCTGTTATTAAAGTTCTGGTGGTTGTCGTTCCTGAAGCGTCTATTAGCTTTGCTATTGAAATTGCGTGGCTGATCGTAATTGCTGTATGTTTGTTGACCTTGGTTGTTATATGAAAAATTTTTGTTTATAAAGGAATAATCCGATTGCTGCACTTCCGAAAGGTGTAACAGATCTCTGAATGCCGAAATATTTTCTTTCTGATGACCCGTTAAAAGTGACACTCTTAATGATCGTGGTAATTTAGAAATGCATAATTGAATAAGTGCAGATTCACGGTATGGTTCACTTCAGTACTGATTTTGTTGGACCATGTGTTCAAAAAATTGCGTGACAGTGGGAAAATTTGAGTTCTCATAATTCGGTAAACTAATTAATTGATCCTTGATTCCACGCTGTGTGGTCTTGGACCAATACGCTGACAGAAAAGCATTCTGAAATTCTTCTACAGAATAGCATTGCCTCGCAATCGGTCTCATACGAGTTGCTGGTTCGCCTTCCAAAAAACTGCAAATAAATTCAAGTTTATGTGTTACGGGCCAAGTCGGTGGAAAAGCAAAGCTAAATTGTTGTATCCAATCCAAGGGGTGAATCTGTGTTCTGTCATTTTTAAATACTTTAAATTTTCTCACGGATAGAAAATGCTTGTAATCAAAATTATCGTCTCGGAATGTTTGAATAGGTTCAGGATTTTATGGGAATCTATTTGTCTGTGACTGTTCGGAATCTAACTCACGTACTCTCTGTAAATTACCTAAAGTATACAGGCTGTGTGAGTGTGAGAAATGTTCGGAATGTGGCGTATGTTGTGACGTGTTAGTGACTGAAACATTTTTTAACTCTGTCACACCTTGCTGTAGAGTTGACAATTTTCTACGTAATGTATTATTGGACGAATCTATCTCACTGATCGTCTGCTGTAAATTTTGGAATTCGGGTGTTTGATTAAACGAAACTGGTGACGTATCGTCTGATTTGGTGTCATTATTACTTTCGATAACGTCAATACGACTGGCCAATTCATCATATTTTTCAGTCAGTATTTTTACCTGATCATCGTTTTTATTATCACAAGTATTAATTTGTTTTTGTATTTTACGCGTGGTTTCGTTCAATTTCTTAACGTCTGCTTTGATGACATCGGGATCCTGTATTAGTTCTAATTGTTCAAGTCTGTCGGTCACTGTCTGAAAGTCTACTGTGTGTGTCTCTGTTTTTGCTTTAAGATCGGAGATTTCATCATGCAATTCGATGTTCAACTGTTTGATAGCATTAATTTCGTCTGATACTGTAGCAATATTGTTGTCTACGTATGTTTTCGCTTTCGTAAACAATTTACGCTTATCTTCCTGTCTCTGTGTAGTAATTGTTTCCATCACTTGTCGCTTTACTTTATTCTGTTCCTGTATAAATTTACGGTAACGCGTTTCACTGTTTTGTAGGTGGTGATTGAAGCGTTCGTCAATTTGGCTGTTCTGTTGGTCAAATTTCGCGTCTACTTTCGCATGCAGTGTGCGTGAAAGTTCTGCTGACATTAATTTAAATTCCTCGCGTAACTGTGTTGTGTTTTCAGAGCATTGTTTAGCGACTGCACTAATTTCGTGTCTAAGTGATTCTGTTGTGGCTGCTTGTGTATTACGTAATTCTTGTGCAACAGATCTAATTTCTTCACTACTTTTACTAGCACAAGCCTTAATTTCTTCACGTAATTGTTCTTTAGTATCATGACATTGCGCGGCAACGGCTGCAATCTGTTCACTAAGTTGTTTGTTCTGTTCATTTAGGTGGTCGTCTTTTTCATTCAACTGTTTGGAATTGTTGTCTAGTTTTTCATTAATTTCATTAATTTGTTGTTTGAGATTTTCACTAAGTTGTTTGTGATTGTAGTCTTGTTCTTTTTTTGATTGTTTAAGACTTTCATTAATTTGTTTGACATTTTCATTATTTTGTAGTAATAATGCCATAACTTGATCCCAGCCAAAATTGGCGGCTCTATTCTCTGTACTGTGTGATGGTGTACCTGCTTTTGTCGCGTTTTGTGTAACCATTTGGTCATTCTGTATTTCACAAAAAGGTTTGCCAATCGGATGTGCACTGTTAGTCACTACCTCGGAATCACAATTCAAATTTTGCATATCGGGTGTGTTAAACTGGACAGCGTTCATTGTAACAGAACGTCCCGCGTCATCAATTGTCGTTAAATTAACAGAGGACACAATTGAATTTGTTTGCTCATCATTAGCATTAAAATCATTACTAGTGGTCGGTACGCACTGGCTCTGAGCACTATGGGACGTAACATCTATGGTCATCAGTCCCCTAGAACTTAGAACTGTTTGAACCTAACTAACCTAAGGACAGCACACAACACCCAGTCATCACGAGGCAGAGAAAATCTCTGACCCCGTCGGGAATCGAACCCGGGCGTGGGAAGCGAGAACGCTACCGCACGACCACTAGCTGCGGACCGGTACGCACTGATTGTCTGTAAATGGAGGACTATCATTAAGACATTGAGTGTCGCTAGTATTATCAGTCAAAATATTCGAATCGGCTATTTCATTCATTGCACATCGCGATGTACTGTTAACAGTTTTTCGCGGCATTTTTTACAAATCAGAATTAAGCACAAATGAAACAAGGACAATGCAAAATGCAACAAACACAATTACAACAAAGAGCAACAAATTGCCGATGATCTGTGAAAGAAAGAGTGACAAATTAGTAAATGCGTTGCGCCAGACGCAAACTACATTTAAGTAAATAAGAGCAGATATATGACTACTTATCAGAAGATTCACAAAGAAATACGATCCTGGCCGGGTGTCCCCAAGCGTAACCTCCCCACAAAATTATTATAATTAAATGAACCAAGTGTAACCTCCCCTCGGAAATAATAATTAAATGAATTTTAAATATTGTAACCTCTGAACAAAATTGGCTCCCATTTATAATCTCTGTGCAGAAATGCATTCACATTTAATGTTGCCCGCATCTCGTGGTCGTGCGGCAGCGTTCTCGCTTCCCACGCCCGGGTTCCCGGGTTCGATTCCCGGCGGGGTCAGGGATTTTCTCTGCCTCGTGATGGCTGGGTGTTGTGTGCTGTCCTTAGGTTAGTTAGGTTTAAGTAGTTCTAAGTTCTAGGGGACTTATGACCACAGCAGTTGAGTCCCATAGTGCTCAGAGCCATTTTTTTTTAATGTTCCCACAAAATTCTTAATGTTAAGTTCGAAACAGAAAAATTCGTAAACACCAAAATAATAATAAAAATTCAGTAACCTGGTAAATTTTATGACGACAGCAGCGCTGCGCCTCGACCCTGTATTCTGAATAAAAAAAACAAAAATTCTTACCTTAATAAAAACTGCGAATATATCTGCTCTTACATAAAAAGTTTCGGCACAGCTCCGTGCAATGCAGGTGTATGCTTTGTGATTCGTGAAAGGAATAATTATTCATTGGATAAAATCTTAAAAATTAAAATGAATGCTTTTTTTTAAATAAATTTACTTTATATTATAAAAATTATTATTGGGGCATTTTTTGAAAGAAATTGGATGACAGTTAACATACATTACTAGATATGCGCAAGGCTGCTTCTTTACCTTCTACAATAATACTCATCCTCCAGAGTCCCGACCAGGGCAGACTGCACACAAGCGCAGACACGCGCCGACTACCGCCGACTACTGCCGACTCAACGCAGACTACTGTCGACTACTGCAGACTGATGCCGACTAGCGACAAGCAACAACTAACTACACACTGCTCTCTGGTCAGAGACTCTCCTAAGTCTAGCCTGTTGCAGGCAGCGCATACATCGCATACCTCTTACAACACGTCTCGGTCACCTCTTGTTCGCATTGACGGCACTTTTCACAGTGGACGTTACATTTCAGATGTGTTACGACCCGTGACTCTACCCTTCATTCGATCCCTGCGGAACCCTACATTTCAGCAGGATAATGCACGCCAGCATGTTGCAGGTCCTGTACGGGCCTTTCCGGATACAGAAAATGTTCGACTGCTGCCCTGGCCAGCACATTCTCCAGATCTCTCACCAATTGAAAACGTCTGGTCAATGGTGGCCGAGCAACTGGCCCGTCACAATATGCCAGTCACTACTCTTGATGAACTGTGGTATCGTGTTGAAGCTAAATGGGCAGCTGTATCTGTACACGGCATCTAAGCTCTGTTTGACTCAATGCTCAGGCGTATCAAGGCCGTTATTACGGCCAGAGGTGGTTGTTCTGGGTACAGATTTCTCAGGATCTATGCACCCAAATTGTGTGAAAATGTAATCACATGTCAGTTCTAGCATAATATATTTGTCCAATGAATACCCGTTTATCATCTGCATTTCTTCTCGGTGTAGCAATTTTAATGGCCAGTAGTGTTGTTCTAGGTCCAGGGGACTGATGACCTCAGATGTTAAGTCCCATAGTGCTCAGAGCCATTTGAACCATTTTGTGCGGACCGCTGCGAGACGTGTAGGAACAGAGTCAGTGATCGTCTGGAAAAAACTGGTAGGGATGTGGAACCATGCCGACTACAGTGCCGCGGCCAGCTGCGCCAGGTTCCTCAGTTAAGGATCCAGTTTGGGTACAGCTCGATCGAGGTGGTCCCACAGATCATCGACTGGGATTAAATCTGAATAGCTTGGTGGCGAGAGAAGTGCGGTAAATTCATCCTTGTGCTCTTCGCGCCAAGAACGTACATTGCACTGATACATTACGCTGTCCTGCTGGTAGATGCCACCGTGACGAGGAGAAACAAATTGCATCCCCAAGGATGCATGCATGCATACTTGATCCATTATGCCTTTCGGAATGTCGAGATCACCCAGGAAATGCCACGAAAACACTTCCCAGACCATAACGCTCCTTCCTCCTCACTGGATCCTACCGACGATTTTTCTACGGTGTTCGTTTTCAGACGTTTCGCGCGCTACACACTAACAGCCATTCGTGTGATGACGCATTAAACGAGATTCATCTGAAAAGGCCACCTGTCGCCGCTCAGTGTTGGAGTGCAAATTTCAACGTTCGTCCCTGACGAACAGCATTCAGAAGGGGTGTATGAACCAGCGGTCTGCTGTGATGCGCAAACAGAGCGACGTTCGCTGAACGGTAGTTGAGGAGACACTTCAGTAGCCCCTTGTTTCATCTGGGTAGACAGCTATTCAACGGTCGCACGTTTATAAGCCCACACACATCACAGCAGCCATCGTTCACCCCCGTCGTCTATGGCCTTTGCACACCACAGTAGCCGGCTGAAGTGGCCGTGCGGTTAAAGGCGCTGCAGTCTGGAACCGCAAGACCGCTACGGTCGGGGGTTCGAGTCCTGCCTCGGGCATGGATGTTTGTGGTGTCCTTGGGTTAGTTGGGTTTAACTAGTTCTAAGTTCTAGGGGACTAATGACCTCAGCAGTTGAGTCCCATAGTGCTCAGAGCCATTTGAACCACACCACAGTAAGCTGCCTCAACTCCATGGTATACTTTAACCACGGTAGCACGTGAACAGTTCGCAGACTTGACGTTTCAGAAATGCTTCCAATCTCGGCCCAAGAGCCAATGATCAGGAGTTTCGGACGTCAGGTAATCCGCTCCTTTTCTGCATTACCACAACGACTGCATTTATATCCGCGACCTCCAACATGTTTTAATACCCTCCACTGCTAGTGCTGCCACAAGCTGTCTGTGAGTAATTATTCCTCGTTGACGTCGAGCAAAGCGGTCGTCACATTAATGTGACTGGACCATGTATTTTGCTGTTCATATAGCAAAATTGGTATACCACTTTTTGCGTCTCATATCCTGATCTAATTCTGTCATCATCACCTGATTTAATTCTTACCTATATCTTTTTTTGTCTTTATTCATCTAATAACATTTTTTCGAAGATTTTTAATAATGGATCGAAACTTTGTTCATTTTCTTATACGCTATCTGACATGTATGACTACATTTCGCGATTTCCCGAACACTTCTCCACGGTGAGGAGCTTTTTCTATTTTTTTTAATTTATGAGACCTAGAGGACCCTCTCGCGACCCTGTTAGTGTGGTGGCTCTCAGCGGCCTCCCTGGGCCATTACGTTGCCCTAACTGCCGGCGGCACCACGCGTGACTGACTGCTGCTTCTTGCAACACCAGCCGCCAGCCTAAATACCTCCCGCAGCTCGGCGCGGCTGCCCGCTGTCACTCTGTGTGTAACCCCACACCACCACACAAGTTTAGCGGGAACGTCGTTTTCTCAACGACGTCAGGCAGTCGCTATCCTACTGATCTAAAGGCACTAGGAGACTCTACTGACGAAGCTGCTACTAAAATAGTCTGTTGGCTATTAAAACTGAAACACCGTGAAGATGGCTTGCAACAAACTTCAAACTGGTATTAGAGGTACTACATGCTTGCATACGCAAATGATTAGCATTTCAGCGCAACCACGGTAAGTAAACAGGGGTCACTCACCTCCATTCTGTAAATGATGACTGTTTACAATGTACGAGTATCACAGTGATGTAGGTGAAGTTGAGAAAAAAAGTGAATATTTCCTAAAGATATAAATGTCTGATAAGTGTGACAACAATCTCACAATCAACCTCACAGCACATGCATCCAAGCTGCTGATGAAAATAATATACAGAAGAATGGAAATGAAAATTGAGGATGTGTTGGATGACGATCAGTTTCGCTTTGGGAAAGGAAAGGCACCGGAGAGGCGATTCTGATATTGCGTTCAAAATAGAAGCAAGACTGAAGAAAATTCAAAACACAGTCATAGGAAATCGTTGACCTAGAAAAAGCATTCGACAGTGCAAAATTCCGCAATATGTTAGAAATTCTGAAGGAAACAGAAGTAAGCTACAGAGAAAGACGGATAATATACAGTATGTACAAGAACCAAGAAAGAACCATAAGACTGCGTGACTAAGAAAGAAGTGTTCGTATTAAACAGGGTGTAGTACAGGGATGTCGTCTTTCGCCCTTAATGTTCAATCTATATACCGAAGAAGCAATGACGGAAATAAAAGAAAGGGTCAACGGTCAGATCAGATGAAAATTCAAGGTGACAGGATATCAATGAAAACATTTGCTAATGACATTGCTATCCTCAGTGAAAATTAAGAAGAATTACAGTATATTTTCAAAGGAATTAACAAAGTAATGGGTACAGAATATGGATTAAGAGTAAATCAAACAATGACGAAAATAATGAGGAGTAGCAGAAATGACAATAGCGAGAAACATAACATCAAAATTGGTAATCACGAAGCAGACGAAGTTAAGGAATTTTGCTACTTGGAAGAAAAATTACCGATGGTGGACGGAGGAAGAAGATTGTCAAAAGCAGAGTAGCACTGGCAAGGAGGGCATCCCTAGACAAGAGAAGTCTACTAGTATCAAACATAGGCCTTAATTTGAGGAACACATTTTTGAGAATGTACGCTTTGAGCACAGTGAATCGTGGACAACAGGAAAACTGGATCAGAAGCTAATCGAAGCTTTTGAGATGTGCTGTCACAAAAGAATGCTGGAAATTTGGTGGACTAATAAGGTAAAGAATGAGGAGCTTCTCCGCAGAATCAGTGAAGAAAGGAACATTTAGAAAAAACTGAAAATAAGAAGGGACAGGATGATAGGACATGTGTTAACAAATCAGGGAATAATCTCCATTGTACTGGAGGGAGCTGTAGGGGGCATAAACTATAGAGCGAGACAGAGGCTCGAATACAGGAAGCAAATAATCAAGGACGTGCGGTGCAGGTCCTACTTTGAAATAACGAGGTAGGCGCTGGAGAGGAGTTGGTGATAGGCCTTACCAAACCAGTCCAGAAGACTGGAGACTCAAATAGAATGAAAAAGAAGAAAAATGGCCTATCAACGAAAGAAACGAGCGAGTTTAGCTGAAATGGTCCTTCAATATTAAAAACCCATTGTTTCTGCGCTTAAAAAATGCAGTGTTGGCCAAACAGGCAGAAACTTTGCAGTTAGATTCAGAGAACACACATATGATCAGAAGAAGAGTGCTCTCGGGAGTAACTATAAACATAAAATAACCCATACGCAAGATAATTTACAAATTTTACAAATGGAACCCAAAAGCTTCACCCTCTACGTATTCGAAGAAACGCAAACTTTTGATCCCAGCAAAAGAGAACTCTAGCTCTTGCTTAACGACCGAAATGACTTCAGATGAAATTGGTGTTCTGACAACTTCCAGGACTTATCCTTCCAGCTGTGCGGAGACTGGCGCGGGCTGGGCCGAGCAGAGTTTCGCCTGCCGTCCATCTTGAGAGTGTCGGACGCGGCTCGCGTCATATATGCCACGTTTGAATCGTCAGCTCCACAAGTAAGCTTAATAGGTGCCAGCACCACTGTCGTCAGCTGTCTACGCTAACATGTTAACGCCCTTACAATAGAATTTAATAATAAAGGCATTTTGTTTCTTAACCTCTACTTACTAAAAGAAGAAGCGGTTGTAGTGCGTGTACGTTAAGCTCTGCCTTACAACTCTCAATTTTATTTCCATAGATTTCTTTTTGTGAAACGACTGTACGCTATTTTTTATGAAATGAAGGTATCTCAATTTGTATACGTTACTTCGAATTTTAGCGTGATTGTTCCAGTTCGTTACTTCCACGATTATTTTTTAAATGACTGTATACTTAATTTTTACATGTTAATTATATTTTCAGTTCACAAATCCAATCGTATTCAACACCACCTAACGGCCACAGATTGTTATTTAAGATAGGCTGTCCCACTAAAAAGTACTACTCATGGTATTAGTGCACACGTGGATATTGACGGGATAGTACGTATCGAGATTTTAAATGTATTATGTCTTGGTTTTGTTTTATATAATCTGCTTTTGTATTTTGATAAAATTATTACTTCTCACTTCTTCTGCTTATCTGACAGATTCTGATGATGGCTGTGGTCGAAACTCATTAAGGGGTATAGTTAACAATATGAAATATAAATAGCGATAAATACGGAAAATTATATTGAAAATACAAAATTCACGTTTGCATAAATTTTACCAAAAGCTATTATGATTAAAACTGCCAATTAAGTCGTTTTGTTTCTCTGGACTTCCTACTACGAAACTACTGGACTTGTAAGGGTAAGTTTAGATCGAATTGTAAACGTAATTAGGTTTTGAACAATCTTTGCAAGTCTTTTTTTCTATCATTAGCCTCAAGACAAAAGTTTAAACTGTCAACTAAATAGTAGACCATGCTGGTGGCTTAAGAAGGCGAATGGATATTCAACACGTCGCGCACCGCGCATGCACTGCAGCTTAGATGACTTTCGTAGGCCAATTTGTGGTGACCTATCGGTGTGATAGACTGCAAGCGTCCTGTATCTAATTGTCCGTCCCGACTTCCCGTGCACCACTGTAGCGCGCTGTAAACATTTATCGTCTACACCCTGTATAAGAAAAGATTAAAAAGTGAGTTTCATCACCTCAAATAGCCTTGTGTCTTGTGTATGAAGGAAAAACGTTTGACAGCACGTGTCCAGATTCGACAGCGGCAAGATGTGGCGATACTCTTACTGACTTATGTCTGGATCCCCTGACTGCCATGCAGCTGTGGAATGGATGGGTTCAGGATGGCCATACTCACGCAACGCAGGCACTCAACGGCCCCACGTGAACAGCTTCCGAGAGGATGGGCACACTGTTCTCTCTGGCATACAGGAACACACAGCACATCACGTGCTTTTAGTCAGGAAATGGGCATGCTTGCAACAAGTTTCCACATGGGCTGTACGACCACTTGTGGAGTACCACGAATTATCAGAACGGCACCACGGAGAGCAGAGGCTATTTTTTGACTTGTTGAGGTTGCTTGCTGTGCCCTATTTTCGAGGTCTCCATAGCTCCAACATTTAATAAGATTTTTCGCTCTCTACCACTTTCTCCGTATCCATCATTCATTGAAAACATCTGATCGTGGATTCCTGAGAGACTGACACACGTCACCACTCGTCAGCCACTGCAAATAATGAACTCTGCATAGAGCTGAAGCAGCAGGGAATAAAATTCCTCTGCTTCTTATCCAAGTTCAGATTGATTCGATTCCCGGCCGTCTCAGAGCCATTGTTGCTGTACAGATGGCAACCTTGCGCCTAAAAATTTAATCATGTGTTATTCGAATACATGGTGACGCATAAATTTCCCTGTAAACATCGAGGGGTGGTACTGGGTGTCTCAAGAAACAAATCGAGGATAGGAAGCCTTTTGCAATGACGTCATCCAACGACGCCACAGAACGTCGAAGTTATAGGTGCCAGTTCCTGCTGTTATGCCTTGCCTTCGACAGCAAATGTGACTTTGTACACTGACCGACCACAGACGAAACGTCTCTCAGTGTTTGTTGTTCAGTGATCGCGAGTGATTGCCACGATGGCCAGTGGAGAAGATGGGGTTAGCAGCTGTATAGAAGGGCCTGGTCTCCTATGAATGCGAAGCTTTGTTGCCTCAGTGGATCATGGTTTTGGACACATACGCACTCTGAAATCTGTTGTGTTTTTTTGGGTACACCCTCTAAAACCTCCACTCTTTTTCGGCCCCCAGGAGAAAAATAAACTGCAGATGGAAACCCATGTCCCATACTGTCATTCACCATGGCAACAGAGCACCGCAGTCATAGGAAACAAGGCCTGTCTAGCAGCAGCTGGCTCAATCTTTTCCACTGGCGATCAGTCGCGATCTCTGCTGCGCGGGGTAACTGCGCGGTCTGAAACGCCTTGTCACGGTCCGTGCGGCTTCCCTCCTCTCCGTCGGAGGTCGGAGGTTCGAGTCCTCCCTCGGACATGGGTTTGTGTGCTGTCCATAGAGTAAGTTAGTTGTAGGCTTACGGACCGATGACCTCAGCAGTTTGGTCCCATAAGACTACCACAAATTTCCAAATTTTTCCGCGATCTCTGAATAACAAACAACACTGTTAGACTCTGCGCCTATGGTCCGTCAGAGTACAAAATCACGTTTGCTGCCGTGGAGGTGGCCTAGTGGCAGGTGCCGGCGCCTGTAACTTCGACGCACTGTAGTGTCGTTGGATGACGTTTCCGTACACAGATTCCTGTCCTCCATTTGTTCCTCAAGACACTCGCTACAACACCTTACAGTTTGTCGCAACATTTCTGGGACACCCTGTATAATGTGCATGGACAAACTGATTTCCTATCTTCCTGCCATTAAAGTTTCAATTTATTTATTTATTGTTCCGTGGGACGAAATTAAGGAGAAGTCTCCATGGTCATGGAACGAGTCAATACATGAAATTATAACAGATAGTAGAAACAGATAAAATGAAATATAAGAAACATATTCAGGCGACAATTCGTAAGTTTCAATAAAGAAAATCAACAATGTAACATTGGAATTTGCTTAATTTTTCAGCTCTTCCAGGAGCTCCTCGACAGAATAGAAGGAGTGACCCATTAGGAAACTCTTCAGTTTGGACTTAAAAGTGTTTGGGCTACTGCTAAGATTTTTGAGTTCTTGTGGTAGCTTATTGAAAATGGATACAGCAGAATACTGCACTCCTTTCTGCACAAGATTCAAGGAAGTGCATTCCACATGCAGATTTGATTTCTGCCTACTATTAACTGAGTGAAAGCTGCAAACTCTTGGAAATAAGCTAATATTGCTAACAACAAACGACATTAAAGAAAATATATACTGTGAGGGCAATGCCAGAATTCCCAGACTATTGCATAGGGGTCGACAAGAGGTTCTCGAACTTACACCACACATAGCTCGAACAGCTCGTTTATGAGCCAAAAATACCCTTTTCGAATCAGAAGAATTACCCCAAAAAATAATACCAAATGACATAAGCGTATGGAAATATGCGAAGTAGACTACTTTTCGTGTTGAACTGTCACTTATTTCAGATACTGTTCTAATGGTAAATAAAGCAGCATTTAGTTTCTGAACAAGATCCTGGACATGGGCTTTCCACAACAGCTTACTATCTATCCGAACGCCTAGGAACTTGAACTGTTCCGTCTCGCTTATAATATGCCCATTCTGTCTGATCAATATATCGGTTCTTGTTGAATTGTGACTTGTTGTTGTTGTTGTTGTGGTCTTCAGTCCTGAGACTGGTTTGATGCAGCTCTCCATGCTACTCTATCCTGTGCAAGCTTCTTCATCTCCCAGTACCTACTGCAACCTACATCCTTCTGAATCTGCTTAGTGTATTCATCTCTTGGTCTCCCTCTACGATTTTTACCCTCCACGCTGCCCTCCAATGCTAAATTTGTGATCCCTTGATGCCTCAAAACATGTCCTACCAACCGATCCCTTCTTCTAGTCAAGTTGTGCCATAAACTTCTCTTCTCCCCAATCCTATTCAATACCTCCTCATTAGTTACGTGATCTGCCCACCTTATCTTCAGCATTCTTCTGTAGCACCACATTTCGAAAGCTTCTATTCTCTTCTTGTCCAAACTGGTTATCGTTCATGTTTCACTTCAATACATGGCTATACTCCATACAAATACTTTCAGAAACGATTTCCTGACACTTAAATCTATACTCGATGTTAACAAATTTCTCTTCTCCAGAAACGATTTCCTTGCCATTGCCAGTCTACATTTTGTATCCTCTCTACTTCGACCATCATCAGTTATTTTACTCCCTAAATACCAAAACTCCTTTACTACTTTAAGTGTCTCATTTCCTAATCTAATCCCCTCAGCATCACCCGATTTAATTTGACTACATTCCATTATCCCCGTTTTGCTTTTGTTGATGTTCATCTTATATCCTCCTTTCAAGACACTGTCCATTCCGTTCAACTGCTCTTCCAAGTCCTTTGCTGTCTCTGACAGAATTACAATGTCATCGGCGAACCTCAAAGTTTTTACTTCTTCTCCATGAATTTTAATACCTACTCCGAATTTTTCTTTTGTTTCCTTTACTGCTTGCTCAATATACAGATTGAATAACATCGGGGAGAGGCTACAACCCTGTCTCACTCCTTTCCCAACCACTGCTTCCCTTTCATGCCCCTCGACTCTTATAACTGCCATCTGGTTTCTGTACAAATTGTAAATAGCCTTTCGCTCCCTGTATTTTACCCCTGCCACCTTCAGAATTTGAAAGAGAGTATTCCAGTTAACGTTGTCAAAAGCTTTCTCTAAGTCTACAAATGCTAGAAACGTAGGTTTGCCTCTTACTTTAAGAACAGAAAGCAGAAGGTAATTCTCCGCAATATTGAGAGTGGTAGTGATGTTCAGTCCCAATGGGGCACTATTAAGTGGGGCGTTCCCCAAGGGGGGTGAGTTAGAAACAGTAAAAATTGAGTCTTACTGTGATTTATCATCAAATTATTTTCCACAAGCCACGAACTTATTTCATGAACTACATTATTTGATACTGTTTCAATATTACACACAAGATCCTTCACTACCAAGCTGGTGTCATCAGCAAACAGAAATATTTTTGAATCACCTGTAATACTAGAAGGCACGTCATTTATATAAATAAGAAACAGCAGTGGACCCAGCACCGCCCCTGGGGAACGCCCCACTTAATAGTGCCCCATTGGGACTGAACATTACTACCACTCTCAATATTGCGGAGAATTACCTTCTGCTTTCTGTTCTTAAAGTAAGAGGCGAACCAATTGTAAGCTACTCCCCTTACTCCATAATGGTCCAACTTCTGGAGTAATATTTTGTGGTCAACACAGTCAAAAGCCTTCGTTAGATCAAAGAAAACACCTAGCGTTCGCAACCTTTTATTTAATCCGTCCAAAACCTCACAGAAAAAAGAGAATACAGCATTTTCAGATGTTAAACCATTTCTAAAACCAATCTGTACATTTGACAGCAAATTATGTGAATTTAAATGCTCCAGTAACCTTGTATATACAACCTTCTCGATAACTTTAGCAAACACCGATGGCATAGAAATAGGTCTAAAATTGTCAACATTATCCCTGTCTCCCTTTTTATCAAGTGGCTTCACTACCGAGTACTTTAATTGGTCAGGAAACCGACAACTCCTAAAGGAAAAGTTACAGATATGACTAAGTACTGAGCTAACATACATAGAATTATACTTCAGTAGTCTGCTAGATACCCCGTCATATCCATGAGAGTTCTTGGTCTTTAGTGATTTAATTATTAACTCAATCTCCCTCTTGTCAGTATCATGCAGGGGCATTTGAGGTAACAGTCTCGGAACACTTTTTTCTAAGAGCGCTATATGATTCCCTGTTGGGACTAAGTTTCTATTTAGTTCACCTGCTATATTCAGAGAGTGATTATTGAATGCTGTACTTACATGCGACTTCAGTAACACGGACATTCCCACTACGCACTGATTCTATATCTTCCACCTGTCTCTGCAGACCAGCCACTTCCTTTACGACTGACCATATGGTTTTAATTTTATCCTGAGACTTAGCTATTCTATCTGCATACCACATACTTTTTGCCTTCCTAATAACATTTTAAGCACCTTACAATACTGTTTGTAATGGGCTACTACATTTAGAGTATGACTGTTTCTAACGTTTTGATATAATTGCCACTTTGTTCTACAAGATATTCTTATCCCTCTAGTCAGCCACCCAGGCTGCCTGTTTGTGCTAGTACCCTGTTTTGAACGTTCTAACGGAAAGCAACTTTCAAAGAGCACGAGAAAAGTCTTGAGGAAAGCATTATATTTATCGTCTACTGTATCAGCACTATGAACATCTTGCCACTCTTGTTCCTTGATAAGGTTTACAAAGGTCTCTACAGCAACAGGATCAGCTTTCCTAAGAAGTTGATAACTATATTTAACATGTGTTGCAGCACAAAAATCTTTTAGAGTTAAAATTTGTGCATCATGATCTGAAAGGCCATTCACCTTTTTGCTAATAGAATGCCCTTCTAGTAATGAGGAATGAACAAAAATGTTGTCTATGGTTGTTCTACTGTTCCTTTGCACTCTCGTTGGAAAGAATACGGTTTGCATGAGATTATATGAATTAAGGAGGTCTACCAGCATCCTTTTCCTTGCACAATCACTTATACAATTAATATTGAAGTCGCCACATATAACTAACTTTTTGTATTTCCTATAAAGTGAACCAAGAACCACCTCTAGCTTTAGCAAAAATGTTGTGAAATCGGAGTCTGGGGATCTATAAATAACAACAGTTAGAAGTTTAGCTCCACTAAATTTAACCACACCTGCACAACATTCAAACACATTTTCAGTGCAGTACTTTGAAACATCAATTGACTCAAATGGGATACCGTTTTTTACATACATACGTACATATATACAATGGTCAACAGTGTAAATGAAAATCAGTGCGGTTAAAAATGATTAAAAACAATATGCTCTAAAGTCAAACAGGAACAACACACAAATACAATGAACGGACTTTAAACCACACCACTAACCTAAAGACCGTCATAAAAGCAACGCAGAATAATTGTATAAAAATTAATTATAAAGTACTAGGACTAAAACATTCAAAATTAGCATACAGTACTATGGCAGGATTGCCACGTATTAATGTTAGATGACCCACCTGCGTACTAAACTCTGCCTTGTACTATTTTGGGCCAGCAAACACAGTAAAACTCGTAGCATACTCATGTCATTGACGTCTTAAATAGTTCGGTAGATTCTGTGGAAGACACAGACTCTCAGGTCGGATAGTAAAACTCACTCCATTAAGATAAGGCGTATCGACAATCATTCCACACAAGTTCGTTTTGGATGCGCAAAAGCGTCACGCACATGTTCAGCCAACCCTAGCGGCCGGCACAGCGAGGGAGGCGTTGTGCATCACAGTGCGATTCACTGTACATTTTTGGAGAACATCCTTTCCTAGAAGAATCAACCAGCATGTTCCTTCCTGCTACGTAGATCTCTCGAAAAGATTATGAAGTTAAAATCAAAGAGACTGAAGCCCACACGCACGTCTGTCAACATTTGTTCTAAACGCCCACCGTTCGTGACTGGAACAAAAAGAAAGGAAGCGATATACCTTCTGCAACATACCATCAGGTGAGTTTCGGAGCAGGTCGCTGTGGCCGAGCGGGTCTAGGCGCTTCATTCTGGAACCGCAGGTTCGAATCCTGCTTCGGTTATGGATGTGCATAATGTCCTTAGGTTAGTTAGATTTAAGTAGTTCTACGTTCTAGGGGACTGATGACCTCAGATGCTCAGAGCCATTTGAACCATTTTGCCTTTCGGAGTATAGACGCAGAAGTTTCACTCGCTGTAGAAGAAAGCTATGTATCGAGATATAATGACCCACATAGAACCGTGCAAGAGCGGCTTCTTTTGTTAATCGTAGCAGGGACAGGAAAGAGGTGAGCCACGATCGCCCTGCAAACTTTTTTTTGTGGTATTCGGTACGAGCCCGTACAGCCATCTCAACTGTGTAACGTCAATTATGACGACATGAAAGTAAACACAACACAACACTCCGTCCCCGAGCGGAGAAAATGTCCGACCCTGGCGAGAATCAAACCCGCGCAATCCACCGAACTGGCCGCTCACCGCTCAGCTACCGGGGCGGACGTACTGAACACTTAACTGGCCATAGCTTCTTGTTCCTCACTTCCAGACTCTTAGCCCCCCAACAACACATCGTCCTCCCGGTCACGTAAGTGGTGACCACAAGGCGACTGCACAAGGAGTTCCAACCGCTCATTAAAGTAAAACAAAATAGTCAATAGTTTCTACATTTAAAGTTCAACCTCAGAGGACAGTATGCATTTAACATAA